>NC_072790.1:14472265-15073693 GCF_028583425.1 Eublepharis macularius
GAACTCTTGTTTCTTGTCATGCTCTTCTGCCCCCCCCCCCCCTTAACTGAATATAGGCATTTGATCCATGGGAGCTGGAAATTGTACAATCAGGCACCATGTTGACCAAATGCAAAGGTGGTAAACATTAGGTGCAGCTCTACGGAGCAGTCATGCTGTATTATTTGAATTTTATTTCTGTCTAATGGAAAACAATCAGAATTGATCAGACAACTGTTAGTAAAAATTCAGCACATCAAATGACATTCGCTTGTCTTCTGGGGTTCAGAAGTCTATTGTCTAAGAGACAATGAAACATATTTGAAGAACAACATGCTTCCCCTCCCCATCTGAAGCGATACATCACTTCAATAATGCCCCTCAGGTCAAGTCTATCAAATTGCACTGCAAGCACAGTTTTGAGGTTAAGTGGTGGAGAGGAGTCGTCTCTTCGGTGATAATGGGATAAACTGAAAAGCATCTGGTGTTACTCTGGTTAATAACCAACTCTTTTCATAGCTCAGAAACACACGTGTTCTCCCAAGCATGCTCAACACAGTAGCCCTTTTCAGAGAGTGATGCGTAATAGTGAGAAATACATGGGCCACAGTGCTTACTTTGCAAAAGGGATCACGATGCAGGCCAGCATAACTTTTTCTATCAAGGCAACAAAAACTACTCCAGGGGGTGGTTCATAGCCTTCCAGAAGTGGCTATTTGATACACAAAGTCTCTTGTAGGCATCATAACCTAGAAAATGAAATGCTTTCTGCAAACATTAAGTATGCATGGTGCTTATTCTACAAATGACTCGGTCCAGTAGCACTTTAAAGACCAACTGGATTTCCAGGATATGAGCTGTCAAGAGTCACAGCTCCTTTCATCAAATACATCAACTCTGACTTTCAAAAGCTCATACCCTGGAAATCTAGTTGGTCTTTAAGATGCTACTGGACCCAAATCTGGCTCTTCTATTACAGACCAACATGGCTACCTGAAGCTCCCTAAGAATGACTGTCATTCTTAGGAATTTGTCACAAGTGGAGAAGAGTAGTTTCCCCCACACACCTCCCACCATACGCCCTCTGAGTAGACTGAGAAGTCAGAAATAGGCTAGCGTTATGTCGCAGAATAAGTTTTAGCCAAAGAACACTAACAATACAATCCTAAGAAGATTTACTCCAGTCTAAACCCATTGATTTCAATGGGCTTAGACTGGGGTAACTTTTTTTAGGATTGCACTGTAAAACTATCATTTGATCACGAGGCACTGATAAAGGTTCTCCCACTCCTCCGACAGAAGAAAAAACAGATTCGATCTACCCTCAAGAGTAAGGAGGATTTGTGCAGAAAAGCAGCACAGTCTGAAGCCATCATGAAGAGAATCTTCTCCGGGACATGGAGGATAGCCAGTCAGCCACCCACCTCTCTCACGTCCTGGTAACTTTCCAGTCTTCAGGTCAGCTGGCATCCGCTCTGCCTGGGGCCAGGCAGTGCCTAGAAATTATGGCAAGGGGTTTATGATATTCCATATCCATAAACTGCCCTTACAATGTGAGGAGGAGGTGTGACTGCTTACAGCAGGCTCACAGGAATATGTAAGTATTAACCCCTGATCAGATATCTATGCACTTTTCTTTAAATTTCAACATGCAGTCTGTTTCAGGTTCCCTTACAGTCAATGTCTTTTGCCCATATCAAATCATTCTTCTATTTAGATACTACAAGAGGAATACAGGATCATCCCATAGGGAAGCAGCTCCTACAACCCTGTGATAACATATCAATCTAGCTTCAGTTCAATGTGTTTTTAAACTTTTCCTTCACTACAGAATTCCTATGAGAGTCTAAACAGACAGCACAATTATACTGTGGCTAACAACCAATATGGCCCCCAAATACCTTTTCTTTGAGCCACAAGTTGCTTCCTTGATCAATAAAGAAGCCCTATATTATTTAGAAAAACAGCTCCATTTTCAGAGACGGAGAGAGAGAGAGCCCCCAGATGAATTTCATTTCACAGTCCAGAAGTTCTACTCTGAGCACTGGCATGCTTCATTTCTGTTATGGCATCTACTCTAGTTATGTCCAGGGCTTTTTTTCAGCTGGAACGCAGGAGAACGGAGTTCTGGAACCTCTTGAAAATGGTCACATGGCTGGTGGCCCCGCCCCCTGATCTCCAGACAGAGGGGAGTTGAGATTGCCCTCCACGCCGTGGCGCGGAGGGCAATCTAAACTCCCCTTGTCTGGAGATCAGGGGGCGGGGCCACCAGCCATGTGACCATTTCCTCCGAGGGCAACCCACTGAGTTCCACCACCTCTTTTCCCAGAAAAAAAGTCCTGGTTATGTCTGCATCTGAAAGTGTACCTAAACCTACATTTGTGTTGTACTTCTTATGACTTGACACTCTCTAAAATAATTTTTGACTTAACAAGCCTATTGCTAAACCTATCCAATAGGAACTGCAAACACTGCAAAGGTGAAGAAAGGTGACTGGAAAAGAGGAAGACTTACAACAAGATGGCTTGACTCAATCACGTCCTCTGGCTTTCAGGATCTGAGCCAAGTCTGTTAATAATAGGATGTTTTGGAGATCTTTTATTCATAGGGTTGCTATAGGTTGGAGGCGACTTGATGGCGCACGCGTGTGTGCGCGCGCACACACACACACACAGACACACACCAGAGCTTGCTGGTCATCACAAGGCAATCTGCAGTGAACATTCATGCAGGGACATTTCTAAGCTTTGAGGAACCACAGCCAGGGACTAAACCTGTTCAAATAGTAAGCCCATGCTGTTTCACTCAGCTTACTATTCCATAGAGCTCCTCCTATTTTACTCCAAGCGAATGGGTCCATGTTGGCCCAGGACAGGAGAGGCAGGTGGCATAGACTTGCCCCTAAAAGCTTAAGAAAGCCTCATTATGAGCTTCCCTTCTGTCTGCCCCTGCTCTCCATTTCAATGCAGGCACCTTCCGGGGATCTTTTTATGTTTCTAGCTGCAATTTGGCAGGGAGTTCTCTCGGGCTGAAGGCTACAATCCCTGGGTATGTCATCTCACAGAGATGGGGAGGAAACGGTTAAAGCTGGAAGCATGCTGTGCCACGGCCTCCGGAAAGTGGAGGATTTTTCATATTAATCTGGATTTGAGGAGGGAGAATCTCTGGAGTGAGAAGTGGCTTCTCCAATATTCAATAATTTCACCTTTGAGGGAGGAGAAAAGTAGAAATCGGCCATCTGCAAGGAGCGGCTGGACAAATACTCTCAGGGATGCCTTAGACTGTTCCTGCATTGGGCAAGGGCTGGACGAGATGATCTACAAGGCTCGTTCCAACTCTGTGAAATCTGCTTCCCTTTTAAACCAACAGAAATTGCCAACAAAATGATGAACTGCAGCACATGCAGTGTTTTGCCATCTTCTGGGCGTAGAGCAGGGGTCACCGGGGGCGTGGGCGGGTAGTTGTGAATTTCCTGCACTGTGCAGGAGGTTGGACTAGATAACCCTGGAGGAGGTACCTTCCAACCCTATGATTCTAAGCCTTTACAGAATCAATGAACAGAACAACTCAAGACCAAATGCGAATGATATTTCTGAGACGGTTTCTACTAAAAGGAGGTGCATTGTAGAGACCAGATTCACATCTTCCCAAATCTGGGCTGCTTCTGCTTCCTGTTGCAATAGCTTTTCCCATTAAAACTACTGGACAAATCACAGTGATTCCTGCTGCAGAACACTCCCTGCCTTACTTATTTGGCTCCTTCCCCTCTCCTTTGCAAAACGCATCATTTCTCCCCCCCCCCATCCCCCACAGATAACACTACGAATGTGGAATGCCCAGTGTTATTACCATTCTACACACAGGTTCAGCAGCACCCCAGCAGGACACAAACCCTGTGTTTAGGAGGGCTTTTATGTTAGCGAGGTTCAATCTCTTTCCCTCAGCAGTGGCCACAGGCAGATACGGGGGTATTCCGTATAGGGACAGGCTGTGTGACTGTGCTCTGAGGGAACCCGATTCAATCTCACATATTCTTTTTCGCTGCCCCAAATATTCTGCTATGCGCAGTTTATTGATTCGTCCTCTTTTTCCTGTGCAGAGGGATTTTTTGGATAAGGATCTAAAAATTTTCTTAGCTGACAAGGGTCCAGTAATAACTCTATCCGTTGCTGAATTCCTGGCTTATGTGTGGAAGTCAAGGGTAACATTTTATAAAGCCCCCTGTGACTGTGCTGTATCCTGAGATAATTTTGCTGTCTGGGGACACGATTGTGCTGCCCTATGAATTTATTTCACAACATTTCTCCTGTTTTGTCTGTATTATTTATGCCAATAAAGGTTGCTGTGTGTGTGTATAGACCAGATTCACATCTTCCCAAATCTGGGCTGCTTCTGCTTCCTGTTGCAATAGCTTTCCCCATTAATACTACTGGACAAATCACAGTGATTCCTGCTGCAGAACACACCCTGCCTTACTTATTTGGCTCTTTCCCCTCTCCTTTGCAAAACGCATCATTTCCCCCCCCATCCCCCACAGATAACACTACGAATGTGGAATGCCCAGTGTTATTACCATTCTACACACAGATTCAGCAGCACCCCAGCAGGACACAAACCACTCGCTTGGGAAGCCTCTGGGCTCCACAACCATGCCTACGGATTGCTATGTCATAGGAGACCTTGCATGGGGAAGGTGATAGAAAATCTTCCCAAACAGTCACTTTGCACACTGCATTATGTAAGGGATGGGGTGAAGTCATTGCAGTATTCCATCTGGCTATGCAGGAATTGGCACCTTTTTAAGTACGGACACAGAAGCATCATTACTGCACACAGTACCGCAATTGGTGGGTGGCTGTGGAGTTGCCGGGGATGCTATGAGAATGGTTTCCAGCGCTCCTGCACTACATTATCTAGCTTTTACTATAGTGATACTCTGTTCCTCAATGTGGCCACCTGCTCCAAGTTTCAGGAAAGTGGCCCAGGCCCTTGTCCACTGGGGCTAGTGGTTGGCAGGTGGCTCCCTGAGGTGAAGGCCTCATGCCAGGGACAGAAGCAAATGTGGCTCTTTTGGTTGAGGATAATTGCAAATGTAGTTGTATGTGAGCTGTGGAGGGAGTACCACTTTTCTGTTGGTATTCTGATACTTTCTGCTTTACTGTTGGGAATTACAATACTGAGACTCAAATCTTACAAAATGAAGCATCTGCAGTTTGTTGGCACCCACCTTTTACACAAGCCTGGCTGGCTGGCTTCACATTTTCTTGAAAAGTGGCTTTTGTGCCCAAATTAACTCAGAACACTTGCCCAAGATAGAAATGAAATACTTTCCTCATCCCTGGACCAGCTTTAGGAAGCCATAAATCTATATGGTTGTAGTTACGGAGGTAGTAACAGATTAACCGTGTAATCTTAAGCAGCAGCTTAAGGAGCCAACTTTTTTTCTCAAAAAAGCCTTGTCTCCTGCTATTTTTAAACTATGACTCTAATCGGGATGGGGAAGATGCAAATAAGAACATTACAACCAGCACTATAAGAATCAAAGCTTTCCATATTTTATTATACCGAGAAAGAAAATAGTTACCGGTTTGATGCAAAGCTGATCACCGATTACTTTCAGAATAGCATGATTCCTGGATACTCGTTTATCTGTGATCTGGAAAGACAAAAGGAAATCTGACATGAACAAGAGATAATGTAAAATGTCTTACATCGGTGATGATCTCCGTAACTCAGAAATTCACATGCCTAGATTTCACATACCAAGCAAGCAAGCAAGACAACCTTAAATTTATACTTGCCCTTCCCCATCATTAGTATGAAATGCACACTTAAGGAATTCCCCTGTTTATTCCAGTGGTTCAATCTGTGCTCCAAGGAGAGACTATATATCAATTTCAAATCTCTCTCTTCTCTGTATGAAGTGTTTAAGCAGTTGTAAGAGTGTATGAAGTGTTTAAGTGTTGTAAGAGTCCTAGACTAACACTTGAGTTATCAGTTGAAAGTAGAATTTTTCAGCTACAGAATAGCAGTAAATGCGATACCTGAGAGTCTCAATGAATGGAAATCCAATACATACAGCAGATGTCTGCATTCCAAGCACCAAGATGTTAAGTTTTTAAGAAGAACGCAGCAGAGAAGAGAAAGAGATCAAGTATGAAATGCTGGGGGATAAATCAAGTTTGCATGGACACTCCTATTAAGTTATTGCAAAGCCTAGTTCACCTAGTTCAAAGCCAGGCAAAGATAACTGTGTATCCACCAGTCTGCAATTCTACAGTTCTCCCACCAACTCCATCCCACCCCCACCCCCACCCTTTCTTGATGAAGGCTTGGGTATGCTATATGAGTCAGAAGCAAACTACCACCCTCCTCCTACCCACCTGCACAGAAGTTATAAAAAAACAAATAATGTAATACAAAAGGGGGGAAACAAGAGGGAAGGAAGTTCAGAGGCAAAAGAGGGCAGTCAGAAGATGGACAAAATTGTCATACCAAGGGAGAACTCCACAACCTTTCCCAGGGTTTACAACTGAACTGACAAGTGAGCATCCTAGCCCACCAGTGGTTCCAGCAGCCAGTCTGGCCCCCATGCCACCTGCTTGCTCGCTGCCACCTCTTGCTGGGGGAAGTTAGTCACACGTCCTTCAGCAGAAGCCAAACACGGGTAGGCTGAAAAGCACATTGTGGACATTACCAGCTTCAGGAAGTAGTAGGAGAAGAGAGGGAATTGGTGGCTGCTTGAATCAGCATTTCATTCATAGCCAGTTTGGTATAGTGGTTAAGAGCGCAGGACTCTAATCTGGAGAGCTAGGTTTGATTCCTCATTCCTCCACTTGAAGCCAGCTGGGTGATCTTGGGTCAGTCACAGCTCTCCCAAAGCTCTCTCAACCCCACCCATATCACAGGGTGTTTTATTGTGGGGATAATAACAACATACTTTGTAAACTGCTCTGAGTGGGCATTAATTGGTCCTGAAGGGCGGTATATAAATTGAATATTGTTGTTGTAGGTGTGCTTGTCTGTCAATTTAGAAGTGAAGCTGGCTTGGCCCCCAGGGTGGAGCCAGAGAGCATCTCCAGGCCCCCAGGGTGGAGCCAGAGATGCATCTCCAGAGAGCACTGCTGGCTCTCTAACTTGGTAACAGAACAGAGTGATGGGGCCCAACCTATGCAGGGCCTGACCTATACAGCCTGAGGGCCTGACCTATGCAGCCTGAGGGCCCAACCTATGCAGGGCCTGACTTATGCAGCCTGAACCCGCAGGGATAACCCTAAACAGGCCATAATAAAAGAGAATCATGATAGAATCACAGTATACTGACAGAAGAATGGACTCTTGAACACACTCCACTGTAGGCCACATACAGATACTTTTAAATTTGACTAACAGTACTAAGCTAAGCGGAGTTAATATCTTCCTTAAGCCCACTGACTTCAACAGACTTAGAAAGGTGCAGTGTATGAGGTCAGTCTCAAGAACATTACCTCATGAATCAGTATAAACAGAGCCATGGTATTTTTTCAAAATAAAATTAAAGCCTTTTAATTTACACAATTTTTAAAGACTACAGTAAGCAACTCTATTAAAATTACCTGATTTAAAAGGAAATTGGAATACAAAAACATACACTAACATACAAAGCAACAGAAGGCTTTTATAAATGAAGCACAACTATCCAAGGTAGCTTTTCTATGTGAGAAAGAAACATGAAAGCGATATCTCGTCATGTACCTGAACTGTATGTAATTGTATGCCATTCATATATGGGTGTGGGTGAGGGAGAAGAGTGACCAGCACAGGTGACCAGCAGGCAAGTGGGCAACCTGCCAGCATTGGCATGCACTTGAGATCCCTACCTCAGGCTGCTGGTGCAGAGTCATTTTTTTAAACACTTTCTTCTCACGTGTATATGCCCTGCCCTGGATAGCCCAGGTGAGCCTGATGTTGTCAGATCTCAGAAGCTAAGCAGAGTCGGCCTTGGTTAGTAATTGGATATGAGACCTCCAACAAAGACCAGGGTTGCAGAGGCAGGGAACAGCAAACCACCTCCGATAGTCTCTTGCCATGAAAACCCCGCCAGGGGTCACCATAAGTCACCTATGACTTAAGGGCACTCTCCACCATCTCACATGTATAGGCTCTCTAAAAATTTAAAAATACTCAGCATGTGTCATGAAGAAAAGCAGTGCTCATTGTTGGTTTACAGAGAGTACGGGAATTTTGAAAAATGTAACTTTTCACCTTCAACCTAAAGTAGTGAAATGTCCCTGAATGCTTTCTACTTCCTCATGCCTGGACCTAGGATTGCTAACTCCAGTCTGGGAAATTCCTAGAGATTTGGGAGCAGTGCTTGTGGAGGGGGATGTCATTTAGGATCTATAGTATACCGTAGAGTCGGCACTCTGAAACTGCCATTTCTTCAAGAACGGATCTCACTAGTCTGGAGATCAGCTGCAGTCTGTAGTTGGCAACTCAAGTTGGACCAACGTCTCAGAAAACAGGTGTTGGGAATTGGCTTGCCAACTCCAGCTTGGGAAATTCCTGGAGATTTGGGGGGGGGTGGAGCCTCAGGAAGGTGGAGTTTGGGGGAGGCAAGGGACTTCAGCAGAGCATAATGCCACAGACTCCACTTTCCAAAGCAGCCATTTTCTACAGGGCAAGACCTCTGTAGTCTGGAAAATAGTTGTAATCCCAGGAGCTGAGAAAAGCGTCTCTGGGGCTGCCACAGAAGACAACTTTTGGCAAAACGGGTCTGCCTCAGCAGAAGGCAACATCTTATGCTCCACTACACGAACTAAAAGAGGCTGAACAATCTTGGCCTAGAATGATTGTCAACCTCCAGATGGGGCTTGGAGATGTCCCAGAATTACAAGTGATCTTCAGACTAGAGAGATCTGTGCTTCCCCTGGAGGAAATGGCCGCTTTGAAGCGTGAACTATATGGCATCGTATGCTGCTAAGGTCCCTTCCCTCCTCAGGCTCCACCTCCAAATCTCCAGAAATTTCTCAACCCAGAGTTGGAAACCCAGTCTTTCACCTCCCCTCCATATTCTTCCTATGAGGGAGAGCAGGAGCGGCCCGCGGACACTTACTCCCAGCAGGGCGCCTCTTCCTATCACGGTCTCGCCCGGCGGCAGCACCACAGCGCTCCCCCCGTCCACCGGCGCTACTTCAAACCTTGACATGATAACAGGCCCGCTCGCCCCGCAGTTTCGCACGGGGGCCGAAAACACGAACGGACAGCCGTTCCATCGCTCTTTGCCTCCCCTCTCCCCCTTCCGGCTAGGGCGCAACGCAAAGTTCCGCCCTAGCCGGAACTTTGCATCGCGGCCCTGCCTTTTTAAAACACTGCGAAGTTTCAGGCGACTCCTGCGCTCACGATTAAACTACAGCCCCCAGAATGCTCCGCTCCAACAGAGCGGGCGGAGCTAAGAATGTAAACAAAAAAACGTTCGAGGAGGGGGAAAGACGTTAGAGCCGTTAACGGCCGCTGAGCGTTCAGGTGAGTGACAAGCCGGGGGCGCTAGTGAACGGGGTAGGGGGCGTCGCCCGGTGCTCAGCCGGCCAATCGCGGGGCGTGGCGAAGGGCGCCCGAATGCTAGGAGAGGGGCGTGAGTGGCTCCCATTGGCCACTATGAACGCTAATCAAACAGGCGGCCGAGGAAATATTGACGAACCTCGGGCCGCTCAATTCTCTTCAGTGTTGACAAACTGGACAGGTGTGTGGGAAGCGCGCATGCGCGAAGGGCAGAAAAGCCCCCCCCCCACAATTCTGGATAAATTGTGGCGGCGGCTGAGCTCCGCAGATGATTCCCCCCTCCCTCTTTGCACCCACAATTGATCCTGCCTTTAAAAAGGCGTGAGAAGAAATACCATATTTGCTGTGCGCACTCAGACCAATCAGAATAGTCAAGAATATTATCTGGGATCATCCCTTTGGTTTGTGCAGTGGAGAAATGCCGTAACTGGCTGTAATGTTTTATTGGTGAACCTTTTAATTGCCCTTTGACCTGCCTTGAAAATGAATGAAATACTGCCCTCAAGTCATAGCTGACTTACAGCGCCCCTTGGTGGCATTTTCATGGCAAGAGACTAACAGAGGTGGCTTGCGTGCGCGCTCTGTTGGTGGAATGAAGATGTCACTTCTGGAAGTGACATCACGTGAAGTGTGTGGCGATGTCATTTCAGTAAGTGACATCGTTGCATTGGCCGCGGGAGCTCTCCCACGCTCCGATTTGGCTGGTTTGGGGCCAAATCGGAGCTCAGGGATGCCCCCGCAACCAGCACGAGGGGTGGGAGTGCACGCATGGCACACGTTCCTGAGGTGCGTGCCAGTGGCGCGCATGCTTCAGGAGTTTGCCCCTTCCCGCCGATAGCTCAGCGATCAGTGGATAAGGGGGCAAATCCCCAGGAGTTTGCCTGCCACCAGCAGGTACCTGGTAACCCTACAGATCAGGCTCTCCTGGGCTATCCAGCATTAACTCACCCCCCCCCCCAAATGGGGTTGTGGAGGAGAGATTATTGGCAAAGGCCTTGGTTGAAACGCCAGTTGTACCTTGTTTCCTTAACATCATCCCATGTATAACTTTTTATAAAACCCTACATACTTCCACTTCTAAATGTTTCTGAAGAAGGAAGTTTTGAGTCTGGAAAAACTCATAACCTGGAAATCTAGTTGGTCTCTTGCTCTTCTACTGCAGACCAACACGGCTACCCACCGGAACCTATCTCCTTATACCCAGCTGAAAATAATGTATAATTTCTCTCCCACTGCAGACAATAGTGTCTGAGTCTATTGCCCTGAGTGGGCAATAGATTTAGCTGCAACTTCAAGGATCGTATTAAACATATTACTTATTCAGCCTCTTTTACACAGTCAGTTGCAGTGATGCCCAAAATGGCTCCTGCCGGGGAGTTTCCTAGCACCCGCTTGCTTCTTCTTCAAAGCACCTGTTCCCCACAGCAAGGAGCCAGTCCTGACTTTCATCAACTTCACTGGTGCTTCAGAAGACCCTCACTGCAGGGAGCTCCCATTCAGAAATTGCTGCCCCTATCATAGGAAAACTCCCCAATGTTTTGATTGCCAGACTATCTTGGCACAGGTCCTGCCTTGCAAGACAGCCATTTTGTGATTGTGCTCACTATCGTTCTCCAAATTCCAAAAGGGCCCATAGGCTCAACAAGTTGAGGAATCTCTAATCTATCAGCTGGCCTGTGTGGTTTCTGTGTATAGCGCAGTGCTTGTCTGACATCCTAATCTTATCAGTGGATGCTCTGGTTCCTTACCATGCACCCTTTCTCTTGCTCTTTTCTCTTCTCTTTACTTGTAACATGGGTTCCATCTCCTTTACCCCAGACACATCCTTGAAATGGACAATTGCAGTACTGTTCCTCAGCTCTGATCCATCCGCTCCCAGCACCAGTATGGCTTTGCCCCCTTCATCAGTACTTGGTGCATAAACAGAGAACCCACTGCCATGCCTGTGACAGACTTCTTGTTAACAGTGTCAACCAGAACATTAGAAGTGAGGCTCTTAATGTATCAGCAGGGGTTTTTTTTCTTTTGATGGCCAGCTAGGTGCTGCTCATAGCCTCATTTATGACCTTCCTCCCAGCAAAATTAGCACTGGGATGTGTTACACATTCTATCAAGGGAAGCTAATCTTCTACCACCTAGAGTAGACAAGAGGGCTCCTCCGAGTCAGAAACAACCAATATAAAAGAAGAAACCTCAAAGGTCAAAAGGAATAAAAGAATTTTTAAATTTTTAAATGCATTTTTGAGTTGCAAAGTACTAAAGTGTCAACATGCAATTTCTAGTAATTAATGCACATAAATATCAATAGATCATCCCATAAATATCCAATAAACATCCAAATATACAATTATGTACAAATACAATCAGGAGTCCAACTGGTAAAGTTCCATCCTATGACAATAATGCAAGTCATCCAGAGATGTACTCCGTGATGTAATTCTATTTGCTTGTTCCTTTATAGGTGTTCAAATGGAGTTTTCTTCAAAGGACAATACAGTCCAATGGTTATAGTAGATGGCTAAGTATGAGCTCAGGAGCCTGACGGGTACTGCCAACTTGTTATTCCGTTTTGGCAAATTCTTTATCAAAGGCTCTTAATTATACATACTGTAATTAAATTGTGGTGACATAACGTTATAACAAAACAAACAAAATATTAAATCACCAAAAACATGTTGTCATTTCCTGACATCAATAATAAAATTACAGTCACTCCAAACTATTAAAAGCTCTGAAATGTACAAATTGTGAAAAACGTATAATGAATTATAAATATTAAATCACCATAGGCTTATCATAATTTCTTATCATGAATGAACTTACAATCACTCCAACACCAATATTTCCATCTCCAGGAAGGAATCCAACAGACCATTGCCCTAAGGTGTTACTTCCCATTACAGCTTTTAACTCATTTTCTGCAGCCCCAAAGTTCAAATTTAAAGGTACAGTGTCACATTATAGGTAACCTTCATTTGTTTAAACCATGAGGGGTCAAAGTCCCAAGTTTGAATATCCATTCAGATTCCTTTTGCAATAGTCTCTGCTGTACATCAAGGCTCAAAGAAGGTTTGATCACTAAGAACAGACACTTTGAAATCTTTTCCCCCATGATTGTTTTCTATAAAGTGAGTCACCAAAGGGGCATCTCTAATTTTGTTTTTAATCCTAGATATGTGTTCTTGTATTCTAATCTTTAAAGACCGTGTTGTACTTCCTCTATACAATTTCTTGCAGGCACACTGAGTAACATAAACAGCATTGGCTGTTTTGCAGTTGGAGAATTCTTAAAGGATTCTCAATCTCAGTAAGTTTTACTGACAGGCCGCAGCTGATAGAAAAGAGTCCAGTAGCACCTTTAAGACTAACCAACTTTACTGTAGCATAAGCTTTCGAGAATCACAGTTCTCTTCGTCAGATGCACCTGACGAAGAGAACTGTGATTCTCGAAAGCTTATGCTACAGTAAAGTTGGTTAGTCTTAAAGGTGCTACTGGACTCTTTTCTATTTTGCTACTACAGACTGGCTAACTCCTCTGGATCTAACACCACAGATGGTACAACTTCTACAAGGAAAATGTCCCTCAGGTCATGCTATTGATGGTTGACAGTCCTTGAACTCAGAACGCACAAGTATATCCTTCAAACTTCTGGTTTTCCGGTAGCCTATCAGTGGTCTTTCTTTGCATCCCTCTATGTCTCCTAAAATGTGCCAATGTTTATAAATGACCTTGGCGATTCTCATAGAAAGGGGAGTATACTCTAATGCCCATTTTATTTTGCCCATAAAAAATAAAAAATAAAATGGGCATTAGAGTATACTCCCCTTTCTATGAGAATAAACTCTCTCTGGGTGTCTGTTCTGCCTTCCTCCTTGCTCTACTTATGACTCCATCTGAGTAACTTCTATGCTGAAAGGACTTATTCAGAAGATTCTCTTAAAGTCATTCTCCCAACTGGAGTTTCTCTTTAACCTGAGATATTGTCCCTTTGTGATGTTGTTCCTTAAATATCCTGGATGAAATGATGTGTAGTGTAAATAGGAACACTTATCTGTTGGTTTTTTAAAAGAGCACACACCCAGGTCCCCATTGCCTTCCTTGAAAACCACAACGTCCAAAAAGTTTAAGCAATTCGCGTTTCCTGCCCTGCTAAACTGAATATTTTCATCTAGGTTACTGAGCCAAATTTGTAAAGTCCCCAGCATGTGCAGATGTTTTTAGTACAGTAAAGACATCATCAACAAATCTGACATAAAGGCATAAATCATCATAAAATGGGTTCTTCTCTTTATCCAAAATGAAACTAGTCTCAATATTAGACATATACAGATTAGCAATTGATGGGGCAGCAGTACACCCCATCGCCACCCCCTTAACTTGAAAATAAAATTGATCTCTAAATTTAAAATAGTTTTTTTCAAGTATTATATCCAATTAGTCTCTCTGGAAGACTTGCATTATTGTCATAGGATGGAACTTTACCGGTTGGACTCCTGATTGTATTTGTACATAATTGTATATTTGGATATTTATTGGCTATTAATGGGATGATCTATTGATATTTATGTGTATTAATTATTAGAAATTGCATGTTGACACTTTAGTACTTTGCAACTCAAAAATACATTTAAAAATTTAAAAATTCTTAATATCAATTTATTCCTTTTGACCTTTGCGGTTTCTTCTTTAATATTGGTAGTCTTCTGTCACCAGCAGGAGGGTTAAAAGCCGGGAGATTCCAAATCATGCCAGATTCTGCCCATAACCCACCACATTTCAAGATTCAACTCAGATTCTGGCTTTGCCTAGGCCCTGGCCTGCCGAATCTTTCTGTTCTTCTGCCGATTCACCACTTTTTGTGATTGGCTCTCCCCTTGACATTCTTCTTAGGGAGTAATTTTTAAATAAGTATATTTTTATTTATTTATACCTTACTTTTCTTCTCAATGGCATCAAAAGCAGTTTCCAACATCTTTCCCCCTTCCTTCACTTGATCCTCAGACCAAAAACCTTGCGAGGTAGATTAGGCTATGAGAGAGAGGGGCAGGCCCGTGCTGAAAGAGAGGGTAGGGCCCAAGCATGTGCCCAGTGGATACTGAAGATCTGAACAGTTCTCCCAGAGCCTAGCCCAACCCTCTATCCATTACACTATGCTAGGGTTGTCAGGTCCTCCAGAGGTAAAAGCAGTGGATCGGGGGATTGTGGAAGCAAGTAGCGGGGTTGTGGGGGCAATACTAAATTGGGGGGCAATTTTTAAAAATTGGTCCGCAATTTAGTATTTGGGTTCAATTGGACCCCTGGTGCGACCTGTTTCTTCCACATCGCACCAGGAATGATGTTGCCCCACCACCACTGTGCTCCCTCCCCCCACCAGCCTGGTGAGAGGTGATGGGGGGCAGATCTCCCACCAGCAGACTGGCAAGTCTACACCATGCTGGATATCTATTTGTCTACTCATCTATCTATTCATGTGGTATCAGATTGGCCAGGTCATCCATCTTGAAACCGGGAGGCTCAGGGCTCCTGGCATGGGGCCACCACTTTTCTTCTTTTGCACACGTGCTCCATGGGCCCCTGAGGATGTCACTTCCAGTTTTAACAGGGCCACAGCAGGGCCAATTCTTTAGGAATCATCTAAAAAACATGGCCTAAACATAATGAAAATGCTTATGTTTGGGGCCGATTCCTAAAGAATCAGCCCCATTAAAACTGCAAGTAACATCATCAGGAGCCCATGGAACACACACGTGCTATTTAGTCGCATGCTCCATCCTGCCTCCCCATACCTCTCTCCTCTCTCTCCTCCCTGCCAGCCAACTGAGCAGTGGCAGCAGGCAGCCGCTGGGGGCCGGGATCCCTATGTGGTATAGGAGTTAACATGCTGGACTAGGGCCGAGACCCAGGTTTGAATCCCTCTTCTGCCCTTTCAGCCTAACGTACTTCACAGTGTTGCTGTTGTGAAGATAAGATGGAGGAGGAGAGGAGAACGAGGTAAGCTGCTTTGGAACAAGAGTTTTTAAAAGTTTAAATCGCCCTCAGCGAAAATGGTCACATGGCCGGTGTCCCCGCCCCCTGATCTCCAGACAGAGGGGAGTTTAGATTGCCCTCCGCACCGGGCAGTGTGGAGGACGATCTAAACTCCCCTCTGTCTGGAGATCAGGGGGCGGGGACACCGGCCATGTGACCATTTTCAAGAGGTGCCAGAACTCCGTTCCACTGCATTCCAACTGAAAAAAAGCCCTGGGTATAAATGAAGTAGAACAATAAAATACATACATACAATCTATCTGTTGTGATTACATAATTATAGCTTTATTTACTTCAGCAACTAATACAAGCACCATTAACGCTTCTCCAACCAGTGTTTCAAAGAGGTCAGTACTGATTTCATTTCTATTCACTCAACTTTCTACATCAATGTCACTTTTTTAGAAAGAGCGAGATCTAAACTATGCCCAAAGGCTCTAAGCAGACAACTCCCCAACAAAATACTCACCCTGTTGCTGCCTGCAAGAAGTTCTCCGTCCCGTCCGAGGAGAACCAAAAAACAAGTCCAAAGGATTTTGTGCAGCTTCTCCCGTTAGAAATCAGCATGAAGATTTTTAGCCAGCTTGACATTCAGAGCTTGTGCCATGCTGCCATGACCTGCAAAAGCTGGAACCACACCCTGGAGGCCTGTGATAATTTGTGGAAACATCACTGTCTAACTGTAAGGTCCGTCTGTCAGCGAGAGATTGACGGGGACAGAGGCAACGGGTATTCGTGGAAGGTACGTTTAGAACAGACTGGTCATCACGGCACTAGCAGCGTGATCCTCAGGAGGGCTTCACCCTTCCAAGCCATTGGACTCCCAACAGGCTTAGAGCAGAACCACAAGTGACAAAAGACACAGATTGGATACTTGTCTGCTTCCCTCAAGTTTTGATGGGAAATGTAGGCAGCTTGGCGGAATGTTGGACAAGTGACAGTTGAAAAGTCCATTGGACAGCAGTCGGAGAGCCAAGCTGCGAGACCAGGACGCCTACATTTCCCATCAAAACTTGAGGGAAGCTGACAAGTGTCCAACCTGTGCCTTTTGTCACTTGTGGTTCTGCTCTTAGAAGAGTGTAACTCTGCTCAGAACAATCAAGACTGTTTGCCACAATTCTTATTAGGTAGCTTCAGGCATCTCCAGTACAGTTCCTGTAAAGCTCAGTCTGAGGAACATGGTAACAAGGAATGTGGTGGTAGGGAGGGAATCTGTCACAAAGAAGCGTTGTGTCTCCATCCTCTCCCTGCGAAATACCCCTCTCCCCACATCCACATGCCCCATTATCTTGGCAAATACGGGATCAAGATCATGTGTTTATCAAGACAAAGCTGAGTTGGTTCCCCATCTGGATTCACTTCTACTGTCAAAGCCCAGATGAAGGAAACGATGGACAAATTAGCTTGGGTGGGGGTCTTCGCAAGGGAGAATCAACAGGCAAGAGAAGGAGTACTACACTGCTGCCTCCCACCAAGGCTGTTTCCACACTTCTTTAAAGGGACGGCCCACTCACCGAACGCTGGTGGCTTTCCCCCTTGATTCCAGATGTCTCTGTTTTCAAAACCATTGCAGGCTGTTTCACTTCCGTTTTTTCAGCGCCTTTTCTAGGAACATGGGAAAGTGTGGTCCCAGAAAAGGCGACGAAAAAACAGAAGCCAAACAGCCTGCAGCCATTTTGAAAATGGAGACATCTAGAGTCAAGGGGGAAAGCCGCCAACATTCAGTGAGTGGGTCATCCCTTTAAGGATGTGTGAAAAGGGCCGAATTCTCTTCTATTGGTGTGGGTGTTATAATGAGGGGAAAATGGTATTCCTTCAGTGTGTAGCTTAGCCCAAACTATGTTGAGGGGAAGTATTTTTTTAGCCACTAGTTTGTAAGACTGAACCATCTAGCTCAGTTTTAAATATATGTAAAAATGCCCAAGTATGTCACATGCTTAATGAAAATTTGACAGATTAAAAAAAAAATCTGTTGGAAGGGGGCAATTTTGGAGCAGAAAAGTACTGGTGGGGGAAAGATTAAGATCCCCTCCCCTTCTCACTTACCGCTAATTCTCTCCTCTAAATCACCTTCTCCCAAAGCAGATTCCCCCCTGCCCCACAAAAAGCGCTGTCAAAATTTTAAATAATGTTTAGTCAAACTTTTAGCCGCAATGAAAATGTCAAAGTTTCTTTGCTTCACTAGAGGGCAGTAGAACATCTACTCTACATCTGAAGTCCATTGTAAACTTGAAATACCTTTTTCTGGAGCACAACATTCTCTTCCATTTTAGGGTGTTTTCTTCAGTTGGTCTATAATGCCAATGCAAAACCTATATGGGCTAGAATATATATAATTGATATATTTTTTGTCTTCTATAGTATATTCATGACATATTCACACAATTACCAGCAGTGTGGGTAATTTTCCCTTTTTTATTTTATCATACACAAACCCCTGTATAAAACATGGAATAAACTAAACATATACATTTAAACATAAACTAAAATCATTCAAATCATATAGTCCACATATCTATATAGAACTTGCCTTATATATTCTTGATTTTTCACTTCCGTTTAGATACCTCTGTTCTGTCTGTACTGTCTGTCTTCATGGCGGTTTTGTTACAAACATGTATTACAAACATACATTGCCAATCTCTTCCCTTTATATTCTAATTTGAGCTTAAATTTATTCTTACTTATTCCTTTTTTTTAAAAAAAATTATTTTAAAAGAAAAAGAGAACAGAAAGTGCATAAAAAGCTTAAATAACATATAGTATAGTGAAAGAAAAACAGACAAGATATGTAACAGTACAGCTAAATTAGAAAATATTACTCTTTGGGCAGCCCAGTCCTAAAGCCTGGCCCAGTGCCCGCAACCACATGTCGACATATAAGTGGTGCTGCTCGGCCCCTCCCTATGGACTTTTGCAGGAGAGCCACGCCGGCGCCTGAGCTTGGTAAGGTGAGGCATGGCTGCTGCCAAGACCACCTGCCCACCATTCCCGACAACCCCACCCACACCAGCCAATGGCTGCACTGCTCCGCTGACAGGTCTGTGAGGGGCAAGCAGCAGTGCAGCCAATGGGGAGGCCACAATCCCCACTACCCAACAACACCCCCCCCGGTCAGGGAGCAGGCATCCCTGCTTGGGGAGGCAGAAGGGCTGCCAGACCCCCGGTCGGGGCAGGGAATCCCCCGCCCCCACCCTCCCACCCCTGCCCCCACCTACCTGGCCAGCGGGGGGGCTCTCACACCTTCAATGCGTGCCCCCCTGCGGGGCTGCGCACCCCCGCGCACAGCAGCCGCCAGGATCAGGCCTGTTTTGGCCTGGATCTGGGCCCCTGTGGAGCGCAGGAGCATTCCTGCGCTCCACAAGGGCCCACAATGGACCCGATCCGCACCAAAACGGGCCCAATCCATGCCAAAAGGGGCACGGATCGGGCCCATTTTGGCGCGGATCGGGCCCGTTGTGGGCCACTGCGGAGTGCAGGAATGCTTCCATGCTCCACAGGGGCCTAAAACGGGCCCGATCCGTGCCAAAACAGACCCGATCCATGCCAAAATGGGCTCGGATTGGGCCCATTTTGGCGTAGATTGGGCCCGTTGTGGGCCCCTGCAGAGCGCAGGAACGCTCCTGCGCTCCACAGGGGCCCACAACAGGCTCAATCCACACCCAAACGGGCTGCGTGGTGACGTCACTAAGTGACGTCATCGCGCCTGCAGAAGTGCGCGTGTGTGCGCTCTGCGTGCACACACACCCCTCTCAGGTAAGAGCCAGGCCCCAATCTCCCACTGGGAGATCGAGGGGGCCTGGCAACCCTAGGAAGCAGAGATAACACTGAAGGTGAAGACAGGGCACTCACCCTCTTGCCAGCTTGGTGTAGTGGTTAAGAGCGCAGGACTCTAATCTGGAGAACCAGGTTTCATTCCTCACTCCTCCACCTGAGGCCAGCTGGGTGACCTTGGGTCAGTCACAACTTCTAGGAGCTCTCTCAGCTCCACCCACCTCACAGGGTGCTTTGTTGTGGGGATAATGATGACATACTTTGTAAACCGCTCTGAGTGGGTGTTGTCATCCTGAAGGGAGGCATATAAATCAAATGTTATTATTGTTATTGTTATTATTATTGTTGTTATTGCCTGTTCAACCCCAATTCTGATGAAGGCCAGGCTGGTGGCTGCAGCCCTGTGAGCCTGCAAATCCCCCGCTGCCACTACCACCACAAGAAACAGGTCCCCCTCCCTGAAAAGTGGAACCAGAACGGTGGCAGGACCCGGCAAGAGTCGCACTTGCAGCCTGCAGCACTTGGGATCAGCCCCCAGATCCTGGAGAGGCAGGTGAGGGGTGGGTGGGTTTTTCAATGAATGACTGGAATGCCCATTGGAAACCACACAAGAGACCAGAAGGCCCATTGGAGGTGATGGGAGCGACAAACACTTACAGACTTGCGGTGGTGCCATTTGAATGCATTACTGGATCAAAAGATGCAAGGAGAACACGGGTTGGTCCTCGGGAGCCATCCTCTGCCCCTGGGGTAATGCCCCCCGGAGTGGACTGACGGTCTGCAGAACCAGGGAAACTGATCGTCCACCCCCTCTCCCATGCACCAGATTTCCCAAGTCCATCCCTGCCTCTGCAAACAGCGAAAAGGAGGGTGGTCCAGCTTCCCAGAGGAAGACCCCCAGAGACCCCAAGATGTCGCTCCATATGCCCCATCTCCCGGCAGCAACCCCCCTTTCTCCTGCATGCAGCAGTCGTTTGCCTGGCTTATCAGATGCCAGCAGCTTTGTCTGTCAGAGAATGAGAGTCCTCAGTGGTGCCCCCCCCCCGCCCCGCCAGACATACATGGGCCACACTACAATTCCCACCCCACTGTCACGGGGGGTGCGGGGTGGGCAGAGAAGCTGGATGGGGCCCCAAGGCACCACTGGACACCTGCTCCTTCTGGCAGCAGAGCCCATCCCATCCATCCCAGCCCTGAGCCAAGAATCATTCCCTGGGATGTGTGAAAAGACATCCCTACGGGGAGTTGTGGGGGGAACTACTATCATTGTCAGGCAGGCAATCAAACAGACAGGCAGTTTGTTGTCTTTCAACTCTTATTTTATTAAACTAGAAAATGTGAAGAGGTTCTCTGGACATGTGTCTTGCCCATGTCCCTTGGCTGGAAAGGGAGCAAAGGCAATGTATTGTCGAAGGCTTTCACGGCCGGAGAATGATGGTTGTTGTGGGTTTTCTGGGCTGTATTGCCGTGGTCTTGGCATTGTAGTTCCTGACGTTTCGCCAGCAGCTGTGGCTGGCATCTTCAGAGGTGTAGCACCAAAAGACAGAGGTGACACTGAGAGATCTCTGTCTTTTGGTGCTACACCTCTGAAGATGCCAGCCACAGCTGCTGGCGAAACGTCAGGAACTACAATGCCAAGACCACGGCAATACAGCCCGGAAAACCCACAACAACCATCGGAGCAAAGGCAGTTTGCGCTGCAGTCTGAGCCGCAAAATCCATTCCTCATCCTGCCCTCAGAGGGGCGAGGTTGAGATGCAGGCTCCCTTGGGGAACTGCTCCCTGGGCTGGACCTGAATGGCACCCATGCAGGATCACCGGGAGCTGGAACAGCCATGCTCTTTGGTGGTAACTTGCGACCTGCCTGAAAGGGAAACAGACACATGTGTTGCAAGGGACCTGGTCCTGTGCAAGCCCCAGCCCAGTCTGCCACATTCTAGGAGGGTGTCCATGGGTGGGAGCGGCGGCGGAGCTCCATTGGCACGGGTGCAGCCCGCAGGCAGATGATGCATGCCACTCCAGCGAGAAGTCACTCATCTGCCTCCGGATGGTCTGATCCTGTGAGGGAGACAGTCGAGGGGCTGAGCACCCACCACCAACAAGGGAGTTATGAAAACCCAGTCACCCCAACCTGCGGCCGTACTTCCTCCTCTACCAGGGGAGGTGCCCAGTTGAGGGAGTCTGAACAGAGCCCCAAAATGGGAAGCTGGACACCCCCCCCCAATGACTATGTCGAGGGTGGTTCCCTGGGCAACTGCCTTTGTGACTGGCGGGGGCAACTGCCACCCCCCCACCGGCAGGGCTCACCTGCAGGGGCTGGTGTTCAGGAGGGTGAGGGGAGGGGAGCAGCTGGTACTGATGAGCAAGCCAGGGTGCCATCATGTCAACTTCTTCTTACCTGTCAGAGTACCCTCACCCCTTCATCAGCCAGGACTCAGGTGTTAGATAACCTGCAAGGAAACTTGGGTGGGGTTTGTTAGTATGACATTCCGGACTAGGCGCTTCTTCCCTTGAGTGAGTGCAAAGCACTCCCTGATTCCTCAAAGTCCCCCAAGTGCGCTTGTGCTCCACCACCGTGAGCACCCTCTCCCTCCTCACACTCAACGTCCCTGCAGCAGGGGGCAGCTGGGCAGAGCCTCCGGCCACCTGCCAGCTTTCCTGGGTTCATGGGCCCCTCACCTGGAAGTTATATAGGATGTCCAGTGAGCTGATTGGGTGCACGGAGGGGGGCTTGCTGCCATGAGGGCGCACATGGATTTGTCTCTGTGGTAGTTGCCGTCCTATGCTCCACTGGGCCTCATGGGTGGGGTGTGATGTGGGGGGAGCTGAGTTTTCCCATTCAATGGGTGCCTATGGGCCACTTTTTTTCACAGCATAACCTTCTGCCACTGCAGAGGGCATGCTTGGGCCCGGAGCAGCTTAGGGAGCTGACGAACTTCTTGCCTGCCCCTGGCCCCTCCCCCTTTGGCACCTGCTCAGGAATTTACACCACACTTACACCTCTGCCTGGACACCTGTCCTGGCTGCCGCCACTGGGCTGCAGCAGGGGTGTGCCTTGCTTGGCCACTGGCGGAGGGGCGGGGGTTACACTCACAATGACGTAAACCTTAGTCCACTCCCTGAGCGCTTTCAACCCACCCCTTAGGATTGCACAGTGCCCAAAATTTTATACGCTACAGTCTGTATTCAACTTTATACTTTTCATTTTATATTTAACGTTTTTAAAACTTTAGTTTTATAATTGGTCTATGTCCATATTAACTATTCTTAATTTTTTGTAATTTGCAAGTACATAATCAAAGAAATCTCTCCAATTCCCCTGAAATTCCAGTGTTGGTCGGTTGTGCATATAAGAATTTAGTTTAGCCATAGATGCATATTCTTACCTATTCTTGAGCAGTGTGGGCAATGTTCAAATGTGCTTCTAAATCTCACCCTTGACAATAGTCTTAAATTTTATTTCTGAAACAACTATGGAGGGAGCTGCAGCTCCAAGGGAGAGGTAACAAAGACACATCCCACAAGCAAAACTCCAATCATAGACATCTGGATCCAAGCCTACAGTTACTGACGTATGTCAGTATTATTTCAGCGGCCCTTTTGATTTCTTCTTCTTCCCATTTATTTTTATCAGATCACACTGCTGAGAAACTATCGGAAAAGCAAAGTGAAGTATGAGTGGTTGAGCGGGAAGTATAGCAACATTCGTTCCCGTAGTGGCTTGCCAGAAAAGAGCATGTATCCCATGGATGCGGACACCTGGGGAGAAATCCTGGAAGCAGAATTGGAGCGCTAAGGAGTCCTTCTCAGCGACTAGTTGAACTGATTAGCACAAATATTTAACGGCGTACTGTATTTAACATTTGTTGGGGGCCAAGGGGAAAAACAACTGCTCTATCAAACTTTGATGTTTTGCACTTTTAGAACTTCTGGCTTTTTCATTCTCTTTTGGAAAGGTTAAGTTGCTGGGTTTATATTTTCAGTCCACTATTGCAGGGACTTATTTCTTGGATTCGCTCCAAATGCACTTTGACAATAATGACTAATATTTTTAAATGCTTGGACGTGTGCTCTTCTTGAATAAGAATAAACCATGATAGCATAATCATGAGCAAAGAAGGGGAAAGAAAAGGAAAGGAAATGCTTACAACATCAACAAAATCAGCAAAAGTATTCTGGTTTAGATCTGGGGTCAAGGAGTGCAGACATATTTCACCATCTGTTCCTAGGGAAGATTGCTTCTTATCTTCAAGCCATACATGTGGTATTACTGGGTGTACAAGAAGACCAGAAAAAAGTTGCACTGTGTATGAGTAAATGTCATATTCACTAGTCCTGCCGACCAGACTTGACAATTCCATTCTTCAGAGCTGTGGATATAATTCTCTCTAAGGCCTAATTTCATTTTCTTGAAGGGCTGCTACCTTTTTGAGACCTTGCTGTTGTGTTTTATATTTATTGAACAATGGCTGTCGTCACACGGGCATCTCTTCCGTTAAATTTACAGCATATAGCGTCCTACCTGTTATCGTCGCAGTAACGTTTCTTTGGGTCACCTAACGGCACTTCACGCCACCAGCTGTCCACACCGTGCAGAAGCAGCTCCTCCCCCCCCTTTTTTATTATTCTGGCATTTAATTCCGCTATAACGGAATAACAGCATATAAACATTCCGTTAGAGCAAAACATTACGATCCTTTTGTTTTTCCAACTTTGAAATTATGTAAATAGCCCTTTGCCTACAGAAAACTCCCTGGCCGATTCCAGACGACTAACCTTAAGTCGCCTCATGCCGCCCTCTTCCGGATCGCGACGGGGAAAATGCGAAATATCGTGTTTCCTCGCGCGAGTTTTGCGCGATGACGCGCAAAACTCGCGCGAGGAAACGCGATATTTCGCATTTTCCCCATCGCGATCCGGAAGAGGGCGGCATGAGGCGACTTAAGGTTAGTCGTCTGGAATCGGCCCCTGTCTGACGTGATCCCCATCGCTGACGACGCTGCCATGGCGACTGAGTCATTTTTACTTCAGCAGAAAGTTTGCATTGTGTTATGTCGTTATGGCGTTATAAGGACATAATAAAATAAAAAAAGGGGGAGTCGCAGGAAGAAATGGATTCTGGGATTGAAGGGAGGGTATAGGACGTTGCAAGGCGAAATACATCGATGTGAGGCATTCATACTGAGGCACAAAATAGAGCGACTATCAAGCACAAAGCAGAAGAGAGAAAATCGCTACAGTGTTGGAATAAGGTGGGTGTTTGCCGGGAAAGCGCCATTTTAGCGCTAAATAAAAGCCCGTGTGACGACGGCCAATATTGTATATTTAAACAATTTTTAAGCAGCTTGATCCACAAAGATTAAACAGGTGAAAGTTTTCTCATCACTTTGGCACTGTGCTAAGAAAACTGGCTGAATGTCTTTGTGGCAAAACAGTTATTAAAGGTCAGTTTTCAAAATGGGGAGGTCACCCTGTTCTAGTGTTGTCAACTGCCTGTAGGAAAAAAAATATCCTTTCCCTTTAACAGAGGCTTAATGACATGTAATTTGCCAGGTGATGTGATTTACCTGCCTGCCACGAAAAACTTCAGCTGCCTATTTCCACACGGGAAGTCTCTATTAAGGGGACAGGGCATATTTCTGCAGGCCTTTAGGCAGCCCTATTCCATCCAGCCTTCAGTCTATGACTACTCCGCTTCTTATTGAGTTAAGGATTTACTGAGTAAAAGTTTCATTTCATCTCCTCTTCAGATGGAAAATCTAGAATTAAACAGCCCATTGCAAGGGAAAGCAGTTGAAGTACCAGCAAGATCTGGTATGTGTATAAGAGAAAAGGTTTGTGTGTTTGGGACCCAGTTGACTCTGATCACTCCATCCTCTTCATGGGAGCCACATCCTTAATATGTGGTCTGAAGAGGGCAGCTGAACGTATTGACTTGGAAGAAAGTTTCACCAGTTCCGGTGGACATGATTTCCTAGTCGGTTTTACACAGGCGTGCTGCCACAGAATGCCTTCTTTTAAAGGGAGATTTCATATCCAAAGGCAGCAGACCTCTGAATCCCAGCACTAGGAGGCAACATCAGAACTTGACCTCCGTGCGTTGTCTGTTGACTCTCCAGGGCAACTGGTTGGCTGCAGTGTGAAACGGGATGCCGGACCAGAAGAACCACAGGCCTGATCCAGCAAGGCTCTTCTTACGTATGCAGACAGCTCTCTGTTTTACACGGACGAAATTACAGGATTATATGAAAGTACTGAACCCTCTTACTCTATCTCAAGAGTACAAGTCACCTAATTCAGAATGTTCAGAGAAGAATGTTCAGACGACAGAGATCAGTTCCCCTGGAGGAAATGGCAGCTTTGGAAGGTGAATTCCTTGGCATTGTACCCTGCTGAGGTTCCTCCCCTCCCCTCCCTGTGTTTCACCCCAAAATCTCCAGGAATTTCCCAAACCAGAAGTGGCAACCCTACTTAGGATAGTCACATGCTGTCAGCTTAACCTGTCTCACAAGGTTATTGTAAAGATAAAACGGAGGAGAAGAGAATGATGTAAGCCACTTTGGGTCCCCACTGCAGAGAAAGGTGAGGTATAAATGCAATAAATAAATAAATAAAACTTGGAGAACGCAGCACATCTGTATACAGAGTATGACTAGACCATTTATACTGCAAGGGAAATGAAGGAACCATTAGGCTAAGCTGACCCAGTATGGCAAGTATTTTTGGCTACCCACTAAAACCAAATCATTTTTGCGTGGCCAAATTTATGTCTAGGAACTTCTCAATAGGGGTTCGCGTCCTGTTGAAAAAGAAGAGAAATTAGTTCTGATTTTGTTTTTCCCCCCTTTTATCTAATTTATTTTATTATTGCTTTTTATTTAAAACATTTCTATGCCATTTTCTGACCCAAGGCAGAGAATATTAAAACCTTAAAATATGTTAAACATTAAAACGTTTCAGACATTGCAAGCAGCATTTCAAATATAAATATATATAGAATATGTAAAGCAATTAAATGAACAGGGCTTCTAAGAGCAAGGGAATGCCAAACAAACAAAACATCGTCACCTGCTTGTGGTAAATGAGGATAGAGGGAGACAAGCAAATCTCACTGGGGAGGGAGTTCGAAAGGGTTAGCGCCCTGACCAAAAAGGCCCTTTCTCAGATTGTCACCCATCTAGCCACAGAAGGTGAGGGCAACCGAAAGCACCGAAAGGGGACCAGAGAGGTCAGGTAGGTTCATATGGGAGTTGGTGTATTTAGAACTGTCTCCACATGTGTTTCCTGGTTAAGGATGCAAATAGTCCTGAAGAATAACATCCTTTAACAGAGGTTTAATGTGTGGACGCAGGCCGCTGATGCTTCTCATGGCATGGAGCAAACCACATTATTGGCTAAATAATATTCCATTAAAGTTCTACTAAAGGGACCCGGCATTCCCCCCCCCCCACTCCAGGCAGTTGGCTATCCTGTTCCTGGTGGCAGTTCAAGACTTTAAAAATTATTATTATGGAAAACCATTTTTAGTTGACTTTCCATCAATTTTTGCTCCGTTTCTCATGGGTTTCTTCATATTCATTTTTTACCAGATGGATTGTTATTTTATATATTTAAAAAATAAAATGCTAGATAAAAATGTCAGGCGTGAAGAAAGAAAAAAACTCAGACAAAATAACAAAATCAGTGACTTACAAGATGTGAAAACACATCCTAAAATATAAAAGGCAAACTGTGTTGCCAACGACTCACTTTTTATCCCCTCACAGGCATAGTACATGGGGATAAGAAGTGAGTTGCGGGAACATGGTTTGCCTTCCTACTGCCTCCTCACAGCCTCTGGAGGCCCGAGAAGGCCCAACACGCCTTTCCACCGCCTTTGCCAGGCCCTTCCACCGCCTTGGGGCTTCCAGAGGCCTGGGAAGCCTCAGCCCAGTGAAGGGAAGACCCAGCACGGCTGCTGGAAGGCATGGCGCCGCAGCCCGGCATGCAGCTGATTCGATGGACCCTCTCCTGGTGGCAGAGCACCTGTGCTTCACAGTGGCATCGGTTACCACCAGGAGGGGCCACTCAAATTGGCAGCACCTGTCCTGGCAGCAAGTGGCCACTTAGCAGCAGCATCGTTTGCCACTGGGACAGAGCCCGCTATCCACTGCTGCTGCTGCTCTCGCCACCACCTCCTCCAGCCACCCCAGTGCCAGCATGCATGTGTGTGTAATTTTTACTTTAATAGTAGAAATAGTCTTGTGTTCTCTCTCCCTATCTGGCACCTGTGATGCTAAGCATTCTTTCTCTCATTGTACTATCAAATCTGGAATATTAACAGCAAGATTAGTGGAGAAAGACCTCCCAATTGTCATCCCTTCAGGACAAGTCACTTTGATCTTATTTTGTACCTCCATCTACACACTAAGGAAAAAATCACACTAGAAGCGCCTAATATTAATCTAGCATCATTTGTTTAGTATATGGTAGAAACCACCTACCCTAGTTTATGGAATCAGTGCCATTCAACATTCCTGTCTTTGCTTAAATTTTCATCATGGTGTTCTTAGTAATCTTTGCTTTAGTAACTATTCCTTTGATGTTGTATATTATTTTGATTAAGCCTCATGTTAGATAGTTAGATGGTTTGTGGCTGATGGTGGCGTTTACATCTGCCTTGTGAATGGGAAATGGGCTGTTCTTCATGTTGTTCTGTATTTGTTGTAGAGTGTTTTTTTAAATTATTGCCTTTGTTATTATTCCTGTATATGACTTGTCAGGGCCTGCCACAGCTGCTGCTGGGCAGGGTGCTGGGCAGTCTGCTCCTGACGTCAAAGGGGGGCCAGGGATTCTGCGGGACCCTGCTCTGTGGAAGGAGGGGAGGTATACATCACCCAGACTCCCTCTCACTCCACTTGCAGGCCTGCTCGGCCCATGCCACTCACTCCCCTTGGTGGTGGTGGTGGTGGTGGTGGTGGCGGTGGCGGTGGTGGTGGTGGTCGTCGTCGTCGTCGTCGTCGCCGTCGTCGTCGCCGCCGCCGCTGCCGCCGCCGCCGCCTCCGCCGCCGCCTCCTCCTCCATCCACTCTCCTCCTCGCCTTTGCTCTCACTCTGCTCTACTCCATCACTCCTACTCAAACCCACCACCCCAGAGCTCTTCCCAGTCAGCTTTTATAGGGCTTTCTATCACCACCCCGTCCTCCTTGCAGGTCCTGCCTGCCAGGCCACGCCCCTCCATGGCCTCCCAGCATTGGCCTGGGCTGTCTCAAGCTGTTGCAGCAGGGGTAGCTGTCTGGGCTGTCTGGATCCGCAACAGCTGCATCACGTTGGCTGGCTGCTGGGCATCTCTGGCTGAGCTGATTACTGAAGGTCGGTCCAGCTGTGGCCGCTTGGCTGGCTGCCCCGCTCTTCTCACAGAATGCCTTCAGCAGCTCCACCGGGAGGGGCTGGTTTCTGAGTGCTTCCTGAGCCAGGTTGCTGTCTTCAAACTGAGGTGGAGGCTGGGGCGTGGCTCTGAGTTGCTGTGGCTGCTTCCCCTCCTTGGCTGGTAAGGGCTCTGTTTGGGCTGCTGCTGGGTCCCTATTCTTCCTGCCTCTGTCCTCTCCCTCTGTCCTGCTCAGCCCTCTATCCTCTCCCTGGAGGGTGGGACTAGCTTGCCTCTCCCTGCCCCCTCTAGCTCTCTGGGGCCTTGGCCCTTTGCCCTCCTCCTCTGGTGTAGGCAGGTTCTGGCCCGGGCTGCTGGCTGAGGCGGCAGGACTACTGTCTTCTGGCTGCCTCCCCCTGCTTCCTCCTGTTGAGGCTGAGGCCTGTGCCTCAGACCCCGTGGTGCAGAGTGGCAAGTTGCAGTACTGCAGCCCAAGTTCTGCTCATGACCCGAGTTCGATCTTGGCAGAAGCTGGGTTCAGGTAGCCAGCTCAAGGTTGACTCAGCCTTCCATCCTTCCGAGGTCAGTAAAATGAGTACCTAGTTTCCTGGGGGTAAAGTGTAGATGACTGGGGAAGGTAATGGCAAACCACCCCGTAAAAAGTCTCCCAAGAAAATGTCATGATGTGACATCCCCCCATGGGCAAGTAATGACTCGGTGCTTGCACAGGGGAGTAGCTTTACCTTTATGACTATCTAGAGTTAGTGGACATTTTTATGCCAGAAGCTGATGAATTGTCTAAGTGGTTCTTTTGAAGTTGGTCAGGTGACATTAATTCCCCAATAGTAAAGCTGCAAGGCCCTGACCTGGATAGGCCAGGTGAGCCTCATCTTGTCAGATCTCAGAAGCTAAGCAGGGTCAGCCTCTGTTAGTAATTGGATGGGAGACGTCCAACGAAAACTAGGGTTGCAGAGGTAGGCAATGGCAAACCACTTCTGTTAGTCTCTTGCCATGAAAACCCCACCAGGGGTTGCCATAAGTCAGCTATGACTTGAGGATATTCTCCACCACCAAAGCTGCAACACAGGAGAGCTATGTGATTTTTGTCTCCCTTGTAAGTGGTCTATCTTCCCAATAACTGGAGAAAGCCCTGCCACTGGACCTTGGTACTCATAGGAAAAGATCCTTGTATAAAAGTTCACCTTGTAGTGTTGTTTTGTTTTGCTTTGCACTTTGGATGTGCTCAGAGTGTTAGCAGTTTGACTCCTTCCTTACACTGAAAGAGCAGTTTATGAATATGGAATATCACAAACCCCTTTCTCAATGTGTCATAAACACAAGACACTGTCTGGGAAGGCAGAACAGATGCCAACCACAGCTGGAGTTGGAAAATTACTAGAAGGTGTGTCGGATTGATTAGCTACCCCTCCTCGTCCTGGAGAAGCATGTAAGTAAAATAAAGAGGTCTTCCAACTTTCAGTTTCAGTTTATTCAGCTTAACAGCCCATAGGCCATACACTCTAACAAAGTTTAAGAATTAAAAATAACAGTTAAAGAAAAGGTTGCCACGTCGACAATTCAGTTTTTCAAAGGCTACTTAGTAATAATCTTAATTTTGAGGTGTCAGAAATATTTGAATGGCTCAGTAGCCATTTTTTAAAGAATGGCTAATTCATGCTTCAGTGAAAGAAGGTATAGGATAGCGAGTCAACAGCCAAAGGGCAGTCACAGAAGTGTTGGTCCAATGGTATGCTGAGGATGTGGCCCTTCATCCGGGCTGTTGGCAATGTGTTGCAACGTGCAACCATCTATGACGGCCTCAGTTTTGGGACTATCAGCATACTGAGGTAATGAAGCTGGTTGAACTGGGTAGGATATTTAATCCCCACGTAGAGCAAGGAGCATTTTCATGCTGCATTCTTTAGAACGGAGTCCCAGTCCTGCTTAAGCATCTTCTCTATAAGTAAAAGGTAAAGGTAGTCCCCTGTGTAAGCACCGAGTTATTACTGACTAGGGTTGCCAGGCCCCCTCAAGTTCCCAGTGGGGGATAGGGGCCTGGGACTTACCTTGGGGGAGAGGGAGGTGCACGCACGAGCGCGATGATGTCAGTTTGGGAGTGACGTCATCACGTGGCCCCTGGGAGCAGGGGCTCAAAAGAGGCCCAATCCACACTGAAAAGGGCCCATTTTGAGGTGCTCCTGCACTCCGCAGCACCTTGAAACGGACCCGATCTGCGGCAAAACGGGACTGAAATGAGCCCGATTTCGGCCGAAACAGCTCTGTTTAGAGACACTGCGGAGCGCAGGAGCGCTCTCGTGCTCCGCAGCAACCCCAGTCTGGGCCAAAACGGTCCAATCCCGGCAGCTGCTGTGCACGGGAGCACGCAGAGCCGCGGGGGAGCACACATGGAAGGTGCGCCCCTGCTGGTTAGGTAAGTGGGGGCGGGGTGTGGGGAACGGGGGCGGGGGATCCCCCACCCCCACTGGGGGTCTGGCATCCCTATTACTGACCCATGGGGGGGACGTTGCATCACGACATTTTCTTGGCAGACTTTTTATGCAGTGGTTTGCCATTGCCTTCCCCAGTCATCTACACTTAACCCCCTTGAAACCAGGTACTCATTTTACCAACCTCAAAAGGATGGAAGGCTGAGTCAACCTTGAGTTGGCTACCTGAACCCGGCTTCTATCAGGATCGAACTCAGGTCGTGAGCAGAGCTTGGACTGCAGCACTGCCGCTTACCACTCTGTGCCACGGGGTTTCCTCTTCTCTATAGCTAGTTCTTGTCTTTTTCCAGTTAAAGCTCTTGGGTCCCATGAACCTAATTTGTTCATTTCTGTGTCCACAGTTTTGTTCCACCTTAACCAACAGCGCTCTCGGACTGCTGATTTAGTGAAGACGGGAAGATCTTCGGAGTTTTGCAATCTGTATTTGAAATTGACTATGGCTTTCCAGATCAGTGTTGAGATTTTTGGAAGGCCCAATTCAAGTTGTGTGGCCGTGGAGGCTATACATGGTGGTAGAGCAAGTATTTTCCGGAAGAAGGTTAACTGGAGCTTGTCAAGTTGTTCTGTTGGGCCCAGGAACCAAACTGGGGAACCATATAATATGTGTGGTATTACAAGAGCCTTGTATGCCTTCAAAACTACTGGTACATATTGAGCTCCTTTACATTTCCTTAAAGCCAGTAGAGTGTTTCTGTGTAAGATGTTGAATGTGCTTGGACCAGGATAAATTTGACTGGAAGAAGATTCCTAGATATCTGAATTTGTTGACCTGTTATAATTCATATGCATTGATTTTCCATTTGTTCTTTAATCATTTGGGGGCTTTGAGAACACCATGATTTTGGATTTGTCTTCGTTTTTCTTCAGGAGTTCATTGTTACAATAGGTAATAAATACTTTGATAGGTCTTTTTAAGAATTCCTGAGTTAGTCTCCTCTACACTCTTCTGTCCTTCTGTCACTCACCTTTCTAATCAGGGCTGTTCAGGCACCGATAGCCCCTCCCGTCTGGCAATCGCAGGTCATCAAGCACTTTCCACACCTATAGTCCCCCTTAGGAAGCCTCTCCCAACTTCATTATCCCCCTCCGGAGACAGCCATCAAATCATTGTTTTTGGGGGAAAGACGTCAGTTTTGTCCCAGGATACGTTTTGCTTTATAATTGGGCTGCCCTCAACAATAGCTGTGCATGTGTTCTGGACCCTTCTACTCACCCCCAGATTACGTCTGAGCTCCCTCTTCTCCCTTCCCCATGAGATGCTGGCCGTCCCTGCTGCTACTTCCACTTCTCTCTCTAGGAGGGGCCAGTTCTGGAGTGGAATGTGATCGGAGGGAGAGCGAGTCAGTTGGTGGAGGAGAGTTGGAAGTTGACAGTTGGCGGCTGAAGAGCTGAGGGAGAGATGGCTCTGAGGGGAGAGGGAGATCTAATGTAACCCCAGGTATCAAAGGATTGGGCCTGCCCTACACAACATCTAATTAGGGCATGAGGGAGATAGAGTAGGGGTTTCTGTTTCTGTTTTATTATTCCTTCCGTTCACTGTATCTTTGCCTGTGTATAGTTAGAAGTTAAATAAATGGGTTTTGGGATTTATGAAGGAAGAAAGCTCTTCTGTTCCACATAGTCCCCCAACCGCTTGGGCCCACTAGCAGAGGAAGGGGGTTAGGAGGCTGTCCTGCCTAACCAGGACCCCATACAGGGACAGCGGTGGCAGCAAATACCCGGAGACAGGAAAGGGAGACAGCCCCTTCAGGTGCCTGGCCAGAGGTGAAAAGGGAGGAGCTTGGCCAGGTCTGTTCTCCCAGGTTGTTTCTTGAATTTCACTGTTACCCCCTCCCAATTGCTCTTTCCCATTTTGTCGAAGGCTTTCACGGCCGGAGAACGATGGTTGTTGTGGGTTTTCCGGGCTGTATTGCCGTGGTCTTGGCATTGTAGTTCCTGACGTTTTGCCAGCAGCTGTGGCTGGCATCTTCAGAGGTGTAGCACCAAAAGACAAGAGATCTCTCAGTGTCACCAAGATGCCAGCCACAGCTGCTGGCGAAACGTCAGGAACTACAATGCCAAGACCACGGCAATACAGCCCGGAAAACCCACAACAACCATCTTTCCCATTTTCCTCCCTGTTTTCTAGTTAGCTCTGTGTGTATGCTGTGTGTGTTCTCTGTATGTGTGCCTTTTACTACTCTTTTATTAAAGAGACCTTTCCCAACAACAACAACACCGTTCAGTTTACATACCGCCTTTCAGGACAACAACACCCACTCAGAGCAGTTTACTAAGTGTGTTATTGTTATCCTCATGACAATCACCCTGTGAGGTAGATGGGGATGAGAGAGCTCCAAGAAGTTGTGACTGAATCAAGGTCACCCAGCTGGCTTCAAGTGGAGTGAAGAATCAAACCCGGTTCTCCCAATTAGAGTCCTGCAGCTTTTAACTACTATACCAAACTGGGTCTCTGTTGTACAGCCGCCTGCTTACTGGAGTTTTCTAAGGGAATGATCCTGGTATATATTGGTGAAGATCTTGCAGTTACCACCTCTCTCTGCATCTCCTTGCATGCTAATTCCCACAACTCACAAGGAGGCCCCCTTTAGGGTAACAAGAGGGACGCTTCTAGGGCCCAGAATGTAGCTCTGCTGAGAATTGCACTGTATGCCATTACTCCTAAGTGCTGCAGATCTACTTGGAAGTAAGTCCTATGTTATTCAATGGGACTTGTTCCCAGGAAAGCACCCTGAAGATTGCTTTGCAAATTTCCTAAGACTTTTCTGACTTATGCTGTGGCCCATAATGATAACTCTTGCCTCTTCATTCTTATATTACTATTACTGCAACCTGATGAATCAGTTGATTCATCTAGTCCAATATCCTGTTACTCACAGTAGCCAACCTCATGCTTCTAGGAAACAGAAAAACAGGGCATGAAGTCACACATACATTCCCATTGGTATTCACGTACAGCTAAAAGGTTGCAGACTCTGCCACAATACTCATATCCAGGGCTTTTTTCCAGGGGGAACGCAGGGGAACGGAGTTCCAGCACCTCTTGAAAATGGTCACATGGCTGGTGGCCCCGCCCCCTGATCTCCAGGCAGAGGGGAGTTTAGATTGCCCTCCGCACCATGCGGTGCAGAGGGCAATCTAAACTCCCCTCTGTCTGGAGATCGGGGGGGGGCACCAGCCATGTGACCATTTTCTCCGAGGGCAACCCACTGAGTCCCACCACCTCTTATCCCAGAAAAAAAGCCCTTCTCATATCTACTCTGCTGTCAGACATAGGCATGAAACAATGTCCTGTATGACTAGATGGTCACGTAGAGTTGCCAACCTCCATGTGGGGACTGGAATTACAACTGATCTCCAGACTACAGAGATCACCCTGTGATCCCTGCTGACCGCCCTCTCCTCTTCAAACCCCATCTTCCTCAGGCTCCACCTCCCCGCCCCAAATCTCTAGAATTTTCCCAACCAGGAGCGGACAACACTAAGGTGAGGTAAGAGTAGTGTTTTCTTTAAGGCGAGGAAACCAGTTCTGAAGCAATGCAACAACTAGATGACATGGGCACACAGACAGCAATTTTGCTTTTTTACAGTTTTTGGCCACAGCAACTTTTCAAGAACTCTGAGGATATGACAGTGAGTAGTAAAAAAGTAGGACGAGTTCCTGCTTGCATGGTTAGCAATATTGCAACATGTTTTTAGATAGATGGGCCTTGTCAGTAGAGTAACATCCGCCCAGCAGTTATCACAAAGACAATGGCTGAGCCTGCAAGCTTTATCTTCCTCTTCTTGCTTCCCTTTTAGACACAGAACCAACTTACCCCAACAGGGTTCTGTCATCACAGATGAGTTACAGGAAGGACTTGCCATGAGTAGATTTCCAAAGAATGTGAACTGTTTTTGACTTGTATGTTACTGCTCCACTCAGCTACACTGGGAGCCTTCCTCCAATATCAGAGGACTAACCCAAGAAGCATGTAGGCACTATGAAAAGATCACGTTCAACACGTGGAAGTCTGGCAGGCTCAGAGGAGGGATAGGTAGCTACGATCCTGCTGATAGTGTGATCCAGCTCAAGGGTTGCCAATAGCCAGGAGAGAAAAAAAAGTCCTGTCTCTTTTATTAGAAGCTTAGAGCCAAGCTACGCCTTACCCAGGTTGGACACTTGTCAGCTTACCTCAAGTTTTTTTTTTTTTTTGAAGGGACATAGACACTTTATTCAATTGCATCCAAAGTCTCAGCCATCGGCTGGAAGGCAGCGACAGGTCACGCTCAAGGATTCAGAGGCCACAAGGGTGGGGGTACGGCAGGAAGGGACGGATCAGCACAAGCGGCGAGCCTCCCGCTCAGATTCCAGCAGCGTCAGCACATCTCCTTCCCGGACGGGGCCTTTCACATTGCGGATGATGGAGCGGCTAGTGTCATCCATGCATTCCACTTGGACCTGCGTGCACTGGCCTTGGGAGCCGGTCCGGCCGAGCACTTTGGTGACCCAGGCCAGCTTGATGGGCTGCATGTGGCTGGTGTCCATGGTGGAGAGGAGGCGACTGAAGGGGCAGCTTCCCTCAAGTTTTGATGGGAAATGTAGGCGTCCTGGTTTTACAGCTTGGCTCTCCACTACAGCTGCAAGACCAGGACGCCTACATTTCCCAACAAAACTTGAGGGAAGCTGACAAGTGTCCAACCTGTGTCAGGCATCACTTGTAGCTTGGCTCTTAGTAAGATTCTATTTACCATGTGGTGTTACGTCCCTCTCTGCCAGGCAAAGCTTCCGCTACCCATATTCACCCGTTAGGCTTCTGTTAAAGGGACAGGACACTTTTCTCCAGGCAGTTGACAACTGTCACTCACAACTGTCCTTCCAGTTCCAGTAACCTTTTTTGGCATAATAAAAGTGTCGAGAAAGCAATGGCAATACAGTTCAATTTGCCAATTTGTCGAAACAAGGGCAAAATAAATTACAGGTGGTTGTAACTCTAATGACTAATAAAAAAAAAGAATAACAGTAAACCTCCCCCCCCTCCCCAGGAACCTGACAATAACTGTCTTTTCTTTGCAAAGAGTACATGAATAAGGTCCCTCTTCAGAGGAGGACTGTGGCATGGCAGCAGAGTCGCCAACCTCCAGATGGAGCCTGCAGATCTCCCAGAATGACAAGTGAACTCCAGGAGAGATCACTTCTCCTGGGAAAAGCGGTGGCTTTGGAGGGGGGACTGTATGGTCTTATATCCTGGCTGAGGTCCTTCCCTTCAACCCCTAAAATCTCCAGGAATCCCCCAACGCAGAGTTAAAATTGAGCATGGGAGGGAATCTATTCACCTATCCCACCGCTTCTCCTTTTTCCCCCTCATTGGAGATTCAAAGTGTCGGAACCAATTATGGTTGTAAGTATAACATTTTGATTGGAGGTTCTATGATACAAATTATTGGATCGATAGCTTATTTTGCTGTGGTTTGTTATAGAATTAATGGCCTGAAGAAGAAATTATATTTGAAACGAGCCAATAACAAAGAGGCCGGCAAAGCTCGTTGCCAACAGCAGTGATTGTCAACTACAGTGGATGCGGCGCTGCGGTCTCCCTTGAACTGCGTGGCTGCCGCTTGTAACTCGCAGCAGACTACAAACGCCAACCCTCAGATACTTCACCTTCGTTCTACGGGGGATTTGGCTGCTCTTCAGTCTTTATTCCAGGACTGGTTGGTTATCACCCATTTGGGTTCAAAATAGACCGGGACTACATTGTATGCCTATTGGGACTTTTCTATATTGTATATTCTGAACAAAGTTTTTTGTCAACTTCCTTGAGCTTGGTTGCTCTCCTTTTTCTTGGGGAAGCAGGATTGCCAACTTCCAGCTACAACCTGGGGATCTCCTGGATTTAAAACGGATCACCGGACTACAGAGAGCAGTAGTATAGTGGTTAAGTGGCTGAGCTGTGAATCAGCACTCTGCTGCTTTGACTTGCGCTACTGCCATGCGCTCAGCACCTGGCCTTGGGTAAGCCGCTCCTCTCAGCCCAAATAAGGGACTCCTCCAGATAGGAACCAAAAGGAGAAAGGCACAGCCTGTCAGAGGGACTACAATGTATACTATAATTTTTTCACAAATTTTATATAAAGTGCAAAAAGTGCTCAATATGAAAATGATCACAATTATAAATACGTACTACAATAATTATATACAGAACGCTTATATACAGAAGAGGTCCAACAATCAATCACACCACTGGTAAAAGTAAAGCAAGGTAATTTTTCAAGGTAATTATGCAATCCTGAAACAGTTTATAGTCTTATGTTTTCTTAATATTTCTTCTTGCAGATGTGGAAAAGTGCTTCTGTTGTCAAGTAGTTACAGGAAGGCCGGAAGGGGAACCTTCTTGTCCAAGATATAATAAGTCAATAAAGCTCTTATTCAAGCCACAAATATGGCTGTATTTGAATGTGCCAGCATTATAATCCCGTTTCGTGCGAAACACTTTTTCAAAAGCTCATTTTGACCGCAACAATCGATCAATCACTATAACAAACAGTTTCCAGTAGGTGTCATTCTTGACGGACAATTGCCATCGAGAATGACACCTAGCAGGCCTCTGAATTAAGAGGCAACCCTGCAGACAGGTGGGGGAAGGTTATCTGGCATAATGCCGGGTGGTGTGAATAGTCTGTCCCTCCTTCGTCGCTCTAATAATCACTAATGATATGAAATCATAAGCCGCTCAATCTAATGCTACCTTTCCGCAGACCTTTCAACTCCTCTGATAAGTAAATATTCCCCCAAACCTACGCTATTCCCCATTTTCTAGCTATATTCCTAGGACTCTTGTACGCTTGCCAACATATATGTCTTTGCATTGATCTATTTGTATGTAATACATGTTTCCTCTTCATTAAAAACTACCTTTATTTTGGAAAACACCCATCTTGTTGGCATCCTTGGGGGAGGGAGCCCATAAAAATTGGTGGAGAATCTCGTTCGTTACTGCACCCTCCTTGCTCGATAATTTCCCCAATTTGCAAGGTGTCTCATCCGGGTAACAGTGGATGGGGGCAAGAGGAACCTGCCCAGGCCAATGACAGCTTTCCTCCAATCCACAGAAAATCCAGAGAGTGGGCCCATCACTCTAGCCACGAGGACATACCGATTCTCTGTACTGTTTCTTACCAGATAGGGATGAGATCCCCAATTTTTAATATGATCACACATTTCCCCCAATGCATGGGGGGTGAAATAGCATGTAAACGTGTTGCTTCTACAGCTGCAGCTACTGCCATACTATGGTTGCTTTGCCTTGCAAAGGTGAAGCCTCCATCAGGGATGTGAGTCATGTGACTAGTGGTCCCAGTTTAAGTAGCTTGTTAACCCCAGGGGCATTGTCAGCACACGGGGAAGTGGGGCACCTGCCAGGGACCATGCTGCTGACTCCCTACTCCCATGTCTCCTCTGTTGCCTGCTCACAAACCCTTCCGCTGCCTGCTTGTGTGTGCTTTGTCCTCTCTGCTCCCAGCTGCATACGCTTCCTCACGTGGCTGGAGAAGGACATGTGGGTGGTACACCCAGCATCAGCGTTCCTGGTGGTCATGGTAGGGGCACTCCCAGTTGCACCCAGTACCATTGGGGAAAGGGGGCGCAGACTGTGGGCAGCAGTGTGTGCATGTGGTGGGAGTTCTTGCAAGTGGGCAAAGGAAGGGAGCACAGGCAGGTAGGGGCACGTTGGTGGGAGGGCAAGAGGGAGAACCTAGTAGTAGGCAATGGTTTCCGCTCCCAGCCTCTGCCCCCTGCTGCCTCTTATCTGGCAGGTGGGGGGGAGAAGGTGCGTGGAATGGGTCTGGAAGCTCTGGAGTGCACTCCTGCATGCTCCAGAACCTTCATTGTTGTACTGGGAATGACATTCCCAACATGACAATGGAGACTTCAGAGAGTATGGCCGTCATCACACAGTCATAAATTTAGCGCCAAACTAGCGCCATCTCCCGCTGAATTCTCACCTTATTCCGTCTCTCTTGCGATTTCGCCATCCTCCCCAATTCACACTTTGTGACTCTTTATGTCATCTTTATCCACTTCCATGTGAATGCCCTGGATCAACTATGAACGCTTTGCAACACCAAAACGCTCAGTCTCCCCAGTCATCTGTCTCACCTAACACTGATTCTCCTGCCCTACACTCCCACAAGCCCCAGCGCGACCCGCAATTAAGCCTCAAAGTATTTTTTAAAAAAAAACGTCAGCCTTATAGCGCTATAGCGCTATAGCACTAGTCTGCCATGAGCGGGATACCTCTGCTACCTCTCAAGGTTGGCTTTTGGGTTGGCCCAGCACAACATTGGTATAATAGAAGAGTGATATAGTGCAAATATGCAAAAAAAAATTTTTTTTAAGGGTGGGATTTTTAGGGCCCCGTTTTCAGAGGCACTTTGACTGACCGTCAAATTGCGCTTTTCTCTTTTAATGTGATTGACTGGAAGCACAAGCAGTCATCAAAAGATGGGAGAATCAATGTATTGTCGAAGGCTTTCACGGCCGGAGAACGATGGTTGTTGTGGGTTTTCCGGGCTGTATTGCTGTGGTCTTGGCATTGTAGTTCCTGACGTTTCGCCAGCAGCTGTGGCTGGCATCTTCAGAGGTGTAGCACCAAAAGACAGAGATCTCTCAGTGACACGGAGAGATCTCTGTCTTTTGGTGCTAAACCGTTTCGCCAGCAGCTGTGGCTGGCATCTTCAGAGGTGTAGCACCAAAAGACAGAGATCTCTCAGTGACACGGAGAGATCTCTGTCTTTTGGTGCTAAACCTCTGAAGATGCCAGCCACAGCTGCTGGCGAAACGTCAGGAACTACAATGCCAAGACCACGGCAATACAGCCCAGAAAACCCACAACAACCATCAGATGGGAGAATCCATTCTAATAACGATAACAGAAGAAATGATTTCTAGTGCAAAACTGACGAAATAAGGACCCATGTGACGACGGCCTATGTGTTCAAGATAATTACCCCCCCCCCCCACACACACACCCAAGACACCCCCCATCCCTGATATGGACCCCAGGGGACCTGGAAACCTTATAGTGGGTAGAGGGGGCTTGATTCTGTTTGATTCCAACAATTGCACCAAAAAAGCGTATTTTATAATAAAAGGAAAGGCTGACAGCAGGTAGAGGTTTAAACATTCATTGCTGGAGTTTCTAAAAGTCATCTTTGCCGGGTTTGCCAATGGCAAAAAGGCACATATTAGTAAGGTGTGTATATTGGAGCAGGAAAGTCTCTTTGCGTTACAGTTCTGTTCAAAATAACAAGCTGCCCGCTATTTATTATGTGGCCTATTTTAATCACCACCATGATGTTGGCTAAGAAAAACCCCTTATATTGTAAAAATTAATCACTTTGTCTCTCATTTGCTTACCCAAAACTAAATAAATAAACAAGAGACGGCAGAAAAAGTGAGTTAACCCCTCCTCAAAATATGTTTCCATAACAACAGCAATCCCGGCTTTGGTCTGTGCCCATCTCTGTCAGTACAACAGGATTTCAGCTAACTTCAGTAGGGTATCTAAATAGATATGGGGAGCACTTGGAAATCAAAGTTCTTTATGCAACACACTTTTTTTCTTTTTCAATGAGATCATGTGCATAATCTTTTCTTTTTCAATGTGCATAATCTTTTCTTTTTCAACAAGATCACCAGCATATCTTCGGGACCGCCTCTCCCTGTACGTTCCCCGGAGATCGCTTCGATCAGCGAATAAATATTTACTTGTGGTCCCCGGCCCTAAGGAAGCCCGCCTCACTTCAACCAGGGCCAGGGCCTTTTCAGTCCTGGCCCCAGCCTGGTGGAACGCTCTGTCAATGGAAACCCGGGCCCAGCGGGACATATTATCGTTCCGCCGGGCCTGTAAGACAGAGCTGTTCCGCCAGGCGTTCGGTGATTGAAGGGGACGGTGCCATGTTGGCCTCCCACCTTTGGGGTGGGGGAGGGTTCTCCCCACCACTGCACTTTGTTAATTTGTTTTATTGTTTGTATATTGATTTTAGTTCTTGTTTTTATCAATTTTAACTGTTTACCGCCCAGAGCCCCTGAGGATGGGCGGTATATAAATTGAAATATAAATAAAAATAAATAAATAAAAAATAACAAGTCTTACTTAAGGTTTATTCATGCAACCACATCACAGTTGCCCTACTTCGCTTGGTGATAAGTAAAACGGGTTACCAAACATTTGGGTTACACCATTTTTTATTCAACTTGGGGTGATGGTTACAGAAAGGCAATAGATATATTAAGTATTGGTGCATTAAATATTATGCAGATTGTAGGCCAGACTATTGGCAGAGGGGAAAAGGTGAACCTGGAAACATCCTGAAATCCATGTTGCAGAGAACACTAAAGAAATTTTTAAACAAAACAAAGTTTTCTTTGCTTCAGTGGGTGGCTTCGTTATTACTTTCCAGTCCTAGAAACAATCTGAATGGCCTTGATCCATTCTGTACGCTCTGCAGAAGTAGCTGCTTGCAGCAAGAAGTGAACTTCATTGGCAGTGATGATTTCAAACAGGTTCCCCTCCACTTCGTGTTTCTTTCCTAACAGTGAGATGGAAAAAGAAGCAAGTGAGGAATGGAAATAATGTTGAGAGGGAAAAGCTTTCTGAACCAGTTCTTTGGTTCTGCAGCCGAGAATTCTTTTAATTTTGACATGATGGTTATAAGCATGATGGTCCAGAAAGCATTCTGGAGTCTGGACTCAAAGCTAAAATACAATAAGCTTTATTACCTAGTGTGTTGGAAGTGCTTTGATCCTAGTTTCCAAGAATGGGTGGAAAGCTCTAACATGAATGCTCCCAGACTCATAAAGAAATTCCATGAACTGTATCTTGACAAACCTTGACCCCTTTGCGAAGAGGAGAAGCTCTTTGAGGGGGGCAGAATGTCATGTCTGTCTGTCTACCTACATGCCGTGATTGTGTTGCTGACATTTATTGTTTACTACTGCTGCCATTATGCTAAAGCCATGCTACTGTGTTAATATGTATTAATTAATATGCACTCTCTTTCTGCATAACTTTAGTGCAGGCGTTACTGAGGACCCAAGCAAGGGCCTCTCCCTTATCTTATGAGAAATATGCACGTCTCGTCTAGCTGTAACCTTGAAATGTATAAATGCCAGTTTCAGCTACTCTCCCCAGATGCTGGGAATAAGTTGTTGCCTATCTGATTCATAGTCATAACTAAGTTGATTCTCACAGAAACTGTGTAAGCTTGCACGCCAAAACTCTAACTGTTGTCTAAAGCGTGGGAAAATGAAGTATAACAGAGATTGCCTGATCTGAATTGTCACTTCTGTCAAACTCTGTGATGGAGTGCAGACCTGAACTGTATGGATTCTTATGGAACCAACGCGTGTTCACTACAGATGGGCTTGAGGGATCCACCTGCCAGGGACTGACAGTCAGTCTGAACACACACACACACACACACACACACACAAAAGCCTCTCCTTCACCTGGATTTTGGAAGAATTAGGGTTACAGCAAGAAGTCTTGTGGCACATTGAAGACTGACAAGATTTTATCGCAGCACAAGCCTTCATACAATAGAGCCACACTCCTTGGGTGCTTTCTAGGCATATAGATGCATATGAAGAAAAACATTATAAACATCAGCAGGGTCAAAGCAGCTTCCAAATATAATCAAGAAAAGAGACCATACACAACAGTCAACCACTCTCCACCTGCAATGGCTGAACAAACCCCAATCCAGGTGGAACAACAATGTGGAATTTCTCAGCCATCACGGGAGTTGACTAGTTTAGTCAAACTGCAGCTGATGCGAAGGGTCTCTCTGTTTTCCTTGATCACATTTGGATTTTACATCATCATATGTTGCCCCCTACTTCCTGCATTTCACGGCTCCGTGATCCTGTCCTCTATTTTTGTTTGCTTCATTCACTCCTTTAAATGGCTGCGAAGTGGGTTCTTGCCTATGAAAATCTATGCTGGAATGAAGTCTTTTAAGGGGTCACACAAGACTCCTGTTTATTTTTGCCAGGGTTACAGAATCAGAACAGTGTATTTTTCATAATCTGAGGGGACAATATTAAACCTTGAAGGGTTCTTATCTAAGATTATAGATCAAAGGCTTGCCCGGAGAGAAGCCAGTAGTGATCTCCTGAAGCCAAATCTGAGATTTTCCAAGACAAGGAAGGGGACATCTGGATTATAGTGACTCTTCAATCTAGGGCTGCCAACCTCCAGGTGAAGCCTGGAGATCTACAAGAATTACAAGAAATCTCATATTATAGAGGTCAGTTCCCCTGGAGAAAATGGCTGGTTTGGAGTGTGGACTTTACAGCATTGTATCCTACTGAGGACTCCACTCCCCAAACCTTGTTTTCTTTCCACTACAAAAATCACCTGGAATTTTCCAACCTAGAACTGGCAAGGCTACACATCAAGGTACTTCCTTCTGAAGTCATTTTTCTACTTTAACTACACCACATCAATGTAGTTCTCCTTAAGTTTTGGGATGTGATACTTAGAGCCAAGCTACAAGTGACTCCTGACACAGGTTGGACACTTGTCAGCTTCCCTCAAGTTTTGACGGGAAATGTAGGCGTCCTGGTTTTACAGCTTGGCTCTCAATTACAGCTGCAAGACCAGGATGCCTACATTTCCCAACAAAACTTGAGGGAAGCTGACAAGTGTCCAACCTGTGTCAGGCGTCACTTGTAGCTTGGCTCTTAGAAACCTTTAACCCTCTCTCAGATTGTATTTGTGCTATACTGATAATGGAGGATAAAACGGAGGGAGAAAAGTCTATTGTGTGATTGAGCCAATCTTATTTTTACATTCAGGCTGAGGAAAGAACAAATGTCAGCCTCTTGTATGGAGACGATCTCTGGAATTAGGAAATCACAAACTGGGAGTTAGTATGGCTTGAAGCAATCCAAATCATGTCTATGAAACAAAAGTCTGCCATCTCAGACTACAAATCACCTTTCACTTATTCATGTTTTCTGCCTAGCCAAAACTCATTCAGATGGCTGACTTCCAACATTTCTCTCTCTTTTAGCTGCCTTGAGCAGAGAGGGCAAGAATGCTTATAAGCCGCCATCTGAAAAGATATTTGGGTTGCCAGCTCTGGCGTGGGAACTCCTAGAAATCTGGGGACAGTGTCTGAGAAGGGCAGAGTTTGGGGACGGGAAGGAACTCAGTGATGACGTGATGCCCTGGAAAACAGCCATTTTCTCCAGGGAGACTGATCTCTGTAGTCTGGAGATCAGTTGCTGATTTATATGCCAGCTTGATTGAAATAGCATTGGAAGCCCCAATTCTGGTATCAGTAGCCTGAGCACTTGGTTTACGTCCAGGTACTGAATGTGTGAGGAATAGTTCCACATGAGTCAATGTGCATTGGGAGTGTGACCGCCCATGCGCTCTTGCATACCATTGGGGTTATCTTCAACGGCAGTCACCACACATCCCCTCAGGTGAATGGCTCCTAGTGGCTCTTCTCCCTAAAAGGAATTCAAAACAAAAGCGTTGTTACCATGACTCAGTTCTGCAGCCATTTCGGCTAGCTGTAAGAAGTAATCCACAAATGCAGGCGCGATGCTCCATAGGGGTGTATATTGGAATATTGTTGGAAGCCACCCTGAACCCGCTCACGGGAAGGGCTGGGTATAAGTCAGATAAAATGAATAAAAACAAAATAAATAGACAGCTGCATTTCTAATGGGATTTTCAGGGCAATTCTTTGGCCGAACCACCGACCAACGGACTCTTACCCCAGCAGGGTCATAGTAATGGATGTAAGCCGGATCCTCCCTCAGTACAAACTTCCGCACTTTCCAGTTCTTCCTCCGGTGTCCCTAAATAAACAGAGTGAATGGATTGTATCAATTTTCCACTGTATAAAAAAGATGGAAAACTACAATGGAACAGGCCTCTTTTAGGAGAACATGAGGGCAGGCTGTGACTCATGAAACCGGATACCCCAATAAATAAGCCTGCTCTTAAGGTTCTACATCTCATTAAAGACACTTCTACTAGTTTTAGTAGAGTTAGATACTGATCACTAAGCCAGCCAGTGGCTACCTGAGCCCCTGAGGGGGCAGGTGTGATGTGGGTGTCAGCTGCAACTACCAATCTTGTTCTTCTTTCTCCCTCTGCCATGGGAAGGCAGGACTATGGGGCAGTTGGGGGCCTGCCCAAACCATGGCCGGGCAGCTGCCTCAGATGCCCTGTAGCTAAGACTGCCCCTGAGGCAAGCGGTAACCAGTCCAATAGAAGCAGCCAGAGTACGGCAAGATCCTCCTATGAATTGCAAGTTACTATAATAATAACTAACTTGCTATAATAAATAATAACTATAATTTCTATAACTAAGAAATTGAGTTGGAGGGAAAGCTCATATGTTCCCCCAGTTATGCTCTGAGTGGCTCCCCCAGTCATGTGCCTCTGCTGGGGTTGGAGGGGGGGAAGCTGTTCTTTCTTGATCGATCATTTGCAGATTGCTTGTGGAAGAAGGGCTGAGCCCTATCAGTAGGGGTCCCAGGGATTCCCCTGGTGGGGGCCGGGGATACCCTGCTTCCAGCCTCCACTCCCACTCTGATGGAAATGGGCCCAGGAGTCCTGAAGCATGCTCCAAAGCATTCCATTGTCATGCTGGGAATGACGTAGGGTTACCAGTCCCTCACTGGCTGGCAGGGGGAAAGGCAGGGGAACGGGCCTCCCGGGCGTGCTCCCAGCTGGTGTGGCATGCACCCACGCTCCACAATGGGCTCACTTGGGGCCTATATTGGCCTGCTGTGAAGCACAGGAGCGCTCCAGGGCCCACCTGAGGGGAGCGACCTCAGCAAGGTATAATGCCGAAGGGTCCACCCTCCAAAGCAGCCATTTTCTCTGCAGTATGGAGATCAACTATTTTTCTGGAGACTTCCAGGCCCTACCTAGAGGTTAAATGGACAAAGCTGCTCTAGTAGCAATTTATCAAAAAGATTCTATTTATATAAAGTACTAGGTGCTCAATAAATCAACCATGAAATACACAGTTGTTTCGTTCACATCCACAATTCATGCAACAATTTTACATAGTATACAAATGTACATTCCTCGTGCAAAAGAAAGTTGAGCTGAAGCTGCCTGCAAGTCCAAGAGTCGCCAAAAGTCTAAATTACAAATTCACAACCGGAGCGCATTCTCTCTTCCTCGTCCAAAGGTGACTGTAGATCCAGACCACGGCTTTGAACGCTCTTGAAAAAGATCTTACGAAACAGGAGTACAGCTAGCCCCCCATTGAGCATTCCTGGTGGTTGTGGTATCTTCCCCTGAACACTCTGGATCCCATCCTATGGATTCTCCCAACCGGGAGGTGGTGGCTGTGCCGGCTCCTGCCGTGGTCTGGATCTACAGAGTAGCTGTGTCCATTTAAGTTGCTGTTTGGTGCCCTTTCAGAATGCTTAGGTCTTCAAGATCTTACTGCCGTAGGTCATTTTTTCCACTGTGTACAGTATACTATGCGGTGCCCCCTTTATATATCCCACCTGGAGGTTGGCAGCCCTAGTCCCAAGGGCAGGTTACACATTGATTATGTCATACCAATATTGACAACCGCAGTGAGAATGCAAAGATCTGAATATGGACCTGTCCCCTCCAAACTCCACAGCTTTCCGGTGCCACATGAGAAAGAGGCTTTTGCTTTCCCAAGCTGGATTCCCTCTCTGCTCGGATGTCCGTGGAGTGCATTCTGTAGGCATAGCCGCAACACAGTGGAGGCTGGGTTGGGTAACAAAGGTGGATCCCAATTTCTGTGAAGCGTGGGCATCAACCACCTCATTGCCTACTTTAAAAAACAGCTTAGCAGCAACATAGCCCTCATGAACTCACGAAACCGCTTTGTATTGAATCAGACCATTGGTCCATCAAGGTCAGTATTGCCTGCTTTGACTGGCAACAGCTCTCCAATGGCTGCCAGTCCTTGGCCGCTAGATCCCCAGGTCCCTCACAGCAAGCACTCAGGTGCATTGGTTGAAGTAACTTTTATTAGTTCAAGGTGTTCACACAAAGGTAGCAATTGGCAGAAGTGACTATTCAAAAATGGACACTACTATAGGGAAACTTCCCACCCTTTGGGTCTGTTGACATTTTGGCGTGAAACCCCAAAGAGTTACATGGGAACTGATTCGTTTAGGCTAGACATAGTACAGGATGAAATCATTTCAGTCTCTGGAAAAAGATACATTGCTTGCTGCCCGCAGCTCACATCCAAGGACACTTGCTGGAGAAGTGAAAGTAAATACCTTCAACAGATAACATAACCTCCACTGGCTCAGTACATTTCATGTTAGCAGTTTACAAACTCTCAGAGGATTTATACAGTGTACAACCTTAGCAAACATTTGTGATCAGCACAAAATGCAATACACATTAATGGCAGGTATGCAGGCAGGCATACATGACAATGGCTCTCCAAACGGCTGCGATCCCTCACTTCACTTACTACCTGATGCTTTCTACTAGAGTTGCCAGGGATTGAACTTGGAACCTTCTGCATGCAAAGCAGACATTTTGCCACTGAGTCACGGCCTCTCCCAGAAGAGTTTACAAGAGTCTTATGCTAATAGAGCCGATGAGGCAGATACTGACCTGCTTCAGTAGACATCCCTGCTTGATCACGGTGCCTCTGAACTCTTCACCGAGGATTGCATCATCGTCACTGGAATTTCCTTCACAGAAGAACCCACTGTCTGCCTGTTTTAACAGAGAGGGAAAGTTGTGCTGCTAAGTGCCTCCATGCAGATATTCAGCTTATGACTGGCAAGTATGTCAGTGGCTATGAGGCTTTCCAAAAATCCCATTATTGTACAAAAACAGGGATAAGTGATGGCCAATCTTCTTTTCCTCCTCTGCGCAGTACCTTTAGGTACACTTTATCACATAGCCATTGTTATGTATTGGGCTGGCTTCGAGTAAATCAGGGCTTCTCAGGTATCCAATCCTATTGAGAATTAGGGTTAGCAGCAGCCAATCGTTCCTCTGGATTATGAGCCAATTGTTGCCTTGTAAACATGTTACCTTTTGTTCAGTGCATGCAAATGAAGGATCCTAGTGCCTGTGTTCTTATTGGGGGGTTACTGAAAGGGGGTGTAGTTTGAGGTGTATATGTCTGGCTCCTCCGGGAGCCACAACTCAGTTCCCTTGCAATAAAGTTACCCTCATGAGCTGAAACCACTGCCTGGCTGAAATCACTTGAGCACAAGGCTTAATATCTAATACTGGCGACGAAGGTGGGATGTAAGGCGGGTATGCAGCCCCGCAGCCAGAGTGCTAAGAGCAAAATCACTTCATGCGGGTAAGAAGCCCCGCGCCACAGAGCTGAAGCATGCACCAGTGAGGAATTGTCGCCTTGGCCAGGTCAGCAGCACTCACTCCTTCCTCCGCCCAGAGCACGTGCTCTATGGCTACTGTGGACCGCTTCAAGCCATTCGTCTCAGCCTCTGAGGACTGGGAGTCCTACATCACAAGGTTCGAGTTCTACTCGAAGCTAGCCCAAAACATAACAGCCATCTTCTTCCACTTGGATCGGAGACCCAAAGGGCTCCTCTCATGAGCTGCTTTTGCCTTCCTTGAAAAGAACAAAGGGCTCTTCAACTGCTTCCTTCTCCATATGAATAGGAGAGGCTTGGGCTCAGCTCTCTTCTTAGCATGTACCTCAGCAACTTTATCCTCCATACAGATGAGACTGAATTCAGGCTTGTAATAAGGAGGGGCTCTGCCAACTCTAGGTTGAGAAATTCCTGGTGATTTAAGGAGTGGAGCCTGGGAGGTCAAGGTTTGGGGAAGGGAGGGATCTGAGCAGGGGATAATGCTATTCAACCCCCCCCCCCCAAAGCAGCCATTGTCTCCAGGGGAACTGATCTCTGTAGTTCGGAGAAGATTTGTAGCTTTGGGAGCTCTTCAGGCTCCACCTGGAGGTTGGCAACCCTAGCTCTGCCTTGACTTCTCTTTTTACTGTAGAGAAAGGAATCCTTACTAGAATGGAGAAAAACCTTTTCCTTTGTCTGTTCCCCCATTCTCTTAAGGAGAACGCTAAAATTTTTAGTAAGTGATTGCTCTCTGCACTAGCCTAAAAGATGCAGGCATCACATGGGTGTCTTTCTTTTCACAAGATTATTAGTTCGTTTAAAAGACTTAGCCACCTGCATTTGTCACCTCTGGTATCCACCGCAACAATTTTGTGAGGGTTTCCTGTGATCTTTTTAGCTCGTGGTAATTAGAACATTCGTGTTATACTGTCAGGGAAGAAAGCTTCCTCGATTGGCTGGCTGTAGGCGTTTTCCAAGTGGGGACAGGCTACTGTAGGTTCCTTGTTGTTGTTGTGGCTGCCAATACAGCATAACAGCAACAGAGTTTCCATATGGCAGGTTTCTCTGATAGGGTTTTGTTTTAAAAAATCAGGGATTTAACAGTATTATATTGATACACTAAAATATGCATTAGGTTCTCTTAGTTCCCATCTTTCATAAAAAGTAAGTTTCTAGCCCATTTCTATTCCTTTCCCCTTTTATCTTCACAAGGAAAGGGGCTGCAGGCTTACTTTAAAAAAAAATGAAAGCTAGTAAATTTAGCCTTACTCTGAACTTGTTCAGGAATGACTCAGTGCTGCTGGCCTTTAAGTGATCTAACTATTACATTTAATCTCACCATTCCTCTAACGAGTCCAGGGCAGCATATATTATTCTTGCCTCACAAACAACCACTGGAGGAAGTTTAGGCTGAGAGATCACCAGACCAGCTTCATGGCAGAGTGGGGATTTGAACCCGGGTCTGCTAGATCCTAGTCCAGCACTTTAAGAATTATAGCACACTGGCTGTCAATAACATATGGACTCTGTTCTTCTTAACAGAGTTGACAATCACCACTGCAGAATCTTGATTTATATACAATGTAGGATTCTGCCAGTAGTCATCTTACCAGTAATTCCGTAGGTAGCATTTTACATGTGCTTTTGGTGATCGAGCTTATGCATGCAAAAGAACGGAGACTCTAGTCTCTAATATATATTGGGCATGCAGACCGAATAGCTGCAAGAAGGTCTGAGGTGTGGCTTTATTGCCTCCGCTTATATTTTCAGAAAGCTTGAGGAAAGGGTTTGCCTCATAGAGTTGGTTAACCACCTGGGACCTTTTTTAAAAGCCTCAAAAGAATGAAGTGTGATCAGAAATACATTTCTGATTAACACAAGGCCCTTTCCCAAGAAGAGGCAGCTCATTTAGAATTGCCCCGTGTCTATGGCCCCATAGCCACTCGGCTTCCTGAAGGCATTGCATCAGACGTACACTTGTGGTATAGAAATGCCAAGTCATGCTTCTTCGGAAGTACCATTTGATAAAATAACTGCAGTGTTACTACAGCTATGAATCCCAAAAGCTAACGCTGGGCTGAATTTAGCAAAGTAGCAGCTGAATAAAGCATGCAAATGTAGTTTGATTCCCTCTGGAAGAACAGGGAAAGGTGAAGTGTGAGCCATGCTACAAGTGATGAATTACACTTGCCTGGCAAGTGAACAGACTCACGTGAATTCCTCCCTGTTCACTTGGAGTGCAAGTGAATGGCAAGTGAACAGGGAGGAATACACGTGAGTTTGTTCACTTGCCATGCAAGTGTAATTCGTCACTTGTAGCTTGGCTGTTTCCTGACACCCACTTGCTTTCCCCACAAAGCAAAGAACCAATTCTGCATTTCCTCTAGATCATTTGACCAGGAGGTGCTTCAGAAGACCCCAGGAGAGAGCATCCTTTCAGAAATAAATGTGTCCCCCCCCCAATATAGGGAGATACTTGTCCTCAGGGCTTTTTTTCTGGGAAAAGAGGTGGTGGAACTCAGGACCGCACAATGACGTCACTTTGGGTCAGCTGGAACAAGGGGGGAGTTTTTAAAAATTTAAATCACCCTCGGCGAAAATGGTCACATGGCTGGTGGCCCCGCCCCCTGATCTCCAGACAGAGGGGAGTTTCTAAGGCACCTCCACAGTGCGGAGGGCAATCTCAACTCCCCTCTGTCTGGAGATCAGAGGGCGGGGCCACCGGCCATGTGACCATTTTCAAGAGGTGCCGGAACTGCGTTCCTGCATGTTTCCCCTCAAAATGAGCCCTGCTTGCCCTGAAACCTCTCAAATTGCCATCCCCATGGCAGCCATTTTGTGGTGTGTTTACTATCCCCTTTCAGGCTCAGCAAGGCTGAGGAGCTTTGCTCTAGAAGATGGTGGTCACATTAAAAAACAATCGTATTCACATACAAAGTAATAAAAGGCATCCTCATGGTCGAGGAAGGAAGTTTCTGCCAAGCCCTCAGCCGCATTCTTGGAAGCGTCCCCCGCAGGCTGAAAATAACCTTCGTTCAATAGGGCAGACGCTAGCAACAGACCCTCTTGGCGGTTTCGGATAGAGTTGTTTGAAAGTAGCCAGTCAATTGCACAGCTGCCTAATGGAAAGGAAAGTGAGCAGGTGTGAAACACGGAAAGTACAACAAGGCAAAAGGAGGTGGTCTCCCCTTGCTTAACCAGTAAGTTTACCAGCCTCCAGGTGGGGCCCTGGAGATCTCCCACAATTACAGCTGATTTCCAGGCAACCAAGATCCATTCCTCTGAAGAAAATGGCACCTTTGGAGAATGGATTCATTCTCTTCACGGCATCTTCTGCTGAGGCCCCTCTCCCCATATCCTGCCCTTCCCAGTCCCCACCCCTCAAATGTCTTCAAATTTCCCATCCCAGAGATGGTAACCCTATTAACCATGTTGTATGTGTATTATGCGCCATCAAGTCGCCTCCGACCTATGGAGGTCTTTCCCTATGAAGAAAAGACCTCCTAAACATCCTATCATTAACAGACTTGCTCAGATCCTGCAAACTGGAGGACGTGGTTTCTTTAATTGAGTCCAGCCATCTCGTTTTAGGCCTTCCTCTTTTCCTGCTGCCTTCCACTTTTCCTAGCATTATTGACTTTTCCAGAGAATCTTGTCTTCTCGTTTTGTGACCAAAGTACGTTATATGGTCATAAAACATCTTCTATTCAATTTGGGATTATGGTTCAGAGATCTAAAGTCCTTGCTGATAGAATTCCCAACACTGCTTGGCTAACGCTGGGAGATTTGGGGGCAGTGGCAGGCGAGAGCAGCTTGGAGAGGATGTGAGGACTTCTGGGTGATGCTATAGGTTGCCTTCCCTTGTTTCTAAAATTTTTACCATAGAGAGGAAATTTTACCAGAGGAAATTTCTACAGCATCAATATATGGAGGTCACTGGTCATTCCCCATCCCAGGTGGATAAATGGAAGGCCTACCTGATGAAAAGTTGGGTGCATATCAGCTAAAGAGATTTCCTTGGATAGGTGGCATGCTAAATTAAGAAATATAGTGGCGCTTGAAAAACTAACAAGATTAGATTGATTCTGGGGAGAAAAAAGAATGATGATTTTAAGATTATCTGGAACGGTTTCATAATTTACTTAATGGGATTTCCAGAATATAGCTCTTTTAAAAATGTTCTTTAATTGGATGGATACTTTTATCTGAATTTTTACTGAATTATTGAATAGTTATTTTACAGAATATTGTTATTCAGAAATGGATTCAATGAATTCATGTTAAATTATAACCAACTTGGATGGAATCCATTTCCCTCCTCCCTCTTTTTTTGTCTTCTCCTTGTGTTTTGTTTATCTTTCTGTTGCTTATTTGTTGTTGTGTAAGATATAAAATATTTTTTTTAAATCAGCCTGTTTGAGAACTTAATTTCATTAAATGCAGTAGGGCTCTGATGGATAAAAGGCTGATCAGAGAGAGAGTTGGTTCCATGTCCCCGCTTAGCCAGGGGTCATTTCGAAGAAAAAGAGCTGGAGGAACTCATTAGCACAACTCATTAGCATATGCCACACCCCTTGCCATCATAGGAAGTGTGTTATTAGCATAACTGATTTGCATAAGCCACACCCCCTGACATCACCTATCCTGGCTGTTTTGGACCCAATCCTGGCCATTCAGGGCCGAAATTGGGCCCAAAATGGCAAAAAAGGGCTGAAAATGGCCCAAAAGGGGCCCAAAATGATCAGGACTGGGGCACTGCTGAGTGGGAGAGTGATCTACCACCCATCAGAGGCTCGATCTGGGCTGTTTCGGCCCCAACCTAGGCTGAAACGGGCCCAAAATGGCCGAGAGTCAGGTAGGCGGGACCACCTGACATGTGACCTCTTTGGGGAACTGCCGGATTCGCATTCTTGCATGTTCCCCCTCAAAATGAGCCCTGCGCTTAGCTATGAATACGCTTATTCAGACACAGCTTGTAAGCCTCATTTCTCTATCGGTAAAAGAGAAAGACATTTCCCTATTCATGGGGTTCTTGTGAGAGTGAGTGAGATAATGGCTGCAAAGTATTTTGTACTTTAGAAATGCATGAAATTATTTGCTTTTTTTCTTTATCACTGTGCTTAATTCACATTGGCTTTCATGAACATGAGCGGATAAATAGCAGGAAGTTACCTCCTGAGGACTTTAAAGATGTTTTGCTCGTTATCAAATAATGTGTCCTACTGTATTATTTATTTAAACCATGTATTATCTGCCTTTCTACCACACAGGCAACTTACAAGATAGATAAAAAACAAAAGTTCACTTAACTACAGGGGGGGGGGGAGAAGGGATATGAGGGGAGGACTTAGCATAAACAATCTCATTAGTTGTTAATGGATACTATATTGGTATAATAGGCATGTTTATATGGTGATTTGATGGTAATTCATTAACTATTCTGTCAACTGAAAATAATAAAATACAATTTCAATCAAAAATCAACAACATACTCTATTGTAGGGTATATATATTTGGTCAATCACATACTGTTTGGGGGTGGTATTTGTGAATTTCCTGCATTGTGCAGGGGGTTGGACTAGATGACCCTAGAGGTACCTTCCAACCCTATGGTTCTATGTTTCATCAGTAAAAAGGATACTGGATTTATAAAACAACATATGATGAGAAGAATTTTTTTTAAACAAAGAAACAAGTTACAAAAAACATAAAAGAGTATATATGCATACTCACAAAATGAGGAAAATATATAACACCCCCCGCCCATTAGTTCCATTCACATTAGTTCACTGAGTGTCAATAACAATTCAGAGCACAGTGACCTAGGGGAAAATATTTGAGGTAAAATACGGCGAAAATTTATAAAACTGGCTGACTGTTTTGAAAACTTGTTATCGAAAAGCAAGTTCAGACATACTACAGTATCAAAAACTTGTATTATAGATTGAGCTAATTGCTGATTTACATGTAATGAAGTACAGAGGTTGGGTCTGGGGTCCCTACACTGTGTCTTCGATATGTTCTCCTCAGTTCCCACCACACAGTGTTCAGTCCAGGTTAGGATCATGGTACATACGGGAGGGGGTGCTCTTGGTTTTCCCCTGTGTAATGTGTGGATTGGCACCTAACAAGGGGTCACTAGACAAGTATCTGTTTCCTGAGGCTTTTTAAAAGGAGACAAGGGCTCAGTACCTGTAAAGCAATGATTGAAAATTTTCTTGTCTTTTTCCAGCTTCATTTCTCTTATTCCTTTCTCAGGGTCTTTCATTGAGAGATACAAAGTACTGTTCAGAGACAGAAGTGAGGGATTATTAGAGAAACACTTTAACTTGTGCTATAATTACTGGTACAGCCCCAAACCACTGCATCCACCCTCAGGGTCTAATTCCCTTCTAAAATGTATCAGGAAAACCCTATTATTTCCAGCATTTAGGGTTTCGCTGATCATAGCACGAGATATTTGGGTTTACCTCATTTTAAGTACCTGGACCTACTGGGTCAGGCTCCCAGGTTGATGAGCAGCCAGGGCTTTTTTCTGGGAAAAGAGGTGGTGGAACTCAGTGGGTTGCCCTCGGAGAAAATGGTCACATGGCTGGTGGCCCCACCCCCTGATCTCCAGACAGAGGAGAGTTCAGATTGCCCTCCACGCCATGGCGTGGAGGGCAATCTCAACTCCCCTCTGTCTGGAGATCAGGGGGTGGGGCCACCAGCCATGTGACCGTTTTCAAGAGGTTCCAGAACATCGTTCCACTGCGTTCCAGCTGAAAAAAAGCCCTGACTGCAGCATATGAGCTAAGAATACTTTTTCAGGAGTAAGCCCCATTGAATAAAATGGGATTTACTATTGAGTAGATCTGCTCCAGCTTTTCCCCAGTGTCTTCTGCATTCTAGTACCTGCCTAACCAGGAAGTTTTATAACTAAGGAAGATGTATTAACAAGCAACTCCAGTTTAGATATATTTATTTTAAACAGTGTCTGAAATATAAACCTATCAAAATGCAAGAGTATATTCTGACTAGAGCAAGGGAGTGCCTTACGAGGATTGACACAATGTCTAGTTTCTCAGTGGTCTTTTCGGTTTGGAGGAGCGTAACATCTTTAGCTAGTTAGGAGGACTCAGACCTATCTATCCGCTCAACAGCGGTAATCGTTGGCAAGTCAAGAAATGAGGATGTAACATGAAGAGCAAACATGTGGTATCATCCTAACCAGGGCTTTTTTTCTGGGGAAAGAGGTGGTGGAACTCAGTGGGTTGCCCTTGGAGAAAATGGACACACGGCCGGTGGCCCCGCCCTCTGATCTCCAGACAGAGGGAAGTTTAGATTGCCCTCTGCACCTCTCAGCACGGCAATCTCAACTCCCCTCTGTCTGGAGATCAGGGGGTGGGGCCACCGGCCATGTGACCATTTTCAAGAGGTTCCAGAACTCTGTTCCCCCACGTTCCCCCTGAATAAAAGCCCTGATCCTATGTTTCTCATTTTTAAAAAAGAAACACTAGGAGGAAGATCAAAAAGAGTCCAGTAGCACCTTTAAGACTAACCAATTTTATTGTAGCATAAGCTTTCGAGAATCAAGTTCTCTTCATCAGATCATGCATCTGATGAAGAGAACTTGATTCTCGAAAGCTTATGCTACAATAAAATTGGTTAGTCTTAAAGGTGCTACTGGACTCTTTTTGATTTTGCTACTACAGACTAACACGGCTAACTCCTCTGGAACTAGGAGGAAGGAGTCTGGATGGGAGCAGCTAGGGGAAGTGCTTAACCCTCTCCTAAGACTGCCATCTCCAGGTTGGGAGATTCCTGGAGATTTGGGGGGGTGGAGCCGGGGGAGGGCAGGGTATAATGCCATAAAGCCCGCACTCCAAAACTGCCATCTCCTCCACAGGAACAGATCTCTGCAGTCTAGAGATCAGTCAAAATTCCAGGAGCTCTCCAGACTCCACCTGGAAGTTGGTAACTCTATTCTCCTGCAGCTTCAAGTTGCATTGTGGGTGTAAAAACACTTTGGGGGATGCACTTTGGGGCAAAGAAATGGCTGACACAGACACATGCCTCTCCATTTTAAATTTCTGCCTCTCAAAGTGGCTTTAATTCCGCCCCCCCCAAATAAACAGCAATGCTGTTTTATGCGCATATATGCATTACAGGTAGTTATTTTCTAAGAGAGTGAAAGAATGGCAGCTCCACTTAATTGTTAATACTTCTGAAATGCTTATTTTACCATGTCAAAGCACATTTATGTCAAAGCACACGTATGTACAGCCCCACCGCCGACGAGTGCTGGAATGAAGTCAAGGGATCTTTCAATCAACTTACCCCAGGTTGATAGATGAAGGCAGCTTGATCGATTTCCTAGTAGATTTCCTGGAAAACCTTTTGCCTCCCTCGATGCACTTAATGGCTTTCCTGAAATCTTTCACCCAGGCATCCCTTTCCTCGAGATGGGAGGCTTGGAAGAAGTGGTCTTGTTGTTTGGAGGTTGTGAACTTGACAACGAACTAGAATAGATTTTGTAACAGTTAACATTGATCCATTGCAGCAGTAGGGAAGAATTCATTTTGTAGGACAGTTTCAGGCGAGTAGCCACGTTGGTCCACAGTAGAAGAGCAAGATTCAGGTCCAGAATCACCTTAGAGACCAACTAGATTTCCAGAGAGTGAGCTCTCGAGAGTCAGAGCTCGACTCATCAGATACCTGGTCAGAACAGAGATACCTTATATCTGACGAAGAGAGCTTTGACTCTCAAAAGTTCATACTCTGGAAATTTTGTTGGTCTTTAAGGTGCTACTGGGCTCAGATTTTGTAGCACAATTGATGTTAACCAGGGCTTTTTTTCTGGGAAAAGAGGTGGTGGAACTCAGTGGGTTGCCCTCGGAGAAAATGGTCACATGGCTGGTGGCCCCGCCCCCTGATCTCCAGACAGAGGGGAGCTTAGATTGTCCTCCATGCCACTCAGCAGCGTGGAAGGCAATCTCAACTCCCCTCTGTCTGGAGATCAGGGGGCGGGGCCACCAGCCATGTGACCATTTTCAAGAGGTTCCAGAACTCCGTTCCCCCGCGTTCCTGCTGAAAAAAAGCCCTGATGTTAACTTAACAACAACAAAAACAACAACATGCAATTTATATACCAATTAACAAACAATGAAGTACAGCATCCAAAAAAACCCAGGGACATTGACCAAGCTTGGGAGACACTGCCAAGTAGTGGGAACAGACAACAACAGTGCCATGCTAAGTTGGAATGTTGGACTAGGACCTGGAACAACCAGGTTCAAACCCCTTGCTCAAGTACGGAAGCTCGCCAGGTGGCCTTGGGCTCATCCCAATCTCTCAGCCTAACCCACCCTCACAAGGTTGTTGTTGTGGGGACTGAGGAGGGGGAATGATGTGAGAAGCCGCTTTGGGTTCCCAGTCAGGGGGAAAAGAAGGCTAATAAGCATCATTCTCTCTCTCCTTCTAGGTCCATTGAAATCTACGGACACCATCCACTCACCACTCAAGACAGCAGCAATGCCTTTACTGAACTGAATGGGGCAAGATCACAAAACCAGTTCAGTCTAGACAAGGCTAGTTTTAGGGATGCTTGAACACCTGCCAGTTCAGTGCACGTTCTGCTTGCCAGTCAAAAGCAAAGAAAACAGGTGCAACAAATGGCTTTCCTGACCACGTACAAAACCGATTTTTTTTTAAAAAAATTACCGTTTGAAGTTTCACAGTTGTGCCTTTTAAAAAGAAAAACAGCAGTGTATCATATTTTTTCTCACTTCCATTTTACTGTGAAGTGCAAAATGTTTTGGGGGGAAAGCCACGGCACCAGTGCTGAGTCAGCTGTGTTTGTACAGGAGGTGGGGTTCGAAACTGGTGTGAGCTGATTTTCAAGTAGCGGATCTTCACCATCTGCCTGAATTGCTTGGCGGGGTGGGGGGGAAATGTCATTTTGAGCCTTGCTGTCTGGTGTCTGTGCTGGATTCGAAGCAAGTTTCCCCCTTGTGATTTAGAACTTCCATATGCTCTAGTACATACGATGGCCAGGAACAACTTCTCCCTAACAACAGCTAAGCCAAAGCCAGCTATTGAAATGCAGGCTGCTAAGAGCCAATTTCTTCTCTTTCCTGCTCGCCTGGTTTTTTTTTTTTAAATACTCCTCTCACGTACTCCTGGTTCTACAACAGTTATATCCTTAGGCTTTTCTTCTTCCTCCTGGCGGAAGGACAAGATGATCTAGTTGATAACAATTCCATCAGTCACTAACTCACACTGAATGGCAAAGATTTCCGAGATGGAAAAGCTGCCTCCTTGTTATCTAGGTTGCCCCCCCAAATTTGGTATGGTATTCTCTCAGTGGGCCCTGACCTGGATAGTTCAGGTGAGCCTGATCTCGTCAGATCTCAGAAGCTAAGCAGGGTCTGCCTCTGTTAGTAATTGGATGGGAGACCTCCAATAAAGACTTGGGTTGCCTTAAACTTCTATGGTAAATGTACTGGCTAAGTGCTGTAATAAAGTAATCTGAATCTGATCTGACTTGGGTTGCAGAGGTAGGCAGTGGCAAACTGCCTTTGTTAGTCTCTTGCCATAAAAACCCCAGCAGGGGTCTCCATAAGTCAGCTATGACTTGAGGGCACTCTCTACCTGTGACAGACTCAGGGCCAAGCTACACATGACGAATGACACTTGAATAGCAAGTGTATTTCTCCCTGTTCACTTGCCCTCCACTCAATCCACTTGCCGTTGAAGTGTCATTCATCATGTGTAGCTTGGCCCTCAGCTTCAGAGGCTGAGATTTCCAGAAGTGAAAGTATGATTGACATGTTTCCTTCCCACCCCCCCAGGGCTAGCCTGATATGGCAGTTGGGGAGGGAATGTTGGGGAAGCTGTTAGTTGGGGTTGGAGAGAAAACAAGGGAGTGAAAAGGAGTTGGCGCCTGGCTTTAGACCAGAGAGGGTCAGCCAGAGCATCCTCTGTGAGAGGAAATAATGTTTGTGAAACACTTTTAGTCCTAGGACTAAAGTGGGGAAAACCAGCACTAACTCCTGCTTAGACTTGAGAGATCTGGGGATTATAGAGGGCCAAGGAAGTGGGTAGAGAGGAGTCTCCCTTTCAGTGCCAGGAACAGGGCTATAGCTCATAACTATAATGCCTGCCCAGTATCTAGGAAGGGTTTGTCTCAGTGGCGCACCCTCAAGTCTGGAGAGGGGGGAAAGTCGTGCTGTGTTTGTGTTCGAGTATATAAAGTGTAGCATCTGTGAAGCAGTGTCAACCTCTGAACGAAGCCAGCAACCTAGTGTTATACCAAGTGTTTTGTGCCTCACACCAGTGAAGTTCCTGTACAAAAACCTTTCTGTTTCTTCAGTTCAAACACCTGCCCACCTGCCTTTTGACTTTAACCTACTCTAAATAAACCTGTTACCTTTTGAACCTCCCCAAGCCTTGTGTGCCAGTTTCTGCTAAAGGGAAGCGCAAACCCCCTGATCTGTTCCCTACTAAGACTTGGCTGGGTAACCATTTTTAATATTTCTTAAAGGTGGGACAGGAAGGAAAGTTGAAGCTTAACATCAACCACGCTACCAGAGGCTTCCCAGCCCAGTATACAGCTTCATAGGCTTAAAGAGGAGAAGTTTTACCTCAGGGTAGGGGAAGGTCAGCCTAAGCCTGAGTTGGATGTGGGTTTGTGGCACCACCATCAACACATTCTCTCAGTAGAGTTCCATGAAGCTGTCAAAAGTCTAAACCACAACAGATAATGGTAACTGGGTGACCAGTTTATTTATTTTTTCAGGTAGGTTGTGTTGGTTGCGGTAAAACAGCAGGATTTGAATCCAGAGGCACCTAGGGAACAACTCTAACACTGCCTGCATTCTTCAGCATATTCAGGAAATATATTCAGGAAGTATATTCATATACACTTACCATTCTCTTTCCAAAATCCTGACAAGGACTTGTGAGAGCGCTTCCCTTCAAAGGGATCATTCCTTTTGGACTGTTGTCTGTCTTCTTCTTAAAAAATTCAATTCCGTCTTCTGAGAGTACCACCCACATTGGTTTCCAGGTGTTGAACATGCTACCCTAGTTTCAAACAAATTAAAATAACAGCATCTGCTCAGCCTGCTGTGGCAGTCTACAAGAGAAATTTCTTATGCCAGCCAGAATCAGCAATTAGTAACAATGGTAACTATACTTAGGGCTGCATGTTTGCTTCAGTTCCATGACAACAAAATAAAAGTTCAGGACGTGGTGCTAGCTGTAGAAATAAAGACATTTGAGTGTCTCCCTCATTCATTTTTTAAAATAAAATATTCTGCTTCGAAGCCATTGCAATTTAGTGGTTAGAGCGTCAAACTAGGATCTGGGAGACACAGGTTTGAATCCTGACTCTGCCATAGAAGATTGCTGGGTGACTTTGGAACTGTCACACATTCCCAGCATAACCTACCTCCTAGGGTTGTTGTGAGGACAAAATGGAGAAAGGGAGAATATTGTAAGCCACTTTTGGTCTCCGTTGGGGAGAAAAGTAGGGTATAAATGAAGTGAGCAAATAAATTTTACCTACGGCTGTGAAATGCTAGATGCTCTTAGAGCAATTCTGGTGAAACCTCAGAAGCCAGAGGGAGGGCTGAAAAAGTTTTCAGTCGCTGGAGGAAGGGTTTCAGAGTATTTCCCCTTCTTATGATTGGCCAAGTAGAACAAATGATGCAAAATAAGAGCACATGTATTTCCCAGTGGGATTTGTACATCATGCCAGCCTGTATATTTCTGTATGTGCATTATATACAAGTTTCAGAGCTGAGCTTTAGCCACTTTAGTGCTATTACGGCTAGGTTCTGGTGAATGATACGCAGACACCTCTGTATGGTTGGAACGGCCACAACTTTATTGATTACAGCAGATTGGAGCAGTGGCCAGACACATGGGCATGGATCCACCGTTGGCATCAACAGGCGCACGTGCTGTTCGATGCATAACACTCCAGCCCAATGCTGGTCTCCACTCCAGCCCAATGCTAGTCCCCATGGGATGTAGCAATAAAGAGGGGACACCCCCAACTAGGTCAAGAACTTATAAGAAAGTATTCACTCTAATTCTTCAAAGTGGCAAATGCTCACACTTTATACAATACATATTATCATTGTCACCAACTAATTCATATTACATGAACAATCTCAAGGGGCAAATCCACATTCCCCATGCAATCCCGAGTGCCGGTCACATTACCTCATTAAACAGATGCATTTCATTTGCATTTCTCCCGAATATGTGGACACAGGTTTTCAACGGGAGTTTCATGGTGGCTGTGAACGGGCCAATGCGCAATTTACACGTTTTTTTTAAAAACCACCCCCCCCTTCCTGTCTCTCCGGCCGTTCCGAGAGTCCCTATTGGCTGATTCAACTTGCAAGTGCTCCGTAGTCTGCAAAAGACTGTTTTTGACTTCATAGCATTGGATTTATTGATTATGCTGTTTCTGAATCAAATCTGGTAGTTTGAAAAATCATTTTGGGGTGAATCCATCCTCAGAACGGACTCACGAAACTTCCTTTTTAACTGTTATTTTTTTAATTTTATATTACTGTAATATTGAAATTATGAAATGTCGAAATAATGACACTCCAAGGAAGTGAAACTTCAGTAAAATTCAGGCACTGAACTGTCCTGCATAGGAAATGCCCACGAAAGCTTCCCACATGCTTCCAAATTTCCAAAAAAGAAACGGGAGAGAGCCATCAGTGCTGTCAGTGGGGGAAAGAGAGGCATCATTATCTTCAATGATGTTTCTTTATAAGGCAAGATCGAAATAACGGAAAAGTGCGCTCAAAATTTTTTTAAAAAATGGGCTGGGAAAAAAGGTCCCGCCCAAAAAGTGGTTTTCGAGCGGCCATGTGACCGGAGGAACACGTGAGAAAGACAGATTGGAAGCAGGAATGTGAACGAAGAGGAAAAAATCGCGGATTGGAGGCAAACGGAAGATATCCGATAAACATGCGGATAGTGGGTGAATGTGGAAAGAGACCAAATGACAGAGATCTCTCAGTGTCACAGTGTGGAAAAGATGTTGGCAGGTCATTTGTATCTACTCAGGAGGGGTGGGGTTGAGCTGAGTCATCCTGTAAGAGTTTCCCAGGGTGTGGAATGCTAATGGCGGGAGGCTTCACTGTATCCTGAGGAGGTTCTTTTGCGCATGGATTGGTGCTTGATGTGCTAATCTTCTCTGCAAGGCTATTGTCGAGTATAGAGTGTTTTGTTAGGATAAGTATTTAAAGTCCATTTATAGTAATGCTCTTGTCTTTTTCTCTTTTGCAGCTTGTGCTTATCAGTGGTTGCCAACGGAAGAAGAGTTGGCAATCCAGATTAACAGATTAACGCCCCTGAGGAAGTCTGTGGGACGAAAATCAGCGTTTGAAATAGCCGGCCCTGGTTTGGGCGTCTGTGTGGGATTGCCAACTCTTCTTCCGTTGGCAACCACTGATAAGCACAAGCTGCAAAAGAGAAAAAGGCAAGAGCATTACTATAAATGGACTTTAATTATTTACCCTACTTTAGTTTTCCGGAGTCGTGTCCTTGAGTTATTGTTCATGTAATATGAATTAGTTGGTGACAATGATAATATGTATTGTATAAAGTGTGAGCATTTGCCACTTTGAAGAATTGGAGTGAATACTTTCTTATAAGTTCTTGACCTAGTTGGGGGTGTCCCCTCTTTATTGCTACAGTTTATATACTAGGTTTACCTTGTTAGTCCCCATGGGATGGCAAGCTGTGTTCTGCCACCAGCCATGCTGGTTGGGCCTTGCCTCCCTTTTCCGCAGGGGTGAGCCGCCCGGTTGCTGCACTCACCCTATTGAGGATCTGGCCCAATGCCTCAAAACCGCCAAACCCTTAAAGTTGTGACAGGCCCACGGCCGCCATGGTTGCACGGTGGGTGGGTGGGCAGGAAAATCATCCTGCTCCTGCCACAGCGTCACTGGAATGGCGCCACCCATGTTGCACCCCCTTCGGAAGAGGCCTCCAGATGTTCATCCTCTTCCACCTTTGTCCATGCCTCCACTTCCACCTGGCCCTCAGCAGCAACACAGCCCGCGCATTAAGTCTGCGAGCTTCCTTTCTTTGCACAGGGTTTAGATTGCAAGGTAAATTGGCATTCACCTTGATAGCTTAAGCTCTATGAAATGACTGATCAGCTAGCACAGACAGGGCACGTTTATTATTTGAACAAGGCAATTTATCTGTCAAAGCAAACTGCCCATTGACTAATGTAGTGGGTTTTATCCTGTGAACAGTAAACAGACAAATACAGTTCTCCACACCTTCACATCTTCCCCTTTGCTACTGCTGCCTTCTATACCCCTCCAAAAGCTGTATCTGAAGGCTGGAGAGTCCCTGGGAACACAAGAGGATGCCGTGTGGGAGGCTACAGCTTCAAGGTAAAGAAGTAGCGACCAGCCCTCTTCCCTTTTGTGTAATAGCCCAGTGCAGGGAACACATGAGTCCTCTACACATGATCCTGACACTGCCTTCCCCTGTCCACGTTTGCTGGTTCATGAACATGGCACCTATGGGCAGGGCTTTTTTTCAGCTGGAACACGGTGGAACGGAGTTCCAGAACCTCTTGAAAATGGCCACATGGCTGGTGGCCCCGCCCCCTGATCTCCAGAAAGAGGGGAGTTTAGATTGGCAATCTAAACTCCCCTCTGTCTGGAGATCATTGGGCGGGGCCATGTGACCATTTTCTCTGAGGGCAATTTAAACTTTAAAAACCTCCCCCCTTGTTCCAGCTGACCCAAAGTGATGTCATTGTGTGGTCCTGGGAGCGTACACACACTTTGCGCACATGCATGTGGTACAGGGGCACCACCTCCTGCCAAGAGTTGCCCCCTGTGCTGGCAACCCACTGAGTTCCACCACCTCTTTCCCCAGAAAAAAGCCCTGCCTATGGGCAAAGGAAATGAGAATGCACATACACTCCCTCCCCTTGATCAGAAACATTTGGAAAACAAGGGCCCTGATCATGGTAGCAGAAGACTCACAGAGGCAGTGGGGGCCCTTGCTGGTGACATAATGACGTCAATGGTGATGTGCTGATGTCACTTCCTATGAGACTGGAAGTGATGTCAGAGTGTTACTGGCATGCTCTAACATTCAGGCAAAACTCTAAGGTTTATCCATAGGGATTTTTCAAGATGCTAGAGCACCACTGGTGATGCACTGACATCGCTTCCGGTTGTATGTGAAGTTACTTCAGCATATTACGGCATGAGCTATTGCCTCCTGTTAATTTTCCTCTGGCCTGCCAGATGAGCAGCAACAGAAAGGGCATGCTGGTAGCAAGAGTTTGGGAATCCTAAATCACAAGGGAGGGTGTGTACATGTAAACCCTGAGCTCATAACCAGGGGGCTGGGCCAGCAAGCTCGTGCCCACTTACCCTCTCTGTGTAAGGTAAGAATTAGAACATAGAAATTTTACTTTTGAATAATTCTTAAATTCAATGCCTGTGTGAATTAACACATCTATTATGGCCAATATTTACCCAGGTTCTGGTCCCCGGTTTGATTTGTCTCTTCCTTACAATCAGATGTACCTATCTAATGCAGGACGTGTGTGCTTGCATTATAATGTGTGCACAGGGCCGATGGTTTCCATGAATGGAGCTAGAGCTCATGCAAGGACGGGAGAGACACAATTCCTTTTGATGGCCACTTCATGATATTCATATCTATTATCAGGAGATGTTTCAAGGTATTTTGTTGCCCCAAGCAAGATACACACATTACTTCCATTTTGGACCTGCGACATGGCCAGCTGGGTCCAGGCAGTGATGGCAGTCACCACCTATACCACTGATGGTTGGTAGGCAGCTATGACCCTATGCATGCCCTCCGATTGGTGCCACTGCAAGCAGGCACTTGGAGAACCAAGGTGAAAGAATGGGGAAGGGGAAAACATCTTGGGTTTGATGGAAGAGGAGTTAGATCGGAAGAGTGTTCGTGAGCTGATTTGCAGTTCTGCCTGTGCCGTGAAGCAATGAGCTTTGTTGCTCAACCCATCTCATTTCTCAGCTCTTGGATTTTCCAAGAGGAAGAAGAAATTTCATTTCCTGTTACAACCACATGAAGAAAACAGAAATGCTCAGCTGTCTGGTTTTTACATTGGCACTCTCCCTGATCGTAATATAGAAGCTGGAAATAGGTTATTTATTATTAGAACTCACTGGTATCGGGCCTGTACAGCTCAAACAATGACAACATCTATTGTGATGTATTTAGTAATATTCATGACCAAGAACATACCAAATGAAACAACCAACCTCTGGGAAGGGCCTGTGGCTCAATGGAAGAGCCTCTGCTTTGTATGCAGAAGTTTCCAGGTTCAATCTCTGGCATCTCCAATAACAAGTATGGTCTTGGTGGTGCGGCTGGACTCTTTTTGATTTTGCTACTACAGACTAACACGGCAAACTCCTTTGAACCTTTACACAAGCAAACTGATCCCCACATCAAAAGGAGCTGCCTGCATCTTCATATCAAAGGAGTTGTTTACATCCCTCCTCTCCTCCTCCCCTCCCCTCTCCTCCTCTATATTTGACCAGTTTCTTTCTGCCCTCCATGCATCTGACGAAGAGAGCTGTGATTCTCGAAAGCTTATGCTACAATAAAATTGGTTAGTCTTAAAGGTGCTACTGGACTCTTTTTGATTTTGCTACTACAGACTAACACGGCAAACTCCTTTGAACCTTTACACAAGCAAACTGATCCCCACATCAAAAGGAGCTGCCTGCATCTTCATATCAAAGGAGTTGTTTACATCCCTCCTCTCCTCCTCCCCTCCCCTCTCCTCCTCTATATTTGACCAGTTTCTTTCTGCCCTCCATGCATCTGACGAAGAGAACTGTGATTCTCGAAAGCTTATGCTACAATAAAATTGGTTAGTCTTAAAGGTGCTACTGGACTCTTTTTGATTTTGCTACTACAGACTAACACGGCTAACTCCTCTGGACCAATAACAAGGATTAGGTTACATTTGATGTGAAAGACCTTGGAGAACTGCTGCTAGTCAGAGCAGACAACACTAACCTTGATAGACAATTCGTCTGGCAGGGTAGAAAGCATGCGTTCAAAATATGCTCATTACTGTAGATGTGTGCTCTGGTATGCGCGATTTCTGAGCTGTTAAGAGCCAGTGTGGTATAGTGTCCAGAATGACAGACTAGAATCCGGGTGATGCAGGTTCAATTGTCCACTCTGCCATGGTAGCATAACCTACCTCGCAGGGTTGTGATGATAAAATGGAGGAGGGGAGAAGGATGTAAGCTGCTTTGGGTCCCCATTGGGGAGAAAGGCAGGGTACAAATAAAATAAAAGAAATAAATCTTCTTATCCCATCTAGGTCTTAAAGATGGCCTTAAAGCCAATAGGCTGTTCAACCAGAAAAAGACAGCAATATATCTAAAAAGTTATTGCTGTTAGTCATAAAAATAGACAATGGCTGATTCTGCACACGTTGGATATTGCACTTTCAATGCACTTTATCAATCGTTTGAGGTGGATTTTTTGTTCTGCACACAAAAAAATCCATTCCAAATGATCTATAAAGAGGATTGGAAGTGCATTATCCAACGTGTGCGGAATCACTCAACGTTTGATTGCAGCAACTATATATTTACATACATCTAATGTTATATTAAAATCCAGGTCCGCTCACAGAGTCATTAAATGATAATTAAAAGAATGAACAGGCTTCTTATTCAGATGAGGATCCAGAAATTTTCTTCTCAGATCCGAATAAGTTATAGAGAAAAAGAAGAAATGCATGATTGTTTCTACCAAAGAATTATCACAGATACAAACTCTGAATCCTCTTTCTTGGCCCGTTAATCGTCCATGTAAGTGGAAGTGAATTTATTCTTGCAAGGAAAAAAAAAATTCTGGTAACGTGGTACCGCAACACTATAGAAATATTATGGTAAGCAGGGAGGGCAGAATATAAATGTAATAAATTAAAATTAAATTAAATTAAATTGATTAAAGTACGAATATCCAAAATATCCAAAATACATGGCAAACATACATGCCACTTCCCTTCCTTAGTTGTCCAGCATGAGACCACTGGACTATAAGGAAGTTTCAAGCAACAGAGTTCTCTAGCATCGATCCCATAAAGCATTCATTAGTGGATATCACAATTATTTTCTTAAATAATTGAATAAATTGGGCTTAAAAACATACTGCAGCTACATTTCTCAGAACAGTATTTATTTGGTGTACTGTTCCTCCAAGTGTCTCATGGTTTTCCCTCCTCCATTTTATTCTAACAAAGGTTAGGCTGAGAAAAAAATGACTGACCCAAAGTCATCCAATGACAGGGTTGCCAACTTCTGGCTGGGAAATTCCTGGAGATTTGAAGGTGGAGCTTGGGGAGGGTGGAATTTGGGAAGGGGAGAGAGCACAGCAAGGATGTGATACCATAAAGCCCACCCTCTGGAGTTGCCATTTTCTCCACAGGAACTGATGCCTGTAGTGTGAAGGCAAGTTGTAATTCCAGGAGTTCTCCAGGCCCAGCCTGGAGGCTGGCAACCCTATCACTGAATATGTTTCATGGCAAGTGCAGATTTGAACCTGGATCTCCAACCCTCTAACCACTACACAACACTGCCTCCAGGGCCGGTGCCAGTGTTTCTGGCACCTGAGGCAGCTTCAGGGCTGTTGTTCCCAGACTGCGTGATGACATCACTGCGTGTGATGTCACATGCAGGGCATGCCTTTGGGATAGCGCACGTGCGTCCTCTTAGCCCTCTGGCTCAGTTGCTCCATGTGCCGCCCCAGCCAACAGCCACGCCTGGCCCGCAGCTGTGTGCCAGTGGCGGCAGCGGCAGCAGCAGCATAGGGCAACTGAGCAGAAGGGCTGGGAGGCTGCCTGCTCAGTTGGCCCATGCTGCCACTGCCAGCATGCGCTCCTGGCTGGGCGCAGCAGCTGCAAGCCAGGCACAGCAGGTGGCCAGGGTGGCACGCATGCGTCCTCCCAGCCTTCCGGTTCAGTTGCTCCATGCGCCGCCCCGGCCGCCTGCCGCGCCTGGCCCACAGCCGTGTGCTGGTGGCGGCGGCAGCAGCATGGGGCAATTGAGCTCTGTGGTGCGCACCCCTGCCCCGGCGCCCCCTCTGGCACCTTAACTCTCGAGGTGGCTGCCAGCCCGGCCCTGACTGCCTCTCAGTATAAGCAGCAGAAATATGTGTACCCATTGGATATCTGAATTTGAGGGCGTTCAGACAAAACCTGTTCGGGTTCTGGGATGCAGAAAAAAAATAGAATAACCAGTTTGGTGTAGCGGTAGAATGTTGGACTAGAATCTGGGTGTTGCAGGTTTGAATCTTGGGCCATCATGCACACTTTCAGCCCAACCTACCTCACAGGATTGTTGTGGGAATAAAACAGAGGCAAGGAGAATTATGTAAACCACCCTTGTTCCTCAATGGGGAGAAATGCAGGGTATAAATGAAGTAATTTTTTTTTAAAAAGATAGGACTCCTAAAGGCTTGGGCGCTGGTTAAAGTAACTGACTGCATTTGGAAGGTAATCTGTGTCATGTAGATAGGAAAGATGTTTAGGATAGATTACACAAAGAAGGGACAGAGAGGGATTAAGTTGCAGCAGGGTTCAGAACCATTTTCAATGGTGCCCCCAGGGTTAGACTTTGGGGCAGAAGTTCAAGGTCTTCTAAGCGAATGGATTCACCAGGGAGGCTCCATCCAGACACAGCTGCAGCTTCCGTAACAAAATATTAATTGCCATCTAAGGAACTGTTAAGCCCAGAGTCTATAATGACATAACTGTACCACTGCCTGTTTTCAGTAGCAGGATATGCTTCTGAACATATACAGAGTGCTTTCCGCTCCCCACTGAGTACCCACAACTGCAGCCACATATTGACGATTATGGATCTGGGTTTCTAAAGCAAACTGCATGGTTTCTCACGGGTTAGCCCCTGACACCTCTTCTCTCGTGAACTAAGAACCGGAGAAAGGAAACCACAAGCTGCTGTCCCCATGATCATGTTTCATATGTGTCCACACCCTTCGTGGGAGGATAACGACCACACATTTCCTTTCAGTGAGTGACATGACCTTTAACATGAATTCTTTATATTAGTGACTTAGAACTTACGTATACTATGAATTGGGGATGGTTGAATGCCCACTGGTTTGGCTGACAGTATATCCACTAGTTACACACAGGAAGCAATTTTTTACGCCAATTGTTTCAGCTGTTTGCAGGCAGCCTGAGTCTGTTCATTGTGTTACTTTTTACATATTCAACAATACACAGTACAGTGCAATCAACAGAGTTTCACTAGGGTTACCAACTTCAAGGCGGGGACCTGAGATTCTCCTGGAAGTACATCTGATTTCCAGACTAGAGATCAGTTCCCCTGGAAGAAATAGCCGCTTCGGAGGGCTGACTCTATGGCATCACATCTCTGCTGAGCTCCCCCCCAACCCCCCTCCCCCAGGCATTGCCCCCCCAAACCCTCCAGAAATTTCTCAAGGCAGAGTTGGTAACACTAGCAGTGCAATCCTATGCAGAGTTACTCCAGTCTAAGACAATTGGAGTCAATGGGCTTAGACTGGAGTAACTCTCCATAGGACTGCACTCTAAATTTCACAAATGTACAACCCAATGGGGGGGGCACCTTTCCACTCTTCCCCCTCTCTCACAGACTTGCTGCCACAGCACTCAAATCATATAAATGGGGAGCAAATTCTTCAGCTAGTGATGTTTCTGACAACTCTGTTCCCTTAATCCAGGCCAGTGTTTTATAGACTGCCCTAGTCCACTTCAGGACAGGGAGAAAGGAAGTTGGTTGTTGTGGGTTTTCCGGGCTGTATTGCCGTGGTCTTGGCATTGTAGTTCCTGACGTTTCGCCAGCAGCTGTGGCTGGCATCTTCAGAGGTGTAGCACCAAAAGACAGAGATCTCTCAGTGTCACAGAAAGGAAGTTGTTGGCACTGTAGCTCTAAAAAGAGGAAAACCCCCAATTTGTTAACCTGTGCTCTTGGTTAAAATTATGCTGCCTTCTTATTCTGATACCTAATGTTAAGGACTCAAAAATGATAAACATTGTATTTTTTAAAGTCTTGCTGCTTGGTGTTCGTTTGCCCATGTTACTGACGTTTATTTCAAACATTTATCAGAGACTTACAGAATGCACAATTCCCCTTTCTTATCATTTAATTGCCTGACCTAATCATCAGTGGCCCTAGGTAGAATCACTTTATCTAATGCACAGATGGAAAAGCCCCTATAAAGCAAGGAAATGACCCCTCCCAGGGAATTAAACCCCACCATCACAGCTATTGCACAGCATAGGCAGGTAAACAGAGCCCCTGCCTCTCTTCTATTTTGCAGTTACACATTCAGACAACCCAAGACTGATGTAATGTTGTGAACACACAGAGTTAATGGATCAAACTCTTAACATTACAGTGGACAGAGTATACGGTAGATATTTTAGTTCTTAAATTATTAACAGAGTCAAGAGTAGAAAATTTAATTATTTTAGCCAAATGTTTAGTTCAAGCCATGAGAATTCGGGCACTCTACAAGAAAGCAGCCCTTTTGCAGTTTATGTATTAATTTTCTCTGGCCTAAATTCTTCCTTTCTTCCTCATATTCCCCGTCATGTTTGATAATATTACTAAGTCAAGATCTATTAAATCAGAGGAACAGAGTAAGTAAGAAAGAAAGAACACACACAGTTAACAGCAACATGGGCTGGAGGATCTTTCTCTGTTTTGGTATTCCTTGAGAGAGGATTTCATAATTTTACAAAGTTTCTTTGACTTAGGTACTACTCAGTGTTCCCGCTAATGTGAGCACGTGAGCAATCGCTCACAGATTCTGACTCCTCTGCTCAGAGCTTCTCAGCTGTAGCTCACAGATTCTAACTCTCAGGTGGCCCCGCCCTCCCACTCAGCCAGCATCTGCAGGTGGGCCCTATAGAGATGGAGCAGGGATGGAGCCTCATCCCACTTCTCTCCTCCCTTCCTGGCTGTGGCTGGTTTGGCCCCCTGGGTAGTGCCAGAGAGCACCTCCAGCCACTAGCTGGGGAACAGAGCAGAGCTGAGTGATCGGGTCTGGCCTGACCTACGCAGCCTGAAATCGCTAGGATCCCCTCAGCCCCAGAGAGCAGAGGAGAGGAGGTAGCACCTCAGCCACCACCATGGGGAAGGCATCATTTAACTTGGCCTTGGTGCAGAAGGAGGCTGAAGAAGTAAGCATTGATTCACAAAAGCTCATCTTGAAATAAATGTGCTAGTCTTTAAGGTGTCATTGTGTGTCTGCTTTATTTTGTAGCAACACACTAATACAACTACCCCTTTGTAATCAGCATGGACATAGCCATTTTTATACAGAAGTATACTCTGATTTTTGTGGCCCTTTCACCTAATGGCTTTTATTGTGAAATTGTTTTGATTGTAATCAAAACAATTTGAGTGTAATTTTTTTAAAAGGGAGGTGCACTCAAAACTTTAAGTTGTTGTTTTGGCTCACAAAGTAGATTTTTAGCTCACAGCACTGCAAAGCTTAGAGGGAACTACTGCCAAATGTTAACACTTTACAGCTAATAATGGAGTGCAATGATATTGCAACTGGATGCTTTTAGGTGGGTAGCCATGTTAGTCTGCAGTAGAATAGCAGGATTTGAGTCCAGGGGCAGCTTATAGACCAAAAGATTTTGAGGGTGTAAGCTTTCAAGAGACAGAGTTCCTTTCTTCAGATAACTGGATGCCATTTTCCATATTAACAGGGCTTTTTTTCTGGGAAAAGAGGTGGTGGAACTCAGTTGGTTGCCCTCAGAGAAAATGGTCACATGGCTGGTGGCCCCACCCCCTGATCTCCAGACAGAGGGGAGTTTAGATTGCCCTCCGTGCCACTGTCTGGAGATCAGGGGGCGGGGCCACCAGCTCCCCTCTGTCTGGAGATCAGGGGGCGGGGCCACCAGCCATGTGACCATTTTCAAGAGGTTCCGGAACTCCTTTCCCCCGCGTTCCAGCTGAAAAAAAGCCCTGTATATTAACGTTTGCCTTGAAATCTCTTAATGATTACTTCAAAGATTCTAACTTCTAATTCCATAGGTTTTATTCACTCGTCTGAAAGAGACATATGCTCCAACTCGAAAAGAGATATTTACAGGGCAATCCTAAGCAGAGTTACTCCAGTCTACAGCCATTGATTTCAGTGGGCTTAGACAGGAGTAACTCTTCTTAGGTTTGCACTGTTAGTCAGAGAGACTCCATCCTGACTAAGGAGTGACTGGTTGAAGGACAAAGTATTCTCTTGAATTCATAGGCAGTTCTACAGTGCAAGCCTATGCAGTTACTTCAGTCTAAGCCAACTGAAATCAGTGGACTTAGAGCGAAGTAATGTTGATTTTTCAAATTATTTTTAAAAACTCTAATAAATCTCCGTAAGTCAATCATCCCTGTTCAGTTGTCATTTCACCTATATAAAATGCTCCCTATGTTGAAATCCAAAGTGATATCTTCTGTGATAATCTCAGTTTATATTTGTTCCAGATTCTCAAGATGGATCTCCTAATATAATGATTTTTGAAATCTATGTTGACCTTTACTTTATCATACCACAAATAAGTATGCCATCCAAATCTCAGGTCATGACCTTCCAAAGTCAGCCTCTCATTTCTCAGAAGAATCCATTCCTTCATCCACATTAGACATAAGGCAGCGAAATACAGCTTCAAGTCCAGTAAACCTAGACCGCCTCTCACCTTCACATCTTGTACATTTTTTAACTCTTGTTTTTTTACCCTTACTATATAAATGTTAAAATATCCTTTTGCCACTGTTTAAATGGTGCTTCTGAAGGTATTGTTTGGAACAAAAATAACAACCTAGGTAAAACATTCATCTTGATAACTGATATTCTCCCCAACAAGGACAACTGTACTTTATCCCATCATAGCATACCTTTTTAATTTCTTTCCATGACTTAACAGTTATTTTGAAATAGGATACAATTCATCCCCATCAGCATGATACCTAAATATTTTACCTTTTTTTCAACCTTCAAATCTGTTACTTTCATCAATTCTTCCTGGTTTTTAGTATCCATATTTTTTGTTCACATTTTTGTTTTCTGTTCATTTATTTTGAAACCTACCAGAGTACCAAACTCTGTCAACTTCTCCATCAATATTTCAATTCCCTCTAGTGGATCTTCCAGGATTAAAACTTACAGTGCAATCCTATGGAGAGTTACTCCGGTCTAAGCCCATTGAAGTCAATGGCCTTAGACTGGAGTAACTCTCCATAGGATTGCACTGTAAATCATCTGTGAAGGTTGTTCATTTGTATGACTCTTTTTTAGTTTTTATGCCTCTAATCCTTTCTCCTGTCTAATGTCTGTATTCAAAACTTCCAAAACCAAAATAAAAAGAAGCGGTGACAACGGACATCCTTGCCATGTTCCTTTTTGAATCTCACATGGTTTAGTTAATTCTCCATTAACAATAATTTTAGCATTCTGTGAAGTGTAGATTGATTTCACCCATTTTATAAAATTCTCCCCAAAACTCATCTTTTCCAAAACTTCAAACAGGAAAAACCCAGTTCATATTGTCAAAGGCCTTCTCCACATCCAAGAAAATTAGATCTGCTTGTTTTTCATTGTGTTTATCCAAGTATTCCATTATATCTGATACAGTTCTAACATTGTCTTTCAACTGTCTTTTGGGTGAGAAACCACTTTGATCTTCATGAATAAAATCTTTGACTACTTAAGTCTTTCTGCTAAAATAGTGGTAAATAGTTTGTAGTCATTCAACAATGATATAGGTCTATAATACTTTGCTAGTGTCAGATCTTGCCCTTCTTTGTGTATCAATGTCATTTTAGCAACTTTCCAAGTTTTTGGCATCTTTCCTCCCAATAAAATCGAATTCATTGTATTTTGCAGAGGTACTAAGATCTCATCTTCAAAGCATTTATAATATTGGCTTGATAGTCTATCAAGACCTGGTGACTTCCCAGTTTTCATCTTTTTAATTGCTTCCTCCAGTTCTTGAATCATTATTGGGCCATTCATCACCTCTTGTTGTTCGTCCGTAATTTGGGGTAGCTTCTGTTTTGTTAAGTAATCATTCAGTTTCTTTGAAGAAATATCCTGTCTTCTGTACAAAGTTGAATAATACTTAAAAAATGTCTCTTGGATGGCCCCATTTTCTTGCAATTTTAAAATCATTTTTTTCTCTCTCTTTTCTCAGTTTATACTCCAATCACCTTCCCGGTTTATTAGCAATTTGAAATTTCTCTGTTTAGCATAATTATTTTTTTCTATAAATCCCTTATTGTTAACATTGATAGCTGTTGTTGCAAGCACTTTATCTCTTTTTGCCCCTTGACATTTGCAGCACATTTTAAAATTCTCCCTCCTTTTTAAAATTTCACACAATATACTTTGCATATTTTTTGTTTTTTTCTTCAGTTCCAAATGATGATGTATTGAAGTAGCCTCTTATAAATGCTTTGCTTGCATCCCAAAGGATTCTCAAATCTGTACCCTTATTCAAATCTAATTCAAAAAATTATTTCAGCCTTTTTTTTGCAATCCTATACAATTGCCTCTTTCTGTAATAAAGATTCATTTAATTGCCACCTAAATGTATTAGATTAACCTGTTCTATAACTTATGCTTACAGGATTATGGTCTGAAAAAGACTTTGGCAATATCTCCACTTTAACAATTTTGATCACAAAGTTTTTCAATACCCAGGCCATATCTATATGTGTCTCTCAGAGTAGAATGTATATTATCTTGAGACCCCTTTTTTGTCTCCAAACATCCACCAAACCCATATTATCAATCATGTCAAAACAAATCTTTGGTAATTTACCTTGAGTATCCTTTGTGTTTTTTCAGAACATCGATCTATTAGTGGAGAAACTATACCATTCCAATCACCCATCAAACAACAGTTTTCATAGGACAGATCCACCAATTTTTCCAAAAGATATTTGTAGAACATCTACTTTTCCTCATTTGGTCCATAGATTCCCACCAGCAAAATTCTGCTCCCATTTAATGTTACCCCCCCACACACACACAAATCTATCACGATTGTCAGATATTACAGGTTCTGGTTTCAATGCTGGTTTTAGGTACAATACCACCCTGTTTTTCTTTTTATCATTCAAAGAGACAAATCCTGCCCAAATTTTGTAATACAAATACTTGATGTCTTTTTTTCTGATATGAATTTCTTGTAAGCAAATGATATCAGCTCTCAATTTTTTTCAAATAATGAAATATTTTTCATCATTTTTGAGGAGCATTTGCCCTATTTATATTCCACATTATACAGCTGTAATCCATAATTGGGCTTTTGACAGTGAATTCATCCTGAATCTCTGTTGTTTGAAAGTAAAAATCACTCCTTCCAACTTGTCCTATCTAAATGGGATTTTCTTCTGTTTCAGTTTTTCAGTTAAAAATGCATGTCTCTTTGTTTCCTCGGAATTCTGAATCGTATCTCCTTTAAAATGATAACCCCAACTTCTTGTAACTCTGTTGTAGATTGAGATCTCTTATAGACTTTTTGACAAAATGCACCCTTTCAGTAGCTTTCAGAAATTCTATATACTTTATTCAATTCCATGGCAACTCTTGGAGTGTCCAACTGGAGCAATTCTGCCAAGGTCTCTACCATCCTATGTAGAATATCTTCATCTTGTGTCTCCATAACACCTTGTAGTCTCAGAGCACATTCTTTCTCCCTTAGTTCCAGTAAAGCTGAGATCTTGATGTTTCTCCAACTCTCTATCAAATACTGCTGTTCTGCTGTTCAGGGTCTTCACTTGATTGTTCAACTTCTTTAAATCCTCAGAGTTTTTTTTAAACAGCTCCTTCAATATTTTTAATTTGTTCAGTTAAATCTGCTTTGAATTTCCTAAAATTGTCTTCCGTTTTCCTTTCAAACGAATCTCATTTATCATCTAATTGATCAAAGAGTTTTTGCATCAAATATGTGGATGTGGATGTGTCTATTGAAGCTGAGAGCTTCCTTGTACTTTGAGACATTTTCTGCAAGATAGCTCTGTTTCTCTATAAATAATCTGGGAAACATTTTTGGTTTTGGTTGTTGTGGGTTTTGCGGGCTGTATTGCCGTGGTCTTGGCATTGTAGTTCCTGACATTTCGCCAGCAGCTGTGGCTGGCATCTTCAGAGGTGTCTTTTGGTGCTACACCTCTGATGCTTTGGTGCTACACCTCCTTTGGTGCTACACCTTTTGGTGCTACACCTCTGAAGATGCCAGCCACAGCTGCTGGTGAAACATCAGGAACTACAATGCCAAGACCACGGCAATACAGCCCGGAAAACCCACAACCATCGTTCTCCAGCCGTGAAAGCCTTCGACTATACTTTTAGGCTTTGTTTACATTTCAGTCCTGACTTTCAAGGCCACCTCTTACCCTTAGCTCCTTCTTCACTGTTTTATTTATTCAGTTCAGCAAAAACACTTTCTCTCAATACAAATTCATAAATTGCAGAGATAAACAAATAATAGATTTTTGGTTCCTCTTTATCTGTTGAATCTTTCTTTCCTTATATGTAGTTTAAGAGCTTTCTGCTAATAATGTATCATTAATCTTCTTATCTCAATTAAAAAGACAGGGGGAAAGAAAAAGTCCAGGAAAGCAGTGTATTATCTTACCACACAATAAATAGCTGTGTTGCAGAGTTAATTCTTTGAAGTCCTTAGATTTAAGATCCTTTGAACTTCAATCGTAGCTGTGAGTAGATAACAACAACAGCAACCACAACATTTGATTTATATACCACCCTTCAGGATAATTTAACAGATACTCAGAGTGTTTTACAAAGTATGTTATTATTATCCCCACAACAATCACCCTGTGGAGTGGGTGGGGCTGAGAGAGCTCCTAGAAACTGTGACTGACCCAAGGACACCCAGTTGGCTTCAAGTGGGAAATCAAACTTGGTTCTCCAGATTAGAGTCCTCCCGCTCTTAACCACTACACCAAACTGGTTCACAGTTTCCTGTCTCCGACAGTCCAATTTCCAGTCACCACCCAGTTCAAAGCTGGGCAGTAAAACCTTCAGCAGAGTAATCAAATGGAGAACAAGTGGTTAAACTCATGATCCCTCCTTATCCAGAGAAATTTTTTGGCTGGAGTAGAATCTCCAGCCATTAATCAAAGCTACATTGTCTCTACCAGTATGGAAAGCTTCAGGCTGCCATGCCCTCAAGTTATGTGTCACGCTTCTTCAGAAGTAAATGCTACTTAACTCATTGTCATTTCTAAGCATAGTGGACCAGGCTGGTTGAGAAGGGAATCTTATGTGCAGAAGATATCTAAATATCAGATATGGAGGAGTGAGATACTTGTCACTTGACTATTCTCAAGGATGAATTGAGAACCAAGGTTAAAGAAATCCAAATCACAGGGCCAAATATTAAAATTACTAAATGCGAAACATAGACATATATTAATGTAATGATTTCAAGAAATGGGTGCATGTGTCTTTAAATGCTTGGTTTGAGCTAGGTGAAGAGTGGGGGTGAGAGAGGGAAGAGTGAGTGATGTGACTGGTTGATGACTGAGAGTGTGGGTGGAGTGAATGCAGTTTGAGACTGACAGTAGAGGGAGAAAAGTTGGTAGTCAGAAGAAAGCAGGCTGGCTGTGTGCTGCCTGAATATGTTGAAGTGTTTATGAGAGAAATATAACCTGTGTGGAACCTGAACTGAGCATGTTTGTGAAAGGACACTCAGTCAGGGAAAGAGAGGCCAGCTGTGTGCTGCCTGAGCAGGTTTAATATTTCTGTGAATAAGAGAAAGAGAGGCTAGCTGTGTGCTGCCTGAGGAGTTTTCTGTGAGAGAAATATAGAGCCTAGAGAAAGAGGCTAACTGTGTGTGAAGCCTTATAAGAGATCTGTGTGAATGAGTTTAAATGAAGTAACATTAAGAACTAAGAACTACTTTTATGAAACCAATACGCTTCTTGAAAAATAAACATTTATTTTGTTTTGTTATATCCCAGAGTAGCTGTCAGTGTTATATCGCATTCCTATCCTCAGGGCCACATAGAACCACGAAGGAGCCTGACGCTTAGGAACGTTACCAAAGGGAAAACTTAATTAAAACATATTGGAATATAATATTCCTGGTGGCAGCTAACTACCCAGAGGGTGTAAGGGGAAGATTAAAAGAAAAATCTACCCCCCCCAAAAGTAAAGGTCATAACAATTAATATACAACAAAATATATGCATTTATTACAGAATAATTCAAAAACTATTATAGGCCCAAATACAGCTTTGATATAGATTAAAATTTTACAAAAAACTTAAACCAGAACCTTTTGCGACCCTGACCCTGCTGTATTTGCTCCATAGAACAATTATGGTGCATTTTCTAGGTAACTCAGGGCCAAACTATATGTGACGAATGACATAAGTTGGACACTTGTCAGCTTCCCTCAAGTTTTGATGGGAAATGTAGGCAGCTTGGCAGAATATTGGACAAGTGACAGCTGAAAAGTCCATTGGACAGCAGTTGGAGAGCCAAGCTGCAAGACCAGGATGCCTACGTTTCCCATCAAAACTTGAGGGAAGCTGACAAGTGTCCAACCTGTGTTATTCATCACTTGTAGCTTGGCTCTAACTCTAGTATATTTTCATACCACATTTTTCTTCAAGGATTTCAAGATGGCATACACAGTTCTCCCTTCCTCCATTTTGTCTTAATAACCCTTTATGAAGCAGATTCACAGATTCTGGGGAATACAGGTTGTTCCAGGGTCTGCAACCTGTGACCTGTGTAATGGTCATATGTGAGTTTTGGGTTGTCCTCAGATCCCACACACATAACTCCCAATTCAGATTGTGAGAGTGATACTCGCGGAGAAGGGGTTTTCAGCCTTCCTCTGTGCCATTTTTTAAATCTCCAATGGTCCTATGCGCATTGGGCCCACTGGGGAAACCTACATTCCCAGGATCCATTCAGGATCCATTCAGAACAGGAAAATGGTATCAGCGAAACAGTGTTGCCAAGCTCCAGGTGAGGCCTGGAGTTGTCCCAGAATTACAGCTGATCTCTGGACTACGAAGATCAGTTCCTTTGGAAAAAATGGCTGCTTTGAAGGGGGGACACTACGTTATACCATAGATCTAGATCAATCCCTCCCACATTGCCCCCTACACAGACAACACCCCCAAATCTCCAGGGATTTCTAAGGCCAAAGATGGCAACCCTAGGGGGAAGGCTGAAGCCCCTTCCCCGTGCCTGCCACGGTTGGGCTTTGAATCAGGTGGGAATGGAGGTGAACCCAGAACTCACATGCGGCTGATATCCAGGAGGGCCCAGGCTGTGGGTGAATCAGTATAATTTAAACTTGTCTCCCAGGATGTTTCATAGTGGGGGGATGGGGAGGAACGATTTGAATATCCAACACTCTCTCAACCACACTATGCTTCCATCCTTCCTCCCAGATTTCTAAAATAGAATCTCTGCAACTTTCGGCAGCAAGCAAATTGACAATATTGCAGCATTTCCCTCTAGGTATTTGGATTCCACTGTTTGTTGTTGCACGAATTGCACTTGAGATACGGCAAATTCTTCCACTGGATCAAACAGCAAAACTAAAAAAAGAACGTCTCTGGATGATCTTGCTAGGTGAATAATGCTATTTTTTTTCTGCAAAAAATAACAGCCTCCCTGCAACTTCCCCTATTTCTTACTTCTCTTTTTCCTTTGAGTCTGCAATGACTTCCTTCAACGCCTGAACGTTCAGGATTGCATGGCCAATGTTCTGCTGAAGGGGCAGTCACGCCGTCACCTCAGTTTATTGTTGTGAACATGCATGCAACTTGCCCACCCCCAACAAAATACTTCTTTTGTGGCAATTGTCTTACAAGCAGAAGAGAGGCATATTTTGGTTCCTCTCATGCCACGTTCGGTCTCTGTTGTGGTATGGGCACTTCCTGAATACCATATAAACATCTTCTTACTTGCATTGATTTCACTTGTCTTCTTTTTTTTTTTTAGTTACCCTGGTTCTCACGAAGGCAGGTGATCTGCTTTAATTTGAATTTGGTTAACCGGTCTCATAAGCACCATGATCCAGAACCCTGAACTTCCCATTCTGTGAGAATAAAACTTTCCATGCCTATATGGGGATTTTTCATTTCATACAATGACATCCCGAACAGAATCATATTCTTCTAAACCCAATGACTTCAGCAGACTTAGAAAGGCATAGCGTTGCATGAGATAGTACTGCTAGAAATGTAGACCCCCCCCAATACCAGAAAATTGGGGGAAAGGATTCCCCCCTAGGAAATCCCCCTCCCCATTTTTCCAATAGAAAAACTGGAAATTTTGTAGAGCACTGAAATAAACTATGAAGTATTTTCTTTTGTAAAAAATGAAATGCTTTTATAAGGCAAGGTTTTATTGTGAAATATGAACACTTAGGGGGCCCAGGAAACTCACAGGGGATCCTATTATTTTAGCCCCCCTCCAGCTGCCTGCTCTCTAACCAGCCAACCTGTCTGCAGAGCCACCGCCTTCCACTGAGAGCCAAACTACAAGTGACGCCTTACACAGGTTGGACACTTGTCAGCTTCCCTCAAGTTTTGATGGGAAATGTAGGCGCCCTGGTTTTACAGCTTGGCTCTCCATTACAGCTGCAAGATCAGGATGCCTACATTTCCCATCAAAACTTGAGGGAAGCCGACTAGTGTCCAACCTGTGTAAGACGTCACTTGTAGTTTGGCTCTGAGAGGGTCACATTTTTTCTGAAGAATTCCCCTTGCCTTAACCCAGCCCTATTCTCTGAGTTTCTGTCCACTGGAGGGGGCAGGTTCAGAATTAGATATATGATCACTCCTGCATATGCCGTAGACATATAAAACATTCTTTCAAACATGTATTGAATGTTTAAATGTGACTAATTTCGTCCACAATTAATATGCTATAATGTGTATGATAATACATATTGAAATGCTCCATATTTTCACTATGATAAAGTTTAACGCAACATTAAAATGTGTTCCTAGCCCAACTGTGACTGTATGAGATTACATCTGTGCAGATAATGCATTTTCTTTCCTTTCCTTTAAGAAAGGGTGTTATCTGCACAGAAATAGTCTCATTAAAAAAAAATCTGTTTTTTCCGTTTTCAACTTTAATTTTTTCCTGCCTCTCAGATGGCAAAGATTAAGACACATAAGGAAAGGTAGTAGAGGGTGCAACAGTTCATATAACTCTCTTTCTTTCTTTAGTATTAGGTATACTCACAATTTTGCTTGCCGAAAACAAAGGCATTTATACTTTGAAATTTCATAGATATGCCAAATAGTACAACTGTATACACTAACTGATGTGTTTTATGTTGTCAAAGCAGTATAATAAATTTAGGATTTTAATTTCTCAACATTTTTCCATGTCTTTACAATTAAAAAAAATGTACACCAAGTAATTTCCTGTTAGAAAAGATAATTCACATAGGAAATGTCCAGTCACAGCAAGACTCTTTTCCTTATTCGACTCCACCTTGCTCTCCTCAGAATTTTCCACACCTTCGAATACAGCAGAAACCAAAGTGTGAACAAGACCTTGTAACCTCTCCCCAATCTGGGGAATCAATAGAGTTGCCAATAATTACTGAAAAATTACCCTAATTACAGTAATTACTGAAAAATCTTTCCACTTTCCAACTGCTTGCTGTCAGGAATAAGGTACATCCATTTCTTCCCCCACAACATCCTATCACAGGGAACACAGAGGCACACAGATTAAATCCAATCTTGTATAATCCTGGGGATAACCGTTTGTGTCAATGAAAGTTAGGGTCTCTTACTGTTCTTTCTGCTTATTTTTAACTGAGTCATCAAAGGCTATCAATTACTAACAGCGAATCTTAAATAAAGTTACTCCAGTCTAAGCCCATTCATGTTAAGGGGCTTAGACGGGAGTAACTCTGTTTAGGAGTGCGCTGTAAGAGGACTAACTTTGCCTCCTCATTGCCTAGAGTTGTTCTTGATGTAGCTGTTTTCCTCACAGTAGCTTGGATCCTTCTTCAGGAGTGGGAGTGATTTTCTTTGATTACTTCCCACTCTATTCCCAGGGCTCGCTGAACCCTACAGGGCAGGATTTCAGGGTGCATGGCAGGCTACAGTAGCAATAGGGGAATAGCAAAAAAAAATCCCTCCCTGCTTGTAGAAGTAGCTTCCACAAGCCAAAAACTTAGGTGGGACCCAAACCAGTATCTTCTGGCAGAAGGGAGCCAGGGAGCATCAAACTGGAGTTAAAATTGTAATCATGCATAATAGAAAATCTCGTGGGGATCTTTTGAGGGAGGGTAATTTCCAAAGGAAAAAATGATGAATATTAACTTACTTAATACCAAGTGGTTACACAAGTAGGCTTAGATTTTTTTGCAGTTCTGAATTATTGTATGCTCCGAATAAATGCGGCTCCATGTTTTTGAAGCATTCTAAAGCATTCCATTGACTTCTAGTTATACCCTTCTAAGTCCACAAACATAGAAAAGCTGAGGATTGCACTGTAAGGTAGCTCTGTATAAAGACCTCATTCCCAGTGGCTGAGGTGTGCAGCTTTTGACTGCCCAAGCTCAAGTGAACTGAGGATGCAAGGCAGTTTAAGTAAATAGTGATTTCCCCTGGAATTCTTGGCCACAGCACTCCACACATACCTTCTTTACAAGGTACCCTTCTCGTATGCGCCTGGGTTCTGTTTCTGGTTCTTGATCCATCTTTGTTTGTCCTGTCAAGTCCGACACGGCCAGCAGTTCAAACACTTCTGATGGTGTCAGGGGTTTGCATACTGCCTGGCTTCAGCTGTCACTTTCATAAGTTTCCCCGCTTGGTAATCACATGAAAGCATACCCAACTTCCCCTTCCGGAAGAAGGAAATGCAGAGCCAGATGTATACACTAGGTTAAGCACTTTGCTGTTCTGAGCCCACAGGATAAGGCAAGCAACAAACTAAAGTAAATAATCATTGCTTGTTCTGGGAGCGAGTGTGTGTAAAAAACAGGATTTTCTTGATAAATGAGTTAAGAAATGGATATTAAAACACGATTTAAGAAATGATCCTATGGAGTCGCAGCTTTCTGAAAAAGAATTTCTAAACAAAATCCGAAGAAATGACAAAGTAATCTGATGAGCGGTAATAAACATGCCACTGCTCGGTTATTCTACGGAGCACCGTATTTATTTATTTATTTATTTTATTTATTGATGGCCTGCCTTTCTCACTGAGATTCAAGATGGATTACACAGTGTAAGAGTAGTACAGTCAGTATCAAGGACAATTTCATAAACAATGCCTTAGGGTAAATAAATGCAAGTTTACAAAGACGTAGCATGAGCAAGAATCCAATACAGAGTTGATGAAATGCTGAAACAGAACATAAGCAATTCTAGGGCTGACATAGGAGCACATATTTAAAGCAACATAATGGGTGAAGTCTATGGTCCCTAACTCATTAGTGGAGCATCTGACACCCCTCCCTACAATACAAAAGCCTTTTTGAATAATTTGGTTTTGCATCGTTTGCAGAAAGCCAGAAGAGTGGGGGCTCTCCTGATCTCCTCAGGCAGGCTGTTCCACAAGGTAGGGGCCACCACAGAGAAAGCCCATGTACAGGCTACCGTTGATTTTGCCCATGTGCAGGATGGCACCTGCAGGAGACCCTGTTCAGATGAGTGAAGTTGCTATGGAGGAGCATAGGGAGGGAGAAGGTCCCATAGGTATGGCTGATCAAGGCTGTGAAGAGCTTTGTATGTGATAACCAATACCTTGAACTGAGCACAGTAACTGTTAGGTAGCCAATGGAGTGACTGCAGAATGGGGGTGATGCTCATACTCCTGCTTGCTCCTGATAACAATCGTGCCACAGCATTTTGCATCAATTGGAGTCTTCTAGTTAACTTAGGTGGGAGACCCGTGTATAGTGCATTACAATAGTCAAGTCTTGATGTTACCATGGCATGGATCCAGGTGGCCAGGTCGGCCATGTCGAGGTAAGAACCCATCTTCCAGGCTACTATGAGGTTGTAAAAAGCGTTTTTTGGAGCTGCCTTAACTTGTTTTTCTAGTAGTAGCATTGCATCCAGTATAACTCCTAGGCTCTTAACCGAGTCTGCAAGGGTCAAACAAACTTCATCGAAAGTGGGGAGTACAATGTCCTTTAAGTTCTCTCCCTTCCCAACAAGCATCACTTCTGTCTTGTCTGGGTTCAATTTCAACTTGTTCATTTTCAGCCATTTCACCACAGCTGTCACGCAGTGGTCCAAGGTTTCTACTGCATCCTGGGGGGACCAGGAGAGCGAAATATAGAGCTGGGTATCATCTGCATATTAGTGACATCCAACTCCATAGCTGCGAATGAGTTCTCCTAAAGGCTTTACATAGGCACATCCTTTGACGCCCATTTATGCTTCTATATACCTCAACAGGATGGCATGGTCTACTGTGTCAAAGGCTGCCAATAGATCCAGGAAGAGCAATAAGGAGGCATAGCCTTTGTCTATATTCAGATGGAGATCATCCACTAACGCGACTAGTGCTATCTCTGTCCCATGCCCTGGTCTGAATCCAGCCAACAAAATGAAAACACAAGAGTAGGGTAGAATGCAAATAAATAAATTCACAATAAAGTCAAGCCAATATATTGAAGTACAAAACTCTCAACATAATCAAGAATCCAGGAGGATTATATAAATCAATAATCATACATGAAGGATCATTCAATACAGATATAAATATATAAATCACACAATAATCATGGTGCAAGACAATACAGAAAGGAAGGCATCCAATAGGTAAGCTCCCAACCAATTGATGGGACAGTCCAATATTGTTTATTAATAATTATCTCCAGGGCTTTTTTCTGGGAAAAGAGGTGGTGGAACTCAGTGGGTTGTCCTTGGAGAAAATGGTCACATGGCTGATGGCCCCGCCCCCTGATCTCCAGACAGAGGGGAGTTTAGATCGCCCTCTGCGCCGCTCAGCTGCGCGGAGGGCGATCTAAACTCCCCTCTGTCTGGAGATCAGGGGGCGGGGCCACCAGCCATGTGACCATTTTCAAGAGGTTCCAGAACTCCGTTCCCCTGCGTTCCCCCTGAAAAAAAGTCCTGATTATCTCAATTCTATTTCAGGTGAAGCCAGTGAAGGTGGAGTGCAAACCGCAGAGCCCACAATGCCCAACACGCAGTGCCAGCTTGAATCCGCCTAAGGTACAGTTTTACATGGCTGCCATATTCTTGAAAGAACTGCAGTGTATCCATTCTCAAACAAACTCTCAGGAGCAAGGTGGAGGGGCTGAGGATTGCATCCCCCAGACCATCAGAATCAGGGTTAAGTTTGGAGTTTGGAATTAGAGAATGCTCTCTAATTTTTACTGCCCACAACTCATCCCCTCTAGCCAAGCTGGGAAATTCCATAAGTAAAGTTGCTAGCAGGTCTGGAGAAAAATGTCCTGCCCTTTTAATAGAAACTTAATGTATGAAAATGGAAAGCTGACGCTTTTCTCAGGGCATGGAGGTATATCATATCTGTGTGCCCAGGGCCATAAAAGGTGCGGTGAGTGTGTGTCTGTGTCTGTGCTGTCATCTTTTTTTGCTGCAAATAAACAGGCAGAGGCCACCAAGTGCACCTATATTTACGTGCATGACTTATAGCAACCCCAAGGGGCTTTCCCGATGAGCAGGGCCACCTTTAGCACTGTTTAATTCACAGGCCAACTCAGTTTACAGAGGCAATCTTTCTGCCAAAACATAACAGCCTGCTCAACTTTCTCTCCATGCCCACCCATGCCTTTTTAAATTGCTAGCTTTGCCCCACCCATCGAGATTGCCGTCTCCCATGAGAACTTTGCCCGACCCTCCCAGGCGGTGGGGGTCCTCTTCCCACCCTCACAGCTGAGAATCCTGGCTGGCAAACACTCCCCCCCCCCTCCACTGAGCAGAGGGAAGGGAAAGTTTCTCTCTACTCCCACTCCCATATCTACAATATAGAGGATCGAACTAGTTACCTACCTTACAGAGGGTGTTGTAAGAATTGCAACATCATATATGGGAAGGGTTTTAGACACGCTAAAGCAGAGCTTACTTGTGAGCTACTAGTAACTTGCAGGTTGCTGTTTAATAGCTTGTGCATCCCCTAGAAGATCCTGGAAAAGTTCTACTTCAGACTTCCCCCCCTAAGCTTTCATTTCACAGGATTTTTCAAAGTGGGCTTAGCTGATATCTTCATTCCTGGTGTTCCTATGATACCGCCAGCATCCACACGCAGCCAACCCACCTGATCCCATGGTGTGCATCACATCAGAGATTTTTTAAAGCATAATCTGTTTAATTCCACTGCAAGATTAATTCCATTACAGTTACATCATGAAACTGGGGCATTATGAAGAATAATTGACAAAAGACTAAAGCTGATTAAGCTGGTTGGGAGGGGCTGCTTTTGTGTTATTTTAAAAACTCGTAGTTTTGTATAGCCAACAGGCTGTACTTCACCATTTTCAAATGCAAGCCGCCAGCACAACTATGGATTTCTGATCATGTGGTCCACTACTGAAAAAATCTTAAAGGCCTCTGTCCCTAAGACTACGGTCTGTCAAAACTGTGACAGGCTCAGGATACAGGCATAGATCCAGAGGAGTTAGCCGTGTTAGTCTGTAGTAGCAAAATCAAAAAGAGTCCAAAAAGAGACCTTTAAGACTAACCAATTTTATTGTAGCATAAGCTTCAGGTGTGGTTCTTTAATTGGAAATGGCTCTCCTTGTAAAGAAAGTTTGATGTTCCCTGATCAACAGGCACTATATGATAACCAAGGCTGACCCTGCTTAGCTTCTGAGATCTGACGAGATCAGGCTCACCTGCGCTATCCAGGTCAGGGCACATACATACATACATAACTGCATTACAAAAATAACAATGCTTGCAAAAATCCTAATTCTGTTATGTTGCATTTTAAAGACTCACACCAGCTCTTATCTTGTTCAATGATAAAAGTGCCCTCTTCTGGTACTTGAAGCAATGTGACACAAGGATTTCTTTCATGTAGTGTACTGTTAGAATGGCCTAATCTGTGCAAAAGCCACTTTAAGATTATTTTAATGTATATCCCATATCCTAAGCCCGGCATAGACCTGGAAACTCAGAGCAGATTCAGCCGAGTTCGTTTCCCACCGCAGATGCTTCCCCCCTCCTTCATTCCATTATGAAAATCTACCGCTATCCTGAGCTCATCAATGGCTTAATGTGTACTCAGATTAGTGTTGCATGTTCACAGACTCACAGAGTTGGAAGGCGCCACACAGACCTTTTAGTCCAACCCCCCTGCCCAATGCAGGATGAGCCTAAAGCATCCCTGACAAATATTCATCCGGCCTCTTCTTGAAAACTGCCGGTGAAGGGGAGCTCAGCACCTCCCTAGGCAGCTGATTCCACCTTTGAACTACTCTGACCATAAAAAAGTTTTTCCTAATATCCTGCAGGTAATTTTCTGCATGTCGTTTAAGCCTGTTGCTTCAAGTCCTACCCTCTGCTGCCAACTGGAACAGCTCCCTGCCCTCCTCCAAATGACAGCCTTTCAAATATTTAAAGAGCGCAATCATGTCCCCCCTCAATCTCCTCTTCTCCAAACTAAACATTCCCAAGGCCCTCAGCCTTTCCTCGTAGGGCTCAGTCTCCAGACCCCTGATCATTCTTGTCGCTCTCCTCTGCACCCTCTCGATTTTGTCCACATCCTTTTTTGAAGTGAGGCCTCCAGAACTGCACACAATACTCCAGGTGTGGCCTGACCAGAGCAGTATAGAAAGGGACTGTGACCTCCTGCGATTTCGATGCAATGGCCCTTTTGATACAACCCAAGACTGAGTTTGCCTTTTTTGCCACCGCATCACACTGACTGCTCATATTTAGTTTACAGTCCGCTCTTACCCCAAGATCTCTTTCACATACACTACTACCCAGAAGTGTATCCTCCATCCTGTATTTGTGCTTCACATTTTTGTGGCCCAGATGTAATACTGTGCACTTATCTATCTTGAATTGCATCCTGTTCACAACTGCCCACTTCTCCAGAGTATTCAGGTCATGTTGAATTTTAACTCTATCTTCTTAGGTGTTTGCCACTCCTCCCAATTTGGTATCATCAGCAAATTGAATGAGTAGCCCATTTACCCCTTCATCCAGATCATTGATGAAAATATTGAAAAGTACTGGGCCGAGAACTGAGCCCTGCGTCACCCCACTGGATATTTCTCGCCAATCTGTTGAAACGCCATTGACCACCACTCTTTGGGTGCGGTCCACTAACCAGTTCCCTATCCACCAAACTGTCCTATAGTCCAGTCCGCAGTCTTCCAGTTTACCCATTAGAATGTCATGGGGAACCTTATCAAAAGCTTTACTGAAATCCAGGTTAATCACATCAACGGAGTTCCCATGAACTCCAGGGGAAAGCATTCTGCCCTACTTCTGTGCCTTCCATAGTAGCTGCATATCAGCTGGTGAACTGTTTCACTGCATGGAGATAAAGCTCATCCCTTGCTAACGTGGACATGATCTGACTAATACCCTGCAGGGTTCCATCCATGATACCTTTACTTTATCACTTCTTGTCACTCCTCTTATTTGCACAGGTATCAATTGTACGACTGCCATGCCTTGTTAAAAATTGGCTACCCTAGTTTGGGGGAGGGGGAATTAATTCAGCAAGTCTGCAAACTGGCTGTGCAGTGAGCTCAATCATTTTAGCATATATTATGATATGCATTGTAAGATGCGTGTGTGTGTGTGTCAGCCTTTAGTAAGAACATTTGTTGAGCGAATTTGTCCTGAACAACGGAATGCTGATGTTTCATAAAGGACTGACCAGCCAATCATGGCTGGGTTCAGCTTATCTACATGAAGCTGCCAATCACGAAGATATGAAATTGCTGAATATTATCTACTCAGATAGGCAATAGATCTTCAGGATCTCGGGCAGGGGGGGGCAGTTCACATCACTTTCTGGAGATGGCGGGGATTGAACCGGGGATTTTCTGCACACTAGGCAGATGCTCTACCACTGCGCCACAGCCTCCTCCATGGCTGAACATGAAGGAAGCTTCATACTTCTGGATTTGTTTAGCTTTCTGCAATGCAAGCAGTTATCTTTCTAGATGTTTCTTTCCTTCATATCTGGTCTGCTAACTGACAAAGGGGGTTTGACTCTTAAAAGCTTATAGCCTAGATATCTTGTTGGTCTTTTAAGGTGCTACTGGACTTGAATCTTACTGTCCTACTACAGTCCAACACAGCTACCCAATATGAACATATAGCACCTGTTTTGAAATAATTTTCCATTGTGGAAAAAGTGGGGTATAAATGAAGCAAATCATAACTATAGCTGAAGATGGGGGGACAGATAGAGTAGGTTGGTTAAGGAGTGGGGAGGAGAGAAGGAAGCAGGGAAAGGGGAGGGGTTGCCAGGATGGAGAAAGAGGAAATAAGGGGGGGGGGAAACAAGTTGCCCCCCAAGATCTTGTGGATCCTCGCTTGTATTATATATGTCTCTGTAATTGCCTCTCAGTTTCTTGGATATAAGTATCTGAGAGTACCATGAAGAGAACACATCAGTAGAGATTATACAACATGTACTCCAGACTCTGATATAAGGTTACCCATTTCAGCCTGAAAAGGGACACGTTCATAGTCACAATGTTGCAGATACCCCCTTCACAGCAGACAGAAGTGCTGGCAATCAGGCCGAGACTTCAAACATACAAATATGCTCGATCTCTTTCTTCAGAGGGTGATCCATGGAAGAGACAAGACACATTTTCCTGTGTGTAAGCCTTTTCATTACCAGAATGTTTGTCTTCTGGGGGAGTTTTGAACAAAAGAGGGTTAACAAAAATGTATGGAGTAGGCCCGAAGTGAAGAAATAAATCTTTGATTCATGAACTCTGGGAAGATCCAGGTGTTCGGCGTGGCCTCTCCTCTTTACAGGTTCTGAGATGCAGTTTTTCCTCACAGCAGCAGGAAATGACCCATAACCGTTGTCTGGGAAAGGCCCAGGCCAGAAGATGGCGGCTCTTCTGCTAACTGCTATCTTCTCAGAGAGTCCTTCTTCCACAGAGAGATGCTCGTGTCCTCAGGAAAATCACTTCAGCTCCCTCTTCTGTTTTCTGGAGTTCACCCCACATTTTGCCTGTACTGTTGCCAGGCAACCACTCCCCCACCCTTTCTCCAAAAAATCACCTCAGACCGGAGAGAAATGTTTCTACACCAGAACAGCTATGCAGGGAAAAACAGAAGGCAAACCTTCTGGTAATGAAAAGGCTTGCACACAAGAAAATGTGCCATGTCTCTTCCGTAAATCGCCCTCTGAAGAAAGAGACCGAGCCTATTTATCTGTTTGACGTCTCGGCCTGCTTGCCTGTACTTCTGCCTGCTTTTCAAAAGAAAGGATTATTGAGGGTTTGCGTTCCGATGCCCCGAAGGACCTTCGAACATCCCCTTGGATGTCTTGTCCAAACGCAATTAGGGCTAAGGTTGCCAAATCCAGGATGAGAAGTTCCTGGAGATTTGGAAGTGGCGACTGGGGTGGGTGGGGCTTGGGGATGGGAGGGACCTCAGCCGGATATAATGCCATAGAGTTCACCTTCCAAAGCAGCCATTTTCTTCATCTCTGTCATCTAGAGCTCAACTGTAATTCTGGGTGATCTCTAGGACCCACCTGGAGACTGGCAACTCTGGCTTGGACTGTGATGACTTGGGGTGCGTGACTTCTGTCCCTATGTTGTCCCCCCCCTCGTGCTATTTCCATGGACCTGCCAGATTTTGCATTTTCAACAAAATAGTATCAGTTCACACTACTATCCCACTACAGGGTCACCTTGTAAGGGTCAACCAAACCATGTCACAAAGGCAGAGATGAGGCTGGTAGTGAGTAGTGACTAGAGACAGGGCTTTTTCAGTGCTTGCCTTTGGTATGCTTCCCCTCTTGAGGCTTGTCTGGCACCTACTTTACTATCTTTTAGGCACCCATATCTTTTACCCAGGCTTTTAATTCAGGGTTTTATCTTTCCAGCTTTTTAATGGTCTGTTTCTGGTCTGAACTCTGGCAGTATGGATATTTTAATGCTTTTTGCATCCTGGGCTTGTTTCAGTGGCTTGTGGTTTTTTATATCATTAACATATTGCTTGCTTGTTTGTTTGTAGTTCACCTTTCTCAATGAGACTCAAGACGGATTACGCAGTGTAAATCAATACAATCAACAGCTAGAACATTTAATAAGTCATTCAATAATAATAAGTCATTTGCAGAGATTTGAAAATAAGCAGAGAACTGAAACAATGTTGATACTGAGCATAACAACAACAATAACAACAACATTCGATTTATATACCACCCTTCAGGACAACTTAATGCCCATTCAGAGCAGTTTACAAAGTATGCCATTATTAACCCCACAACAAAACACACTGTGAGGTGGGTGGGGCAGAAAGAGCTCTAGAGAACTGTGACTAGCCCAAGGTCACCCAGCTGGCTTCAAGTGGAGGAGCAGGGAATCAAACCCAGCTCTCCAGATTAGAGTCCTGCACTCTTAACCACTACACCAAACTGGCTCTCACAACTAAACCTCACATATATATGGCAGGAGTGGGATTCAAACCAGCAGAGTGCTGATTTGCAGTCCAACCAATTAACCACTATGCTACAGCAGCTCTGCTGGATCAAATCAGTGTTCCATCTAGTCTAGCATCCTGTTTCACACAGTGGCCAACCAGTCACCCTAGAGGGCCAATTAATCGGGCATAGCAACTGAGGCCTCCACCTGAGGTTTCCTCCTAGATCCGGCATTTAGAAGCTAACTTCCTCTGAAAATAGAGATTTCCTGCAGTCACCTGGGTGAGTGATGGATTTACCCTCCATGAAAATAAAATCAATGCATCCTGCACATTTAAATAGTTCTGCTTAAGATTGCTATGGTTTAGGCCTGTATACCTTCCAACCACCATGCTGAATAAGGTTTTCCAGCTGTGAATTGTTGTTTGCTTGCTGAGCAGGCAACACAAAGAACCTTGCTGGGCGGTGTTCGGCCACTGCAGACCAGGAGTTGCTATCATATCATAAGCCACTTACTTTGGGCTCTGCAGAATTGCCTAAGGAATTGTACTAAGTGCCGTGTGGAACCACAGGCCCCAGAGCCTGGCAGCAGCCCTGGAACCTGAAGCAGTAGATCCCTACCGCACCACTCCCAGAAACCTTACCTGAGCAGGCAGCAAGAAAGGTACCATTGTATATGGAAAAATGTTTTAAATGTTTTAATTATTTATTCATGATGTTTTTATTGTTTTAAATTCTATGTTGTAAATTGTTGGTTGTTACACTGCCCTGAGCCCATCTGATGGGGAGGGCAGTCTAGAAATGTAATGTAATAAATAATAATAATACCAGTAATAAATAATAGCTTGGCCCTAGAGCTTGGCAGCAGCCCTGGAACTTGAAGAGGTAGATCCCTGTCCCACCACACACAAAGAAAATTCAAGCTCCAATGCACTCTCCCTGTCTCTCTCTCAAAATGCCAACAGCAACTGTCTCTCTCCCTCTCCACTGTCTGCAAAACCAGAGCTAGGAGCCCCCCTCCCCCCTGCTCTTTGCTTCCTTGTAACAAATTTGGAGCTCCACACTTGAAAGGAAGACCTGCCTATCAAGCTAAATTGGGCTTAGATTGGGGTTTCCAGGGCAACAGCAGGAGTTCAGAGAGTTCAGACAATCCCTGCCTCTGGTTGCTAAAGGAATTGATTGCAGGTGCCAGACTGTCTGGCTTGACGAACAGCAACGAACGAGGCTTGCAATGACCACCTGTTCATTTAGAATGGGGTCTCACGAACAGCTTGTTGTGAACAGCTGATTGGGCTGTTCGTGGCTTTTTTTAGTTCGTATTGCTGTTTGTGCCCATCTCTAGTCCTGACTGACTCATCAATGTCCAGCCCAAACTCCTGAACCTAGAAACATGAAATATGGGGAGCACATTTCTTTCATGATGTAAACACCCACTAAGAAAGGATTTTAAGAAATTCGCCCCCTAAGGGGATAAAAAGGGTTAACGTGTTTTCTCAAAGGGATACAGCTTCCTTGTGTGGCTGGCACACTGCTGCCTCCTTGCACCCCCACCCACTGCCAGCTCGGCCATTCTTCCATGATTGGGACAGCCTTTCAAGGCTGATTGATCCTCACCCTCAACATTCTAAACAGTATGCAGTTGCTATCGGGAGTCATGGCATGGGTCCTGAGGTAAAATGTACCCCCCAGTCTTCTCATAAAAGGTTCCAATCTCCCTGTGGGGCCTGGCTTTCATGTGTGGCTGGCAGGCTCCTGCCCGCTTGCACTCCCCTCTCTCTGATTGGTCAGCTGTGGAACTCTGTGTTCTGAGGTAAAAATCAGGTCAAGGAAACTGCAGACAGTTGAAGAAAGGCAGTAACTGGATTTAAGGTAGTTAAATACTGTAGCAAAGCACAGGTATCAAGCTAGTGAAGATATAAGAGATCAGACAGCCACAGGCACTGGCCTAGGCTCATTCGAAAATATAATATTCTGAAACTTTCTATCCATTAGAGTGGATAGACCCTAAACTCATTTGCAGAAATCAGGTTTTCCCCCCTGTGTTTTTTCTCCTTTTTGTCACATAGTTCCCTTTTCTACTTCAAAACGAGTGTTGTTTCTTATTGTGATATCTCCTTTCAGAACGGGTTTTTCCACAAGCCTTTTACATAGAAATTACATAGGCAATACTGTATCAAAATATTTCACAGCTACAGTTGCCAGCTGCCTGGAATAAAAAACCCCTCTCCTTTTCCTTTAATTAAGGCTCAATGTTATTTACCTTTCATGGCAACCCATAAAAAGTATCAGCAGCCCATTTCCACACGTTAAGTCTCAAGTGAAAGGATAAGGCATTTTTTCCAGGCCTACACTGTAGAGTCTCTCTACATGAGATGCCTCAGCATGTTTCTCAAGTCTAGGGAGAGGCAATGTTTGCTGGGAAGTGTAATTTTAAAAGACAGAGTGGGCAGAGATTGCTCCTCAGAGGGTTTGTTAATTTCATCTTCACCTTCCCAAAGGCTATGTCAATTTCACCTTTCCAGTCTAAAACGGTGTAGGCTTGCAACCAGAGGGCAGCTAGGAATGGAAATAGGCTAGAGCTGCCTTCCAGAGCCAGGTTTGGACCTGGAGAGGTTCTAATGGGCTGAAGTTTCCCTTCTGGCATTTCACAGCCCCTTCATACAGCTCCAGTGTATAGCAAAGCCTTTGACCTGCCCGAAGGCTCTGTTTTTTAAAACTACCCTTCCTGGCTAACATTGCATTTCCCAACATGTATTCTTCACGTGTCAGATGTCTCATGTAGACTCATGTAGAGTCTCTCTACATGAGACATCGGACATGTTAGCTGGGAAGGGTAGTGTGCCGGGAAGGGTAGTGGAGCCGTGAAATACCAGAAGGGAAACTTCTGCCCTTCTAAGCAGTTTGGCTGTGTACTGAATATCTTAACATTCAGAACTAAGGCCTGTATATGGGGTAAAATTCTGAAGCTCTACCTTTTTAAACTACACTTTCTGATTATCATTGCATCTCCCTACACTTGACAAACATGCACTGAGGTGTAGAGAGACTTCATTATCCTAAATATTAAAGAGAGAACTATGATTTGGAAGGTCTAAGTGCAAATCTCCACTCTGTCATGGAAGCTCTCTGGATGACCTTGGGCCAGTCACACACTCCCAGCCTGACTTCCTTTTAGGTTTGCCAACTGGCTTATAGTAGAACAGCCTGCATCTGATATGTCAGCTGGAGATCAGTTGTAATTCTGAGAGATCTCCAGCCACCACTTGGAGACTGGCAACCCTATTAATGTGACATTACTTACCAGGTTATATTATTTACCTCCCTACCATCAAAAGTTTTAGCTATCCACGTAAAGCCTCTTTTAAAGGGGCAGGACATTTTTCTCCAGGCCTGGTGGGTGGACTCTATGGCATTATACCCTGCTGAGGCCCCTCCCCTCCCAAACTCCACCCACTCCAAGCTCCACCCCCCAAATCTCCAGGAATTTCCCAACTTAGAGCTGGCAACTCTACCGGCCATTAAGCTTTTATTTAAGAGACATCTTTTCTCCAGGTTGTTGGCAACCTATAGATCGTTAGCTAATGCTTTCTCCTTTGAAGTTGTTTCTGTGTCCCTTGATGCTCTCAAAAATGGACTGAGAAATTTGGGACTCTGGCCTTTTCTGATGAATGCATAACCTCAGCTCTATCCCATATGACACATGGCCATGAATGCATAGTAATACACACACAGTGGCTCCTATTGTATAATGGAGCAACCAACGAAACACCCAGTTTCCTTAAACTTGAAGGTTTCTTTATTAACAGTAACGGTAGGGCCAGTAACTTGGCTTGGGGAAAAAAAGATATAAAAATAGTTAACAAACTGCAGTTCATGTCCACTAGGCCCAGAGTTGTCCTGGCCCACTTCCTAATAGTTCTTGGTCGGCCCTGGTGACCTGTAGGTTTCTAGCTGTGGAAGTAAAACTGTGCCCCTCCTACACTCCTGCTTGCACTGAGGCCTACTGGGATAGCTTCTTAAAGAGGAGGTACACCACAGCTCCCGCACCAGGCATAACCTTAGTCTTGCATGGCCTTTCCATGGTGCTCCCACTATACTCTTTCATAGCCCATGTACAGGGGTGTGTGCCAGTTGCTGCCGCCCTGGTGTCTTCAAAAAATTGCCTCAAGACTGGCACACAAGCATTTTCCTGTCCTGATCTTGTCCCACCCATCTACTTTTTGCATGCTGCCTTCTCAGAAATACTTTGGGTGAGTGGATGATAGTACCACCACCCCTTGCTTTCTCTGCTGGGTTATACCACAATCACCTCACTACTCTGGTGTAAAGCTGCACACTGTGACACAATCCTGAAATAAGATGCTCCCAATCCTGCAGCCTTCTCTTCCTGGGCAGCAACCTATACGTTTGGACTCCACATAGGGTTGCTGGGCTCCTTCAACCTCCCGGCAGGGGGATTGGGGCCTGGCACTCACCTTCTGGGTGTATGTGTGCGCACGCATGCTCCCGCAAGTGTGATGATGTCACTTCCGGGAAGTGACGTCATCACGCTGTGCCCCCCCCCGGAGTGCGCCCACGCTCTGCAGGGGCTTGGATCAGGGCCACTGCGGAGGGCAGGAGCACTCCTTTCCTCTGCAGTGGCCCAAAACAGGCCTGATCCATGCCAAAATGGGCTTGTTTCAGGCCCGTTTTGACGCAGATCGAGCCCATTTTGAGCTGCTGTGGAGCACAGGAGCACTCATGCCCTCTGCAATGCCCAAAACGGCCCCTTTTTGGCACAGATCGGGCCCATTTTAGGTCGCTGCGGAGCACAGGAGTGCTCCTGCCCTCCGCAGCACCAAAAATGGCCCCGTTTGGGAGTGGATTGGGCCTGTTTTAGGTCACTGCAGAGCACTGCAGCGCTGAAAACGGCCCCATTTGGGAATGGATCGGGCCCATTTTTAGTCACTGCAGAGCGCAGGAGCACTCCCGCGCACCGCAGTGGCCCTGATCCAGGCCAAACTGGGCCAATCCAGGTGGCTGGTGCGCACAGGAGCACGCAGCACCACAGGGGAGCATGCACAGACGGTTTGCCCCCCCCCCGCCAGCCAGGTAAGTGGGGGCGGGGTGTGAGGGGTGGGGGCGGGGATGCCCCGCCCCCGCCCGGGGTATGGTATCCCTAACTCCACACCAAGTCATGCTCCCAGTCCTGCACCCTTGTCTTCCTGGGCAGCAACCTCTACGTTTGCTGCCACACCAAGTCAGCGTTGCTCACATTAGCCTTTATCCTGCTTCACTGCAGGATTTAAACTCTCATTGATTATAGAAGTAAATACACAGCAGCAGCACAAACCGGCTACATTTTAGGCAGGCTGCTTGCCCCAAATTATTAGATGGAAACAAATATTTGTCAACTAATTCCAAGGGCAGTGAAAGAGACGATGACTCTGTCATTAACTATCATCACTTTCATCTGCAGGAACAGGCAGCTCTCTAAATCATGTGCAGATCCAACAAGCATGGAGCAAGCGCTCTTCACAGCTGAGCTTAGCGCCTGCAGTATAAATTTCACAAAGCGCTATTTTTAGAGGAGATGAGATTTTTCAGCTTCGTTCTCATTGAGGCAACATCTCCCTCCTCTAGTTTAAAAGCTTGTTGAGTTGAAGTACATACAGGAAACAAAAACATGTATCCATCGGCCAGCATGCACAGTGTCCAAGAGGCAGGAAATAGAATGTGCGAAGCCAAAAGACTGTCTCTTTTATAGTGCACACTACACATCATAGACAAACAAACAAAATGCATAAATACGGCTTTGCTCTGGGGCATAATCAGTTTTTCGGCTTCCCATCTCTTTCAGCCTGTGCTAAAGGATAATACAGCAGCTGAGAAACATATTTCTGAAAACTTTCCATTTTTAAAATTTATTTTACTGAATTTGCACCCTGCATTTCTTCCCAATGGGAACCAAAAGTGGCTTGCACTGTTCTCCGTGCCTCCGTTTTATACTCACACAACCACCTTATGAAATAGGTTAAACTGACAAAGTACACTTAGAAAGGATATTTCGGGTATATGCATTTCCCTCTTCCACCCATCTAACGACTATGGAATGAATTTTTAGGTCGAAAGGGGGTGACCTGCAGACGGATGGAATTCAGAAATCTCTCATCTGGGTAATTTAAGAATTGATTAATAACCTTGTTCTCGGCCCTTCTGAATCCTACCACACAGCCTCGTGGCTTTCAGCAACTTTGTAGAGAAGGCCAGAGCCACGCAAGGAAAGGCTCATAACCACTTTTCCCGGACAGCTGATGGTGAGGCTAGCACAATCTCATCAGGACTAGGAAGCAAGGCTCAGTTGGCCTTGGTTAGTACTCATATGGGAGACCCCCAAGGAAGACTAGGGCCACTTTTCAGTGGAAGGCAATAGCAAACCACCTCTGAACGTCCCTTGCCTTGAAAACTCTCTGGGCTGCTATAAGTCGGTTATGACTTGACAGCACTTTACACACACACACTAAGTGTTTGCATTCTTTGTAACTGCCCAGTGCCTCACTTGCTCTAGTACAAAGGATAAACATTTAAAAATAAGAAATCATTTGTAAGACATAAGAGAATATTTCCATTTGACAGACTGAAGAAAATTTAGCTGAACTATATTCTCTAGTAGAGGTGGGCATGGACTGGGAAAAACCCATGGCATTTTATAGACCATGGACCAAAAAAATTTTCACAGTCCAGTGCCAGTTCGCGAACCAACCATTCCGTAGGTCCAGGTGGTGCCGGAACACTTTAATCTCCCTTGCTCCAGCTGTCTGGTGGGCCACCAATCAGCTGGAGCAAGGGGTGATTTAAATGTTAAAGTGCTCCTGGCACCGCTTGCCAGCAGCACCAAAAGCACTCTAACCCCTCCCTTTCTCCAGCTGACTGGAGGCCCACCAGTCAGCTGAAGCAAGGGGGGATTTAAATGTTAAAGCGCTCCCGGCACCGCTTGCCAATGGCACTGGGAGAGCTCTAACCCCCCTTGCTCCAGCTGACTGATGGCCCACCAGTAAGCTGCAACAAGGGGGGATTTAAATGTTAAAGCGCTTGCAGTGCCACCTGCCAGCGGTGCCAGGAGCATTCTAACCCCCCTGGTCCCCTCAGGCCTGCCAGTCAGCTGGAGAAAGGGGGGGATTTAAATGTTAAAGCACTCCTGGCACTGCTTCCCAGCAGCACTGAGAGCGCTCTACCCCCTTTGCTCCATCTGACTGGTGGTATGCCATTTAAATGTTTTAAATGTTAACATGCTCCCAGTGCCGCTGGCCATTGGCGGAGCACTCTAACCCCCTGGTCCCCCCAGGCCTGCCAGTCAGCTGGGGATCACCCCTCCGTGAGCCACCTGAAGCCCAGAAAGAGCCATTTCCCTGCCATGCAAGAGACAGGGAAAGGGCCCTTTAAACTCCAGCAGGCCTGCGGAGGGGGGGATCACCCCTTTGCGGGCCAGCTAAAGCCCGGAAAGGGCTGCTTTCCTGCCATGCAAGCCATGGATCGCCCCTCTATGGGCCAGCTGAAGCCTGGAAAGTGCTGTTTTCTTGCTGTGCTGGGAAAATTCACTTTAAACTCCAGCTGGCCCACAGAGGGAGGATCGCCAGATAACAACAACAACAACAACATTCAATTTATATACCAGCATGAGATCTTCACTGAGCCTCCCACCAGCCTCCCACTAAGTGTGGGGTTATACAGTGTTCACCGGCCGGCTGCCCAACATATGGGTACAGCACGGGGCTAGGTAGTGCCCATTCATTTGCTGACCCATGTACGGGTTGCAGTACATTATCTGTCTGCTTCCCTCCCCCTGTATGTTGATGGGCAGGAATCTGGAATTGACCTCATCTTGGGACAGTTAGTATCTGTTGTTGATTTTATGATGAACTGTTGTTTTATGAATTGTTTTAATATTTGTATTATAGTTTTATAACTGCTGTGCCTCGTCCTGAGCCCGCTTGCGGGAAGGGTGAGTTAGAAATGTAATAAATAATAATAAGAGTAATAAATACAGTCCTTCAGGACAACTTAATGCCCACTCAGAGCGGTTTACAAAGTATGTTATTATTATTCCCACAACAAAACACCCTGTGAGATGAAGCCTGGAAAAGCGCTTTAAACTCCAGCTGGCCCATGGTGGAGGGATCCCCACCCACAAGCCAGCTGAAGCACAGGAAGTCTGGCTACGGCTTATTTCACCCAATGGGAGGAGGAGGAGGGAACCCGCTCCTCCCCCTCCCATCAGATGAAATAAGCGATGGAGCAAGAAGTTTCAGTGTGCTCCGAATCTTCATGGAGCATACTAAAGCAGGGCAATAAGCGGTTTCCAAAGTGGCTTGCTGCTTTGGAAACAAATCACTTATTTCTGATTCTTTTTCCCACTTCATAAATTCCGAAGTGGGAAAACCGAATCTTTCCATCCCGGCACACCCCTACTCTTGACTTCGTTTGCCAGTGGCTCTGGGAGCACTCTGGCCAGTCAGCTGGAGCAAGGGGGGATTTAAATGTTAAAGCGCTCCCGGCGCCGCTTGCTAGCAGGTGGGGAAGCTTTAACGGACCACAGACCAATGGACTAGCGAAAAGTCTGTGGAGTTTTATACAACTCATAAGATTTCTAAACAAACAGTTCTTACAAACATCCAGTCGAGGTATGTGATCTCCAGAGCATGCTTGATTGGCAGGTCATAGCCAGCATTTGAAAGGAATACAATAATAAAAAGTCCAGTAGCACCTTTAAGATTAACCAGCTTTATTGTAGCATAAGCGTTCGAGAACCACAGCTCTCTTTGTCAGATGCATCTGATAATACATCTGACGATGCATCTGACGAAGAGAGCTGTGGTTCTTGAAAACTTATGCTATGATAAAGTTGGTTAGTCTTAAAGGTGCTACTGGACTCTTTACTATTTTGTGACTACAGCCTAACGTGGCTAACTCCGCTAGATCTATATAACAATAAAAACATTATATTATCGAAGGCTTTCATGGACGGAGAACATTAGTTGTTGTAGATTTTCTGGGCTGTATGGCCGTGGTCTTGGCATTGTAGTTCCTGACATTTCGCTAAACCTCTGAAGATGCCAGTCACAGCTGCTGGCGAAATGTCAGGAACTACAATGCCAAGACCATGGCCATACAGCCTGGAAAATCTACCAATAATGATATAGAGTGTAGTGTCCTTGGGGTTTCTGTACCTTAGGGGGGTTCTATAGAATATTCTGTACAGGAATTTTTTGTCTGCATTAGACATATGAGTGTATGGATTGATATTGTTATTGCACTGTTTGCACAATTTATTGGAATACACCTTTTCATGAATTTTTCTAATGTGAGTTGAGAGGCAGTATATTTATTGTTGTACGATATCTGGGTGGTCTACACACTGTTTATTTCTACTGCTTGCTGGATATTGAGCCTGTTTTTCGTTGATTTCCTGTGTGGCTGGCAGGCTCCTGCCTGCTTGCACCCCCTCTCTCTGATTGGTCAGCTGTGGAACTCTGTGTTCTGAGGTAAAAATCAGGTCAAGGAGACTGCAGACAGTTGTAGAAAGATGGTGCAAGGCTCCTGAATAGGGATTTTATATAAAAGTCAGTATGGCAACTGAGTTTTTAAACATTCATGGGAAGATGGTGCATGAACTTTCTAGGGGCCATTTTGATGCAAACCTCTCATATGAACCTGCCAAAGTGCCCACCACACCACATCTCAGGATCTCTTTTAACACTCATGTTCTTAACCAGAGTTACGCCATGTGTAAAATTGTAGTTGTTAAGCTTTTTTTCCCTCCAGGTCCAGATGTTGTTTTGGCTGCGTTTTCCATGGGAGAGAATACTTCTTATCTGTCTCTTCAGCCGAAGACCTTGACAACCCGAGCCTTCCCACGTCCACGTTCTCAACATACAGAACTGTGGGGGGAGGCTGGGAACGAGGGGTTTGATGTATTGCCAGTTTCGTTTTGTATCTCATTCTCAACAATGCCTATGTTCAGTCAAGATCCTTTTTAGGCCTTGGAATATGGATACTTGTATCAGAGCCTAGTCTTTCAATAAACCTTTTGAAACCAAGAAACTTGTGCTTCTTGCAGAAGGGGGAGATGAACTCTAGATAACGGGGATTCCATAGTCTGACACCTCAGTCCAACTCCACGTCACACCTCTCGCAGCCATCACCTCTTACTGCCCCCAAGAAGCCTCCTGGCAGACATCATGCAAGATACACCGATGCTAAAAGGAGGAAGCAACTTAGAGATGCAGCAAAGAAATATGCACATCCTACTCCTGTGGTGCACCGAGCAGCAGTGGCCAAGTACCAGCAAGATCACTCCGAGGTGCACAGAGTGGCAGAGTCTCTCTACTAGCAAAGCAATCCTGGAAGGCGAGTAGAGAGGCACTCACTTCCATGGAAGGTCAAGGCTCACTCAGGCATGGCCTATGATCCTTCGCTACCTTCAAGCTGCCTCTTAACCTCATCCATGCAGAAACATCCCTGTTCAGCATCTCAAAACAAAGCAACACGGCCCAAGTGCTGTGGAACTGTAAGCTCATTGTTTGGGGTGAAAGCACCATGGCGCACAATGGGTGTTTTGAGGCACTGAGCATAACCCTCAAAGATGTCAGGGGCAATAAGAGACTGTTGGGAGGAGTCACCGTGCAGCTAGCTGGAGACTTCTGGCAGACTCTGCCAGTAGTGCCAAGGGGAACTCAAGCTGACGAGGTTACCAAGTGTGTCAAGGCGTTGTATCCCTCATCAGGAAACTCTAAGAAAGAACATGAGGGTCCACTTGAGAGGTGAGGTGTCCGCTGGGGAATTCTCTGAACTCCTACTCAAAATAGGGGACGGAGAGTATCCCGAGTCCAAGGGAAAGGTGAACATCCCTGCAGACATGGGCACAGTAGTGATGACCCTAGCAGACCTAACAGCCACGATATACCCTGATATCGTCACTATCATGGAGAAGTCCACAGACTGGCTGTGCAAGTGTGCCATTCTGACCCCCAAGGATGACAAGGCTGCCATCATTAAACACAACTTAACTCCCTCGAACAGGCAGAAATGGAGTACAGATCTGTGGACTCAGTGGAGCAAATGGATGATGTGGTCTACTACCCTGTGGAGTTCCTCAACACGCTCAACACTCCTGGCTTCCCAGCCCACAAGCTTCTCTTCAAAGTGGGGGCTCCAGTGATGATGCTCCAGAACCTCAGCCCACCCAAACTCTGCAGTGGCACCAGACTGTGAGTGAAAGCCCTCCACAGGAACGACATTGAGGCCACATTGTTCACCAGCACTGCTTGGAGGGAGTCGGTGTTAATACCATGCATACCACTCATACCATCAGATAACCTCTTTGAGTTCAAGAGACTGCAGTTCCCCCTCAAGGTCTGCCAAGTCCCAGGGGCAGACACTGAAGGTGGCAGGAATTGACTTGAGGGGGGACTGCTTCTCACAGGGGCAGTTCTACGTGGCCTGCTTCAAAGTGAGCTCACCCAGCAGCCTGGTGATCGTAGCACCTGAGGCGAAAACCACCAATGTGTTCTATAAAGAGGTCCTTCAGTAGGAAAAAAACAGTTGTATGTATTTTTCACTTTATTTATTGCACTACAATCTTTTCCTTCTAAAAATCTCTTCAATAAATGTTACATTTCAAAATTCACTTCATCAGTTTTCAGCGTCAACACACTTCGCTGTATTCAAACACCTTTGTGAGGCTTGGGTACTATGCTATTACACTACAAAACCAACTCAAAAACAAAAGCCCACAAACCCACAAACCAAAAAAATGTTACATACCCATAAATATTATAACTGGATTTAAACGAGTTAAATACCGTAGCGAAGCACAGGCATCAAGCTAGTGGGAAATAAGAGCATCAGAAGAGCCCTGTTGGGTCAGACCAGTGGTCCATCTAGTCCAGCATCCTGTCTCAGTTGCCCTGAGGGGGCAGCAACAGAGCATAGGGCTGAGCCTTTCCCCTGAAGTTGCCTCCTGGCTGATGCTGTATGTGAAGGTTTCTTTTAGTCACCATCAGGGCTTTTTTTCAGCAAGAAGGCGGTGGAACAGAGTTCTGGCACCTCTTCAAAATGGTCACATGGCCGGTGGCCCTGCCCCCTGATCTCCAGACAGAGGGGAGTTGAGATTGCCCTCCGCGCCAGTGGCAATCTCAACTCCCCTCTATCTGGAGATCAGGGGGCGGGGCCACCAGCCATGTGACCATTTTCGCCAAGGGCGATTTAAACTTTAAAAAACTCTCCCCTCGTTCCAGCTGACCCAAAGTGATGTCATTGTGTGGCCCTGAATTCCACCACTGAGTTCCAACACCTCTTTTCCCAGAAAAAAAGCCCTGGTCACCTCTCCTTCACGAATCTGTCCATCTGTCCCATCCCCTTTTCAAGCTGCCTCTGCCTGTGGACATCACTGTATCCTCCAGTAGCAAATTGCACATTTTAATCACACTTTTTTTTTATTAGAAAATTTTATTGGATGAGATAATATACAATCATTACTTAGTACAATATATTTATCCAATTTTTAATTCTTCTACATATCTATATACCCCACCCCTCCCCTCCCCCTTTTCTTTGTTGACTTCCAACAACATTCGAGCCCCCCATTTATTCATAGATATTATTATTATTACACTATATTGCTAATACTTATGCCATGGTATAGATCTTAATATATTTTCTTTCATTAAAGTCTTTTTGTATGTAATTTAAAATCATTTTAATCACACCTTGCGTAAAGAAGTATTTATTTTTGCCCTCCCTGAATCTACTGCCCTTTAGCTTCATTGGATATCTATGAGTATTTGGGGAGAGGGAGAAAATGTTCTCCCTACCCACTTTCTCTCCCCCAGACGTAATTTTATAAACTATAAACATCAATTATAAACCTTAAAAATAATTTTCTAAATAAAAATCCCCTCGTTACCAAGGGGTGTTTTTAAGTCTGACACTTTCTTCAAACTAGGCCAGGTTCTTGGCTAAGAAATCTACACTCCAACACCTAAAAGTCCAGTGGGGAAAAGGCACTCTTTCTACATTTGCACCAAAGTGTTCTTTCAAATGAAACAAATATAAAAGCAGCCAGTAAGCTAAGATCATTATACATCTGACCTATCAAGAAAGCCAATGCAAATCAATAATTTCAGCTTCACACAATTTACTGAGCCATGATATGCCCTGTCCTAGTGAGAAATCTAATTGCCCGCTAATGCCAGCCAATGTTGATACACTCCACCTTCTGCTCTGTTGATAGAAAACTGTAATGGTAGGAACACATTTTCAACACGATCATTTCTTTTGATCCTTCCACCACATTTTGGCTCTCGGACCTTTCTAGCATATGCAAGCAATAGCCAGCAGCCAGAGAAAACTTGGTTGTATCAGCACATATTGTTGTCCCTGACTGTGCATAAAGACAGGATATAAATTGTGTAAATAAAATAAATAAATCAACAAACACACTGTGATCAAATATTACTGATACTTTACATCTACTGTAGTCAAGGTTATGTGTAAGGAGGCAGTAGCAGGGGACAGTCTTGGACTCTATATTCTGTTTGTGGCCCTCCAGAGTAACTGGAGCTGCTGGGAGAGATACGATGCTGGACTAGATGGTCAACTATATTGCAACTATATTGCAATTGCAATGGCTTGCAGGGAACTCATTGAAATTCATAAGCATAAGCACAACTTCAACAGGAAAGAAGAGACTTTAAGAATGAATAGAGCTTGGTTTCCAGTCCTGAAAAACACCAGGTTAACAAAATACTCTACATCTTACAATAGCCCTGCAGAGAAGATTAGCATATCAAGCACCAATCCATATGCAAAAGAACCTCCTCAGGATACAGTGAAGCATTAGCACTCCATTAGCATTCCACACCCTGGGAAACCCTTACAGGATGACACAACCCAACCCACCTTTCTGAGTAGATATAAATCACCTGCTAACATCTTCTCCACAGTTTGACATAGAGATTTCTGTCTTTCAATGCTTCACCTCTGAAGATACCAGTCACAGCTGCTGGCGAAACATTAGGAACTACAATGCCAAGACTACAGCGATACAGCCCGGAAAATCCACAACAACCATATATTGCAATTGGTTGCAAACATCAACGTCATTATCCATTGTTAATAGATTTGCATATTTTATGACCATGCCTTTTCCTCCCTTATAGTTATACTGAAATATCCCTTCATAGCTCCCTGGCCCCCCTTTCATGGCATCTATACACAATCCCTTCCTTGGAAGCCATGACTGTAGGAACAAAATTGAGGGATTCCATATTAAGTTCTAGTTTCTTACATAATAGCATCATGATATTTGCTTTGCTTTCTCTGACTTTTCAATGAGTTCTGCTGCACGCAGATTTTTTAAAAAGGGAAGGAAGACACATGCCTGCATTTTCCAAGAACTGGCGGTCTTCTGGCAAAACCATAATTATGTTTTCCATAGGATTCCTTTGGATGTTGTCATTCAGGGAAGAGAAACTTTTGGTCTGAGTTCAGCCTCAGCTGGAGTATGGGTTTGAGTATGAAGTGAGATTAGCTGGAATCTACAAGGTTTGGATCTATAAACATTAAAAATTGTGGCTGTGCTCAGTTCTCTCAGAAGGCTGTCTTCAAACCAGTGCCTTTGGTAGCTGTCCACAATTACAGTGCTGAAACAACCCCTAGTCATATAGACAATCTTGCAATCTATGTAGCAATGCTCCAGTCTATGGCAATGATTAACACCAGCTTGGACATACTTAGAAGCTTGGTTAAATGCTACCATACTGGGAAAGATGCCATCATTTTCTATACACAGATCTCGAGACGCAGTGCCCAGCATTTTCACCTCTGTGATCTTTGTGCCTTCGGCTATCTAAATATATTTATTCAATTATTAACTTTCTTTGCAAAGGCTGAGCTAATGACGAGGACCCTGTTTGCCAAGTTAATATGCAATAGGTACATCCTCCTTCTCATCTGCAGTTATGTAAAAAGTATTGCCAGGACTTCCCATTACAAACATTCTTCTTCTTGGTTCAGAAGTGAACCACCCATTTACACACAGGATTAGAGACAGCAACTGGCTTTCTATGTTACTGTTTGTGAGAACAGAATACTTAGAAGGAACCCCAAATGAGTAGGATGGTTTCCTCGTTCTACCTCCCAAGCAAAGGATACAAAATGGTATGGGTCAGATCACCACGACTGTCCTCTTTGTGACCAGCAAGCAAGCAATGACAATGAGAGAAATGCCAAGTTGTCCTGGGTGTGTCTGTGCTTCAGTTGTTTTGGGTTAACTGTGGGAATGAATAGTTCAATATTAATTTAATGCTCCACTTTTGAAAAATCTCTATTCTCACTCTCACGTGCATTTTTTCCTTAAGCATAGTGGTTAAGTAATTGGGCTGCGATATGCAGCACTTCACTGGTTCGAATCCCACTCCTGCCAGGAGTTCAGCAGGTGGCCCTGGGTAACCTGCTTCTTTCAGCCCCAGCTCCCCAGCTGTATTGTGGGGATAACAGTGACTTTATTCACTGCTCTGAGTGGGGCACTAATTATAATTTGCACTCGATTGACCTAAAATTCATTGTAAGGTCTCCTGAAACTCTAAATACTGATGAGTTATTAATATAGATATTTGCAACCATCATTTCATGTGGAACAGAATGGAAAAGGTTAAAAAAAGAGAGAGATGAATTTAGAGAAATACCACCAGTCCCCTAGATGCAGTATTTACTGTAATGTAAGGCACCCATAAGGCTGTACATTGGAGAACGTAGCCCAGTTGTCTGCGACTTCGGTACAATCATCCAAGTTGATTTCTTTGAAGAGCGCGCAGTATCAGTGGATGGATTTGACTGACTGATAAATCCTAGTATGTTATGAGCTCTGACCTGAAGCAATAAGGTACAAGGATGTGGTGCATGTTATTGTTGGTAACACATTTCGTGGAAATGGAAGGGATTCATAATAATAAAGTATATGAAGAAAAAGAGAGTGGAGTGGATCATAGCAGAGAACTGGAAGGGAGCAACGTTCATCCAAATCAGTCTCCTCACCCCCACCCCAGGACCAACCAGTGATATGTTCACCATGGAACATCCCCCATATTTTAACTTATGGATTTGAATGCCATTCAGATATTGCATTACTCTTCATATATCACAGAGGACTGAATTGAATTGACTTTCATGTGGCATGATCAAGAAGGCAAGATGGCTTGTTTATTTTTATACTTGAGTCTTGCATGCACGCCACAAGGCTGTGTACCACTGCTCATAAAATTGTACAAAAAATAAAATTATGATAAAACGTAATAGCACACTAAAAATAGCAACTCAGTTACAAAAAGCGACAAGATTTCTAATCCAGAAACCTGATTTTGAAACTCTTATACTGCAATCCTAAACGGAGTTGCACCCTTCTAAACCCAGTGACTCCAATGGGCGTAGAAGGGTGTCTGTTTAGGATAGCACCATCTGCCTGCCCTTAATAAGTTTGCTGAGTGTATTGATCCTCATTTAGCCCTTGATCATCTCCTGAAACAAGTCCAAGGACCTCACTGCAGACGAGAAAGGGAGAAGATGGAGTAATTTTATTTTACTTAATTTGGACTCTACCTTTCTCCCCCAAGGGTGGTGACTTTTGGCCAGTCACACCCTCTCAGCCTATTCTACCTCACAGGGTTCTTATGAGGATAAAATGGTGGAGGGGAGGACGTTGTAAGGCACTTTGAGTCCCCACCAAGGAAGAAACAGATAAATGAACAGGCTGAGCTTCTTGGTTTCTCTCTTTGCAAAGGTTGTTCACCAACAGTGGTTTGGGTCCCCAAATCAAGCGTTTAGTTTGATTGAAACTGGGGTTGCCACCTCAAGGCTGGGAAATTCCTGGAGATTAGGGAGATGGCAGGATTTTGGGGGGGAGGGACCTCAGCAGGGTATAAAGCTGCTATGTTCTCCAGGGGGACTGAGCTCGGTCGTCTGGAGATCGCTTGTAATCCCAGGAGATCTCTAGGCCCCAACTGGAGATGGGAACCCTAAAGGGTTGTCAGCTCTCGGTTGGAAAATTCCTGGAAATTTAGGGGTAGAGCCTTACTGAGGACGATGGTGTTAAAGGAGCAGAGGGACCTCAACCGACCGCAACACCACAGAGTCCACCTTCCACCAGCCGTTTCCTCTGGGGAACTGACCACAAGCCAAGCCAATTGGACCTTCGTGGTCTCCAAGCCCTGGTGCATTTTCCTGGTGCAACAGAAGTCCCCCCAGTGGCAGTGAAGCCATTTTCAAAACCATTTCCCCCAGTCAGTTAAACCACCTTTTACAATAGACAGATGGGAAGATAAAGGGAACATAGGTAGGCAGATAGAGAGAGAACATAGGTAGGTAGGTAAGGTAGGGAGAGACAGAAATAGGCAGGGAGGGAGGGAGAACATAGGTAGGTAGGTAGGTAGGTAGAGAGAGAGAGAGAGAAATAGGCAGGGAGGGAGGGAGGGAGAACATAGGTAGGTAGGTGGAGAGAGGGGGGTAGGTAGGTAGGTAAGGAAGGGAGAGAGAGAGAAATAGGTAGGGAGGGAGAACATAGGTAGGTAGGTAGGTAGGTAGAGAGAGAGAAATAGGCAGGGAGGGAGGGAGGGAGGGAGAACATAGGTAGATAGGTGAAGAGAGGGGGGTAGGTAGGTAGGTAGGTAAGGAAGGGAGAGAGAGAGAGAGAAATAGGGAGGGAGGGAGAACATAGGTAGGTAGGTGGAGAGAGGGGGGTAGGTAGGTAGGTAAGGAAGGGAGAGAGAGAGAAATAGGTAGGGAGGGAGAACATAGGTAGGTAGGTAGGTAGAGAGAGAGAGAGAAATAGGCAGGGAGGGAGGGAGGGAGGGAGAACATAGGTAGATAGGTGAAGAGAGGGGGTAGGTAGGTAAGGAAGGGAGAGAGAGAGAGAGAGAGAGAAATAGGGAGGGAGGGAGAACATAGGTAGGTAGGTAGGTAGGTAGGTAGAGAGAGAGAAATAGGCAGGGAGAGAGAACATAGGTAGGTAGGTGGAGAGAGGGGGGGTGGGTAGGTAAGGAAGGGAAAGAGAGAGAGAGAGAGAGAAATAGGTAGGGAGGGAGAACATAGGTAGAAATGTAGGTAGGTTGGGGGGGGCAGAGAGATAGGGGGGGAGAGAGAGATAGGGAACAAAGGCAGGCAGGCAGCTCCTTGCACCCGCAAGCAGACCGCGGGCGTCAGGCTCGACGCTCCTTCTTCCCTCCGCCGCGGCTGGCGTTGGGCGTCGGCTCCTCCCCGTCGGCGGGGACTCCGGCCGTAGGATTAGCGCAGGACGCGGGCTGCGCGCCTCGCCCTCCCCTCCTCCCTTCCTCCTCCCTCCCCGGCAGGCGGCTCGGGGCCGCGGCGTCACCTCCGCCGGGCTCGGCTGGCGCGCCCCCGGGTCGGCGTCGTCCGTGCGCCCGCCCGCCCGCCCGCCCGGCCTCGCCTCGCCCTTCTCGGCGCCTGGCCGCGATGGCCAACCCGGCGGTGCCCAGCCTGGTGCGGCTGAGCGTGGCGCTGAAGATCCAGCCCAACGACGGGCCGGTCTTCTTCAAGGTGGACGGGCAGCGCTTCGGGCAGAACCGGACCATCAAGCTGCTCACGGGCGCCAAGTACAAGGTCGAGGTGGTGCTGCGCCCGGGGCTCGTCCAGGCCGCGTAAGTGCGCCTCCCTCCCTCCCTTCTCTTCCCTTCCGAGATTGGTTTTCCCGGCGGCTCGGGGCTTCCATCTTCTTTCTCCGCCCGTGCGCGCGCAGGTCGCTGGCTGGAGGATTCCCACGACGCGGGTCTCCCGGACCCGACGCGCCCTGCTCGGCCAGAGACCCCCTTCGCCCTTGCCAGGTCTTGCCCCGTTTAGCCTTTGCCGGGGAACGGCGAGCACCTTGGCGGGGACCGCCGCTCTCGGCCCCCGGGCTTACTCGCGAGTAAAGGCGAGGCGGCCAAAAAGGCCAAAGGCCGGGCGGCCTGGGGTCGGCAGAGGACTTTGCTTTCCTGCAGTCCAACCGTGCAATCCTAAACAGGGTTGCTCTAGTCTCAGCCTTTTGAAATCAGTGGGCTTAGACTGGGGTATCTCTGTTTAGGATTGCGCTGCCAAATGCCTCCGCAGCACTGGATGGACTTAGGCCCCTCAGGCTGTGGTCCGGTGTACACTTACCTGAGAGTAAGCTCCATATAAATATGAGTAGCCCTTGCTTCTGAGTAGTCTGGCATGTCTGTCTTGGCATCACCAGCTCCAGGAAGAGCTCTTGGTTATGTAACTGGTCTGTCTCTGCTTCCTTTTAGATGGCCATCATGTTTTTCCTTTGGAAGGGCGTCCGTGTCTTTTTCGCTCTGCCTTATTTTAACCCAAACTCAACATTTCCTTTCAGCACTGCTGATACTTCTCCCTTCTCTCTGCCCCCCCCTATATTTATTTAGGGATGCCCCCCTAACTATAACAGCAAGGGCTGGGGCACCCCAGTGCTTTGTATGGCATGAGCTTTCTTACTGTGGGACAAGAGAGCCTACACTCAGATGCAGAAAAAAGGAAACCAGCTGCCCTTTCAAAAATAAGGCCCCTTTCGTTTCAGAGCTGCACCTGTCCAGCGCAGCAAAAAATAACAGAGATTTTGTGGCACCTCCAAGAGTAACACAATTTTTAATCCAGCCCTAGATCTTGTAGACTGGAGGGCTTTCCACAAGGCTGTGAAATGATTACCCTGGTATAAAAATAGTCTCTAAGACAGCCATACACCCCCCCCCCAAACATATTTCCAGCTAACCTAGAAAAATGGATTTGATGTTAGCAAAAACGATTTGGCTGCAGAATTTTTTCTTCCCGGAGTGGGTCTTCAAGGTGGCCGGAGGCACAGTCGTGGAATAGACAAAACTCGTTCTGGTTTAGTTCTTAAATTGAGGGTGACTGAATAGAACGCTTTCTTCTCTCTGGAACAGAAACATGAAGCTGCCCTGCTGAATCATGTCCTTGTGTGACTGAGATCAGGATTGTCTGCCTGAATGGGTAGCAGCTCTCCAGGGACTCAAGTAGAGGTTTTCAGTAGGGGGAAAGTTTGCCAGTTTGGAGTCCCCCTTCTCTCCTTGTCTGAATCATAAATCAAGGCTTCAAACTTGGTGATCATAGAATTAAAGGTTTATTTTTCAATAAGCCTCATGCAGTCGTTTAAGTAACTGATGCACAAAGGAAAGCATCGGCACCTGTATTTTATACCTTGCAGTTAACGCAGAAAATTTTTTATACAACTCGTAAGATTTCTAAACAAACAGTTCTTACATCCAGTCGAGGTATGTGATCTCCAGAGCATGCTGGACTGGCAGGTCATAGCCAGCATTTGAAAGGAATACAATAATAAAAAGTCCAGTAGCACCGTTAAGATTAACCAGCTTTATTGTAGCATAAGCTTTTGAGAACCACAGCTCTCTTTGTCAGATGCATCTGATAATGCATCTGATGATGCATCTGACAAAGAGACCTGTGGTTCATGAAAGCTGACGATGCATCTGACGAAGAGAGCTGTGGTTCTTGAAACGCGACAGAGGGCAATCTAAACTCCCCTCTATCTGGAGATCAGGGGGTGGGGCCACCGGCCATGTGACCATTTTTGCCAAGAGCGATTTAAACTTTAAAAAATTAACCCCTTGTTCCAGCTGACCCAGAGTAACGTCATTGTGCGGTCCTGAGTTCCACCGCTGAGTTCTACCACCGCTTTTCCCAGAAAAAAAGCCCTGCTTACAAGTATTAGTGGAGGGGAGTTCCAATGGCTGGTATGGCATTAGCTTGAATTGGAAGAGGAGTTGGCATGGGAGGGTGAAACTGAGACTCTTTCTTCCCTGCTACATATTTATCTGCAAAGCGAGAAGGCCTGTTTCAACTGAAAAGGCGCATTATCAGTTGCTGGCAGATTGACTTTGGATCCCATCTCAGCCGTCCTGCATGTCCTGTCAGCCAGTTCAGAAACGCAGTGGGGAGCTGTGTTGGGGCTGCTTTCTATTTCCTAAAATGCACCCACAAATAGCCAGGGAAGGACTGAAAAGTGTTTCAAGTGGCATGTGTGAATTTGGCCTTTACAAGTAGTGTTTGCCAACCCTGGAGTTCCTCAGGGCATTGTCAGCAGTTGTGGGAGCAATCTCTCTATATAAAGACAAGTGTCCTGACTGACTCATCAACGCCCAGCCCAAACTCCTGGACCTAGAAACATGAAATTTGGGGAGAACATTCTTTTTCATGATGTAAACACCCACTAAGAAGAGATTTTAAGAAATTCGACCCTTAAGGGTAAAATGTGTTTTCCCAAAGGGATACAGCTTCCTTGTGTGGCTGGCAGGCTGCTGCGTGCTTGCGCACGCCCCCCCCCCTCCGCTAACTGCCAGTTCGGCCACTCTTCCCTGATTGGGCCAGCCTTTCAGGATCATTTGCATATGTGGGCTGATTGGGGCTCACAATGTTCCACACCTCATCTCACCCCCCCCCCTCCAGAGACAGTTGGAACACAGAGGTCATTTGCGTATGTGGCCTGATTGGTCCTCACCTCCCACATTCTGAACAGTATGCAGTTGTTATTGAGTGTCATTGAATGTGTCCTGAGGTAAAATGCACCTCCCAGTCTTCCCCTAAAAGTTCACTGGGACCGCCAGTCTCCCTGTGCGGCCTGGTTTTCCTGTGTGGCTGGCAGGCTCCTGCCTGCTTGCACTCCACTCTCTCTGATTGGTCAACTGTGGAACTCTGTGTTCTGAGGTAAAAATCAGGTAACGAACACTGCAGACAGTTGTAGAAAGATGGTACAAGGCTCCTGAATAGGGATTTTATATAAAAGTCAGTATGGCAACTGAGTTTTTAAACATTCATGGGGAGATGGTGCATGAACTTTCTAGGGGCCAATTCAATGCGAGCCTCTCACATGAACCTTCCAAAGTGCCCATCACACCACCCCTCCCTTAGTCCAACTCAACCTCACACGACTCGCAGCCATCACCTCTTACTGCCCCCAAGAAGCCTCCTGGCAGAAATCATGCAAAGCTGCCATCATTAGTGAAACGCTACTTAACTCCCTCGAAGGGGCACAAATGGAGTACAGATCTGTGGACTCAGTGGAGCAAATGGATGATGTGGTCTACTACCCTGTGGAGTTCCTCAACACGCTCAACACTCCTGGCTTCCCAGCCCACAAGCTTCTCTTCAAAGTGGGGGCTCCAGTGATGCTGCTCCGAAACCTCAACCCACCCAAACTCTGCAATGGCACCAGACTGCAAGTCAAAGCCCTCCACAGGAACGTCGAGGCCACATTGTTCACTGGCAGTACTCAGTGTGTGTGTCTGTGTTGGTGTTCATACCATGCATACCACTCATACCATCAGATAACCTCTTCGAGTTCAAGAGACTGCAGTTCCCCCTCAAGGCCTGCTTTGCTATGATGATCAACATGTCCCAGGGGCAGACACTGAAGGTGGCAGGAATTGACTTGAGGGAGGACTGCTTCTCACAGGGGCAGTTCTACGTGGCCTTCTCCAGAGTGAGTTCACCCAGCAGCCTGGTGATCCTAGCACCTGAGGGGAAAACCACCAATGTGTTCTACAGAGAAAAAAACCCTGGTTGTACATATTTTTCACTTTATTTATTGCACTACAATCTTTTCCTTCTAAAAATCTCTTCAATAAATGTTACATTTCAAAATTCACTTCCTTGGTTTTCAGCATCAACATGCTTCGCTTTATTAAAACACCTTTGTGATGCTTGGGTACTATGCTATTATACTACAAAACCAACTTTAAAAAAAATCTCACAAACCAAAAAATGTTAGATGGTTGTTGTGGGTTTACCGGGCTGTATGGCCATGGTCTTGGCATTGTAGTTCCTGACGTTTCGCCAGCAGCTGTGGCTGGCATCTTCAGAGGTGTAGCACCAAAAGATAGAGATCTCTCAGTGTCACAGTGTGGAAAAGATGTGGCAGGTCATTTATATCTACTCAGGAGGGGTGGGGTTGAGCTGAGTCATCCTGTAAGAGTTTCCCCGGGTGTGGAATGCTAATGGAATGCTAATGCTTCACTGTATCCTGAGGAGGTTCTTTTGCATATGGATTGGTGCTTGATGTGCTAATCTTCTCTGCAGGGCTATTGTCGAGTATAGAGTGTTTTGTTAGCCTGGTGTTTTTCAGAACTGGAAACCATGCTCTGTTCATTCTTAAGGTTTCTTCTTTCCTGTTGAAGTTTTGCTTCCACACTGTGACACTGAGAGATCTCTGTCTTTTGGTGCTACACCTCTGAAGATGCCAGCCACAGCTGCTGGCGAAACGTCAGGAACTACAATGCCAAGACCACGGCAATACAGCCCGGTAAACCCACAACAACCATCGTTCTCCGGCCGTGAAAGCCTTCGACAATACATCAAAAAATGTTACATACCCGTAAGTATTAAAACTGGATTTAAGGTAGTTAAATACCGTAATGAAGCATGAGTATCAAGCTAGTCATGGAATAAATCAAAAATTTTGAAACGTCACAAAAAAAATCCCAATATACAAGCCCATTTTCTGGGCAAGGAGCAGGGGTCACTGTGTGTGTGGGGGGGAGGGGGTAGTTTTGAATTTCCTGCATTGTACAGGGGGTTGGACTAGATGACCCTGGAGGTCCCGTCCAACCCTATGATTCTAAATATCACACAGGAAATAAACCTTATGTTGACTTTGGATGTGAACTTTATTTTGATTTGATATCTGGGAAAAAAATTAGACAATACAAAAGAGAAAAATTGCTTTACTTTTTTTCTTACGATGTAAGCTGACTAGCAGCTCTATACAAATCAACGTTCTTGACTATGATCTAGCAGAAATTGAATTGCAGTCCCCACCATCAACTTTTTCTGGCCTGGGAACGTTTTCCTAGGTAGGGGTCCCTTGGAATTTGAAGAAATAACTTAGGGACTCCTCCATGGAAAAGATTTGGGAAGCGCTGCTTGTTTCAAGTTTGCTTGAATTTCTTTCCTAGGAAAAAAAGACAAGTGGTGGAAAGAGTCTTACAGATACACACACTCTGCTTAGGGCAGGAAATTCAAACCAGTGCATCCCTGACAAACGGGATTCGTTCCATTGTCAAACTGAATTTGCCTTTGGGATTCCTCAGAAGAGCGAGTAAAGCCAGGCTTGTCTGTTTCAGGACCATGGGAATAGGGGGTGTGACTGTGCCCCTGGAAGAGAAGTCGCGAGACACCCAGATGGTTACCTACAGCGGGATCTATGATACGGAAGGGGTGCCCCACACCAAAAGCGGGGAGAGGCAGCCAATCCAGGTCACCATGCAGGTAAGTTTGCCTCTGGGTGCGGAGTGACCGAAGGCCAGGCCCCCCGAGTTAGCAATGTTAGCCAGCCCAATTGAAACAGCTTGGTCTGTGCCGAAATCCATAGATGAGAAGTTTTCCCACACATGGGGGACAGCTTGTGTCTTTCTGTTAACCTGCTATTGAAAGCAAAGCTGCAGGAAGTATTTCAGAGTTGGTTACCCTCTACTTGGTCAGCGAGTTCATAGCTGCAGGGCTTTTTATCAGGGGGAACGTGGGAGAACGGAGTTCTGGAACCTCTTGAAAATGGTCACATGGCTGGTGGCTCCGCCCCCTGATCTCCAGACAGAGGGGAGTTGAGATTGCCCTCCGTGCCACGTGGTGCGGAGGGCAATCTCAACTCCCCTCTGTCTGGCGATCGGGGCGGGGCCACAAGCCATGTGACCATTTTCTCCAAGGGCAACCCACCCCCTCTTTCCCCAGAAAAAAAGCCCTGCATTGCTGACAAGCTGACAAGTGAAATCGATTTGCAGGGTTTCGGTGGGGAGGCGAGAATGTTTTTGAGGAACCATTGAAAAGCTATATACTTACTGGATTCATCATCGTCATAAGCTTTATTGCATTGGCTCACAGCTTTAGCAATTAACATAACTGGATTCAGAATCCTAGGTTTTAAGAACTGATTGGAAGCAGGTAGGCAAGCTCAAATTTTATGCCGGAGGCTGGAATAGAGGGATAGTTTGTAGTTGCAACCGGTGAGTTGGAGGGAGTGTGTGTGTGGATGCACAATAGGTGTTATTTCTTGGGCATTTTTTTTGTAGCAACAACAGTGTCCTCTTGTAACACCCTGTACTTTTAAGCAGCGGTAGCAGTTTGAAGCATTGGCTCAGCACCCATCTGTGCAGGTGACCTCAGCTGTACAAGAGGATAATGATGAAACAAACACTGGACTCTTCCCTTCCCCCCGCCCCAAATCTAACAGTCAGCTAAGTGGGAAAATAGCAGGGATGATGCAAGAGCGTTCCAAGGCCATTTAGGCACCTCTTCCCACCGGAGGAGAGAGGAGACACAGATAACAGTGGGAATGAACACCTCCCCTCACATAGCTTCACACCCGCAGTTTAAGCACAGAACACTCTCCGCATTAACCATAACATATAGCATGAGTACACTTACAGCAGCAGGGTATGTGGCTGGCCCTGACAGGTGAGGGCAAGCATGACAGGTGACGGCAAGCACCTGACCATTTGCCACTGAGCTTTTTCTTGCTCCATCTCCTCCCCACACCCTGGGCTTTGCAGCTGTCTTGCAACAGATCCACAACCCGTGTTTGGGGTCCCGAGGTCAGTCGCCCCTGCCTTGAGGCCAGACTAGATGAGCCAGAAAGGTGATGTCAGATCTCTTTGTTGCAAAGCAAGGATTGGAAGAAGAGTCCCTTTTTATGATCCAGAGGAGTTAGCCGTATTAGTCTGTAGTAGCAAAATAGTAAAGAGTCCAGTAGCACCTTTAAGACTAACCAACTTTATTGTAGCAAACTTTCGAGAATCACAGCTCTCTTCGTCAGGCGCATCGATTGTAGCATAAACTTTCGAGAGCTGCGACTCTTGAAATCTTATGCTGCAATAAAGTTGGTTAGTCTTAAAGGTGCTATTGGACTTTTTACTATTTTCCATTGATGATGAGGGGAACGTGTGTGTGTGTGTGGGTGGGGGGGGGACCAAATTGGCAACCTGTGTTTGGGTAAGGGGAAGAAAATGCCTGATGCAGTCAGTCTGGAGGAGATAAGGCAGGGAGAACTTTTGTCCAATTCATTCCAGTTCAGTAGAAATTAGACCCCTTGCTTTGTCGATGAATGAGGCACCCTTGGCTTCTCCATCGCTGCTTGGCCTTCTGGTTTGCGTCTGTTGCAGAGGAAGGCGAAGGAGACGGGGGCTGCGTTTGCTTGTGTCCGCTGCTTGTGTTTCCCCCTGCAGTTTAACTTGAGCAGGAGCCCAGCTTCTCATCTTCACAGTATTATTCTGTCAAGTGCTGTTGGATGCCTTTAGTCTGTCAGATGACTCAGTGACACTTCTGGTTCTGAGTGGGATGGAAAGTTTCTCTTGAAGGACTTAGGCAGCCGTTGCAATATTGGAAAATCTTAATGCCTTGGGGATGAGCAAAAGTCTGTGTTTGGGAACATGACTTTGTCTAGGGGATTAACAGAACTGAAAGGAAATGAATCAGGAGAGCTGTTGCTTTTTTGAGGCGTTGCCGCTGAGTAAACTGGATGTGGCTGGGGCGCATCGGTCAAATATGAGTTGTTTCTCTTGGTCCCAGGAGTAAACGCCAAATGACATTGGTTGACACAAGTAATCTTACTCCATTTCTGTGTTAGTGGTTACAAAGATCTAGCCCCTTCAATGTACTTCCAACGCAAATCAGGACTGGTTCTAGGGTTGCCAGCACCCAGGGCAACCCAAGTCCGGCCGCGCGCACTGCACATGCTCCCGGCACTGCATGATGACATCACTTCCATGATGTCATCAGGCACTGTGGAGCATGCCACCCCGTGTGGCAAGCCGGCTGCCCCGGTGCACCGCGGAGCTGGCGGCGACAGCGCGGGTGGCTGGGAGGCCACCTGTGCCTTTTGCTTGCCCCGCTGAGGTGGCGGCTGGCTTGCCGCAGGTGAATGGCGCGGGCAGCCTCTCAGCCACCCGCGCTGCTGCCACCAGCTCCGCAGCATGCTGGGGCAGCCGGCTTGCCGCGTGGGTGGCACACTGACAGGGCAGCAGGCTTGCTGTGCGCCCGCTGCTCTCGCAGCAGGCAAATGGCGCAGGCGGGCTCCCACTGCCCTCTGCTCAGCAGCCCACGCACTCCTGGGAGCTGGCAGCTGCACCCGCTGCCCCCTCTTTGATGGTGCCGGGGGCAGACTACCCCCCCCCCCGTCCCCCCGTCGATCCGGCCCTGATGCAAGTATGCATTTTCTCTGCAGCATTCGGTCTGTCAGTTGAGTATTATACTATACCTTGCTCACTAACGAACAAGTATTGGGAGAATTGGGAGCTTTTGACCCTAGAGCATGGCTGTTTGTGCCACCATTCTGCAAAAGTGCAGAAATCAGCACGGTAAGAAAAGCTTTTTTTTAAAGCAAGGGGTTGTATGTCCTGGAGAATGTGTAACCAGTTCCATGGAAACCTTGGAGGCAGGATTGCTGCCTGGCAGCAGGCTTCATTGCAAACCCAAAGAGTGCTAGTTAATGGTTCCTCATCCTCTTGGAGAAGAACGACAAGTAGAGTGCCTCAGGGATCAGTCCTGGGATCTGTTCTGTTCAACATTTTTATAAATGATTGGGATGAAGGAAAAGAGAGAATGCTTATTAAATTTGCAGATGATACTAAATTGGGAGGGGTAGCAAACATGGTAGAAGACAGAGTAAGGATACAAGATGATCTTGACAGGCTGGAAAACTGGGTTAAAACAAATAAAATGAATTTCAACAGAGATAAATGCAACATTCTGCATTTAGGGAAGAAAAATCAAATGCATTACTAGGATGGGGGAGACCTGTCTTGGCAGTAGTATGTGCAAAAAGGATCTAGGGGTCCTAGTAGACCATACACTGAACATGAGCCAGAAGTGTGATGTGGTAGCTAAAAAGGCAAATGCGGTTTTGGGCTGTATCTACAGAAGCATAGTGTCCAGATCACGGGAAGTGATGGTATCGCTCTGCTCTGGTTAGACCTCACCTAGAGTATTGTGTTCAGTTTTGGGCACCACAATTTCAGAAGGATACAGAGAAGCTGGAATGTGTCCAGAGGAGGACAACCAAGATGGTGAGGGGTCTGGAGACCAAGTCCTATGAGGAAAGGTTGAAGGAGCTCAGTATGTTTAGCTTGGAGAGGAGACGACTGAGAGGTGTATGATAACCCTCTTCAAGTACTTGAAGGGCTGTCATATAGAGGTTGGCGCGGAGTTGTTTTCTGCTGCCCCAGAAGGTCAAACCAGAACCAATGGCTTGGAATTAAATGAAAAGAGTTTTCAGCTAAACATCAGGAAGAGCTTCCTGACAGTTGCAGCAGTCCCTCAGTGGAACAGGCTTCCTCAGGAGGTGGTGGGCTCCCCTTCTTTGGAGGTTTTTAAACAGAGGCTAGATGGCCATTTGACAGCAATGCTGATTCTATGAACCTGGGCAGATCGTGAGGCGGAGGACAGAATGGGTTACATCAGTACTTAGTTCTCATGGCCCTTCTTACTTGCCCAGAGTAATGCTGATCACCACCTTGGGTTCAGGAAGCAATTTTCCTCAGACCAGTTTGGCTAGGCATCCTGGAGGTGTTTTGCCATCTTCTGGGCATGGAGCAGGGATCACTGGGGGTGTGGGGAGGAGAGGTAGTTGTGAATTTCCTGCATTGTGCAGGGGGTTGGACTAGATGACCCTAAAGGTACCTTCCAACCCTATGATTCTATGATTCTAATGCGTAGATCACTGATCTTCATGACTAAGTGAAGCAGAATGAATTGTGCTTATTTCAGACAAAGATGTGGAATTTATATGGATCGCAGAATCCACTTCTGCGTCGCCTGGATGCAGAATCTTTTTAGCATACAGGATATAAAGGCTTGGATCCAGGGGTAGTTTTTCTGTAGGTAAAAGATCTTGGCTTGCTGAGCACAAACTCTTTATCCCCAAAATGCCCTGCAGAAATCTTGTTTCTAGGGGTCCTCTCTCTGTCAGGAATAGGATTTTGGGGGCCATTTTGTGCTGCCATGGGAGGGGGAGACCATGCTTCCTGGGCAAAGGTGTCTGCGGTAAGAGCTAGTCTGGATTCAACACAATGCCTTTTGCTTACTAGGTGCTATCAACTGCCAGTTCTTCTAATAGGTGGTCTAGTACTCAGTCCCTTCTGCAGATTGTACTAGTACAAGTTAACCAAGTCTTGGAGCGTTGTTCAATACTTAAGACTAGAGATGGGTGCGTGAAATGCGACAAACTTCGAACCGCACGAACTTGCCCCGGTTTTCAAACCGGTTCATTTGCTTCGTGAAAATGTCACTTCCAGGGCGGCAGCAGGTTTGCAGAAAGCCCATTCCCCCTGTTACCTAGGAAACCAATTGATTGGCACCAGACTGTCTGCAGTGATGAACTGAAAAATGAACCAAACATACTGGCCTAAAGTTTGTGGCGGTTTGTCAGAAATGAGCTCTTATGAACCACTGATTCGCAAACCACAAACCAGCCCGGTTCGTGATGAACTTTGGTTCATATTTCGGTTCGTGCCTATCTTTACTTAAGACTCTTGTGGCAGAAGCATCAAAGTGAATGTTGGTCTTTTAAAGCTTATGCTACAACTGTAGGAGTCTTTTCCAAGGCAGTTCTTCACAGAGGGCAGTGGCTCAGCCTGTCGTATGTGAAAAGAGGAACTAATGATTCACTAACCGAAATGGGTTTATTCTTCTCTGCAGCTCGTGGATATTGGCACCTTTGAAACCGTCTGGCAAGTCAAGTTTTACAACTACCACAAGCGAGACCATTGCCAATGGGGGAATAGTTTTGCATACATTGAGTATGAATGCAAGCCCAACGAGACGCGGACCCTCTTATGGATCAACAAGGAGAACTTCTACTAAGCTGGACGAAAGCAGTGTGGCTGGACGATCTAGTGGCAGACCCTTCCTCCGACAATCTCTTGGTGAACAAAAACCAGCACAAAGCCTTAACAGAGGCATTCTGCAGAGATGCTTGTGGTTTCTGGCAGTCCAAAGTCCAATTCTTTGGGGATGGGTTTCTTTGGGGTTGAAAATTAGTTTCCAGGTGACTGTGCTTAAGACTGTAAGTACAGATTATCTGCATAAAATGAGAATTTTAGGATTTGACATCCCCCCCCCAGCAAATTGGAAATGTTCCACATCTTCATAGTAAACAGGATGCGTGCAGAGTTCCCATCAAGGTCTGGATGCTGGCCCTTCTAATAATTTCCCAATTCGAGTCATTTTGCCAAACTCGGCATTGATTTCTTCTCTTAGATGAAACCAGTTCGGAGCTTCTGTATTTTACTCCAGTCTTAAACATGCTCCTTCATCCGTCTCATCACCGTAGGTAGCAACAGAGTAGGTGTTAGATGGTCGCACTTCTGCTAAAGCAAAAGCCACATCCCTGTTTTAAGTTGCATTTGTTTAGTTGCCATATGGGGGGTGGGTGACTTGGCAGTTTCTCATGGTTTTAACTTTCGTTGGCTGTTGTGAAAACTTCTGTGAACAGCTTTCCTATCTTGTGAGCCTCATTTTCAGGTGTCAAACTTCCCAGTTTCTCAAAACAACCCTTAAAAGCAATGGCAGTAATGAATTGTTGGCATAGAAGTATGTAAGAATGGAGAAGCAATACATGTATTGTCTTAAGTAACGTGTGTATCGTATGAATCCTTGAACATAACAGTGATTTTAAATGTAATGTTGGCATATAGAGTCTGTTCTATTTTCAGAGTTTTCCTGTTTCAGCGATTATTGATAAGGTAAACCGAAGCAACTCGAGTTACTGTTCACTTCTTCGGCTCCAACTGTTCAGTTGCACCAAACAGCCTTTCAAGTAAAATATGATTGCAAACAGGACTATTTTAAGGAAACAAAGTATTTTTGTGCAGGAGTCTGAACTCTGGTGCTATGTCTTGTGTGAATTTGTTTACAGCTTAGTTGCAAGCAAACTGGAAGCACCTTTTTATATTGGTGAATGAAATGTTGTTCCCTTGAAGTCTCCTGGCCTGAGGTGGCTTGTGTATCTGCTTTACCATTATATATCAACTGTTGTTAAGTCTCTTCATGTGATGAATAACCTTTAAACTGTAATCACAAGTTTTGCTTTTCATAATAAAGGAGTTGGAAAGCAATCCCCACCCCAAATGGCTTTCTCATCTAAGTAGATCGTTTAAGTTGCGTAGCCGTATTGGTCTGTAGCAGAAGATCAAGATTCAGACCAAGTAGCACCTTAAAGGCCAACTACCCTGGAAATCTAGTTGGTCTTTAAGGTGCTACTGGACCTGAATTTTGCTCTTCAGCTAAGCAGGTAATTTTTCCATTCTTGTTGGTAACCAGCCCAAGGTCACTTGCTATGTACCCTGCTTGGGTCTCCAGTATGGATGCTGCAAACTTTTCAGAAAGTGTGACTTGCCTTACTCAACATGAGCAATAGGACAAAGAGTGTTAGTCTTTGGCATGGTGGCTGGGTAACTGTTGGTCACATGTGCCTGATTGTGGTTTCTGGCATTCCGGTACTTTTCAATATTTTTATCAATGATCTGGATGAAGGGGTAAACGGACTACTCATTAAATTTGCTGATGATACCAAATTGGGAGGAGTGGCAAACACCCCAGAAGATAGAGTTAAAATTCAACAAGACTTGAATACTCTTGAAAAGTAGGCGGTTGTGAACAGGATGCAATTCAACATAGATAAGTGCACAGTATTACATCTGGGCCACAAAAATGTGAAGCACAAATACTGGATGGGGGGATACACTTCTGGGTAGTAGTGTATGTGAAAGAGATCTTGGGGTAAGAGCGGACTGTAAACTAAATATGAGCAGTCAGTGTGATGCGGTGGCAAAAAAGGCAAACTCAGTCTTGGGTTATATCAAAAGGGCCATTGCATCCAAATCGCAGGAGGTCATAGCCCCTCTCTATACTGCCTTGGTCATGCCACACCTGGAGTACTGTGTGCAGTTCTGGAGGCCTCACTTCAAAAAGGATGTGGCCAAAATTGAGAGGGTGCAGAAGAGAGCGACGAGGATGATCAGGGGTCTGGAGACTGAGCCCTACGAGGAAAGGCTGAGGGCCTTGGGAATTTTTCATTTGGAGAAGAGATTGAGGGGGGACATGATTGCTCTCTTTAAATATCTGAAAGGCTGTCATTTGGAGGAGGGCAAGGAGCAGTTCCAGTTGGCAGCAGAGGATAGGACCCGAAGCAACGGGCTTAAATGACATGCAGAAAGTTACCGGCTGGATATTAGGAAGAACTTTTTCACAGTCAGAGTAGTTCAAAGGTGGAATCAGCTGCCTAGGGAGGTGGTGAGCTCCCCCTCACTGACAGTTTTCAAGAAGAGGCTGGACGAATATTTGTCAGGGATGCTTTAGGCTCATCCTGCATTGGCCAGGGGGTTGGACTAGAAGGTCTGTGTGGCCCCTTCCAACTCTGTGATTCTGTGATTTCTATACCCCAAGTCATGGCGTGTCTCTCTTAAAGACAGAAAAGTTCGGTTAAATGTGCTGTTTTTGCACCTGTGCATTTGCAGTTTTCTCTCCTCCCTCACAGCCAGAAGTCTTTTCTTTGGCGGGACAAAGTGCAGTCAAGTCATAGCTGACTTACGGTGAGCCCTGCTGGAGTTTTCAAGGCAAGAGACTAAAGGAGGTGGTTTGCTATTGCCTACCTCTGTTTCTTGCCTTTCTGGCTCTATATTTATGGAAAGTAAGTTCATCTGTAGCTAAGGGCCAAACTACAAGTGATGCCTGCGGCTAGCTGGACACTTGTCAGCTGCCCTCAAGTGGTTTTTTTTTTTAAGAAATTTTTATTGGTGAGTACATAGTTATTACATACATTCCCCATCATACCTAATTTATTTCAACCCCCACCCTTTCCCTCCCCCCTCCTTATAGACTTCCAACAGCTTTCCAACCCTTAACCTATCTTATTACTTAACTTATTTTCCATTAAATTCTTCTAAATCATATATGTATTATATCTCTTACTCTAAGCATATTCAAATTCTCTTATATATACTCTATCAAATCCACTAATATATCCATTCTCTACATCACTATTTAAACTGTATATTTTTGATAAAGTCTCTTAATAGTAATACTAGCTTAGGTTAATTAATTAATAGCTAAATTTTCCCATTAGTGGTAAAGTTACTTCTCTCTTCTATTTAAGAAATCACAAATTAATAGTTCTCAAACTGCCACAGTCCTCCTTTCACATCCCATTTTTTTTCTAGATATTGTTTCAATTTCCCCCAGTCTGCAATATATTCTCCTGGATCAAGGTCTTTGAGTTTTCTTGTCATTTTATCCATCTCAGCCATGTACAGCAATTTGTAAATCCAATCTTGTGTAGTTGGTATTTCTTGTACTTTCCATTTCTGCGCATACAAAAGTCTTGCTGCTGTAGTCATGTAAAATAACAATGTTCTATACTGCATTGGAACATCTTCCATTCCCAAGTTCAGTAGCAGCAATTCTGGGTTCTTATTTATTTGGGTTTGCAAAACCTCATTAATTACTTTAATTATATCTCCCCAGTATTGCTTAGCTACCTCACAAGTCCACCACATGTGGTATAATGATCCTTCATGCTTTTTACATTTCCAGCATCTGTCTGACATATTAGTATTTCCTTGCGCAATTTTCTTTGGTGTTAGATACCACCTGTACATCATTTTATATACATTCTCTTTAATATTTGTACAAGTTGAAATCTTCAGTGTATTTTTCCACAAATGCTCCCAAGCTTCCATTGTTATTTCTTTATGAAAATTTATTGCCCATTTCACCATCTGGACTTTAACTGTTTCATCTTCTGTGTGCCATTTTAGAAGTATTTTATAAATTTTCGAGATTTCTTTTTTACCTTCTTGTAAAATCACTTCTCCTAATTCCGACTTTTCTAATCTTATTCCTCCTTTTGAACAGTCCGAGTTGTAAAGATCTCTGATTTGCCTATATTGAAACCATCCATAATGAGGAGATAAGCTGCCCTCAAGTGTTGATGGGAAATGTAGGCATCCTGGTCTTGCAGCTTGGCTCTCCGACTGCTGTCCAATGGACTTTTCAACTGTCACTTGTCCAACGTTCCGCCAAGCTGCCAACATTTCCCATCAAAACTTGAGGGAAGCTGACAAGTGCCCAACCTGTGTCAGGCGACACTTGTAGTTTGGCTCTAAGGAGCCCTTCTTTTACCCAAGAGGAGCAGGATTAGCAGAGTGGGAGGAACAAAATGTAAGCTGCGCTTCTTTGAGTCTTTCTACACAAGACATCTGACGTGAAGAACACGTGTCAAGAGATGCAATGCTAGCTGAGAAGACAGCTAAAAAGACAGAGCTGGCGGCAGGGCAAAGGCTTTGCTATCCACTGGAGCTGTGTGAAGGGGCTGTGAAATGCCAGAAGGGGAACTTCAGCCCATTATAACCTCTCCAGGTCCAAGCCCGGCTCTGGAAGGCAGCTCCAGCCCATTTCTATTCTTCACTGCCCTCTGGTTGCGATCCTACACAGTTTTAGACTGGAGAAGTGAATTGACAGAGCCTTCTGGTGGCGAAGATGAAATTAACAACCCCCTGAGGAGCAATCTCTGCCTGCTCTGTCTTTTTAAACTATGATTCCTGGCTAACATTGCATCTCCCTATATTTGACAAACACACGCCAGGGCGTCTCGTGTAGGATCCCTTCTCTTCCGCAAAAGGAGCAGGATAGACAGAGCAGGAGGAGCAAAATGTAAGCTGTGCTTCTTTCGTTCTTGTGTCTCTAGGCTAAGCCTGGACGTCTCCTTGAGTTACAGCTGATCTCCAGACTACAGAGATCAGTTTCCCTGGAAGAAATGGCAATTTGGGAGGGTGGACTCTGGCGACACATGTGTAGGCTGTGGATTAAATGGACTGGAATATTCTCATATGCCTTTACTGTACCCTCACTGTGTAAGACGGAGAGTAAGCACTGAAGTGAACTAATCAGGCAGGGAGGCTCTACAGTGAATGTATCTGAAAGCCTGTTATTTGTAGTTTAACAGAAGATTACATACACATATATACATATAGCCCAACGAGTAGCAAAATACATATATGCCACTATATCTGTAGACTAGTAGGATTAACTCCCAAGTTAATCATGTAGTACAAGGAACCAAGAAAACGAGAATAAATAGATAATTTTTAGAGGCAAGAGAATGCCAGCTGGACTTTTGATCTATGAAGCAAGACAGTTACAAAGAAGAAAGCAGTTACGACTGGAATGCAGGGAGGGAAGCTAACCAGGATGCCCTGGTCGTAAATGGCACTGCTGAGTGAGATAAACCCGTTTCAGCAGAACTCCTCAAGGACTTGAGGTCTTCTCAGGACATCCAGGCGCCGGATAAAGTGCTTGGGTAGTTTCAAACGTATTTCAGGAAGGGGAGAGAGATCGCTCCCACTTCAACATATGGCTACGTACACTGAAGGGATTGTTTGTTTAATGATCATTAAGGACAGAGTATTGAAAAACATGACAGTCGAGGTGGATCGCGACACATTTCCGTGGGGCAAGAACAAAATGGCAACTGTATGAGTGGGAAAGTGACAGGGGAGAAGGAGATGTTCTTTGAAATGATAAACAATATTTCTGAAGTGATAAGTGATGTTAATTGGGAACGCATGCATGGCTAATGATGTCCAGAATTGATCTGCCAATGTAGGACTGCCAAGTCATTGGGGTGGTCACCTGCACGGACCAATCTGGTCACCAATACTGTAATTTGTGCTAATGAACCAACAGGTACAAAATGTCTTGCATAGCTGTTGGAGCCCAGATGAGCGACGGGCCTGCCCAGATCTTGTATCTTTTCGGCGGGGCTGTAAGACAGAGATGTTCCGCCCGGCATATGGTTGAGGCCAGCACTGGATCCATCTAATTAGCCTCCCTGCCGGTCTCCTGCCAGTGTGTGTGGGGGGAGCATCTGCCCCCACTAGGGTTGTCAGCTCCATGTTGGGAAATTCCTGGAGATCTGGGGGATGAAACCTGGAGAAACCTGGAGAAAGAGGGGTTTGGGGAGGGAAAGGATCTCGGCATGGCATAATTCCATAAAGTCCACTCCCCAAAGTAGCCATTTACTCCAGGTGAACTGATCTCTGTGGCCTGGAGACCGGTTGTAATTCCAGGAGATCTCCAGTCACTACCTGGAGGTTGGCAACCCTCGCCCCCATGCTTGAGGAGTTAAGAGTTTCACCAACCCACACCTCCTCCCTTTTCTTCCCTTGTGTATGGTGGGCAGGGAAAGGGGAAGGGTGCCCCAACTGGAATGCCGAAATCTATGTTTGCACTGAGATGCATTTTATTGGTTTTATCTATTGTAATTTATTTATGATTGTAACCCGCCCTGAGCCTGCTTGCGGGGAAGGTGGGCTAAAAATCTAATCAATCAGTCACAGAGGGGCCTTTACTTTCTGTGTACTAGTCCTCTTCCAGGCTGAGCTGCCTCCTAGGCCATACCTTCAAATCCCAAGGAATTTCCGAAATCGGAGTTGGTAACCCTAACAAAGATGGACGTGGCCAGAAGTGTTAGTCCGTGGCTCTTGACCTTTAGCCCCCGGCTCATGCCCCTGGGACCTTTAATGTTCTGACACTTTGGATACAAGACGAATCCAGTATGTAGCTGGTGGTAACTTTCTGTTTGTTTTAGATAAGTGGTATGTTTTGACGATATTGATTGAGTCATGTTGTGAGCTGATTTGGGTTCCCTCGAGGAGAAAAGCGGTGAACAAATATACAAAGTAAGTAAATGGAATGGCATTTTCCAATTTGGGTGTCGTTGTCGTTAATCATTAGTATGCAAGAGCCTTGTCCCTGCTACTTCCTGGCTAGAAGCCCCACGCATCTCCACCCACCTCCTCCCTCTCCTCTTCCTTCCTTATCCAAAGCAAGCAACTGTCCTGCTGTTTAACATGAAGCAGGAGAAATGTAGAGTTCTGTACTGGGAAGGAACTTGCGGGCCATCTAGCCCAACTTCCTGCTCAACTCTAGAGCATTTCTCAACCGGTGGCGATGCAACCTCTGCTAGACAATCCTCAGGAAAGATTAGGAATGTTTTGTTCATTTGATTTATTCGTTTTGTATCCCGTCCTCCCTGCGAGCAGGCTCAGGGCGGGTCACAACATGAATAAATACAATACAAGGTAAAATATACAACGTAAAATAGATATAAATTTACATTAAGAACATTTCTCCTAATGTTCAACCAAAAATCCAACTTCCTGTAATTTAAGCCCATTAAATTTCATCTCGTCCTGTAAAGCAGCAGAACTCTTATCCTTATGATAATACCTGAAGGGCTGGTTGACCCTTGGGCCAGTGACGCATTCTCAGCCTAACCTAGGGCCAAGGTTTTTTTGGCCCTGGCACCAACCTGGTGAACTCTCTGTCTTTGGAGACCCGAACCCAGTGGGACTTAGGGCCAAGCTACAAGTGATGAATGACACAGGTTGGACACTTGTCAGCTTCCCTCAAGTTTTGATGGGAAATGTAGGTGTCCTGGTCTTGCAGCTTGGCTCTCCGGCTGCTGTCCAATGGACTTTTCAACTGTCACTTGTCCAACGTTCCGCCAAGCTGCCTACATTTCCCATAAAAACTTGAGGGAAGCTGACAAGTGTCCAACCTGTGGCATTCATCACTTGTAGTTTGGCCCTTAGTATCATTCCATTGGGCTTGTAATATATAGATATTCCACCAAGCTTATGGGGGTTGAAGCGGGTGGATTCTCCAACCAGCCTCCTGCCAGTGGGAGAGGGGGACGTGCCCTCCCACTCTAGGTTGTCAACAGGTGGATGGCCCCCTTGCCCTACGGGCCCTGGTATTGGGAGAATGGGGATGAACTGTGTGTACTGCATTATGATGATGTTTCAACACAATGTTAACTGCTACCATTGTTTTTATATTTTTGTACATTACCATGTACAGTTTGGTGTAGTGGTTAAGAATGCGAGACTCTAATCTGGAGAGCCAGGTTTGATTCCCCACTCCTCCGCTTGAAGCCAGCTGGGTGACCTTGGGCCAGTCACAGCTCTCTCAGAGCTTTCTCAGCCCCACCCACCTCACAAGGTGTTTTGTGGGGATAATAATGACATACTTTGTAAACCGCTCTAAGTGGGTGTTAAGTCATCCTGAAGGGAGGTATATAAATCAAATGATGTTGTTGTTGTTGTTACGTTGTACTCCACTCTGAGCCTGCTCTGCAGGGAGAGTGGACTAAAAGTCCAATAAAATTAAATAAATAAATAACCTACTTCACAGGGTTATTGTTTTGAGGCTAATGGAGGAGACAAGAATGATGTAAGCCATTTAAAGTGTCCATTGGGAAGGAAAATGTGGTATAAAGGAAGTAAATATATCTCCATTGTCTGCCTCTGCATTTGTCTACATCTTTTTTGAAGTGCGGCACCCGAAGCTGGACACAGGACTCAAGATGACGTCTGACTAGTGTACAGTCAAGTCGCACTCTTGCTGCATATGACTTGGATATTATTCTCTTAACACAGCGATTCCATTCTATGCACCCAAGAGCTGATATTGTCATGCTGTTATCTGCAGCTGACAGCCTGGCACCTTCTCAAGGGTAGGTTAGGGCAGAAAATGTACCGCTGTTGCCAGAAAGACAAGGGACCGGCCCAATTATGAGTCAGACGTAAGGTCTTGCCTCAGAAGGTAAAGTGGAAGGAGTCAGTCTTTTGGCAAAATGTTTTGGGCACGCTGCTGAGTTAGGAAGCAACACTAAGATGCCCAACGTTCTGTTTTACGAGAGGGATTTCTTTACTGTTGCTAAATCCTGGCTGTCTTGCATCCCACAAGGCACCCATGTGCTTTGTGGTGTTCACTTTCTTCTTCCCCAAAGCTTCTGTTACCTAAAGCAACATTATCCTGTGTTTCTTCTGCCTCAATGAAGAAGGAGATGGTTCAGAAAAGCGTAGGAAGCATTGACTTGGTGTCTGCAGGGAGTACCCGTTTGGAAACGTCTTCCTTCATCATAGGAGGCTTGATTTGCAACCTCCCAACACTTCAGGATTGGCACTAGCGCCCCACAGCAGGCATTTTGTGGTGGCGTTCATTAGCTGTTCTCAAAATTCCCAAAGTGCCCACAGGCTCAACAAAGTTGAGGACCCCTTTTCTAACATATGCCAGTGGGGTATTCATGTCTGAAAATGTTTATTTTAAACGTATTTCCGTCTCTTAAGATTCTCGGCTACATAGGCCATGGTAGGAAGATGAGAATCCTATCGGTTTGGCAGCTTGGTGGGTGAATGGCCACTTGACCTATCTCAGTATTTATATTCTCTCTTAGCATAGTTGCACACACTGCTTCTCTGAAATTTCAAGCTTAGAAGTGAGAAAGTAGTACATGTACTTGCTGGAACACTCAAACCAGATATGGAAAATGAGTCATGAAGGCAGGGGGGATAAGGAAAGAGGTGGTGATTAGAGACAGGACTCATGACAGTTCATTTTGGTGTTTACACACTGCATTAACCAGTGGATTTTTGGGGTGTCATTTTCTTTTCTTTTTTAATATTTTTTTTATTTTTCAGTATACAAAACACTACACAAGACTATCACAAGGGACGGGAAAAGATGGAGAAAAGGGAAAGGGGCGGGGAGAATAGGGAAAAAAGGGAGGATAACCTACAATCAACACTACACTTCAATGTTTTCCCTTCATACTGCCATAATAAAAAAAAAAGCTCAATAAGATAATGATGGAGTGGTTAATCATACAGAATACACATTCCAAATTCTAATTAAACTTTCCTCCCCCTTCTGGGTCCCGGACGCAATTCTCTCTGAGCAGCCGCAACTGCGGTGCTCGTCTCCTCCCCCCCCCTCAGACTTCTCCTTTTCTTCCTGCTTGGTGCACTGGAATTCCGGGTTTTTCTCCTCAAAATCCCTTAGTTGATCTTCTGATAATATCTCATAGGCTTGATCTTTATGTCCAAACCATATTCCTTCCGGAAGTAACCATTTGTACTTTATTCCGCGGTCCCTCAGAAGAGCTACGAACTTTTTGTACTTAAAACGTCTTTTCCGGACTAGAAATGGAACGTCCTTCAAAATCTTGACTTTATTGCCCATAAAGTCCAAATCCGCATTATATGAGTTATATAGGATAGTGTCCCGAATCTTTTAAAATGAAAAGTCAATGATGATCTCGCGAGGCAGCTGTCGCTTTATTGCATATTTTGAAGAAGCCCGACGGACCTCCAAAATGGCGCTTTTGACCTCTTCTTTAGTTGTCCTCGCGGGTGTCGCCAGTAGTTCCGAGACCAAACCCCACAGATCCTCATTTTCCTCCTCTTTCACGTTTTGGAGGCGCAAAATTGTCTGCGTTCGTTCCACCTGTAGCCCGATAAGCTGGTTCTCCACCAACTTCAGCTCTTTTTTCGTAGCCTTCACAAGTGACGCACTTTCCAGAGCAGACTTCTCTGCCCCCCCCCCGCTGCTTCCTTAATGGTTTTCACTTCGCTTTCAATTAAGCCCACCCTTTGATCAGTTTCGTTCAGCTTGTCAACAAAGGGTTTTATGGCTTCCACCACCGCCCTGCGCACCAATTCTTCGAGCGACTCTCCCTTCTGCAAGGTAGCCAAGATTGACTTACCCAGAGCGGGACTTTGCTTCTTTGCAGCCATTTTAGGGGGGGGGCGCCAGCCAAATTCTGGAACTCACCGAAGGGGAAGAGCGAGTCTTCTTCAGATCCACCGCTCCTTCACAAACGCTTGTAGAACAGAAGGGATTCGCTTGTTTGCAGGCTTCCGCCTGTTTCTTTTATTTGCCGTTTCTCGTTGCCCGGCGGCACTCAAGGCGCCGCGCACCTCTGCCGGCCTCCATAGGGACAAACGGGCAATTCCCCCCCCACATAGATTTCGGGGGGTTCTTCCCGCAGCGTCCCGGACCCTGCCTCCCTAACTGGGAGTCCTGGGGGCTAATCCTTGCAGATCAGCCGCCCGGTCAGGGGGCTCGGGCGCTTCCTCCCGGACCCGCGGAGAGGAGCGTCCGACATGGCTGAGAAAACGAAACCAAATCCTTGGGGTGTCATTTTCAATTTATTCCATAACAATTTATGCAGAGATGGGTGTATTAACCTTTTTTTCTCTCATTTTCAAAATCTCAGCAATTCTTCTAGATATATGTTATTTTAAAAACTTCCATATGGTAAAGCAGAATCTCGAAATAACCAGTGTCCAATATAAAAATAGGGTTCCCTGAGTATAGAAATGGGTGGTGGTGAATTTCTCTTAGACTGAAATATAATGATAGTATATTTGGATAGTATAATACCAATTTATTTTTTTTAAAAAACAACAGATTGCAATGGCTTATGAATGAATTTTTGGTAGGTATCAAATATTTTAAAAGAGAGGTTATGCTGATTCTTCAGATGTGGAAAGATGTGAAAAGATGTGTAACCCAGGCATGTAACCGGTGCACTAACGTTGCTACAGCTAAGTAGATCTGGATTAAGAGGGCGCCAAGCGACCCGGTATAGTAGGGTTCCCAATTGACCTGGAGAAAAATGTCTTGTTCCTGAAGGCAAAATGTGTGGAAATAGTCAGTTGAAGCTTTTCATGGCATGGAAATAAATAACCTCTATAAAAAGAACAAGGCATGTTTTTTCCTGCAGAGAGTTGGCAGTACTACTATATATGCACTGCTTTTTGTCCCATAGAAGAACGGTGGTATATAAATAAAACTAAAATCACAATTGAAACTCATACAAAATCAGCTTAAAATGATAAAAATCAAGAAAGTGGCCATTTAAAATCACTGTTACAAAGGGTCCATTTAAAGGAAAACAACAGAAGAAGGATTTTGAAAACAGGGAAGCCTGGCTAGTCACTATTTATTACATTCATATCCTGATCTTCCTCCAAGAAACTCAGGATGTGAATGTAGTTCTCACATCCTCCATTTCATTCTCACAGCAAGGTTGCGAGGTAGTTTAGGCTAAGATGAACCCCGGGTCACCCAGTGAGTTTGACCAGGTGGGGGCCAGAACTTGGGTCTCCCCAATATCACCTCAGTACTCTAACCACTATGCCACCACACTGGGGCCGTTTCCACACGGCTTACCTTCCCTCAGAACAACCCGGAACATTGCGCAAAAAATGCAGCAGATCGCGTTTTCTCATGCAAGATTTGCGTGACATCGTGCAAATCTCGCGCAAGAAAATGTGATCTTCCGCTTTTTTGCACGATGTTCCAGATCGTTCCGAGGGAAGTTAAGCCATGTGGAAACAGCCTGGGTATCAACTCTTTGGCAGAATACTGACAGCAAGGGTGACTGGCCAGCCTTCTTGATGAAACTGTAGCAAAGCAGGCCCTGCTTAAAGGTTAATGCATGAAATTAGGTTTCATCTCTGGAACTAAGATAATGGGGTGGTAGTGATGCCAGTCCCCCAGTGATTCCCTGCTCCCACCTCTTGCTTCCTGCCATTTCTCAGAGAAACAGTGGAATAATATTTTCTTTTTTTAAAAAGTCTGTTGAAGCAATGGCTTGACATCACTTCCATGGGAAACCCAGAAGTGACATCATGCCTCTCTAGGAAATACCAGAAACTCTATGGTAAAACCCAGAAGTCAGTCCTCTCTAGAAACCATTGAGATACCTTTTGCTTTACCATAGAGCTTCTGATGATTCCTAGAGAGGCAATATCACTTCCAGATTTTCCCCAGAATTGACATTACACTGGTGCTGCCAACTGCCTTCCATGTCTTCCCACCCTGGTTGTCCCCTGGTTGCCAGGTCTCTCACAGCAATGGGTGACTTCTTCATGCCTGCCATTCCTCAGAGGGGCAGCAGAGGGGAAGAAACTGCTGGACAATATGACATGACTTCTGGTGAATACACATAGAGCCTTGTCTGAAACCTAGAGTGTCACACCCAGATATTCTCCAGAAGTGAGGTCACACCTTTGGTGTAGTCATCCACCCTGCTCTGTCCTTCTCCCGCTGGTGGCAAGCCAATACTGATGCATATGATAAGAGATATTGCCTAAGTAAAGTATGTTGGGGCCAAGCAATATAGGCCTTTAAAGGTAACGGCCAACGCTGTGTACTGATACACACCAAGATGCTAGGGATCCCATTCCCCTGGTGGTGAATGGAATTCCCACTACTGCTTGCCTGGCCAGCAGGGGGAAAGGCAAGGAATGGGTTTCCTAGGCCCATTCCCTTCCTAGGCACATTCCCCCACACATACACCCCGAGAGCGCTCCCATGTTTTGCAGTGGGCCAATTTGGGCCCCAAAACAGACCTGATTTGGCCCATCTGGGGCTCAGATCACTCCACTGTGATGTGCACACATGCACTCCCCAGCCTTGCACAATGATGTCACTTCCTGGAAGTGTGGGGCCGCAAATGTGAGAAACTTGCCGGAAGTAACAGTAAGGTAAGCACTTCTGCCAGGAGGGTAAGGGGACCAAGCAACCCTACAAGATACCCCGATTAGATTTGTTTCCCTGAAACTTCAATCAGTCTACAATTTAAAAGGCTTCTTAAAAACTTGCAAGAAATCTGCATTACTTGTAAAAGGGTCGTGTACACACATACAAAATGTATGCACAACCCAAAATGCTGTCTTACCAGCAAGATGAAGACGAACCCATTTTGTACGCACATGGGCTCTTTGTAGTGTTGCCAGCCTCCGGGTGGTAGCTGGAGATCTCCCAGAATTACAACTGATCTCCAGTCCACAAAGATCATTTCCCCTGGAGGAAATGGCAAATTTGGAGGGTGGGCTCTATGGCATTATACCCTGCTGAGCTCCCTCCCCAAACTCTATCCTCCCAAGGCTCCAAACCCCAAATCACCAGGAGTTTCCCAGTCCACAGTTGGCAAGACTAGTTCATTCAAAAATGATGTCAAATGCACAGAAGGACAGGGAAGAAGTCGGATTGCCAACTTCAGTTTGGGAAATTCCCGGTGATTTGGGGGTAGAGCCTGGGGGGGGGGGCTACATTTCGGAAAGGGAGGGACAACAATGGTGTATGATGCCATACAGTCCTCCCTCCAAAGCAGCCATTTTTCTCTGAGTGGTCTTTGTAGTCTGTAAATCAGATGGATTTGAGTCCAGTGGCACCTTAGATCAGCTGTTATTCTGATATATTCCCAGGCCCCACTTGGAGGTTGGTAACCTTAGGGACACTAACTGAGAGCCGAGTTTTGATGGGAAATGGTTTTACAGCTTGGCTCTCCATTACAGCTGCAAGACCAGGACGCCTACATTTCCCATCAAAACTTGAGGGAAGCTGACAGGTGTCCAACCTGTGTCAGGCATCACTTGTAGCTTGGCTCTGAGCATTGCTGGCCAGATCAAAGGACATCCCATAATGGTGCATGAACAGTCCTAGCGAGTTCATGGCAGAGAGCCGCTGGGGCTTCATGGTCCAAATAGGATCTGGAGGACCTGAGATCATCATATTCCTATCCTGACATGAAATTCAGTGTCTGACCTGGGGCCTCTCACTGTCTCTCAGCCTAACCTCACAGGGTGATTGCTGTGAAGCTAATAATAAGTTATAACACACTTTGTTAACTGCTCTGAGTGGGCATTAAGTTATCCTGAAGAGAGGTATATCAATCAAATATTATTATTGTTATTTTTAACCTGACTCACAGTATTGTTATCATGATAAAATGGTGATGGGAAAACCATGTAGGCCCCCCTGTGCTACTTGGAGGAAAGTGGGATAAAAATGACCTAGATAGGAATGTAAGATCTTCTCAAATATTTACTATCTTCTTTTGTGTGTCTCCTCGTCTTCCTCCTCTCTCCCAACTCCACTGCTCTTCCTGCTTGTTCAGAGTTGGAAGGGGCCATACAGACCTTCTAGTCCAACCTCCTTCCCAATGCAGGATGAGCCTAAAACATCTCTGACAAATATTCACCCAGCCTCCTCTTGAAAACTGCCAGTGAGGGGGAGCTCACCACCTCCCTAGGCAGCTGATTCCACCTTTGAACTACTCTGACCGTGAAAAAGTTTTTCCTAAGATCCAGCCGGTACCTTTCTGCATGTAATTTAATCTTGCTACAATTGTAATTTTACATAAGCAGCTATTCAACTATGTTGAATAAATATATAAATATTCCTCCTCCCCCACTGATTTGGAAACATGTTGCAATTAATTTTTTATCCTAATCCTCCACTAGATGGTGATAAGTGGAGAGAGATCGCATTCACTAGCATCTTCCAAGAATCCCCTGCCTTCATTTTATGCTCAAGTGCGCTACCTCATCTTGAGAGCATTTCCTAAGAAATAAATCCCACTGGTATAAATGGGGCTTAATCCCAATTGGCATGCATAAGATTTCATCTTTTGGACCTTTTTAACACCCACACGATTCAAAACCTTTTGTGCTACATTTGGATTTTTAATGCAAAGGTAAAACTTTTTTTGGCCAGTGTAATGATAATTGTTATAATTTAGAGACAGTCCCTTAGTTTGAGGATTTGCCCTAAAATCACACGGCCTTCGTTCAAGAATAAGGCTTGGTTTAAGACTAAACTTCACTTAGGATTGCCAGTTCTGGCTTGGGAATTCCAGGATGTTTGGGAGTGGAGTCCGGGAACAGTGGAGGTTGGTGAGGGGACTTAGTGGGGTATAGTGCCACGGAATCCACCTGCCGACACAGTCATTACTTCCAGAGGAACCTGTAGTCTGCAGTCTGGGAATGAGTTGTAATCCTGGGAGATCTCCAGACCCTGTCTGTAGATTGGCAACCCCCTAGGTGCCAAATCCTGCCACCTCTTCCTGATCCTTGCCCCTGCTCAAATGAGCAGCGTGGGGGAAACGATTGGGTGAGAAGATGGTGGTGATGCAGCGATACCACTTCTGGATGAAACCTGGAAGTGATGTCACTGGCATGCTAGGATTTTGCCGCTCTCTATGGTTTTACCAACATGCTTAACTGCAAAGAAGTTCCATGGAAACCAATGGCCCTTCTAAGGAATGGGCTTTGTTATTTGGGTTCCAAGCTGGAATTCTGAAAGCGCACAGTCAAAAGATCCTCGCTCAAAAGTGTATGAGAAATTGCCCACAAGGAGAAGCAAAGGCAGTAAAAAGCTTTCATGTCGCCCAGTGGCAATTAACTCAAAGTGACATGTATGCTGTAATCATTTGGCACTGTAAACATTCCCATTGGTAGCTTAATCTAGAGTCTAGGCACTCCCTTTGAACTAATCCTCTCTCACTGAAAGAGAGATTTGTCCTAGTCAACAGCGTGTTTGGAAACTTACACAATACATTTAAAAATATTTTAGAGTTGGCTTTGAAAGAAGGAGAGAAGCCCAGGCAAGCCAGAGTCTCAGATGAAAGAATATGAAAGCTACCCTAAAGTTAAATTTGCTTTCATAATACTTGAAACCATGGCTTTTTTTCTGGGAAAAGAGGTGGTGGAACTCAGCGGGTTGCCCGCACAGGGGGCAACTCCTGGCGGGAGGTGGTGCCCCTGGTACCACATGCGTGTGCGCAAAGTGCACACATTCTCCCAGGACTGCACAATGATGTCACTTTGGGTCAGCTGGAACAAGGGAGGGAGTTTTTTAAAGTTTAAATCGCCCTCGGCAAAAATGGTCACATGGCTGGTGGCCCCGCCCCCTGATCACCAGACAGAGGGAAGTTTAGATTGCCCTCCAGCAATCTCTGGAGATCAGGGGGCGGGGCCACCGGCCATGTGACCATTTCCAAGAGGTTCCGGAATTCCGTTCCCCAGCGTTCCCGCTGAAAAAAAAGCCCAGCTTGAAACAAGGAATTAGCAAATGTGTGGGTGAATCAGGGCCACAGAAAATATCCCATGAAGTTTATTTACTTAGATATTTCTCTCCTATGATTTACAATATTTCTTAGCCTTACAACAACAACCCTGTGAGGTAGGTTAGGCTGAGACAGAGTGACTGGCCCAAGATTACCAAGCAAGCTGCCATGGCAGAATGGGGATTCAAACCCGAGTTGCTCAGATTCTGCTCCTTTGTCCTCTGCACCATGCTAGTAGTGGCACACACAGAAGTAACGTTAGAAATGCGCTGTCGTAAAATCCAAGCCACGTACCCCTCAGTAACATTGAAACTAGTTTGAATTGGGAAATTATGAGCAGCCGATAATCTTTGGAAAGATTCTCTTTGGCCATTAGCTTGGTGCCTGGTTGTGGTGAGAGAACAGCTAGAGATCCCAGGATTAATTTTGCAGGTAAACAGTTATTTAACTGTGTAGTAAATCATGCTTTGGTGATTCTGAATGGACACAGAAACTGGGATCTTATGGGTGACTTTGTGTGACAAATAGAGGTAGTAGTGTAATTATATGCTGTTCTCACCACGCTTACTCTCTCAGGGCCAAGCTACACATGACGAATGACACTTGAACGGCAAGTGGATTGAGTGGAGGGCAAGTGAACAGGGAGAAATACACTTGCTGTTCAAGTGTCATTCGTCATGTGTAGCTTGGCCCTCAGATTTATAAGTTTAAGGTGGGTGATTATCAGGGAGGCGACCATCTTCCTCTGCAGCTTTCTGTTCTAGCTTCACCATGCTCTTTAATATCTTCTGGATTCTCAACTGATTCTTTGCAGTGGGAAAAAGTTAGACGGTCACCTGAATCAGCTCCTATAGTAATGAATATCATTTGTTCTAATGAATGCAAGTCTATCTTAGCGGAGATTTTGAAACAGAGGGATATTGTAAGAATGACAGAATTATTATCTACTGTCTCTGGATCTTTTCAAGCCAATTTATTCAAAACCCTTACTCCCCTCTAGGCACAAATGGGAAAATGCTTGGTTCGACGAGGAGCGTAGAGGATATATCAGAATAATTAGAACCAAGCTCCACTTATTACCAATTCACATGATCACCTATTGGAGTTTATATTCTTGAAGAAGGAGTTTAGAATTTTGATAAAGCACAAAAAGTGGCTTGCACTTTATGAAAATGGGGAGATTCTCATCTCAGCTATTAATAACAATGAGTTACAGACCTATTGGAATATAGTCAATAGAGGCCTCTCTGCTCTCTGGGCATGGAACAGGGGTCACTGGAGCAGTCGGGCGGGGAGGTAGTTGTGAATCTCCTGCATTGTACAGGGGGTTGGACTAGATGACCCTAGAGGTCCCAACCCTATGATGTTGGGATTCTAGTAAGTTTCCATCATGTATTGCCCCCAGGATATGGGAATGATATTTTGCCACTATTTTTGCACTGAATCCTGAATCCGAGATCAGAGGGGAACCTGTAGAACCCTCCCCAAACAGATTTCTGGCTGCCTGTACTCCCGGAGGCAGTGAGCTCTTTAATTAAAAAAATGCACTCAGGCAAAGCACCGGGGCCAGACCTGATACCAGTAGATCTCTTGAAAACTAATCTATCTTGGTGGAGTAATTTATTGGCTCTGCTCTTTACCCAAATCAACATCTCAGGTATTATTTCTGCATCCTGGAAACATACAACGATAGTTCCTGTTTATAAAAAAGGTCCTAAAACTGACCCTGCAAATTACCGGACCATTAGTCTCCTTTCAACAATTGGTAAGGTATATGCGGCCTTCCTCCATTCTAAACCGCTGAACTAGACAGAATCTGAAGGAATATTATGTCTGGAACAAGCTGGATTTAGGAGAGGTGCCTCAGTTCTTGATCACTCTCAGGAATCCGCCTTGAGCCTGCTTGTGGAGAGGAAGGGCTAAAAATCTAATCAATCAATCATATTGCACCATCTAGTGGAGAAGTATTCCTCATTCTCAGGAGATCACGTAGCTTTTATGGACCTAAAGGCAGCTTTTGACTCTGTCCCTAGATCCCGTCTCTGGACTAAATTGGCCAGAACAATATTTGGCTAATTTTTAAGCTGTATGAGAACACTACTGCACAAATTTGTTGCAGCCCCAAAGGACGACTTACCGGTAATATCCACCTTTCTAAGGGTGTTAAGCAAGGTTGCCTTTTGGCCCCTCTGCCTTTTAATTTATATATCAATGATATGATCCCTTGCATATAAAAATTAGCACTCTATGCACCTACATTAAGAGCCCCGTGGCGCAGAGTGGTAAGCTGCAGTATTGCAGCCAAGCTCTGCTCATGACCTGAGTTCGATCCCGGCAGAAGCTGGGTTCAGGTAGCTGGCTCAAGGTTGACTCAGCCTTCCATCCTTCCGAGGTCGGTAAAATGAGTACCCAGTTTCCTGGGGTAAAGTGTAGATGACTGGGGAAGGCAATGGCAAACCACCCTGTAAAAAGTCAGCCAAGAAAACGTCATGGTGTGATGTCCCCCCATGGGTCAGTCATGACTCGATGCTTGCACAGGGGACTACCTTTACCTGTACCTATGCACCTACATTAGCAAGATATGAAATTCCAGTCCTTCTCTACGCAAATGATACAGTGTTGCTATCCAGGACTGAATTGGGTCTATGCAAGATACTAAATGTATTTGCCGACTACTGTTCTCAAGAGGGACTTACCATAAATTATAATAAATTGAAAATGATGGTCTTTTCAAAAAAATCCTTTTCAAGCCGTAGGACATGGACCTTTAAGGGAGGACAAATAGAGCAGGTAACTCAGTTTAAGTACTTGGGAGTGGTATTTAACCATAATCTGTCTTGGAAACCTCATATTAATATAGCAACAGAAATTGCTAAAACCAACTCAAAAGCTCTTCTAAGGTTTCACTGCTCAAAAGGTGGTCAGTGTATACCCATGGCTATTACAGCCTTCATGCTAAAATAATCCCTTAGATTTTGTTTGGGGCTGGTATATGGATAAGGGAAGTTACTGAATCCTTAGACTATATACTCCATTAGTTTTTACGTCGGAAGGCAGGAGTGCCTAACTGTGTTGCTGGACCTGTGCTTACAGCAGAATTTGTGCAACACTCCTTGGAGGTCAGAGCTTGTCTTGCTGCCTTCAAATTGAGAATGAAGTCAATTGAGGGATCTTACTGATTTTGAGAAGATAATCATGCAGAAATAATCATGCAGAAAAAGAATCACAAAAATAATCATGCAGAAAATCATGAAGATAATCATGCAGAAAAAGAACCATATTTTGGGCCACATTTACAAACTTTTACTTCAATACGATACTGAAACAGAACAAGTTAAAACTTGTATGATAAATGGATGCAAAATTTTGGAGAAGAAGTAACATTTCAACAGTGGGAAAATGTATGGACTAAGGGCATAAAATTTACAGCAAACCAAACGCTCAGAGAAAACTGGTATCTTTTTTAGATGGTACATTACACCAAAAGACACTGAAAAAATGGATAATAAATATGTAGGGTCATGCTGGAAGTGGAAGGAAGCAGATGGCTCTTTCTTTCATATGTGGTGGACATGTAAAAAAGGTAAAACATTTTGGAAAAATATACATGCTGAGATTCAGAAGATTCTAAAAATCAGTTTTGCTATGAAACCCTAGACCATGCTGTTGGGAATCATACCAGACAATGTGAACAGAACATTATATGAACTATTTCGATATTTGCTGACGGTGGCAAGAGTGGTAATGGCAAGTAAATGGAGAATGCCCAACCAGGGAAATTTGGAAGGCCAAAATGTCAGAATATGCAGTGAAGGCAAAATGGCAGAATTACATAAATAGAAGGCCAATTAAAGAATTTGAAGAGAAATGGGGAAAATGTTTTGTCTATAACTGATAAAATTTATAAGATGTCTTAGTCCTGCAGATTTACAAATAATGGCATATTGATATATTTGACAACCTGATTGTAAGATAATTAGTTATATAAAAATAATAGATTGTATAATATTGAAATATTGGCCAAAAGTCAGCATTGTTACTGTTAAGTAAAGTACGAGTAATAGGTAATGAAGATAAGGAGTAGAAATAGGTTAGAATTCTTAATAGTACTTTATTTTAAGGCTCTTAAAGGTTATGATAATCAGTTATATTAAATAATAAGCAGTGTTAATGTTAATAATTGTTTATTTATTATTACTAAAATAATGAGTAGAAATAGCTTGGAATTTTGCATGTGTTGTTTATTTCGGAAAAATATTTAATCACTATTTGAATATCTATAAAGGTCATGACTTTGATACTTTGTATTTTAATAATCCTTGCAGTACACCGTTTTATATCTACTTTGCTTGTCCCCCTTTTTCCCTTTCTTTTCTGTACTCCATTTTTACTTTAATAAAATTTTAAAAAAGAGATAATGAAGGTCGACTATTTGGCACCGAATGCCCAAGGAGGTCTCTTATACTTGCTAAAGGAAAGCAGCCATAGAAGCATATGGGAAAGATATATAGATAACAAATTTGCACGGCTTGGTCTTTCACCCACCAATACTCAAGAATATAAACTCCAGTGAAACAATGAAACTGATTAGGTCGAGGGTATTCAATATAGACCTGGCTAGTACTCTAGCCTGTGCGAGACGAGTATGTTCCCCCCTTGCACTTGGAATCCCTCCTCCTGTGACTCTTCCTTGGTACAGGAGTTCTCTTACAATTCCTAATCACAGGCATGCTTTTACACTCGCTAGACTAAATTCCTTCCCAACTGCAGAGCTAAAGGGATCCAGTATAATCCTTAGGCTCTTAACCGAGTCTGCAAGGGTCAGACGAACTCCATTGAAAGTGGGAAGTACAATGGTGCGACCAGTGCAATAGAGATGCTGGATCACCTTATATTATTCTATAACAACAACAACAACATTCGATTTATATACCGCCCTTCAGGACAACTTAATGTCCACTCAGAGCCGTTTACAAAGTATGTTATTATTATCCCCACAACAAAACACCCTATGAGGTGGGTGGGGCTGAGAGAGCTCCAGAGAACTGTGACTAGCCCAAGGTCACCCAGCTGGCTTCAAGTGGAGGAGCGGGGAATCAAACCGGGCTTTCCAGATTAGAGTCCCACGCTCTTAACCGCTACACCAAACTGGCTCTCTGCCACCAGTGGGAAGCCCCCAGGTCCCAGTGGATCATTTCTGCATTACTTAAACATCAACATCCCCTGGTATCATGGGTAATAGCCCCACATTTGGCAGATTCTGAGCCAGAGTTAATGCGCTATGTGGCAAAATACCTAACAATAGTAAACTCCCTTAAACAACACTGAAATGTTACTTGCATTACTTAGAAATGAATAGGAGAAAATCATTTCTATTTCCCTACCCTGTTTTATACATATTCAATGTACTGGTTTTAAATTTTTAAAAATATATTTATATAATTTATTCTGAATAAATATTTTATGTAATTTATATATTATCTCTGCTCTTATACCCTGTTAAGATAATGTTTTACGGTGATTTTGTTGTAGTGATTCTCTATGCACGTAACACTGCAAGTTGTTTTAAATTGTGGATATGTGTGTTATAAGTTCTGAGCTTGAGACCTTTGGTCAAATGAACCAACAAATAAATAAATAATAACACATACAGTAGAGCGACACACTGATGTTGCCACCAAGGAGGGTTGCACTGGTAAGTCTGCCTTTCCAAAACATTGTTTACACCAGGCATTGGCTTGGAGAAAGAGCTTTGACATGATTTTGGGTAACAGCAGCAGTTCCTACTGGATTACTATCATGTTCTCTGCTTGCCATAGGGGAGTGGCGTTATGTTTGCCCATATACCTTGGACATTTATACTTTAATCAATACCAATTACCATATTATTTCTATAGTATTACGGTACCATGTTACCAGAGATTTTTTTTCTTGCATGAATGAATTCACTTTCACTTATATGGACAATTCACAGGCCAATAAAGAGGATTTATTATTTATTTATGTCATTTATAGCCTGCCTTTCTCACTGAGACTCAAGGTGGATTACACAGTGTGAGATTAGTACAGTCAATATCAAGAACATTTCCATAAACAAGTTCACAAAGACATAGCATTAGTAGGAATCCAACACAACATACTGGTGAGGTCTATGGCTCCTCACTTATTAGCGGATCATCTGAGATCCCCTCCCTACAATACAGCCCTCCTATCTGAGTAAAAAGGCCTTTTTTTGCATCATTTGTGGAAAGCCAGGAGGGGGGGGTGTTCGTCTGACCTCCTCAGGCAGGCTATTCCACAGGGTGGGGGCCACCACAGAGAAAGCCCGTGTGGACTGCTGTTGATTTCACCGATGTGCAGGGTGGCACCTGCAAGAGACTCTGTTCGGAAGAGCAAAGCTGCTGTGGAGGAACATAGAGCCAAGCTACAAGTGACGCCTTACACTGGTTGGACACTTTTCAGCTTCCCTCAAGTTTTGATGGGAAATGTAGGCGTCTTGGTTTTACAGCTTGGCTCTCCATTATAGCTGCAAGACCAGGATGCCTACATTTCCCATCAAAACTTGAAGGAAGCTGACAAGTGTCCAACCTGTGTCAGGCGTCACTTGTAGCTTGGCTCATAGAGAGGGAGGTGGTCCTGTAAGTATGCTGGACCAAGGCCATGAAGAGCTTTGTAAGTGATAACCAATACTTTGAACTGAGCATGGTAACCAATGGATAGCCAGTGGAGTGACTGCAGGATGGGAGTGATGTTCATGCTCCTGCTCGCTCCTGGTAACAATCGAGATGCAGCGTTTTGCACCAAGTGGAGTCTCCTAGTTAGTTTAGATAGGAGGCCTATGTACAATGCATTACAATAGTCAAGTCTTGATGTTACCATGATGTAATCATGGATCCAGGTGGCCAGGTCTGCCATATCGAGGTAAGAAACCATTTTCCAGGCTAGGGAGAGGTTGTAGAAAGCATTTTTTTGCAACCAGCTTAATTTGTTTTTCTAGTAATAGTGCTGGATCCAGTATAATCCTTAGGCTCTAAACTGAGTCTGCAAGGGTCAGACGAACTCCACTGAAAGTGGCAAGTACAATGTCCTTCAAGATTTCTGCCTTCCCAACAAGCATCACTTCAGTCTTGCCTGGGTTTAATTTCAATTTGTTCATTTTCAGCCATTTCTCCACAGCTGTCAGGCATCAATCCAAGATTTCTACTGGATCATGTGGGGACCTGGATAGGGAGATATAGAGTTGGGTGTCATCTACATATTGATGATATCCAACTCCAAAGCTGCAAATGAGTTCTCCCAAAGGCTTTACGTAGAGGTTGAATAACATGGGAGATAAGACTGCACCCTGCAGAACCCCGCAAGATAGCGCCAGTTCTAGAGATAGCTGATCTCCAACAGCAACCCTTAGAGTTAGTTCCATGAGAAACGATTTAAACCAGTCCAGGGCACATCCTTTGATGCCCACTTCCATCTCTAGACACTTCAACAGGAGAGCATGGTCTACTGTGTCAAAGGCTGAAGAGTTTGTATCTGTGATAAGTCTTCAGTAGGAATCACTGAGCTTTTCTTCTTTTTCTGTGCAATTTATTCAGATCTAAGAAGAAAATTTCTGGATCCTCACCTAAATAAGAGGTCTATTTGTTCTTTTAATTATCATTTAATGAGTCTGTTAGCGGACCTGGATTTCAACATAACATTAGATGTGTGTAAATATATAGCTGCTGCAATTAAACACCATCTGTTTTTAATGAATATTGAACAGTAATAACTTTTTAGTTATATTGCTGTCTTTTTCTGGTTGATCAGCTTGTTGGCTTTAAGAACTAAATGAGACTATTCAAAACCATATTGCTAGAATTGACCTCTCTCCTCATGTTCTCCTATCCTGTGGTCATCAGGCAAAGAGACTAGTTAAACAGAGGACTGAGGCCATAGAATGCCAAACTGATATTGCTAGTTTACATAATGTGTATGTGTGGTCAAACTTTCAAAATATTGTGAAGCCGGCAGCTAATTTAACATCCTTAGAAATAAATAGGTTCAGAAGAGAGTTCACCCTGGCCCTTCCTTCTGCAGTATTTGGAAGGCAGATATAACAAAATCCCTTATCTGGAAAGGCTTTATTCCTGTCCACTAAGAGAGGCGGAAACTACAGAGCGCATGTTCTTTAATTGCTCATATTATAAGGAAGCACGTGATGTTCTTACAATTTTAGTTGTAAGAACATTAGGCAGGCATGCCCAATTTTGGAGAGGGGAGTGTATGTTGAATTAATCCACTTTATAAAAACTTTGATAATGTGGGTGAATAAAAGAAGTAAACAGAAGAGTCCCCAGCTTGTTGCACCAATGTGATAACTTCTGAAACAAACAAAAGAGAATTTGAGTCCACTCCAGCTACACTTTTTGAAGACTCTCAAAATCTTATAGCCTGAAAATCTTGTTGGTCTCTTAAGGTGTCTCTGAACTCAAATTCTGCTGTTCTGCTGCAGACCAACCCAGCTACCTACCTAGAACAAAAGAGGCTTGATAGTTCAGACAGTATATCATTAGCTTATTTTTTTTTCCTTTAAAGGGAAAATACCGACCTCTGAAAAGATTATTTCTCAAGGGGGCTATCTGATTTCAAGTATTTTATATCTACAAAATCTAGAGAAGGAAGCCTTCACGGGCTCACCAAACAGAAATGTTTATAATCAACTTAAAATTAGGGATGCCTTGAACTTTGAAATGAATGTGATTACTGTGTGAACTTGGCTTGACTCTGTTGAACTGATCTGAGGGAAGCTGCTGTCGGATCACCTCTGTGTCCTTAAATTTTCTTAAGAGGAGGAATCAATTTTTGCTTATTCCTCCCTCCCATCCATTTTGTTCCTGGGATTAGCTGCTCACCAAGAACAACATAGTGGAGGCTTCCCTTGGGAATTAATAAAAATTGGTGGGTGGATTCATGCCACTATCAGTGCAATCCTCAGAACGCTTCCCTGGGAGTAAGCCTCATTATGTAGACATCAATAGGGTTCTGAATACGTTCGCTTAGGACCTCATTATGTTTCTGTCATTAGATAATATTCTTGGGGTAATAGTGCTAATCATCTCAAACTGAAAAAAAATATATGGAGGTCTACTTTGTGTGATGTTAGTAAACAGAAGGGGAAACGAGCAGGCACCAGAAGCACACAGAGACTCCTAAATAGTATGTCACCTAAACAGTCACCCAATTTATATTGCAGTTCTCTGGTCCATTTCAATTGAAAGAGGAAGCTTTCTTCCAAAATCTAATGTCCAATAACACTAAAAATAAAGCTAGAGAATGAACTAATGGTTGTATGAGCATGCTCCACTTCATGTGTCCATGCCAAATCCTATCATTTGCTTAATTACAATACTAATCAAGTCTAGCAGCTACCTTGAGTGCTAGCCCTTAGAGATGAGCCTCTCTTTCTCTCTCTATCTCAAAACTCAATGATGCCTACTGACAAATTTTAGTTCTGAAAAGTTACTTTTTCAAAAGAATTGGCAACAGGATCTCTCAAATACACTTAAACTGGAACATTGGGAAAAAATTGGGGAATCCCAATCCTTTAGGTCCCCAATTTTAACATAAAATTTCAAATGATAAAAATGGTGATCCATTGGTACTTACCTCCAACTCAACTCCATAGAATCTATAAATTTTCCTCGATGTACCGGTAATTGTAGTCAGATGGCTGACTTTTTCCACATGTGGTGGGCTTGCCCAATTATTGCATCTTTTCGGAAACAAGTTCACCAAATATTTTGTCAATTACAGGCATAAAGTTACATTTTCTTCCAGAGGTCTTTCTATTGGAACAGCAAAACCCCTTAATAGAAAATAAGCAACATAACAAGCAAATCTCTATTTTACTTTCTACTGCAAGAAATCCTGTTGCCGCTCATTGGAAAAACCCCTTGTCTCTCCGTATCGATGCTTGGATGGGTCACATATGGTCTTATTTTGTCATGGCAAAGCTTACTGCTGGTACACAACCATACTCTGAGAAAGCCCACAATAATTTTGTGGCAATATGGGGTGCCCACTGGTGCAATTTTTGGTTGAACAGGATTTTATTCCGGACAATCCAATTTACAAAGATATGATCTTTTTTTCTGTAGATGGTTGATTGTTCTGATTGTATTTAGATTGTCTGCTTGTATTTGGATTGGCTTTTAGGTTGTCTATCTTGTATGAAATCTATAGGTGTTGGTTTTGTTATATTTGGTAATAATAAAATTTAAATTGGAGATGAGCCTCTTTTTCTCTCTGTATTTCAAAACTCAATGATGTCAGACCACAGGGGAATCAAGAGTAAAAGCCCTGTTGTTCTAATCATCTTATTAACGAGAGCCTCACATTCCCTTTGGTCTAGTTTCTATTATGTTCTCCTCTTGACACATGAGGTTAACTTTTAGAAATACTAGTGGGACTTACGCAGGGGACACTACAGTGCACCCTTGAGATTTTGCACCATAGCAATGACATGACACCCAAGTAAACATTTTGTACAAAAGATTCAATATACATGCAGGAAACAAATCCCTTCTCGGCTAATGCACCGAAAAATTGCACAAGCTTCCATATACCGCGTCCCTTTCCACCTTGTACTAAAGGGTAAATGAGATGATGATGGGAGATTTGTGAATCTCATTTTTTAAAGAGGAAATGACAAGTTCACAGTGCAGTCCTAAGTGGGGTTACTCCCATCTCAGCCTGCTGAAATCAATAGGCTTAGAGCAGAGTAACTCTGCTTAAAACTGCATTGTCAGATGGGGGCTGAGGTATAAGGGTAAAGGTTAAACCCTTTCTTTTGCACAGTTACATCAATAAAACAACCAGAGTGGTTATTAGCCCTGATACGGCAAAAAGACAGACTAAAAGTGAAATCCTAAGCAGAGTCACTCCGGTCTAAGCCCATTGATTAGATTGGAGTAATTCTGTTTAGGATTTCACTGTAAAAGCAGGTGCAGACTGGGGGCGGGGTGGTAGTGGGAGGGAAAAGTCACACCTGCTCCTTCCAGCAATCGGTAGGATCTGCCACTAGTCAGACAGCAGTAGAAGGGGGGTGGGTGGGTGGGACCAGAGCCCTATCTTCCCTGCCCCCCCAGCAGCCTCCTTTCCGCCCCCCTCCCCAGAAAAAGGCATTACTTTTCCATTTTCTGTTCTAGCTTTTTATATACGTGTGGCTTTGATGTGGCCAAGGTGCACTGTTCCTATCAAATGGCAATAAAGTTCCCCTAACATGAGACTGGGTTGAGCCATCCCCAGGGAATTTCTCTGCAGTAAAGCCATGAATGCCCAAAGTGTAACTAAAGGCAGAATTCATGTACATTTGAACATTAATTTGATTCCTCGTGAAGAATGGCTTGTCCTTTAGATGTTAGAAGGAGTCCCGAATATGTTGCACCAATGAAGTGGATGTATTTTATATCCTATAGTCAAGGGACTGGACTGGCCCCCTTGCAAACAGGCAAATCCACACTACAGAACCCGCCACAGCTACATTTTTGCAAGCCTTGGGTAATTCCTAGGTTTGCAAAAATATTTTAGGGTTTCTTAAATCCAATTTTGGGTTACAAACCTCCCCAAAGTGAATAGCAGGGCTTTTTTTCAGGGGGAACGCGGGGGGATGGAGTTCCGGAACCTCTTGAAAATGGTCACATGGCCGGTGGCCCCGCCCCCTGATCTCCAGACAGAGGGGAGTTGAGATTGCCCTCCGTGCCGCTCAGCGGTGCGGAGGGCAATCTCAGCTCCCCTCTGTCTGGAGATCGGGGGCGGGGCCACCAGCCATGTGACCATTTTCTCTGAGGGCAACCCACTGAGTTCCACCACCTCTTTTCCCAGAAAAAAAGCCCTGGTGAATAGTAATATCTGGTGTCACCAGGAGCAGAGAGGGCTATAACCAGCTCCAGCTACCTACCTCCCCTGCTTCTCCTCCCTTGCCAAACTGCAGGTAAAGGGGAACAGATGGAAGCCTGGGTGGATGGTGGGAGGTGAACAGGAACTTTACCAGCGGGAGTGGGCTGCAGCCAGTCAAGGTACGAGAGAAGGGAAGGCAAAGACAGGGGATAAAGCCCAGAACAGCAGCAAGGAGGTAGAAAATGGAATTTCCCTTCTCCTATCAGTCTTCACCAATCCCCTTTCGTTGACTACTAAAATCATTTAAAAACTACATAAATGAACACTTGATGACTACCATAAATCAGTCACTAACTCAAGGCACCTTCCCCAACCACTAAAAGAGACATTTATCTGCCCACCACTTAAAAAACCACCTGTAGACAAAAATGGCCCTGACCTGGATAGCCCAGGTGAGCCTGATCTCGTCAGATCTCAGAAGCTAAGCAGGGTCGGCCTTGGCTAATAATTGGATGGGAGCTCTCCAACGAAGACTAGAGTTGCAGAGGCAGGCAATGGCAAACCACCTCTGATAGTCTCTTGCCATGAAAGCCCCACCGGGGGTGTGTGTGTCACCTTAAGTCAGCTATGACTTGAGGGTACTCTCTACCACCAAACAAAAATGGTGTGGCCAGTTGTCACCGACGTAGACTCTGATGTGCCCTTTCTAGGCCAAGTGACTGAGAGAGCAGTAGTAGACCAAACTCCAGGTTTTCTTGGATAACTCTGGTGCTCTGAACACTTTCCAGTCTGGTCTCAGACCTACATTGGAATATAGACAAAGGCTGTACTTCTTTGTTGCTCCTTCTGGAACTATCTGCAGCTTTTGATACAGCAGACCAGGCCATCCTGTTGAGGCATTGGGGGGCAGAACTAGGTTATCGGGTGCGTGACTTGGACTGGTTTAAATTATTCCTCATGGAATGGACTGAAAGGGTTACTATCAGTGACCAGCCACCTTCAGTATGGGAATTATCTTGTGGGGTTCCACAGGGCACAGTCTTATCTCCCATGTATTCAACCTCTATGTAAAGCCTTTAGGAGAAATCATTTGTAGCTATGGAATTGAATGTCATCAATGTGCAGATGACACCCAGCTCTCTATCCCCTGTTGATGCAAAAAAGGTTTTAAATTGCTGACTGACCGCTGTGGTCAGTTGGCTGAAAGCCAACAAATTGCAACTTAATCCAGACAAGACAGAAGTAATACTCATTGGGAAGGCAGAGATCTTGGGTTTTTTTTCCCTTAAAAAAACGGTTTTAATATATTTTATTTTACTATTACCTGTGTTGGGTCCTGACTTGGTCAGTAAAAAAGTGGGTATATAAATATTTTAAATTAAGTAAACTAAGTTAAATAATAAAGACCATTTTCTTTGAGGAGGGTCATTAGGAAGGCTGCTTGCCTGCCAGTATGTAGGGCTTAGGGGCGCTCTAACAATGTGTAGATGAAAAATTGGACCAAGCAAATAGGTCCATAAAGAAGACAGAAAAGCCGGATCTTCTTAATAAGATATTTAAGACCTGCAGCTTCATACACCGGCAAATGGATGCATTTTGTGCAGCCACAGACACGAATCAAGGAATCCGTGCACAAAATTATCAGCCCTCCACTGTACAAAAGGTTAATGTCTCTCGACTATGATGACATCACTCGAAATCAATTTATGGCATTCTGAATGTATTTTCTTAATACGAGGCGAGTCCTCAATGAGAGACAGCTTGTTTGTATAGTCTTTAATAGGCCCCAATGGGAACAGAGGCAGCTGTGTAAAGCTTGGTTGATACAGAGAATTTTTTCCCCTCTGTATTTTCTTGCTACTCATACTTTATGGATTGGAAATATTTGTAGACATCCAATCTGATTATTCACTAACGTCAGTGTGCAATGTTGATAAAACCCCATCTGCATTGCTGAAGACCTGGAACCAGTAAACTGTTACACCTCGGCTTCAGATTGCATTTGGAACACGAGGCACATGAGAGCCCACGAGGTGGGTCCAACTATCCATGGAAGAGTCACTGATGTTGGAGGAAGGCACCTTAAACCGGGAGGAATCTTCAAACTTTGTCTCAAGGTGGAGTGGTATCGAAGGGGTAGGATCCACCCATCATTTCATGTCATTGCCAACCCCCCCAAAACGCTAATGTCTCACTGCACTGGCTTAGCAGGAGATGTGCACATCTAAGACAGAATAGGAATAAAACATTACGCTACCATTTGTAAAACAGTCGTGGCACTACTTTACTTAAAGGATGTGGTGCAAACGCACAGAAACGTTTGTACTGCCTTTCTTTGATCTGCTTCCATTGCTAGTTAACTGTAGCCTGTAAAATGTCAGGCGCACAAATCCAAATTATTCCACCCCTTGCCTGCTTTAAAATTTTAACATTTGTGCAGCAAAAAGATGGTAAGGAAAGAAGACATGGATCTGAGTGGGATTTAAAGTGTAGACAGTTTTAAAACAGAACATCATCCTTCAATTTAGCAGATGGTCTTCATTTTTAAAAAGGAGATTTAGAAGTCCTTAAGGACTAACATGTTTTTATTCTAATCTAACAGGTATATTCAAAGTGTCAGACTGTGGCTAAATAATATCCTTCCTACAGGTTCTCCTCTACAAGCAAACAAGAGTCCATTGTTTGAATAAGGAAACTTTACTGTAGAAATGACCCATTATAGTCCACTGTCCTGAATAAGAGATCCAGGATGGTACAAGAGCATTGTTACCAATGAAGAGCAAAGCATGAGGTACAAAGTAACAGTTCCCAGCTGAGCCAGCCTCCCCCCACCGTTCTCAAAACAACATCTTTCAGTCTTGGGAAGCTGGACTCTGTCAAGGCCAATCTGGGATGGAACGTTGTTAGACAAAACAATCTCGTTCGGTGAGAAGTCTGCTTGGGAACTTGTGCACCTGTGGGGAAAGCACTTAAACACTAGAAGCATTAGAAAATGGAGACAGTACAGCTCATATACCCACTGAACCTGACATTCTGCCCCCCTTAAAATAAATCCCCCCCAGGTTTATATGGATAGCGAGTATGAAAAGCTTTGGTTAATCTAGGAGCATGAACATGTACAGAATTCACCCACTCATCGAACCCAGAGTCAAAGTCCTTCCACCTGATGAGGTAAAACAACTGATTGCGTTTGATTTTAGAGTCCAGAATTTGTTGTACCTCATAGTGTATTTGATCATCTATCAATGTTGGAATGGGTGGAGCTTTGACGTGCCATTTATCATCTGTTGGAGCCTTCTTCAACAGGCTGACATGGAATGTATCATGTACATGGCTCAGGTTTTTGGGTAAATTTACAGCAACAGTCACTTTGTTGATCACTTTGCGCACTGTAAAAGGTCCGAGGAATTTTAAGGCTAGTTTGCGGCTGACTTGTGCTAGTTTTAGATTCTTGGTGGATATATAAACATGATCTCCAGGTTGCAAATCCCATTCAGCCGCACGGTGGCGATCGGCGTATTTTTTGTAATCCTGTTTGGCTTTCTCAAGGTGTTTTTTAATGAGAGTCCATTGTTGGGCTGCCTCCCCCCACCAGGAAGATACATCTGGCGAAGTCGGAGAAAAGGAAGGGGGAGCGTCCAGCGGAAAAGGGTTAAAGTGGGTCCCATACACAACTTTGAAAGGGGCTTCTCCTGTAGAGGCATGTACACTGTTGTTGTATGAAAACTCTGCTAGAGGGAGGAGATCCACCCAATTATCTTGTTGGAAGTTGATGTAGCAACGAAGGAATTGCTCTAAGATCTGATTAGTTTTTTCCGACTGCCCGTCGGTTTGTGGGTGGTGGCTTGAACTGATTCCTTGTTCAATGTTTAACATCTGTAAAAGCTCCCGCCAGAAGTTGGCAACGAATTGTCCGCCGCGATCCGAAATTACCTTGGACGGAAAAGAATGTAATTTTACAATGTGTTTTAAAAATAGATCTGCCAGTTTCCGAGCGGTGGGTATAGTGGTACATGGAATGAAGTGGGCTTGCTTGGAAAACAGATCCACTACCACTAAAATGCAGTTATGCCCCTTGGATATTGGTAAATCAGTGATGAAGTCCATGGATATCGTTTCCCACGGTTTGCTGGGCGTTTCCAAGGGTTGCAATAGACCCGGAGGTTTTCCCTTGCGGGTTTTGGCGCTGAGGCAAATGGGGCAGGAGGCGACGTATTGGGAAATGTCTTTGCGCATGCCTGGCCACCAGAACTGCCGTTGTATTAAATGTAGCGTTTTCAAGTACCCATAGTGTCCTGCGGTGGGGGCATCATGACACCGCTGTAAGACCTCTTTTCGTAGACTGTCGGGTACATAGAATCTATTTCCCGATAACCAATCCCCCTGCGGGGATTGTTGTAGCTTGGATTTGGGCACCTTATCCCCCTCCTTTTCCACCTCAGCCTTAAGTTTCGATTTCCATTCTTGGCCGTGCTGAAGGGGTTGGATTGCGCGGCTGCGTGTAGTTACCACGCCTCCCAATTGCGTAGGTGAGAAGACTGTATCTATAGTCTCCTCCCGTTTACTTCTATGTTGGGGCATGCGTGATAGGGCGTCTGCAAGAAATTTGGTTTTGCCCGGGAGGTAGTTCAAAGTGAAATTGAATTTGGAGAAAAATTCCGCCCACCGTAATTGCTTGGCATTTAACCGGCGGGGACTTCGGAGGGCCTCTAAGTTTTTATGATCTGTCCAAACCTCGAAGGGGTGGCGTGCCCCTTCCAACCAATGCCGCCAGTTCGTAAGGGCTGCTTTCACTGCAAAGGCTTCCTTTTCCCACACATTCCAATTTCTTTCTGCCTCAGAAAACTTTCTTGATAGGAATGCACAAGGTCGAAGTGTCCCGTCCTCCCCCTTCTGCAATAACACTCCTCCAATTGCAGTATCGCTGGCGTCGACCTGCACTATGAAGGGGTAATTTTCATCGGGGTGGCGGAGAATGGGTTCTGTTACAAATTGCAATTTTAAACATTCAAAGGCTGTTTGGCAATCAGGTGTCCACAGCAATTTGGAGGAGGGTTTTTTCGCTTGGTCCCCTTTATCTTTGGTTTTTAACAGTTCTGTTAGGGGAAGCGTGATCTGTGCAAAATTTGCAATGAATTCCCTGTAAAAGTTGGCAAATCCCAAGAAAGACTGCAGTTCTCTACGGGTAGTGGGAGTTTGCCATTCTTGGATCGCTTGTATTTTGGTTGGATCCATTTTTAAACCCTGTTGGGATATACAGTAACCGAGGTAAGTGAGTTCAGTTTTATGGAATTCACATTTAGATAGCTTGATGGGCAACTTATTGCTCATTAGAGTGGCCAAAACCTTTTGAACCAGTTGAATGTGGTCCTCCTCTGAGTCTGAGTAGATTAACACATCATCAAGATACACCACCACTCCTTTATATAGAAACTCATGTAGTACTTCATTTATCATGGACATGAAAACCAACGGGGCTCCCGTCAATCCAAAAGGCATAACTAAGTATTCATATTGTCCGAGGGGTGTATTAAACGCGGTTTTCCACTCATCTCCCTTTTTGATACGAACGTGGAAGTAAGCATCTTTTAAATCTAATTTTGTAAAGATCTTACCTTGCGCCACGACGTTGAGAAGGTCCCGGACAAGCGGGATGGGATAGGCGTTGTTGGTCGACACAGCATTAAGTCCCCTAAAGTCCGTGCACAGTCGGAGTCCCCCGTCTTTTTTCTTCACAAAGAGTACCGGGGCTGCATGGGGACTATTGGCTGGACGGATGAACCCTCTTTGAAGATTAGTGTCAATGAATTTTCGGAGTTCTTCCCGTTCATGGAGACTCATAGGATAGAGTCGGCCTTTGGGTAGTGAGGCTCCTGGTAAGATCTCGACGGCGCAATCAGTTCGTCTGTGCGGGGGTAGAGTATCAGCTTCTTCCTCGGAGAAAGCCTTCAAATAGGGCCAGTAGTATTTGGGTATTTGATTTATTTCTTCTTGGGTGAGAAGAGCCTTTTCGGTGTGAGTTGGATCACTACCCCAATTCTGGTTCCAACGATGGCTTTTACAGTTGGCGTGGGTGAAGGCGATACTTCCTTCTGCCCAATTTATGTAGGGGTTGTGATCGCATAGCCACTTGCTGCCCAGAATTAACGGGTATTTGGCTGTTGTACTGATGACAAATGACCTTTTTTCCCAGTGTTGTCCCATGCCCGTCACCACTGGGACTGTTTCTGTAGTGACGGGGTTCATGTTGGTGCCATCCATTTGTTCGAAAATGACTGGGTTTTGTAATTCCCGGATTGGCAATACTAGTCCATTGACTAGTGCTGGGGCGATGATGTCTCTTGAACAGCCGGAGTCAATGAGGGCTTGTACACGGATGTGCATCTTTCTTTCGGGGTTTAGCAAAATCACTGGCATGAATAATATGGACCCATGCGGCCGGTCCCTGGTTGGGACGGGTCGGGGGTGGATCTGTCGTTTGGGCCCTTTTACGACAGATCCATTTCGTTTCCCGACTGGGGGCTTTCTGGATTCCCCTCTACGTTTGGGGTAGCGGGGTCGTATTCCATAAGTTCTTCTGCCTCCAATCCCCTGTCTGGGGCAGGTCGCTGGGAGATGCCGCGGCCTCTACCCGATCTGGGAGCTGGTGTTGGGCGTTGCAACGTGGGGAATGGAGCAGGGGTTGGACGCCGTAGTTGGAGCAGAGGTCTTTGCACAGGCCGATAAGGGCATTGTGCCGCAAAGTGGCCGGCTTGACTGCATTGCAAACACAAACCCTGTTGCCATCTAGCATCCCTCGCTCCGCGGGTAGCGTATCCAACACCTCGTCCTCCCTTCTGCAAAGTTAAGGGGCGTTTTTGTCCCGTTTGTTGTTGTTGTTCAACTAAACGGACTTCCAATATGCGATTTTCAACTTCACATGTGAGTTGAATCCATCCCAACAGAGTAGGCGGATTATCTTGCATGAGGGCTCTATCCAGAAGTCTCGGGTTCAGCCCTTGTTTGAACAGAATTATTTTAGTAGATTCTTCACATCTAGGGCTTTTAGCGGCTAGCTGTCGGAACTTTGTAACATAGTCTCTTGCCGACATGCTGCCTTGTCTAATAGCTTGCAATTCTGTTCGGGCTCTGGTTTCTTCTAAGGGGTCTTTGTATTGTGCCCGGATAGCATCCACCAACCCTTGTAAGGTATTGAGTTCTGGGGCCCCAATATTGTATAGTCCTACATACCAGTCTGCCGCTTTGCCTTGTAAACGTGAACCGAGATGTTCAATCTGGCTGGCCTCACTCCCAAAAAGATGTCCCCATCGGTTGAAGAACTGTACTACTTGTACCAGGAAAAATCCCAGTTTCGAGGGATCTCCGTCAAAAGTAGCTTCCAGTTTCACCCAGCCCATTGGAAGGTCTTGCCTTGGGGCTGGTGTGGGGTAATAGTCCATCGGAATAGTTAGTGGCGCCTGTGGCGCGGGAGGAGGCCATGGCTGTTGTGGCAGTAATGGTTGCCCGGGGCCCCTCGGCTGCGGTGGTAGATACGGCACGGGGTGTATCGGAGGGGGCCTTACCGGTTGGGCTGGTGGTGGCATCACCGGCTGAGCGGGCGGTGTTGGCAGCGGTTGAGCCGGCGGTGGCCGCACCGGTTGTGCTGGCGGCGGTATCACCGGTTGGGCTGGAGGTGGCCGAACAGGTTGGGCCATGATTGGTCGCTGCGGTGCGGGTCGGTGGGGTCGAAGGGGTATAGGCCGTAGTGGTTGATCGGGAGGTGGTAATACCTGTTGCGTTGGAGGTAATCTTACCGGCTGCTGTAGTGGTATTAGCTGTGGTCGAAGCGGGAGGGGCCGCTGCGGCGAAGGCCTGATGGGTGCTGGGCCGCGCGGGCTTGCCCCTCCCGGCGTCGTTGATCTGGGACCTGGAGGTTGTTCTCATGGCACGACCTGCACTGGTTGATCCTCCCCTGGGATTTGTTGTATGGGGATGATTACTGGAGTTTGGTGCGGCGTTCCCTCCCTTGGGGGAGCTGGAGGCTCTTCTAACTGGTCCGGCCGGACCGTTATAGGGGAAGTTGGAGGGGGTATCACCGGCGACTCTGTCGGGCGGGTTGGTTCCTCTCCACCTCCTCCTGGAACTTCCAGTGGAGTATCCCCGGAATGCGGAACCTCGTCCGGTCTAGGGGTTTCCGTTGGAGTCTCTCCCGTCTCTCCCGGGCAGGGTTCCCCCTCTTCTTCCGATTCGGAAGGCTCGTCAGGGCACTGGCTAGTGGTGCAGGACCCCTCTTCATCTTCCTTCCCTGGGTTATTCGAAGGCAGCGGCTGCAACGGAGCAGGTTCCCTCGGATTGGAAATTACGCTTTGTAGGGTGGCTATTTGTATAGCCATCTCTTCTGGTGATGGTCTCTCTCCCGCCACCATCAATGAGAGTAGATGTATGGCATGAGCTAGGCTTTCTTCCATATCGACCAACCTAGCTTCCAGCAATTGAATTCTACTGGGACCCGGTTGGTCCGTCGTGGAGCCCCCTGCGACTGCTACCACCGGGGAAATTGGCCCCCAAGGTGGAGGGTCTCCCTGATCGCCTTGCGATCTCGCTGCTAGAATTCCTTTGGCTAGTCCCGTAACTGCCGAAATGCCGGAATCCACAGCAAGGGTGCGATTTTGCATCTGCACCCAACTTTGTTCGGAAACCTCTGGTTGCTCCGACCACGGAGTGAGTTCCGAATAATCCCAACTTAGGATGCCGCGGCGGGACGTGTCCCATTCCGTTTGCTCGGTCGTCCTATTCCAAAACAGCCATGGTTGGCTACTGTCCAATTCAGGGACTGTCTCTAGGCTTCGACGCCCGTCCATAGGTAATCGCTGGTGCACCCCACTGGTCCTGCGCTCTCTCGTTTCTCGGGGTCTGGGTCCCCACTCCGAAGGTGTAGGTAACGAGAACAAGGGGATGGTGGTGGCCGTCGGCTTGGAGGCCGTCGACTTTTCCTCCCCACTGCCGAAATCGATGAGAGGCGGAGTAGTGGTTGAAGCTCCGTTCCCTGCTGGTGCAGGTGTTTGAAGTTCTTGGGGTTGCACTGGTGGATTGTCGGGAGACGCATACGGATCAAACAAAGGATCCCTGTCTGGGACTGCTTTGGATTCCGCTGGGCCCGACTGAGACATGATTGGTAACAAAATGTCAGACTGTGGCTAAATAATATCCTTCCTACAGGTTCTCCTCTACAAGCAAACAAGAGTCCATTGTTTGAATAAGGAAACTTTACTGTAGAAATGACCCATTATAGTCCACTGTCCTGAATAAGAGATCCAGGATGGTACAAGAGCATTGTTACCAATGAAGAGCAAAGCATGAGGTACAAAGTAACAGTTCCCAGCTGAGCCAGCCTCCCCCCACCGTTCTCAAAACAACATCTTTCAGTCTTGGGAAGCTGGATTCTGTCAAGGCCAATCTGGGATGGAACGTTGTTAGACAAAACAATCTCGTTCGGTGAGAAGTCTGCTTGGGAACTTGTGCACCTGTGGGGAAAGCACTTAAACACTAGAAGCATTAGAAAATGGAGACAGTACAGCTCATATACCCACTGAACCTGACACAAAGACTACTTCATCAGATGTATGCCATGAGCCCTCACTAGGTGGACATTTATATATCAGCTTATGAAGAACTGGTCACTACAAGTGTTAAAAATAGCTTAGCAAAACTTACTGCACCTGTGAATAGTCACTGAACTTTCCTTCGTTCCAGGTAAGTTTGTTTTTGCTGCCACAGACTTAACACAACCGTTCCTCTAGAACTGCAGATGATTGATGTGTGATTGACAGATGGTTCAAGAATTGCAGCCTACCCGGATTCTACTAAACAGTGAACAATTTGGAGGTGGGCTACGGAGAGGTCAGAGAACCTTGAGTTTTGATAATACCCTGGCGGCTCAAAGTCTGAAAGAATGGCTGATTCCACACACATTGGATAATGCACTTTCAATGCACTTTATCAATCATTTGAGGCGGATTTGAAATCCATTCCAAATGATCTATAAAGAGGATTGGAAGTGCATTATCCAACGTGTGCGGAATCAGCCAATGTCTTCATGGATAAACAAGGACACAGTAAAGTGACAGGGTGAGATTCTGTGATTTTTTTTTCCATTTGGCAAACTGAAAAATGAGGAAAAGGAATAAGTTCACAGACCCCGTGCCACACTGCTCATATAAGTAGACTGCTTGTGTAAGTGGTACCAGCAGCGCTCACTTGCCTCCAATATATAGTCAATATATAGTCAGAACCAACTTGGTCTCCTTTGATCTTGTAATATACTCAGTACTTGTTAAGATATGTGTCTCACAAATGTTTTGTTCTAATTTGTGATTAAAAACTGGAGATTGTGTTCCCAGGCTTGATGTCTGGCTCCACCGGGTGTTTTACGGCTCAGCGTTGATGAGTAATGATCTTACTGATTTCTGTATGCAGAGTTAGGCTGATTCCGCACACGTTGGATAATGCACTTTCAATGCACTTTAGCTATCGTTTGGAAGTGGATTTTTTGTTTCACTCTCGAAAAATTCAGTTCCAAATTATCTCTAAAGAGGATTGGAACTGCATTATCCAACGTGTGCGGAATCAGCTTTAGAAGGGTATAGTGGAGTGTTTATGCCTGATTCACATTTTCTAAATCCACATGTTTTAAGTCTGAACTTTGTATGAGTCAAGTCAAGTTAGCCTTTATTGCCATATATCAGCAATTCAAGTTATTAAAATACAGACACAATAAAAGGAAAAAGCAATCATAACTTAGTCCGTGATAACCTTTGACGCCATTTCAAAGCAGCATGGAGAAACTTAGCCACCATCTCAGTTACCTCGGGAAAAGAATTGTTCAACAATCTATAAACTTTGAGTGAATCGGGGCAGTCCATTGTATTAGCTAGAACAGATTTTAAATATGTGTGACGTATATCAACATACAGATGACAATGCAGAAGAACATGTGTAATTGACTCAACACAATTTTGTTTACATAGGCAATATTGGGTTGAATAGGGTGTCCTGTTAAATCTACCATATAAAATGGCAGATGGCCTAGCGTTACACCTAGCCAGGGAAAATGCCCTACATTGATGTGGAACCTGTAAGGAGGATAAATATGGGGCCATCCTCCCTACAGTGAGAGGGATCTCAAAGCTTTTTTTGGGGGGGGGAGTAGGTTCTGGTAGCCAGACCAGGACTTTTTTTCAGGGGGAAGGCGGGGGAACGGAGTTCCGGCACCTCTTGAAAATACTTGGCAATAGTGCTTGAAAATAATATGTTTCTTCTTCATTTCCCTCTTGAGAGTTCCGCCACCTCTTTTCCCAGAAAAAAAAGCCCGGAGCCAGACTATATAATTTCTAGTGATCGATGTCCAACATCCTGTTCTGAATTTGTAAAAGTGCAGCATTTGATGTTAACATTGAACTTTGTATAGAGGTGTTCTGCAGAAAACATGATTCCCAGGCAAGTGTGGCCCTCATTCAGATCCAGCCTGCAGTATGAAAGGAGAAGGGACTTGGACCCACCACCAATGTGGTTGCCCTGATCAGAAAAAAACACAGGGGGGCGGGGTCTGCTGTTTGCCCAAAATAATGCAGTTACTGATGAAGTAATCTGATCCAAGTCAATTCAGCAAAGGCTTCACTATATCAGAAACGGAACCAGATTTACAGATGAGCTAGGTAAGTTACACTTCAGCAACTCATAATATGAGGTAAAGGTAAAGGTAGTCCCCTGTGCAAGCACCAAGTCATTACTGACCCATGGGGGGATGTTGCATCACAACGTTTTCTTGGCAGACTTTTTATGGGGTGGTTTGCCATTGCCTTCCCCAGTCATCTACACTTTACCCCCAGGAAACTGGGTACTCATTTTACCGACCTCGGAAGGATGGAAGGCTGAGGCTGTTTTCACACTACTAACCTGCTTCCGTGATGTTGCTAAACATCGCGCAAAAAACACAGAAGATAGCATCTTCTCGCGAGAGTTTTGTGCGACATTGTGCAAAACTCTCGCAAGAAGACGCTATCTTCCGTGTTTTTTGCGTGACATTTCACAACATCAGGGAAGCAGGTTGGTAGTGTGAAAACAGCCCAAGTCAACCTTGAGCCGGCTACCTGAACCCAGCTTCCGCCAGGATCAAACTCAGGTCGTGAGCAGAGCTTGGACTGCAGTACTGCAACTTACCACTCTGCGCCACGGGGCTCTTCTCATTTACCATAATATGAGAGGACTCTCTAAATAAGAGGCAGGGGGAAAATCTAAAGTTGGTCAGATTATATATCTTTTTTTTTGTGCCTTTGCCATTGTATATAGGCAGAAACAAAGTCTTCATATTTATATTCCCAGTGACCTTTCTATGAGAAAAATTAAGTTTTATTTATATTGTATAGCATGGAGAAATGCTTTTATTTGTAAGTTTGGACTGTGTCAACCCCCCCCCTTTTAAAAGGAGTCTCTTTGCTGAGAACAAGAAGGAAGAGGGAGAGAAAGCCAAACGCTTTCTAAGCTGCACCCAGCCTTGAGTGCAGCTTAATTATGCACATGTGGCGAAAAGGCTTTCTGCTAGAAGCTTACCCTTCCAGTGTGTTGTAGGGATCACATTCCCCCGGTGGGGTTGAGGAATCCCCCGCTTTCACCCTCTACCCCCTGCCACCACTTACCTGGCTAGTGGGGGAGAAGGGCGCAGGAACGCCCTGGACGTGCTCCCGGGGGCGGCGTGACAATGTCACTCTAAAGAGTGATGTCATTGCATTACCCCAAGAGCACCAGTGCGCTTTTTAGCATGCCAGGCAGAGACTTGGACTGCCAGATGTTCCAAAGGGCAAAAACAGGCAGTGCTCACAGGCCAGTGGGGCTGTTCCACCATATATGGGAACGCTTAAACTGATGTAATTTACGACATCGTCATTCCAGGAAATATCCTTGGCCCTAGTGGCTGTGGTGAGGGGGCCTATTATCATGTCAGGGTTTGAAGTAGCCAAAAAAACGGAGGGTAGGTCTCATACAAGCAAGAGAAGCAGAGGGGACAAAAAGTCCAAAGAGACCTAAATGAAATATATAATTTTTATAGTATTTATAATTTTTAGAAAGAGCAAGTGCAAAGGTGTGTTAACAAATTCAATAATACTATACTATTCATATCCAGCATACCTTCGGGACCGCCTCTCCCCATATGTTCCCTGGAGGTTGCTTCGATCAGCTAATAAGCAGTTGCTGATGGTCCCTGGCCCCAGGGAGGTCTGTCTGGCCTTGGGCCTTTTCGGTCCTAGCTCCGACCTTGTGGAACTCTCTGTCTGAGGAGACTAGGGCCCAGTGGGATTTGTTATCTTTCCACTGGGCCTGCAAGATGGAGATGTTCCGCCAGGCATTTGGTGGGGGCTAGGCTGTCCTCTTGCCAGCCATACCACTGAAGACCGTCCACCACCCATGCAGGAGCTCATAAAGTGTGACACATACTTATATCTAGGGTTGCCAGGCCCCCTCGATCTCCCAGCGGGAGACTGGGGCCTGGCTCTTACCTTGGAGGAGCTCATGTGTGCACGCGTGCACAAAGCGCATACACACGCTCCTGCAAGCATGATGATGTCACTTCTGGGAGTGACGTCATCATGCAGCCCCCGTTTGGGCACTGATCAGGCCCGTTGTGGGCCCCTGCGGAGCACAGGAATGCTCCCATGCCCCACAGGGGCCCACAACGGGCCCAATCCACACCAAAACGGGCCCAATCTGCGCCCATTTTGGCATGGATCAGGTCTGTTTTGAAGCGGATTGGGCCCATTTTGGACCCCTGTGGAGCGTGGGAGTGTTCCTGCACTCCGCAGGGGCCCACAACGGGCCCAATCCGTGCCAAAACGGACCCAATCAGTGCCAAAACGGGTGCGGATTGGGCCTGTTTTGGCACGGATTGGGCCCGTTGTGGGCCCCTGCAGAGCGCAGGAACTCTCCTGTGCTCCACAGGGGCTCCGATCCAGGCCAAAACAGGCCTGATCCTGGGGCTGCTATGCGCGGGGGGGCGCAGCACCGCAGAGCGGCGCGCATGGAACGTGCGTGCCCCCCCGCTGGCAAGGTAAGTGGGGGCGGGGGTGGGAGGGTGGGGGCAGGGGATCCCCCACCGGGGGTCTGGCAGCCCTACTTATATCCACATCTGAGAAATTTTATTGCACATGGATAAAGTTTTAAAATGTTTATTTATAATGTTTTTATTGTTTTAAACTGTAAGTTATAAATTGTATGTTGTTACACCGCCTTGAGCCCGTCCGACCGGGAGGGTGGTCTAGGAATGTAATAAATAAATAAATAAATAAATCATATCCAAATACCTGAAACGATCCTTAATTCCAAATTGTACAATGCCATAAATATACAAATCAATCCAAACCAATGCTTGTCAATCAATAAATGTCCCAATACATCAGGTAAGTAACAGTCGAAACACACGAGATGAAATACCTAGGTTCAACTCGTGTTCTCTTACCTAAAGGTTTGTCGGGAAGTGTAGGCGTCCTTGCAGCTTAAAGTTTAGCATTTACAGAGCAGCAGGGAGAAGTGCAGGTGTCCTTGCAGCTTAAAGTTTAGCATTTACAGAGCAGCAGAGAGGGATGTGTGGGGGTCCTTGCAGCTTAAAGTCTCCCGGTGCAGCCAGGCGTCGCTCTGCAGGGCCCGGCCGGGTGAGGGCAAGGGAAAATGCCGTGATGCACCTTGAGAGTGGGAGGAAAGGCGCCCCACGCCTGCACTTCCCTCCTCGCTGCTCTGTAAATGCTAAACTTTAAGCTGCAAGGACACCTGCACTGTAAGTGCTAAACTTTAAGCTGCAAGGACGCCTGCACTGTAAATGCTAAACTTTAAGCTGCAAGGATGCCTACACTTCCCGGCAAACCTTTCTGTAAGAGAACACGAGCTGAATCTAGGTATTTCGTCTCGCGTGTTTTGAGTCTAAGAAAGTTCATCCTAAGATGCAGTCAATAATATTATGCTTTGTTTTTTCTTTTTTGCAGGCAGAAACCTGTCAAAACAATCAACAACGGGGAGAAGAATCTCCGGGGAGTTGGCAGTAGGGAGGAATGCTCCCATGAAGTTGGCAACAGGTGCGCCAGCCCTTAGTACATCCTGTTTCACTCCGCTTCTTCAAGCCAATCCTTACACAACTGCTGATTTAGTTCAGAATCATTCTTAACATGCATTGGTATTCCTTCCAAGATCAAGTTTAAAAGCAGCCCCAGAAGTAAGCTGGCCTCTTCCTCTTTGCCCCCCCCAAGCAGAACCTTCTATTCCCTTTGCCTATTCTAAGGCCACCAAGTGTACAAAAATTTCATGCAGGCTTGATCCTGAATCGTCCTCATCTGACGATGATAGGGCTACTGGAGGCTGCCTGGAAATAGGCCTCTTTGCTGGTTGTTTGCCCTTAGAGGGCCCTGCTCTCTTCTTGCGGGGGGGGCATTACTAGCTTAATAATGTAACTAGCCAGCAATAATAACTGTACTTATATACCACTCTTCTAGACAGGTTACTGCCACCCTGAGCGGTGATAACGGCCCTGAGTTGTATAAGGGCAAAAGCTGTCAGGCAGCAGCCTGAATGGAGCCAGCCCCCCACCCCCCAAGAGGCCCTGGGATCTCTAAAATGGACACTGATACTACCAAAATGGCTGCCTGCCTAAATGCAAGATGGCCCCCAGGCACCCTAAAATGGCCCCCAGCAAATGGCAAAATGGTTGCTGAACTATTCCCTGTACTGTGGCCACCCTCAAAATGGCCACTGGGCTTTAAACTCTATAACTGTCATGTATGCCTGCCTGCAGTACATTCCATTTGTATGTTATAAGCCACTTATTAATCCTCTGACACTATGAAGAATTTTGAATACCTCTCCTTGCCTGTTATTGAATGGAAGACAGCGTTTAACACCTCTTTGGGACAATTTGAGTACACAGTGATGCCTTTCGGATTACAAGAGGTCCTGGGATGTTTATGAATTTAATCAACGAAACCTTACATGAATACCTGTACAAAGGTGTAGTCTTTTATTTGGATGACATTTTAATTTATTCAAAAGATTATGAGTCACATATTCAGTTGGTCCGGCAGGTACTGAAAGCCCTGCATGATAACCACCTACCCGTAAAACTGTCCAAATGTGAATTCCACAAGGAGGAGCTGGATTTTCTGGGCTACAGAGTCTCGGGGCAGGGATTAAAAATGGGCCCTAAGAAAATACAAGCAGTAGTGGGGTGGGAACCCCCCCACAACCAGGAGGCAGTTACAATAGTTCCTGGGATTCACTAATTTTTACAGACCCTTCATAAAGAACTTTGCTCAAATATCATTGCCTCTCACTGACTTATTAAAAACCAAAGGAAAGGGGACGCAAGGAACTAAAACAAGTGCAAAATTAGCCCGGTCTCAAGAATGCCAAGAGGCATTTGAGCAATTAAAAAAACTGTTCACCTCAGAGCCAGTGCTACAGCACCCAGATGAAAACCGTAAGTTTATTGTACAGGTGGACGCTAGTGACGTTGCAATGGGAGGGGTCCTGTTGCAAACCAATGATGAGGGGAAACTGCACCTTTGTGCATATGTGTCCAAAAAATTCTCTGAGACTGAATGCCACTGGGTGATCTGGGACAAAGAAGCCAGCGCAGTTAAGTTGGCACTGTCTACCTGGAGACATTGGCTAGAGGGGGGCAAAGTACCTTTTGAAGTGTGGATGGATCATAAAAACCTAGAAGCGTTAAAAACACCATCCAAGCTCAGCGCCATACATCTAAGGTGGGCGGAGTTCTTCTCCAAATTCAATTTCACACTGAAGCACCTTCCCGGCAAATCTAACTTCCTGGCAGATGCTTTATCACGCATGCCCCAACACGAAAGCCAAAAGGAGGAAGTAATAAACACTATGTTTTCGCCAACCCAGCTGGGAGGGGTTGTAATCACCAGAAGCCAATCACAGCAGATGAAACAAGATACCATTCCCACAGGCTGGGAGGAGAGAGTCTCCAAGGAGACCGAAAGGGAGGGGGACGCTCTGCCCAAGGATGTACTGCAAGGAGGCGAATTGGGAGGCTGGTACAAACAGGGAAAATTGTACATTCCAGCCAATTTAAGGGGGGAAGTGTTAAAGCAATGACACGACTCCAAACTAGCTGGGCATTTTGGATATTTGAAAACACTACACCTAGTACGGAGACAATTTCGGTGACCAGACATGAGAAAAGATATTTCCTAATACTTTTCTCCCTGCTAAGTATGCCTGGGGAAGACTAGAGGGGGCAAGCCGCCTGGACTGCTATGGTCCTTAGAGACCCCCTCTCAACCATGGTCAGTGGTCTCCATGGATTTTATCACAGACCTCCCCCTCTTGAAGGGAAAAACAGTAATTTTGGTGGTGGTTGATTTATTTTCTAAACAAGCTCATTTCATTCCTTGTTCTAAAATCCCCACCGCAAAGAGGCTGGCTCATCTATTCATGCTGCACGTAGTAAGGCTGCACTCATTTCCTGATAAGGTAATTTCAGATCACGGAGTACAATTTCTTGCCAACTTCTGGCGGGAGCTATTGAAAGTTTTTCTTGAACAACTCGTACCCATCCACTACCATATTCCAGTCATGGGAATCATCCCACCAAGTCTCAGTAATTCCTACTATATCATAGCCCTCTGTTTGCAATAGAAGCTCAAGCTCTTCTTTCTTATTGCCCATACTTTGGGCATTGGTATATAGGCACTTGTAGCCTTGTACCTTTGTTTGATATGCCCTACCCAGGTGGGCCCCCACTGTTATCACTTCTTCATTGAAATCCCCATGTTGATCATCCCCTTACCCTTGCGGCATCAGTTTTAAGCTCTCCTGATGAAGCTCTCCAGGTTCTTTCCAAACGTTTTCTTCCCTGACCTTAAGAGGTGAAGCCCATCATTTGCTAAAAAGCCTTCTCTAAGAAAACTTATCCTGTGGTCCCAGAACCCAAAGTGTTCCTGCCGGCACCACCACCTCAGCCAACGATTCACCTCGAGCATGGTCTGCTCCCTTTGCATTCCTCTTCCTTTGACAGGAAGGATAGAAGAGAATACCACCTGTGCCCCCACTGTCTTCAGCTGCCTTCCAGGATCTTCATACTCCTCTTTAATTCTTGTGATGGTATTCGTGGCTGTGTCATTCATTCCCATGTGAACCAGCACAAACAAATACTGATCAGTTGGTCTGATCAATTTCGGCATTCAGTCTGTAATATCCTGAATTCTGGTCCCTGGCAAGCAACGCATCTCTCAGAGTAGAGGATCTGGCCTGGACACATGACGTTCCATACCCCTGAGCAGAGAGTCCCCAATGACCACCACCTTCCATTTTCTTCCACTTCCATGTGGTCCTATGCCCTCTTCACTCCCACCTCCAGGTTTTTGTGGTTCTCCTTCCACTCTCATCTCCGTCACCATCTCAAGCACCCCAAAACAATTATTGAGCTCCAATGGAGCAGAGCATTACCTTAGCCCACGTCTTCCAGTTTGTATTGCAGAACTGAGAGGAGGCTCAGAAGGAGATTGACTTTCTTCTTCTCTTGGACTTATTTCTTCATGCTTGTGCAGATCCCCCAGGCTCTTCTCAATAAAAGCCTCCCCTTCCTTGATTTCCTAGTGATCCTCTCCTCCAGGCTCTGAATCTTCTCCTCCAAAAGCCTGACCAGCTTACACTTCTGACAAGCGAAGTCCGTCTTCTCTTCCTGGAGGAGAACAAACATGGCACACTCCATGCAGGTGACTGGAAAGGGGCCTTCGGTCGACGTCTCCACCTTCCAAGTATATCCCAAGAGCCCTCTTCTAGCTGCAGCTCCCTTTCCTTCTCCTTCTCAGAGCCCGGATGGCTGTGATGTGCCTCTGGTGAGGAGGAGCCTAATTCAATCAAGGCTCACTCAGTACAGGGTGGGGCCAGCAGTTAGCCCCAGGTAAAACAAACACTCTCCAGTTAGTAGAAATCCCCCTCTGCAATCAGCTCCAACTCAGGCAAAAAAGACAAACTGAAACACTTACTCCAACTGGCACCACTTTACAGCAGGCGCTACACACTTACACAACCCCAAACACTCACCTCCCACACAATAACCTCAGCAAATTCCACCAACAGTTAAGGAAGGCAACAGAAAAAGACTCAGCAGCAGTCTAGCAGCTCCCTTTCCTTCTCCTTCTCAGAGCCCAGGATGGCTGTTTCTAAGAAAACTTCTACACAAAGTAATTGAGAGAGAGCAGTAGCTTACTAACTGCAGGTCTTCTTGGATAACTCTGGTGCTTTGGACCCTTTTCAGTCTGGATTCAGGCCACACTCCTTGCTCCTCCTGATTGTTTGATACAGTAGACCATGCCATCTTCTTAAGGTCTTCTGAGGCAGAAGTACGTTCCAGAGGATGTGCTTTAGACTGGTTTACATCATTTCTTATGGAACAGACTCAAAAGGTTGCTCTTGCAGACCAGTTGCTGCATCTGGACCATGGGTGATCAGGTTTGGGGATCCAGCTCCCAGCCCTCAGTGGGGCACCTCTTGAGATGGCGCTGATGGTAAGGAGTCTGGGTGTAATCCTGGATGCCTCTTTGTCAATGGAGGCTCAGGTTATGGCAGTTGTCAGGTCTACGTTTTTATCTTCATCAGCCAGGCAACTTGCCCCCTGCCTGTCAACCTGTGATCTAGTGACAGTGATCCATGCAACGGTCACCTCCAGGCTGGATTACTGTAACTCACTCTACACTGGGCTGCCCTTGTGTCTGCTCTGTAAGTTACAACTGGTCCAGAGTGTGGTGGCGCGTGTCATATATTATACCTGTCCTGTGACAGCGACACTGACTTCCAGTGGAGTTCCGGGTCAAGTTCAAGGTTTTAGTCTTGACCTTTAAGGCCCTTAGCGGACAGGGACCGACATACTTACGGGACCACCTCTTGCCCTATATTCCCCATAGGCTGCTCTGATGAGCAGACAAAAAACTACTTGTGATCCAAGTAGCCCCAAAGAGGTTCACCTTGCATCAACCAGGGACTGGGCTTTTTCGGTCCTGGCACCTAACTGGTAGAACTCTGTCAAGGCCCAGTTTCAACAAGATCTGCTATCATTTCACTCGGCCTGTAAGACAGAGATGTTCCTCCAGGCTTTTGGTGGGTTGAGGCAGACAAATCATGTAACCGGCCCTCCCAGGGTGGGGAGATATATGCCCAACGCTACACTGACAGAATCTTAGCCACCCTGCCCTGTGGACTTGATGTGCTGAGATGTAGGGTGCAGTATGAGCTACCTTTTATGTTTAATGCTGTATTTACATGGTTGTTACAATGTTTTTGAATATGTAGTCAACAACAATAAAGTTTATTAGCCAGAGGCTATCACATTATCGAAATCAATTCAAAATTACATGATTGCACATCAGCAAGACAATTATGTATTTATGCTGTTAATCTGCAGGGCTTTTTTCAGAGGTAACGTGGGGGAACGGAGTTCCGGAACCTCTTGAAAATGGTCACATGGCTGGTGGCCCCGCCCCCTGATCTCCAGACAGAGGGGAGTTTAGATTGCCCTCCGCACTGCTCAGCGGACATTTTCTCTGAGGGCAACCCACTGAGTTCCACCACCTCTTTTCCCAGAAAAAAAGACCTGAATAAAATAAATAATTATCTGCAGAGCAGGAATTATTTTCCGCGGTTCCACAGGGCACAATCTTATCCCTCATGTTATTCAAATGCTACGTAAAGCCTTTAAGAGAACTCATTTGTAGCTGTGGAGTTGATGCCATCAATATGCAGATGACACCCAGCTCTGTATCTCACTATCCACATCACCATGGGATGCTGGAGAGATCTTGGTCACTGCGTGATGGCTGTGGTCCAGCAACTGAAAGCAAACAAATTGGAACTGAACTCGGACAAGACGGAAGTAATGCTGGTTGGGAAGGCAGAAATCTTGAAGGACATTGCGCTCCCCACTTTTGATGGAATTTGTCTGACCCTTACAGACTCAGTTAAGAGTGTATGGGTTATACTGGATCAAGCACTACTGCTAGAGGAGGAAGTTAAGCAGCTGCAAAAAGTGCTTTCTGCAAACTCAGACTGGAAGATGTCTTACCTCGACATGACGATCTGGCCACTTGGATCCATGTCATGGTGACATTGAGACTTGACGACTATAATGCACTACACATAGGTCTCCCTTCTAAGTTAACTCAGAGACTCAAGTTGGTGAAGAATGCTGCAGCTTGGCTATTATTGGGAGCTAGGAGAAGTATGAATATTACTCCCATTCTGCAGTCACTCCATTGGGTGTCAGAACCTGTTTAACCTGAGTAACGCCATGTTTAACCCTGTAGTGTTTAGTCTGCTTTCCCTCTAGGCAACACCTGCAAGGAGCCGAATCCATGGGAAAGGATACTGTCTTATCTATCACCTCGACCTTGGCCAGCTCAGCGCTCCTCTGAGAAGTTTTGCTGTATGAACTCGGGGGGGGGGGGGGGAGGCTGGGCTCCGGGAGTGTGAAATGTAACAACCTTCATTCTATGATTCATTCCTAACATCGCTTTGCTCGGCCAGGACCTCTAATCCTGGAATATGTACATCTGGGCTTGAATGCTGTCTTTCACAATAAACCTTTTGAAATCGAAAGACCTTGTCTTCTTGCAGAAGGGAGTGAGACAGACTATCAGGTCTGGAATGCCATAGTCTGACATTTTGTTAGGAATCACCCCTTTGGAGTCTGCAACCCCTCACCCAGGGAGAATGGATACTGAGGACTCCTTGATTGATCTAGTCGACCCTGGACAGGAGGAGGATGACTCCATGCCATTGGTGCCAGTGAGAGGACTGGGGGAGGCTCTGGATCCAGGCGAAATACCCACCGCAGCAATCGGTTCCGCAAGTGCTACCAACCCCTCCGCCGACATTATGGACTCAAATCCAACCAGCGCTGCTCCAGACAATCACACGGCAAGTACCACCACCACCTACACCTCAGATCGTTCCTCAACAGCAACCACTTCCCCCCCCTCCAAGACTGGTGCCTCCGCCACCGCCTCTGCAGATACCTCCTAGACAGGTGACACCCCAGCAACCACCAACACTACGACCTCTGCCTATAATGCAAATCCCCCCGGGGGCCCCGGGACCGATTCATAGAGCTCCGCCGCCTGGAAGCCTACCCAGGCTGCGGCCACTGGGGTTTCCCAGAGATCCAGAAGACCGGCCTAGAGGACTAATGCAGGGGCCGATACCACAGCCTGCCCCTGTGCAGCTACCGCCAGATAGACGGAGAGAACCAGAATTACCATTAAACTGGATTAAACTGGAAGCCACTTTCGATGGCGATACACAAAAGTTGGGATTCTTCGTAGTACAAGCACTCCAGTTTTTTAACCGTTGGGGACATCTGTTTCTGGACGAGGAAAGTAGAATTGATCACCTGGCATCGAGATTGGAAGGCAGAGCAGCCAAATGGTATGTAACTTTATATGATTCTGGTGCTCCAGAATTAGATACCTTGCAAAGTTTTATGGCTGCCTTGCGCGCCCAATATGAAGATCCCCTTGAGGAGGATCGTTCCCGCACTGAACTGCAGACTTTACGGCAAGGTGCTCAACCAATCAGGGATTATGCGGCCAAATTCCGGCAGCTGGCAGCCAAATGCCCCCACTGCAAAGAAGGGACTAAAATTGTGATGTTTAAAGGAGGCATGAATCCCAGGTTGCTGGATCGAGCCCTAATACAGGACGATCCACCAACACTTCTAGGATGGATCCAACTAGCTTGTGAAGTTGAAAACCGCATACAACAAGTACGGATAGTAGAGCAACAACAAGCTATGGGGGCAAGAAGAACGTCAGTAGTTCCAAAAGGGGGCCGAGCGGGGGCCCCAAGTCGTGGAGCGAGAGACACTAGCTGGAGACAAGGACTTTGCCTCCAATGTGGCCAAAGCGGTCATTTTGCGGCACAATGCCCTACACGTATACAGGCACCTGCAGCCCCCATCCCATCCCATCCCATCCCAGCTCCGAGGGCAAGCAGGGGGAGAGGGATGCCAAAACGCACTCAACCGGATAAAGGCTTGGAAGCAGAAGAGGTTTTAATGGAACTCGAAGTACAACTCCCGGAGAGTGAAGAAGAAGCGCACAGCCCCCAGTCGGGAAACGAGATGGATCTGTCGTAAAGAGACCCGAACGGCAGATCGAAAAGAAAACCACCCAAAATGAGGTGAGAGAAAAGGGGTCTATATTGTTTCTGCCCGTAATATTAACAAACCCAAAAAGGGGGACACACATTTGCGTAAAAGCATTGATTGATTCCGGATGTTCCAGGGATATTATAGCCCCAGCCTTAGTAAACGGATTGGGTCTGGAAACTAGAGAACTAGAAAATCCTATCATTTTTGAACAAATGGACGGATCCTACATGAATTCCGTGATGTTGGAGACCGAACCCATACCCACTGGTATGCAAAACCACTGGGAAAGGAGATGCTTTGTAATCAGTCAAGCTGCAAAATACCCCCTTATCCTCGGCAGTTGTTGGTTATGGGATCATAACCCACACATAGACTGGACAAAAGGAACAGTGGATTTCAATAATGATTATTGCACTCAACATTATTGGCAGCCCGAATGGGGAAGGCCTAAACCACCACAATTAGATGTAGCCCTCCTAACTCAAGAGGAGTTAAATTGCATCCCCAAGGAATATAGAGGTCTGAAACAAGCATTCAGTGAAGAGGAAGCTGACAGTCTTCCTCCCCATCGTGCTACCGACTGCGCCATCGAAATTATTCCGGGAGAAAGTCTGCCAAAAGGCAAACTATATTCCACGAGTCCATTGGAAAGAGAAGAACTAAGAAAGTTTATTGATAAAAGTTTGGCAAGAGGGTTCATCCATCCGGCCAATAGCCCTCATGCAGCTCCCGTACTCTTCGTAAAGAAAAAGGATGGAGGCTTAAGACTATGCACCGACTTCAGAGGAATCAATGCAGTGTCAACAACCAACGCCTACCCGATCCCACTCATCAAAGATCTCCTCAACGTCGTGGCGCAAGGTAAGATGTTCTCCAAATTAGATTTGAAAGATGCCTATTTTCATGTAAGAATTAAGGAGGGAGATGAATGGAAAACCGCATTCAATATGCCATTAGGACAATATGAATACCTTGTTATGCCTTTTGGCTTATCAGGAGCCCCATCTGTATACATGGACATGATCAATGAAGTACTGCACAAATATCTATATAAAGGAGTGGTCGTTTACCTAGATGATGTGTTAATTTATTCAATAACAAAGGAAGAACATGTAAAATTAGTGCGAGAAGTGCTAACCACTTTAATGTGCCACAAGCTCCCTATCAAACTCTCTAAATGTGAGTTTCACAAAACGGAACTGGATTACATAGGCTACCGTATATCTGGGCAAGGGCTAAAAATGGATCCTGCCAAAATATGAGCGGTACAAGATTGGCAAATTCCTTCTACTCGAAAACAATTGCAATCTTTCCTGGGATTTGCCAACTTCTACAGAGACTTCATTGAGGGTTTTGCTCAAATTGCCCTTCCACTAACGGAGCTCCTCAAAACTCCCGCACTGAAAAGCAGCATATAAATGAAGTAAATAAATAGGCTGGAGGAGGAGGAAACAGTGAAGGTGCAGCCAATTCCATTTGTAGCCAGTGTGGTGCACCAATGACAGCGTAAGGGTTCAGCAATGTCCGTCTGCCATACCAAAATGAAGCAAAAGCCCACCGGCACCGTAACCTTTATTTCCGTGAGTTTTCATAGGTCGCGGCCCACTTCATCTGCTAGATACGAGATGGCAAGCCATGCGGAGGGATTTTTATGCTGGGAGTCTTGGGGGGCGGGGGGAGACCAGACTTGGCATGAATGACACCAGGAGTCTTTCCAGGATAAATCTCAGTCGAAAGGGGAAAGGGACACAGAGAATGGAGAGAGGTTGGCTGTGAGTCCCACCATAGAGCGTCCGGATCAGCAGGGACACGGACAGGCTGCTCAGGGAGGTCCCCAAAGAAAAGCAAAGAGCTTAAGTGAGAATCAAAACATGTTAAGAACACTTGTGCAGAGGCATGACTTAAAACACACACATGGAGACCAAAAGTCTCTTGGACTCTTTTCAAGCCACGCATTCATCACTGAAGCACAAGACTGCGTGAAGAAGAACCGACTCTCTCTCCAATGGCCACTCAGGACGTGCCCCCATCTCCTGAAAGCAGATAGATCGGAAGATTATGTGTACCGTGTCTTGGTCAAACCCTTGTATCCCAGCTCAGTGGGTTGCCCTTGGAGAAAATGGTCACATGGCTGGTGGCCCCGCCCCCTGATCTCCAGACAGAGGGGAGTTGAGATGGCCCTCCGTGCTGCTCAGCTGGAGGTCAGGGGGCGGGGCCACCAGCCATGTGACGACCATTTTCAAGAGGTTCCAGAACTCCGTTCCAGCACGTCCCAGCTGAAAAGAAGCCCTGCTCACAAGTAAGTTGGTGCAACTTTAGGAAGGGCAACTGAATAGTCCCAAGGGTGCCAACTTCCAAGTGGGTCCTGGAGATCTCCTGGAATTACAACTGATCTTCAGGCTACAGAGAACCTTTCCCCTGGAGAAAGTGGCAGTTCTGGAGGGTGGACTGTAGGACATTATGCCCTGCTGAGGTCTTTTCTCAGAGCCTTCCCCAGGCTGTGCCCTGAAGTCTCCAGGAATTTGCTGGCAACTCACATTGTATACTGTGATTCAATATTTCTGTGCATGGAAACGCTCACCACGTTCTAACTTGACTTCTTGTGATCAATTTTAGATACTCATGATGACCATGTCTGTCCCCTGTGTTTACACATAAGGGTTTGAACCTGCTTTTCTTTAAACTTACAGGTGCCCATATTCCCCCCCCCCCCAAGTGGAGACAGAAGTAGCTTAACGGCAGCTTCTTGCAATGAGAAAATGGCAAGAGGTTTGGTTGCAACCCTGAGATTCGGCAACCCTAGTGACAAACGTGGAACCAAAGTTCAATACTTGTCGCGGACCTTGGCCCACTCCCCAGTTCAACAAAATGCAGGTCAAACAAGCCTTCCCGATCAGAGTTCCCGCAAATATTCTGCAAACGGACCAGGGATACTGTGAGGGTCAAAGGATGCTGGTTTACTGCCATCACCACCTCCAAGTCTGCCTTGACTGACCATCTCTAAATTAAGGCCTCTTCTGGAGTTTACGGAAGTCAATAAATTATTGAAGTCAACAAATGGGCTTTGAACGAGACCCAGAAAGAACTTTAAAAAGAACACAACCAAGGGTTTTTTGGGAAGCAATTCTCCGTCCCATTCGCTCAAATTGCAGTTGAGGGGGGGGGGGGGATGGATCTGCCGTTTTGCTATTTAGAGATATAACAGGGTTTTTTTTTTAAAAAAATGCCTCCAATTCTACGAACCAAGAATCAGATGCTCCAGACCCACATTTTTTTTAAAAAATTGCCTATTATGCTTGCATTATATTTTTAGACGGGACTCCCCGTGCCACCCGCCCTCTGGCCCGCCACCAACTCCTGGCCCAAATGTGAAACTAGCACTAAACATTTTATTCTCCTCTCTTTCTGATCTGCTCTTTTAAAAACATGTTCCCCATTAATTTCTCAACAGCGTTCCTCTATATCCTAAGAGTAACGTGCACGATCAGCAAGGAGGAAATTGTATGCCTCCAATCTAATAATGGGAGCAACAACCCCTAAGAATCCACCAAATTGTACAGTGGTGAGTCTATTCTACCAACCCTTCTTGGCAGGGCGTTTTTTCTGGGAAAAGAGGTGATGGAACTCACTGAGTTGCCCTTGGAGAAAATCATCACATGGCTGGTGAGCAGTGGCGAAGGGCAATCTGAACTCCCCTCTGTCTGGAGATCAGGGGGCGGGGCCACCAGCCATGTGACCATTTTCAAGAGGTGCCGGAACTCCGTTCCCCCGCATTCCCCCTGAAAAAAAGCCCTGACCTTAACACAGAGAACACTCGCATACATACATGAGATTAGGCATACATAAAAAGGCACACACGTCATCTCTTCCATGACCATTCAGTGAAAGGGAGATTTGATGGTGTAGCAATCTTAGAAAGACACAATTACGTGAGTGTCCCATGACTTTATTTGATCACGTCATCCATTTTCTCTCTGGGTGTGATGTTAAACACCTCTGAGCATCCCAGAGAACAATTCTTGCAAAATCTGTTCCACTTGTTCGAGGATTTATTCTGGGAATTATTTATTTCAGTATTCAGGCATTATCCTTCAAGAAGGAAAACTATTCAGCTGGAACTGTCAAAAATGTTTGCAGATTTACACCAGAACCAACTCTCAGGGCAACCGACACTGAGCATAGAATCCAGAAAGCCGGGGTGGAACTCCCCCTAACGTTCCGGAAGGCTGTTTCCAAGGGGTCCTTTGTGAGGTCCTCGCTAATTTTCCTAGAAGCCTGCTCTTATCTGAAAGCCAGCCAGGGCTGGCAGCACAACTCCTTCGTTGTCGAGTGTGTGTGTACATTCGCACAACACAGGGAAATGATGCTGTCAACTCTGGTTTTCTTCTTTCTGGAGATCCACATTCTCTACAGCGGTCTGACCGAAGGCAGCCTCCTCTGTGAGACTGACCAGCTGATTCATCCAATCGAAGGTAAAGCTCTGTCTCTGATGTCAGAGGCTAATGTGACCAGTCAGAAGATTCCCCAAACACTCTTTACCAAGCAGGAGATTCCCAAGACGAGAGTGTTAATTAATGGCTTGGCACTTCCATGACAAATAGAGGAGGCGGCCCAAACTGGCTGTCCTTTGCCAAAGGAGCCTGGCCAGAGTAGCCCCGTGTGGACTGAGTAAGGGAGAGGCATTCTCGTGTACGCCCCTGGGGTTGAGTTCTGAGACGCTCTGGGTGGCGCTCTTGAGCCTTTCGAATTTAGGGTGCCTATTATGGGGACAGAAGAAGCGTATGGGGGATGCTGCAGGAGCAGTAATCCTCGGAGGCACTCCTGGACGGAGAGGGTCTGCAAAGGGGAGGCTGCTCCTTCCCTCTCCCTCTGCCAGGGAAGGGGCCACTTCATCCTTCCCTCTCATGCCACCCTACAGCATGGCACTGGACACAGAGGGTGTGCTGTAGTGTCCTTCCTCGCTTGCCCATAGCACAGGGGAGGGAGGAGTGGAGACAGCAGGATTCTTCCCCACGCCATGAGGAGCAGGGAGGACAGGGGGCAGCTCCCGGCTCTCTCCCTGCAGGGTGGAGGTGGAAAGAGCGCAGGTGCTGGCCTCCCTCCCCGTAGCCTTGAGCGGGGAAGGCAGGGAAGCTGCTAAGCACAGAAGAAGTCCTTGGGCCAGCCCTAATCTTGCCGACATCCACCCCTTTTGTTGGTGGAAACGTTAAGAGGAGAATTCCTGTCCTTTGTAGTTCTTTGGGTAAAATGAGGGTCAAGCGCTTTGAAAGTAGAGTCAGGAAACTCGCAAAACAGAATGAAATGAAGCCATTTGTGATGGCAGGCTGGAGAAGTGTTGCATGCCCCTTCCTGTTAGAGGCAGGAGGGAGATCAAGTGGCCGAGAGGGAAGGAGGGCAGCGGGTTGGACACGGAAGAGGTGTGCTTGAGAGAGGTTTTCAAAGCAGCTTTTCCAAAGAGGGAAGGCAGGAAAGTTGAGCAGAATTCAGGGCTGTAGCACTTGAAAGTCCAAGGAGATTTCCAGGCTAGAAGCTCCCTTGGTTTTGTTGGACTGTGAAGCTCCCGGACTTGAATCTTGCTCTTCTTCTGCAGACCATCTACCCACCTGCAACTCTTTCCATGCTCAGACTACCTGGCCATAGTGTTCCACGGTTAAAAGCACAGATTGCAAAATGTGCTTTCCGTTTCAGCCAGGGTTTCTGCCATCCTCTCCAGGACTCAGGAGGGAGGGAGGCTCCCAAACAAGGTGCAAACAAGGATCTGCTTTCCACCAGCCAGAGAGCTGAGACTAGTCCATGCTTGTCAGAGCTTGGAGGCTAAGCAGGGTTGCGTGTGTCTTCGGATGGGAGGCCAGCAAGGCAGAAGAGAGTTGCTAGGCAGGGGAAAGCAAGGGCAAACCACCGCTGCCTGTGAAAGCCCTGAGGGGTCGCTGTCAGGTGGTTGTGGCTTTGATGCCACTGAAGTATTGTTATATTTATTTCATATTGTTATATTTTATTGTTATATTTATTTATATTTATTTCCAGGGATAGCCCTGTGCTCTTCTTCTGTGAATAGTTTAGGGTTATGCACAAATGTGTCTGCTTTTGCTACTGCTGCTGTTGAAACACAAAAAAATAAGACTCTGTGTCTGTGGAGTGTACGGAATAAGTTTAGGGGATTGAAAAACCTGCTGTAAATGTGATATGTAATTCATTTCAATTTCTTCCTGTTTTAATTCACATTGTAAATTGAATATTCTGGATCAGCATCTGCTTTTGAAATAGGATCATGCCCTGAAAACTAAATTGAAAAACAAAGCAAGTCAATCAAGGCCCTTTCTGGTTTTCTTAACGGCACATGTAGGGAGGACACACAACTAACCGCTATCTCCCTGTCTCTTTCAGGAATCAGCCTGCGAAGGTTTTCCGCAATGGATGCAACCCAGGATCACTGGCCTCCCATTCGTCCACTGCTCCGTGATGACGACCCAGCGTGCATCCTATGTGAACACGCCGCTCATGAGGCCCGTCAATATGTAGACGCCGTAGGGACACCGGGCAGCCCTGCACCTGCAGCCCTGCAGCCTGAACTCCCTGGAGGGGGAGGCCAAAAAACAGGCCACAGGGACATGGCGCCCCAGCACGCCTCCTTCCCAAGCCTCAGCACAGAGGAGATCCATCGGGTAGAACTGGCCTTGCAAGGTCGCCCTCCGGCATCTCCACGCTCCATGGAGGCCCTCGATGCGACGGTGCCCGGGCTCTCGTTACGCCCAGAGGAACCCCCAAGCGCTGCCTTTCGACTCCCAGGAGGACACTCGCCCTTCTTCCAGGGCCTGGACCCAGCGACCTTCGAACAACACATCCGGGAGGCAAGGATGCCGCATGGATGGGGACTGCCCGCCCCTGTGCAGAAGTTGCTCCTTGTGTTTGTGCAAGCCCTCCTCCTTCTGCCTTGTCTTTCTAAGAAGTGGCTCCGTGGATTCGTGCAAGCCCCGCCCATGCCGCCCTGTCTTTCTAAGGCTGCGACCGACACCTCTGTGCTTCCTCAGGAGCTGGCATTCCTTCCCCGGGCATTGCGCAGCCTCTTGGAAGTCCCTGTCCAGAGAATGAAGCTGCAGCAGACATGGGGCCTGCCGGGCAGAATCCTGGCCTCCTGGAAGGTGCTCCTTCCCTCGTTTTCCTTGGGAAATTCTCTGCATTCTTTGAGCGAGACGGAAGAGCAACCTCTGCAGGCAAGCTCCAGAACGGAAGAAACTCAACAGGCCCTCTGGGCCGGCGTTACGACCAAATACGTCTCTTCACAGCAGAAGGCTCTGGGAGGTCACCTCAAGAGAAAGCACGTTGAGACACGCCTGGAAGTGAGTCAGTCACAGACAGCAGCCACTGGCTGGGAAAAGACTCCCCTCCCTAAACTGGTCCGTGCTGGCCAGAAATACCCCAGCAGCACAACTCTCTCCCTGTCCCAAACTGCAGCACACAGGAGGGACATTCCCCAAAGGGATGAGCAAGCAGAGAGTATGTTTCTTCCACGTGAGTCCCCTTCCCAAGGATGCCAAGGTCCCCACAGCAAGGCTGAAGCCTTACCCTTGCATGCATCGGGCGGAAGAGCTTCCCCCGGGAGAGCTCCATCAGAACAGGGGGGGTCCCAACAACACCCCTGTCGGGAAGGATCAGCTCCAACCCACAGGCACCCTGGGGGAACTAACAGGAGCCCAAGTATAACTCCACAGAAGACATCCCAGCAGCGGCGGAGGGCGGCGAAGTTCCGCATGGACCAGGCCTGGGACCTCCTGGACTTCAACGTTCGGCGCAAAAGGGTCCAGCAGGAGTGGGGAATGCCGTCCCTCGTGGAGGAATCCCAGCATGCCTTTGCCCCCGTTCCACCAGATAAAGGAGCGATCCTGGGAGCCAGACCAGGAGCATCCATGGCTCCTCAGGGCCTGGCAGAGGGAGGGCAAGCCGCTTCTAAGGCAGGGGTGAAAGTGAGGGTGCCTTTCCGGGAGTTGGCATTTGTGGATCCAGACGACAGGAAGCACCTGGAACACCACCTGAGGGCTCGCCTGGCCATCCACAGCTGGGGGCTTCCCCCGTTCCTTCTGGATGCTCTGAGGACATCTCCTCCTCCGGAACTTCATCCCCTGTTGGCAGACAGGAAAGAGCATCTGCAGACCCATCACCGGACACAAAGCATACCTGAAAACCAGAAGGACATTAGCCAAGGGCAGCAAGGGAAGGGGAGGAGTCCAGGCAGAAAAGGGACCGCCTGTGCCTCTCACACATCCACTGCCCAGTTGAAACGGGTCCCGGCAAAGCCTCTGTCTAGTCAGCCCTCCACATCTGTGCCGACGGCTGCAGCTGTTAAAAGCAGCTATCATGACTCCAAGCAAGAGGCTGCGCCTGGAGGGAGGAAAAGGGAGCATGGAAAGGACATCCGTCTAGCCAGGAAGGAGTTCCGGCTACAGAAACTGGTGGAGAAGTCACCTAACACGTTTCTGCCACAAGCGGAAGAAAACAGGGAGTCCCTAAGAAACCCATCGACTGCATCGTTCCAGCTGCCTGAAATCAAACCGCAAAGGGTGGCGGAAAAATCCTGGCAGGCATCGAGGCAGCTAGGCAGGACGAAGCCCCTTGAGCTGTCGGTAAGGGGTTCCTCAATGACTCTTGTAGAACGAGCGCAGTTTGGCAGGGACTCAAGAAAGACAAGGCAGACTCGGCAGGATGAGTTTTTGCCAGTAATAACTCAGAAATCGGAGCAGTATCCTGGCAGGACATGGAGCAGCAGGGACAAGAGGCAAAAGTAAAGCGGCATGGAGGAAGGCCTTCGTGAGGAAGATTTTTCCCCATTCCCCTCTTGCTTCAAGCTCCCGTGCTGCCCAGGGGGCTTGTTCCATCAAGGGCTGGGCTTCTCCATCTGCCCACCCCGCCCCTTGCCTGCTCCAGCCTACAAAGGCCGCTGTCATGAGTCAGCCTCAGCCTCAACTGGCCCAGTGAGCCCTCCAGAAAAGTTTGCTGGGAACGTGGAGGAGTTTCCTGCCTTCTTGGCACAGTGACAGCTGTATATGAGCCTGCGCCTTCAGGATTTTCCAGACGATCAGACCAAAGTCTGCTTTATGCTGAGCTTGCTCAAGGGACAGGCGGCCAAATGGGCTACCCCACTCCTACTGGACTCATCCTCGCTTCTGCAGGACTACAGTGGCTTCGTGGAACAGCTCCAAATGGCCTTCGCCGACCCCGTCAGAGATGAAACTGCAAACCACCGCATCCGGCGCCTACGCCAGGGGCGGGGCACAGTGATGACCTACGCGATGGAATTGCGGCGCCTGGCCCAGGACCTATCCTGGAATGAGGCAGCTCTCATGGACCAGTTTGTGGAGGGACTATCGGACCCAGTCCTGGATGAGCTAGCCCGCACCGAATGCCCCTCCACGCTCCAAGCCTTGGTGGTCCTATGCCAGTGGATCCACCAGCATCTGGAAGCCTGCAAGCCGACGTGGTGCTGCAGGCAGAATCGCCCCTCCTGGTTCCTAACCTAGACAACGCCACCCCGCCTGCAACGGTGGCCCTGGATGGAAGGGAACCCATGCAGCTAGGGGGAGACCGACCATGCCTGACCGCTGCCGAGAAGACCAGGAGGCAAACCCAGGGTCTCTGCCTGTATTGTCGGGGAGCTGGGCATTTCACAAGCGCCTGTGCAGAGAAGCGGCGGACAGGACCAGCAGTAACTGAGGTCTGCAGTAATGGGGCTTTGGATGCCGGTGATGGACACCTTCTCTTGCCCCTAGAACTTGTGCTGCCTGATGGGCGACATCTAGCAACCCAGGCCATGATTGATTCTGGTGCCTCCCGGTGTTTTATGGACTTGGGGTTTGCCCAGCGAAATCAGGTCCCAATCCGTAGCAAGAAAAGTGCAACCCTGGTTGAAGCTATTGATGGGCGCCTCCTGAAGTCTGGCCCTGTGGCCTAGGAGGTGGGTCCCCTAGGGGTCTGCGTTGGAAATTATCAGGACCATCACCTCTGGTTCGACTTGGTGGGCATGCCCCGACATCCAGTGATACTGAGCGTGACCTGGTTGCAACTAAACAACCCTGCTATCAACTGGGATACCCTGACAGTACAGTTTCACCCCAGATCTACAGGCATACCCCGAACAGTGTTGGCTGGCACGAGCCCAGGGGAGACCATCCTACCACTGCAATATGCAGATTATCGGGACGTTTTTGAAGAAAAGGGGGCTGATCAATTACCTCCCCACAGACCCTACGATTGTGCCATAAACCTGCTCCCTGATAAACCCCTTCCCAACAGACGCCTGTACTCGTTATCAGAGCCAGAACGAGTAGCCCTAAATGACTTTTTGGCAAAAAACCTAGCATGGGGGTTTATCCAACCCTCAGCCTCTCCAACGTCTGCACCAGTCCTGTTTGTCAAAAAGAAGGGGGGGGCATGGCGTCGATGGCGGGAGAGATGGACGCCTAAAGAGCGGGCTCCGTCTCAACCCCACCACAAAGCCCATTAAAACACCCTCAATCACGGTCTAAATGATCTACTATGAAGGGTAAGAACGGACAAAACAACAAGAAGCAGTATCAAAGGTCAGTAAAGAACTTACAAAACTACTTTGCAGCATCGCAGCAAGAAGCAGACATTGAGGCAGACGGGGTAGCTGAAGCAAAAATGGCGACCGCGGGAAACGCTAGTGCACCTACCTCAGATTCAATAATTAAAACGATGCTAAAAGAGCTGGAATTAAGCATTGTAGATCGAATGACAGAACTGATGAAGCCATTAACTGACCAAATTTCAGAGCTCAAAACAACTATGGACAATGTAGTTAAAAAAACGGATAATGTCGTTGAGCTCAATGCAGCAATGCAAGGTGATATCCGAGTGTTGCAAACAGAAAACGATCGTGTACAAACTAGAATTTTAAACCTAGAACTTCAAGTGCGCAGTCATAATTTGAACTTTAGAGGACTGGAAGAGACTATGATGGTTAAAGGAGACCTTTCTAACCTTCTATCATTATGGCTGAAAGAATTATTGCAGCTGGAATCTGAAGCTCCGATAATAACTAAAGCATATAGGATCGGCCCTATCAACTCTGATAAGCAAAGAGGACCAAGGGACATTATAGCAGTCTTTTCTGATTGGAAAATAAGGAAAAGGGTCCTGGAAATGGCCCGAAAGCAGAAATCACTCAAATATAAAGTTGGTAGCTGTGTTTACAGATATTCCTAAAGAGATTTTGGAAAAACGGAGGCAATTAAAGCAGATAACTGAAGAGCTGCAAAGAGCAAAAATAGAATACAGATGGACAAATCATAGCACATTACAAATACACTCTAATGGAAAAGTATATCATGCATCTGACTTGGACACGGGCTTCAATATCCTACAAAAATTGGGCGTATCACCTCCTATGGACATTGACTTTTCTTCTCAGAGCAGGAAACGGAGTATGCCCATAACTCCACAAAAGAACAGCAAAATCCCGGTCCGTACCTGAAACCAAAGCCACGGAGACTACGCAGAGAGACTACAACGGACGGCAATATTCTATTTATGGAACGTGATTTTATGCTTATATGATCGAATCTAGAGGGCGGGAGGGTGGGGTTGGGACGCTAAAGCCTTCCAAACAGCCCTAGATTGAGATGGTCCTTTATAGTGTATTTTATGGTAGCCCAAGTGAAAAGTTAACTTTGGGCTACTAAGGACTGTTTAGCGATTGTACTTTTTAGGCAGTTTATTAGATAATATAACTTTAAAATAGTTAATTATTTAGATATTAATAGATAGAATTTAATAGTTAAATAGATAAGAAATATATAAAAAGTTACAAAATTATCTTGAAAAATTCATTATATAGTAAATTTATTAGGATTAGGCTAGGAAATTGTTTACATAAGTCGATAGAGTGTTATTTTAGAGATTTAGTAATTAGTAGTTGTTTATATAGTTGTGAAGTGATAATTGACTAGTACACGTTGCTAATATACATATCTATGGGTTTGGATTAATGTTATATATATACTGCAGTAAAATTGATTAAACTTTAAATAGGAATTGTGTATTAGAATATACTGAAAGAAGGAAAAAAGTTAAAAGGCTGATTGATTATATATATTGGAAAATTCATATACATATATATACATATATAGGATAACTCTACTATATTTTATTTTGAATCATCTGTGTTAGGACACAATGGCATTACAAGCAAGCTTGAATATACTTTCTCAAAATGTTCGTGGTCTTAACAACGTAGTCAAACGGAGAAGAGTTATGTCTACCCTAGCAAAACTTAATCTAGATATTGTAATGCTACAGGAGACACACCTTCATGCATTACAGGAAGCAGAACTGAAAGCATCATGGGTGTTGCACCAATTTCATGCTAAGGGATCTTCTAAATCTAGAGGGGTGGCGATTTTACTGTCAAAAAAGGTTCAGTTCTCACTAAAAGCTGCACTGAGAGATCCAAGGGGAAGGTACTTGTTTATTAAAGGACAACTTAATGGTTGTACATACACTTTGGGTTCTGTATATGCGCCTAATTACAACCAATTGGCTTTCATAGAAGAAGTGATGCAAAAACTTCAAAAATTTCAGGAAGGCTCTGTAGTAATTGGGGGAGATTTGAACTATATAGCAAATTATAACTTAGACAAATCCCACTTTACTAGCAGTAAACAAGTTAAGAAAGTTAAACATGACACTGAATTACCTGCACTGTTTAAACAGTTTCACTTGGTAGATATTTGGAGAGAGAAAAATGGAAAAGACAAAGACTTTACATATTTTTCACCACGCCATAATATATACACAAGGATTGACTACATTTTAGTATCAGATAATTTGATTGAACGCACCCAACAGGCTACAATTGGTAATATAGAATATTCAGATCACGCATGGGTTAAGTGTGTCTTAGCAACAGAATTAGAAAACAAAAAGGAGAGACATTGGACACTTGATAAAAATTTGATATTTAATGAATGCAATGTCAAAACAATAGAGCAGCATATTAGCCAGTACCTTACAGAAAATCAAACAGAGTCAGTTTCCCCCCAGACGATTTGGGATGCGTTAAAAGCTGTGTTGAGGGGTCAATTAATATCACTGTCGGCATATTTATACAAGCTTAAAAAATCCCAGAAACACAATATTCAGGATAAAATTCGAAATCTAGAATGTTTACATAAAGAAAAAGGCTGCAAGAAAATTTATCGACAACTTTTGAATGAACGTAAATTATTGGAATCGTTAGAAACCCAACAAATTCAAAAAAATCTTCTCTTTTTAAAACAAAAATATTGGAACCACTCTCCCAGAACGTTACGTAATATTTCCTGGAAGGCAAAAGAAAAAAAGATAAATAAACACATTAGAATTATACAAGATGTAAATGGGAAATCATATACTAAGACTGCGGAAATAATACAGGTATTTAAAATTTTTTACTCCAAATTGTATTCCTCTAATAACCCTGACAGAAAGAGAATCTTAGAATATATTCAAAATCACAGAGAGATAAAACAACTTACTGTGGCACACCGACAATTAATGGATAATCCAATTACTGTCTCTGAAATATTATCCTCCGTTAAAAATTTGAAAAATAATAAAGCATCAGGCCCAGATGGGTACCCTGCAGAGTTTTATAAGAAATTTGCTGCTATTTTGGCCCCTCCACTTCTACTTGCCTGTAATAATGTCTTTGAGACGGGGACGCACCCACCATCTTGGGCAGAAGCGACAATAACCATGATCCCTAAACAGGGCAAAAACATTTCTAACCCAGGCTCATACAGGCCGATATCTTTATTGAATGTGGACTATAAAATTTTTACGTCAATCCTTGCTAAACGTCTCAGCTTGTTTATAGGAAACTACATACATACAGATCAAGTGGGTTTTATACCTAACAGGGACTTATCGGATAATATCTTTAAGGCTTTAAATATTATAGCTTTTAGCAATCACCATCAATTACAAACGGTATTTTTGTCATTAGACATTGAAAAAGCCTTTGATTCGTTAGAAATTTCTTTTTTGCAAATACTTCTCACCAAGATGAATTTTGGCAACAACTTTATGCAGGCTATAAAAGCGATATATGCCAATCCAAAAGCTAAAATTAAAATTAATGATGTGCTGTCAGACTCCACCGAATTACAAAGGGGCACACGCCAGGGCTGCCCTTTATCTCCAATACTTTTTGCTCTTGCTATAGAGCCGTTGGCCGAAGCAATACGGAAAAATACCCACATTCAAGGTACAACGGTTAATAAAAAAGAATTTAAGTTGAGCTTATTTGCAGATGATATTTTGTTATATGTAACGCACCCAGAAACATCTCTTCAACCTCTACATGAGGAGCTTATGAAATTTGGTCAAGTCTCGGGACTGCAGATTAATCAAAGCAAATCTAATCTATTATCGATTAACTTATCAGAGTCAGTATCTAAAATTATTCAACAAAGATATAAATATCATTGGGTCCAAGACTTACTCTATTTAGGTATTTCAATTTCTTCTAATTTGGCCAGGTTATTCCAACTTAACCATCTACAAAAAATAAAAGAGTTTAAGAATTTGTTCTCCAAATTAGATTTGAAAGATGCCTATTTTCATGTAAGAATTAAGGAGGGAGATGAATGGAAAAACGCATTCAATATGCCATTAGGACAATATGAATACCTTGTTATGCCTTTTGGCTTATCAGGAGCCCCATCTGTATACATGTCCATGATCAATGAAGTACTGCACAAATATCTATATAAAGGAGTGGTCGTTTACCTAGATGATGTGTTAATTCATTCAAAAACAAAGGAAGAACATGTAAAATTAGTGCGAGAAGTGCTAACCACTTTAATGTGCCACAAGCTCCCTATCAAACTCTCTAAATGTGAGTTTCACAAAACGGAACTGGATTACATAGGCTACCGTATATCTGGGCAAGGGCTAAAAATGGATCCTGCCAAAATACGAGCGGTACAAGATTGGCAAATTCCTTCTACTCGAAAACAATTGCAATCTTTCCTGGGATTTGCCAACTTCTACAGAGACTTCATTGAGGGTTTTGCTCAAATTGCCCTTCCACTAACGGAGCTCCTCAAAACTCCCGCACTGAAAAGCAGCATATAAATGAAGTAAATAAATAGGCTGGAGGAGGAGGAAACAGTGAAGGTGCAGCCAATTCCATTTGTAGCCAGTGTGGTGCACCAATGACAGCGTAAGGGTTCAGCAATGTCCGTCTGCCATACCAAAATGAAGCAAAAGCCCACCGGCACCGTAACCTTTATTTCCGTGAGTTTTCATAGGTCGCGGCCCACTTCATCTGCTAGATACGAGATGGCAAGCCATGCGGAGGGATTTTTATGCTGGGAGTCTTGGGGGGCGGGGGGAGACCAGACTTGGCATGAATGACACCAGGAGTCTTTCCAGGATAAATCTCAGTCGAAAGGGGAAAGGGACACAGAGAATGGAGAGAGGTTGGCTGTGAGTCCCACCATAGAGCGTCCGGATCAGCAGGGACACGGACAGGCTGGTCCGGGAGGTCCCCAAAGAAAAGCAAAGAGCTTAAGTGAGAATCAAAACACGTTAAGAACACTTGTGCAGAGGCATGACTTAAAACACACACATGGAAACCAAAAGTCTCTTGGACTCTTTTCAAGCCACGCATTCATCACTGAAGCACAAGACTGCGTGAAGAAGAACCAACTCTCTCTCCAATGGCCACTCAGGACGTGCCCCCATCTTCTGAAAGCAGATAGATCGGAAGATTATGTATACCGTGTCTTGGTCAAACCCTTGTATCCCAGCTCAGTGGGTTGCCCTTGGAGAAAATGGTCACATGGCTGGTGGCCCCGCCCCCTGATCTCCAGACAGAGGGGAGTTGAGATGGCCCTCCGTGCTTCTCCGCTGGAGGTCAGGGGGCGGGGCCACCAGCCATGTGACGACCATTTTCTAGAGGTTCCAGAACTCCGTTCCACCACGTTCCAGCTGAAAAGAAGCCCTGCTCACAAGTAAGTTGGTGCAACTTTAGGAAGGGCAACTGAATAGTCCCAAGGTTGCCAACTTCCAAGTGGGTCCTGGAGATCTCCTGGAATTACAACTGATCTTCAGATCCTTTCCCCTGGAGAAAGTGGCAGTTCTGGAGGGTGGACTGTTGGACATTATGCCCTGCTGAGGTCTTCCCTCAGAGCCTTCCCCAGGCTGTGCCCGGAAGTCTCCAGGTATCTGCTGGCAACTCACATTGTATACTGTGATTCAATATTTCTGTGCAAAGAAACGCTCACCACGTTCTAACTTGACTTCTTGTGATCAATTTTAGATACTCATGATGACCACGTCTGTCCCCTGTGTTTACATATAAGGGTTTAAACCTGCTTTTCTTTAAACTTACAGGTGCCCATATTCCCCCCCCCCAGTGGAAACAGAAGCAGCTTAATGGCAGCTTCTTGCAGTGAGAAAATGGCAAGAGGTTTGGTTGCAACCCTGAGATTCGGCAACCCTAGTGACAAACGTGGAAACAAAGTTCAATACTCGCGGTCCTTGGCCCACTCCCCAGTTCAACAAAATGCAGGTCCAACAAGCCTTCCCAATCAGAGTTCCCGCAAATATTCTGCAAACGGACCAGGGATACTGCGAGGGTCAAAGGATGCTGGTTTACTGCCATCACCACCTCCAAGTCTGCCTTGACTGACCATCTCTAAATTAAGGCCTCTTCTGGAGTTTACGGAAGTCAATAAATTACTGAAGTCAACAAATGGACTTTGAACTAGACCCAGAAAGAACTTTAAAAAAAACACAACCAAGGGTTTTTTGGGAAGCAATTCTCCGTCTCATTCGCTGAAATTGCAGTTGAGGGGGGGGGGATCTGCTGTTTTGCTATTTAGAGATATAACAGGGTTTTTTTTAAAAAAATGCCTCCAATTGTACCAACCAAGAATCAGACGCTCCAGACCCACATTTTTTTTAAAAAATTGCCTATTATACTTATGCATTATATTTTTAGACGGGACTCCCCGTGCCACCCGCCCTCTGGCCCGCCACCAATTCCTGGCCCAAGTGTGAAACTAGCACTAAACATTTTATTCTCCTCTCTTTCTGATCTGCTCTTTTAAAAACATGTTCCCCATTAATTTCTCAACAGCGTTCCTCTATATCCTAAGAGTAACGTGCACGATCGGCAAGGAGGAAATTGTATGCCTCCAATCTAATAATGGGAGCAACAACCCCTAAGAATCCACCAAATTGTACAGTGGTGAGTCTATTCTACCAACCCTTCTTGGCAGGGCATTTTTTCTGGGAAAAGAGGTGATGGAACTCACTGAGTTGCCCTTGGAGAAAATCATCACATGGCTGGTGAGCAGTAGCGAAGGGCAATCTGAACTCCCCTCTGTCTGGAGATCAGGGGGCGGGGCCACCAGCCATGTGACCATTTTCAAGAGGTGCCGGAACTCCGTTCCCCCGCATTCCCCCTGAAAAAAAGCCCTGACCTTAACACAGAGAACACTCGCATACATACATGAGATTAGGCATACATAAAAAGGCACACATGTCATCTCTTCCATGACCATTCAGTGAAAGGGAGATTTGATGGTGTAGCAATCTTAGAAAGACACAATTACGTGAGTGTCCCATGACTTTATTTGATCACGTCATCCATTTTCTCTCTGGGTGTGATGTTAAACACCTCTGAGCATCCCAGAGAACAATTCTTGCAAAATCTGTTCCACTTGTTCGAGGATTTATTCTGGGAATTATTTATTTCAGTATTCAGGCATTATCCTTCAAGAAGGAAAACTATTCAGCTGGAACTGTCAAAAATGTTTGCAGATTTACACCAGAACCAACTCTCAGGGCAACTGACTCTGAGCATAGAATCCACAAAGCCTGGGTGGAACTTCCCCTAACGTTCCAGAAGGCTGTTTCCAAGGGGTCCTTTGTGAGGTCCGCGCTCATTTTCCTAGAAGCCTGCTCTTATCTGAAAGCCAGCCAGGGCAGGCAGCACAACTCCTTCGTTGTCGAGTGTGTGTGTACATTCGCACAACACAGGGAAATGATGCTGTCAACTCTGGTTTTCTTCTTTCTGGAGATCCACATTCTCTACGGCGGTCTGACCGAAGGCAGCCTCCTCTGTGAGACTGACCAGCTGATTCATCCAATCGAAGGTAAAGCTCTGTCTCTGATGTCAGAGGCTAATGTGACCAGTCAGAAGATTCCCCAAACACTCTTTACCAAGCAGGAGATTCCCAAAACGAGAGTGTTAATTAATGGCTTGGCACTTCCCTGACAAATAGAGGAGGCGGCCCAAACTGGCTGTCCTTTGCCAAAGGAGCCTGGCCAGAGTAGCCCCGTGTGGACTGAGTAAGGGAGAGGCATTCTCGTGTACGCCCCTGGGGTTGAGTTCTGAGACGCTCTGGGTGGCGCTCTTGAGCCTTTCGAATTTAGGGTGCCTGTTATGGGGACAGAAGAAGCGTATGGGGGCTGCTGCAGCGAGCAGTAATCCTCGGAGGCACTCCTGGACGGAGAGGGTCTGCAAAGGGGAGGCTGCTCCTTCCCTCTCCCTCTGCCAGGGAAGGGGCCACTTCATCCTTCCCTCTCATGCCACCCTACAGCATGGCACTGGACACAGAGGGTGTGCTGTAGTGTCCTTCCTCGCTTGCCCATAGCACAGGGGAGGGAGGAGTGGAGACAGCAGGATTCTTCCCCACGCCATGAGGAGCAGGGAGGACAGGGGGCAGCTCCCGGCTCTCTCCCTGCAGGGTGGAGGTGGAAAGAGCGCAGGTGCTGGCCTCCCTCCCCGTAGCCTCGAGCGGGGAAGGCAGGGAAGCTGCTAAGCACAGAAGAAGTCCTTGGGCCAGCCCTAATCTTGCCGACATCCACCCCTTTTGTTGGTGGAAACGTTAAGAGGAGAATTCCTGTCCTTTGTAGTTCTTTGGGTAAAATGAGGGTCAAGCGCTTTGAAAGTAGAGTCAGGAAACTCGCAAAGCAGAACGAAATGAAGCCATTTGTGATGGCAGGCTGGAGAAGTGTTGCATGCCCCTTCCTGTTAGAGGCAGGAGGGAGATCAAGTGGCTTAGAGGGAAGGAGGGCAGCGGGTTGGACACGGAAGAGGTGTGCTTGAGAGGGGTTTTCAAAGCAGCTTTTCCAAAGAGGGAAGGCAGGAAAGTTGAGCAGAATTCAGGGCTGTAGCACTTGAAAGTCCAAGGAGATTTCCAGGCTAGAAGCTCCCTTGGTTTTGTTGGACTGTGAAGCTCCTGGACTTGAATCTTGCTCTTCTTCTGCTGACCAACTACCCACCTGCAACTCTTTCCATGCTCAGACTACCTGGCCATTGTGTTCCACGGTTAAAAGCACAGACGGCAAAATGTGCTTTCCGTTTCAGCCAGGGTTTCTGCCATCCTCTCCAGGACTCAGGAGGGAGGGAGGCTCCCAAACAAGGTGCAAATAAGGATCTGCTTTCCACCAGGCAGAGAGCTGAGACTAGTCCACGCTTGTCAGAGCCTGGAGGCTAAGCAGGGTTGCCTGTGTCTTCGGATGGGAGGCCAGCAAGGCAGAAGAGAGTTGCTAGGCAGGGGAAAGCAAGGGCAAACCACCGCTGCCTGTGAAAGCCCCGAGGGGTCGCTGTCAGGTGGTTGTGGCTTTGATGCCACTGAAATATTGTTATATTTATTTCTTATTGTTATATTTTATTGTTATATTTATTTATATTTATTTCCAGGGACAGCCCTCTACTTTTCTTCCGTGAATAGTTTAGGATTATGCACAAATGTGTCTGCTTTTGCTACTGCTGCTGTTGAAACACAAAAAAATAAGACTCTGTGTCTGTGGAGTGTACGGAATAAGTTTAGGGGATTGAAAAACCTGCTGTAAATGTGATATGTAATTCATTTCAATTTCTTCCTGTTTTAATTCACATTGTAAATTGAATATTCTGGATCATCATCTGCTTTTGAAATAGGATCATGCCCTGAAAACTACATTGAAAAACAAAGCAAGTCAATCAAGGGCCCTTTCTGGTTTTCTTACTGGCACGTGTAGGGAGGACACACAACTAACCGCTATCTCCCTGTCTCTTCCAGGAATCAGCCTGCGAAGGTTTTCCGCAATGGATGCAACCCAGGATCACTGGCCTCCCATTCGTCCGCTGCTCCGGGATGAGGACCCAGCGTGCATCCTATGTGAACATGCCGCGCATGAGGCCCGTCAATACGTAGACGCCACAGGGACACCGGGCAGCCCTGCACCTGCAGCCCTGCAGCCTGAACTCCCTGGAGGGGGAGGCCAAAAAACAGGCCACAGGGACATGGCGCCCCAGCACGCCTCCTTCCCAAGCCTCAGCACAGAGGAGATCCATCGGGTAGAACTGGCCTTGCAAGGTCGCCCTCCGGCATCTCCACGCTCCATGCAGGCCCTCGATGCGACGGTGCCCGGGCTCTCGTTACGCCCAGAGGAACCCCCAAGCGCTGCCTTTCGACTCCCAGGAGGACACTCGCCCTTCTTCCAGGGCCTGGACCCAGCGACCTTCGAACAACACATCCGGGAGGCAAGGATGCCGCATGGATGGGGACTGCCTGCCCCTGTGCAGAAGTTGCTCCTTGTGTTTGTGCAAGCCCTCCTCCTGCTGCCTTGTCTTTCTAAGAAGTGGCTCCGTGGATTCGTGCAAGCCCCGCCCATGCTGCCCTGTCTTTCTAAGGCTGCGACTGACACCTCTGTGCTTCCTCAGGAGCTGGCATTCCTTCCCCGGGCATTGCGCAGCCTCTTGGAAGTCCCTGTCCAGAGAATGAAGCTGCAGCAGACATGGGGCCTGCCGGGCAGAATCCTGGCCTCCTGGAAGGTGCTCCTTCCCTCGTTTTCCTTGGGAAAGTCTCTGCATTCTCTGAGCGAGACGGAAGAGGAACCTCTGCAGGCAAGCTCCAGAACAGAAGAAACTCAACAGGCCCTCTGGGCGGGCATTACGACCAAATACGCCTCTTCACAGCAGAAGGCTCTGGGAGGTCACCTCAAGAGAAAGCATGTTGAGACATGCCTGGAAGTGAGTCAGTCACAGACAGCAGCCACTGGCTGGGAAAAGACTCCCCTCCCTAAACTGGTCCATGCTGGCCAGAAATACCCCAGCAGCACGACTCGCTCCCTGTCCCGAACTGCAGCACACAGGAGGGACATTCCCCAAAGGGGTGAGCAAGCAGACAGTATGTTTCTTCCACCTGAGTCCCCTTCCCAAGGATGCCAAGGTCCCCACAGCAAGGCTGAAGCCTTACCCTTGCATGCATCGGGCGGAAGAGCTTCCCCCGGGAGAGCTCCATCAGAACAGGGCGGGTCCCAACAACACCCCTGTCGGGAAGGATCAGCTCCAACCCACAGGCACCCTGGGGAAACTAACAGGAGCCCAAGTATAACTCCACAGAAGACATCCCAGCAGCGGCGGAGGGCGGCGAAGTTCCGCATGGACCAGGCCTGGGACCTCCTGGACTTCAACGTTCGGCGCAAAAGGATCCAGCAGGAGTGGGGAATGCCGTCCCTCATGGAGGAATCCCAGCATGCCTTTGCCCCCGTTCCACCAGATAAAGGAGCTATCCTGGGAGCCAGACCAGGAGCATCCATGGCTCCTCAGGGCCTGGCAGAGGGAGGGCAAGCCGCTTCTAAGGCAGGGGTGAAAGTGAGGGTGCCTTTCCGGGAGTTGGCATTTGTGGATCCAGACGACAGGAAGCACCTGGAACACCACCTGAGGGCTCGCCTGGCCATCCACAGCTGGGGGCTTCCCCCGTTCCTTCTGGATGCTCTGAGGACATCTCCTCCTCCGGAACTTCATCCCCTGTTGGCAGACAGGAAAGAGCATCCGCAGACCCATCACCGGACACAAAGCATATCTCAAAAGCAGAAAAACATCAGCCAAGGGCAGCAAGGGAAGGGGAGGAGTCCAGGCAGAAAAGGGACCGCCTGTGCCTCTCACACATCCACTGCCCAGTTGAAACGGGTCCCGGCAAAGCCTCTGTCTAGTCAGCCCTCCACATCTGTGCCGACGGCTGCAGCTGTTAAAAGCAGCTATCATGACTCCAAGCAAGAGGCTGCGCCTGGAGGGAGGAAAAGGGAGCATGGAAAGGACATTCGCCTAGCCAGGAAGGAGTTCCGCCTACAGAAACTGGTGGAGAAGTCACCTAACACGTTTCTGCCACAAGTGGAAGAAAACAGGGAGTCCCTAAGAAACCCATCGACTGCATCGTTCCAGCTGCCTGAAATCAAACCGCAAAGGGTGGCGGAAAAATCCTGGCAGGCATCGAGGCAGCTAGGCAGGACGAAGCCCCTTGAGCTGTCGGTAAGGGGTTCCTCAATGACTCTTGTAGAACGAGCGCAGTTTGGCAGGGACTCAAGAAAGACAAGGCAGACTCGGCAGGATGAGGTTTTGCCAGTAATAACTCAGAAATCGGAGCAGTATCCTGGCAGGACATGGAGCAGCAGGGACAAGAGGCAAAAGTAAAGCGGCATGGAGGAAGGCCTTCGTGAGGAAGAATTTTCCCCATTCCCCTCTTGCTTCAAGCTCCCGTGCTGCCCAGGGGGCTTGTTCCATCAAGGGCTGGGCTTCTCCATCTGCCCACCCCGCCCCTTGCCTGCTCCAGCCTACAAAGGCCGCTGTCATGAGTCAGCCTCAGCCTCAACTGGCCCAGTGAGCCCTCCAGAAAAGTTTGCTGGGAACGTGGAGGAGTTTCCTGCCTTCTTGGCACAGTGACAGCTGTATATGAGCCTGCGCCTTCAGGATTTTCCAGACGATCAGACCAAAGTCTGCTTTATGCTGAGCTTGCTCAAGGGACAGGCGGCCAAATGGGCTACCCCACTCCTACTGGACTCATCCTCGCTTCTGCAGGACTACAGTGGCTTCGTGGAACAGCTCCAAATGGCCTTCGCCGACCCCGTCAGAGCTGAAACTGCAAACCACCGCATCTGGCGCCTACGCCAGGGGCGGGGCACAGTGATGACCTACGCGACGGAATTCCGGCGCCTGGCCCAGGACCTATCCTGGAATGAGGCAGCTCTCATGGACCAGTTTGTGGAGGGACTATCGGACCCAGTCCTGGATGAACTAGCCCGCACCGAATGCCCCTCCATGCTCCAAGCCTTGGTGGTCCTATGCTGGTGGATCCACCAGCATCTGGAAGCCTGCAAGCCGACGTGGTGCTGCAGGCAGAATTGCCCCTCCTGGTTCCTACCCTAGACAACGCCACCCCGCCTGCAACGGTGGCCCTGGATGGAAGGGAACCCATGCAGCTAGGGGGAGACCGACCACGCCTGACCGCTGCCGAGAAGACCAGGAGGCAAACCCAGGGTCTCTGCCTGTATTGTCGGGGAGCTGGGCATTTCACAAGCGCCTGTGCAGAGAAGCGGCGGACGGGACCGGCAGTAACTGAGGTCTGCAGTAATGGGGCTTTGGATGCCGGTGATGGACACCTTCTCTTGCCCCTAGAACTTGTGCTGCCTGATGGGCGACATCTAGCAACCCAGGCCATGATTGATTCTGGTGCCTCCCGGTGTTTTATGGACTTGGGGTTTGCCCAGCGAAATCAGGTCCCAATCCGTAGCAAGAAAAGTGCAACCCTGGTTGAAGCTATTGATGGGCGCCTCCTGAAGTCTGGCTCGGTGGCCCAGGAGGCGGGTCCCCTAGGGGTCTGCGTTGGAAATCATCAGGACCATCACCTCTGGTTCGACTTGGTGGGCATGCCCCGACATCCAGTGGTACTGAGCATGACCTGGTTGCAACTAAACAACCCTGCTATCAACTGGGATACCCTGACAGTACAGTTTCACCCCAGATCTACAGGTATACCCCGAACAGTGTTGGCTGGCACGAGCCCAGGGGAGACCATCCTACCACTGCAATATGCAGATTATCAGGACGTTTTTGAAGAAAAGGGGGCTGATCAATTATCTCCCCACAGACCCTACGATTGTGCCATAAACCTGCTCCCTGATAAACCACTTCCCAACGGACGCCTGTACTCGTTATCAGAGCCAGAACGAGTAGCCCTAAATTACTTTTTGGCAAAAAACCTAGCGCGGGGGTTTATCCAACCCTCAGCCTCTCCAACGTCTGCACCAGTCCTGTTTGTCAAAAAGAAGGGAGGGGACTTGCGCTTATGCAACGATTACTGGGCTCTTAACCAGATTACGATCAGAGACCGGTACCCACTACCTCTGATCCCTGACCTCTTAGAGCTGCTCCGGGGAGCAACTCGGTTCACCAAACTAGACCTGCGGGGAGCATACAACCTCATCCGGATACAGTCAGGGGATGAATGGAAGACTGCCTTTGGGACTTGTTATGGCCAGTTCGAGTACCTGGTAATGCAAATTGGCCTATGCAACGTGCCAGTGGTCTTTCAGCGTTTTATCAACCATGTGTTCCGGGACCTCCTTGACCATTATGTCATCGTGTACTTGGATGACATCCTGATTTATTCCCACAACCCCGCCAGGCATGTGGAGCATGTGCGCTCTGTATTGGAAAGACTTAGGCAGCATGGGTTGTATGCCAAGCTCGAGAAATGTGAATTTGACCGGGAAGAGGTTGAGTTCCTGGGGCACCGAGTGTTCAACCAAGGAGTACAGATGGATCCCGCTAAGGTCGAGGCGGTGCTTTCCTGGCAGGCTCCCCAAAACTGTAAGGAATTTCAGCGCTTTTTAGGGTTTGCGAACTATTACCGACAGTTCGTTCCTGATTTTGCTGCACTGGCCATCCCCTTGACCTGATTGACACGGTCCCGCCTGCCGTTCCCATGGACCCAGGAATCCCAACAAGCCTTTCAAGCTCTGAAGACCCAGTTTACGACCAGACCGATCCTTGTCTACCCAGATCCGAGCCTCCCATTCATCGTGCAGGCTGATGCCTCTGACACTGCTTTGGGGGCGGTCCTAGCACAAAAACACTCCTCCCACCAGGTGTTCCAACCATGCGCCTTCTACTCCTGACAGCTCACCCCAGCCAAGCGGAATTACACTATCTGGGAGAGGGAGCTATTGGCCATCAAGGCTGCCTTTGAGACCTGGCAGCACCATTTGGAGGGAGCTCGGCACCCTGTGGTGGTGTATACGGACCACCGTAACCTAGAACATCTGCAAACCACCCGGAATCTAACACAATGCCAATGGCCGTTGTTCTTCTCCCGCTTTCAGTTTACCATTCAATATATCCCCAGCTCACAGAACAAGTTGGCGGATGCCCTGTCCTGGAAACCTGAGTTCAGCCGGCAGGCAGGAGAGAAGCCGCCAGCCACGACCATTCTGGCTCCTGAGCTCTTTGCGACCATCAATTCCCCAGATGCCCTGCAGGATCGGATCCAGCAAGCTCAAAGCAATGACCCTCGGGCACAACGCATCACCCAGGTGCTACAGGACCCTGCTCAGCCAGACCTCCCAGGCTACCTCCTGCAACAGGGCCTCCTTACATAGGAAGGCCGAGCCTATGTTCCCCCAGGTGCGCTACAAGGGGAGGTACTGCAGCTTACCCATGACACCCTGGCAGCTGGTCACTTTGGGAGATACAAGACCTTGCACCTGTTATCCAGGGACTTCTGGTGGCCCCATATGCAGATGGACGTGTTTCGCTACATGCAGTCCTGTGATACGTGCTGCCGGGCCAAGGACCTTCCAGGGAAGCCAACAGGACTGTTACAACCGCTGTCCACACCCGAGGGGCCCCGGGAAACCGTTTCCATAGATTTCGTCATGGACCTGCCACCCTCTAAAGGGCATACATGCATTGCGGTGTTTGTCGACCTGTTCACCACGCTGGCCCACTTTGTTCCTTGCCCATCACTGCCTACAGCCAAAGATCTGGAGTACCTGTATGCCCAAAATGTGTGGCGGCACCATGGAATTCCACGGCACCTGATTTCAGATCGGGGGGTGCAATTTACTTCGTGCTTCTGGAAGGCCCTCCAGACACTGCTCGGAAACCCAGGTTCACCTGTCATCGGCTCACCCACAGTCCGATGGACAGATGGAGCGGACCAATGCCACTTTGGAGCAGTACCTGCGCTGCTACATAAACTATAAGCAGGATGACTGGGTAGACCTCCTTGCCATGGCCGAGTTCGCATATAACAATTCAGTGCATGCCTCTACAGGTCAGACCCTGTTCCTGGCCACCTATGGATGCCACCCGTGTTATTTTCCCAGAACGACACCAATTTCATCAGTACCATCAGCAGATGCCTTTGTCCAAGAGCTGCAGGCCCTACACCTGGTTCTGTGGGAACAATTGGACCAGGCCAAACGGGCCTACAAAGCGACCGCAGACCGGCGACGGCGGGAAGGGGACCCCTTGAAGGTGGGGGACTCGGTGTGGCTTTCTACTCAGCACATTCGGTCACAGCGGCCCTCCCATAAATTGGACCACCGTTTCATCGGGCCCTATCGAATTACCACCCAGATCAATCCTGTGGCCTGCCGGTTGGAGCTCCCGCCAACACTCTGGATCCATCCCGTGTTCCATCGCTCTCTGCTCACCCCTGTAGCACCTCCACATCTCCTCCGTGAACCTGTATCACCGCCTCTCCCAGTCCTGGTGGATGGACAGGAGGAGTATGAAGTAGAACGACTCGTGGACTCCCGCTGGCACCGAGGCCATCTGCAGTACCTGGTGGAATGGAAGGGCTATGGACCAGAGGATAGATGGTGGGAACCAGCCGAGAACCTCCATGCACCCCGGCTCACCCGCCAGTTCTATCGGGCCTACCCCAGCAAACCCGGACCCTCGAGAGGAGGGGGCCTTCGGAGGGGGGATGGTGTCATGAGTCAGCCTCAGCCTCAACTGGCCACCTTACCTCTTGCCCCAGAGTCCTCCTCAGAAGACGAGCAGGTAGAGCCAGCAGGATCTCCTCTGGAGTCAGAAGCCCCTGCAGAAACTATTGGAGAGGAGGAGCATCCAGAAACCTCTGCTGCTGCTCCGAAGGGAACTCAGCAGGAGCAGCCAGGAGCCTCTGCAGAGGCTGTCGGGGACGAGGAGCAGCCAGAAACCTCCACAGAGGCTGTAAGAGACAAAGACTCCCCCAGGGCAAAAGCGAAACCTGGGCAGCTGGAGCCAGCTGAGAGGAGGAAACATAAAGATAAGACAGCTCTGCTGGAGAGAAAGAGGAGTGCTCATTTACAGGCACAGCACCGACTGGGGCTATTAGGCAAAGAGGCAACCTCTGTTCCTCATTAGGACAGCATAAAAGAGAGACACCGAAGAAACCAAGTGTGGAAGCAACTCAGCTCGCCACTCCCTGATACCAGAGCTCTACGCCTGGATGCTCCTGCCCTGCCCTGCCCTGCCCTGCCCTGCCCTGCCTTGTGCCCTGCCGTGCCTTGCCATGCCATGCCTTGCCTTGCCATGCCTTGCCTTGTGCCCTGCTCTGGGATTTCGGCAATTACTGGCTTAACAAAAGGGATTTTAGCTAGCATGACTATTGAGGAGGAACAAATGTTACAAGGTGGTGCAGTAGTAGAGCCGACACAGCCCCCCGTTAATTCAAGTACAACCCAGGGATGGAGGACATTCGGAGGTGAAGAGGGGCGGGTTAGGCCGTGGCCCACGGACTATATCCCTCCGGAATCAACTGAATCCAGTGAAAGAGGGGAAGATGGGGCTAACCGAGAAGCCGCGGAATATTACCGCCGAATGGAAGGGCGGATGGGAGCGATGGAGGAGGAATTAGCTCAAGCCGTCTACCTTATTGGTGAGTTGGTGAGAGGCCAGAGAGAGGTGTGAGAAGCGGCCGATCAACTACGGCAAGTGCCGGCGATAGCTCAAAGACAAGTGCCTGTGGGTGACCCAAGATCGGTGGGTACACAGTCCACACCGGGATCAGGAGTGGGTCCACCACCAACACAAGCGCAGGCTATGCCAGTCCATACTACGCCAGCCCAAGCTGCCGTCCCGCAGCAATCGGTTACGCAGGTGCTACCAACTCCTCCGCCGATGTTACGGCCTCAAATCCAACCAGCGCCGCTCCAGACAACCACACAGCAAATACCACCACTGCCTATACCTCAGATCGTTCCTCAACAGCAACCACTTCCTCCCCCTCCAAGACTGGTGCCTCCACAGATACCTCCTAGACAGGTGACACCCCAGCAACCACCAACACTAAGACCCCTGCCTCTGACACAAATTCCCCCGGGGGGGCCGGGATCGATCCAGAGAGCTCCGTTGCCTGGAAGCCTGCCCAGGCCACGACCGCTAGGGATTCCCAGAGATCCACAAGACTGGCCTAGAGGACTGATGCAGGGGCTGATGCCACAGCCTGCCCCTGTGCAGCTACCGCCAGATAGACGGAGAGAACCAGAATTACCATTAAACTGGAAGTCACTTTCGTTGGCGATACACAAAAGTTGGGATTCTTTGTAGTACAAGCACTCCAGTTTTTTAATCATTGGGGACATCTGTTTCCGGATGAAGAAAGTAGAATTGATTACCTGGCATCGAGATTGGAAGGCAGAGCAGCCGAATGGTATGTAACTTTATATGATTCTGGCGCTCCAGAATTAGATACTTTGCAAAGTTTTATGGCTGCCTTGCGTGCCCAATATGAAGACCCCCTTGAGGAGGATCGTTACCGCACTGAACTGCAGACTTTACGGCAAGGTGCTCAACCAATCAGGGATTATGCGGCCAAATTCCGGCAGCTGGCAGCCAAATGCCCTCACTGAGAGGAAGGGACTAAAATTGTGATGTTTAAAGGAGGCATGAATCCCAGGTTACTGGATCGAGCCCTAATACAGGACGATCCGCCAACACTTCTAGGATGGATCCAACTGGCTTGTGAAGTCGAAAACCACATACAACAAGTGCAGTTAGTAGAACAACAACAAGCTATAGGGGCAAGAAGAATGTCAATAATACCCAAAGGGGGTCGAGCGGGGGCCCCAAGTCGTGGGGCTAGAGACACTCGCTGGCGACAGGGACTTTGCCTCCAATGCGGCCGAAGCAGACATTTCACGGCACAATGCCGTACACGCATACCCCCATCAGCCGCCCCCACCCCGGCGCATCCCATACCAGCTCCGAGAGCAAGCAGAGGAAGGGGGATGCCAAACCAACCAGAAAAAGGCTTGGAAGCAGAAGAGGTTTTAATGGAACTCGAAGTACAACTCCCGGAGAGTGAAGAAGCACCCAGCCCTCAGTCGGGAAACAAGATGGATCTGTCGTAAAGACACCCGAACGGCAGATCGAAAAGAAAATCACCCAAAACGAGGTGAGAGAAAAGGGGTCTATCTTGTTTCTACCAGTAATATTATCAAACCCAAAAAGGGGAACACATATTTGCGTAGAAACATTAATTGATTCAGGATGTTCCAGAGATATTATAGCCCCAGCCTTAGTAAATGGATTGGGTCTGGAAACTAGAGAACTAGAAAATCCTATTATCTTTGAACAAATGGATGGATCCAACATGAATCCCGTGATGCTAGAAACCGAACCCATACCCACCGGTATGAAAAACCACTGGGAAAGGAGATGCTTTGTAATCAGTCAAGCTGCAAAATACCCTCTTATCCTCGGCAGTCTTTGGTTATGGGATCATAACCCTCACATAGACTGGACAAAAGGAACAGTGGACTTCAATACTAACTATTGCACTCAACATTATTGGCAACCCGAATGGGGAAGGCCTGAACCACCACACTTAGATGTAGCTCTTCTAACTCAAGAGGATTTGAATTGCATCACCAAGGAATACAGAGGTGTGAAACAAGCATTCAGTGAAGAGGAGGCCAACAGTCTTCCTCCCCACCGTGCTACAGACTGCGCCATTGAGATCATTCCGGGAGAAAGTCTGCCAAAAGGCAAACTATATTCCATGAGTCCATTGGAAAGAGAAGAACTAAGAAAGTTTATTGATAAAAACTTGGCAAGAGGATTCATCCGTCTGGCTAATAGCCCTCATGCAGCTCCTGTACTCTTTGTAAAGAAAAAGGATGGAGGATTAAGACTATGCACCGACTTCAGAGGAATCAATGCTGTGTCTACAACCAATGCCTACCCCATCCCACTCATCAGAGATCTACTCAACGTCGTGGCACACGGTAAGATCTTCTCCAAATTAGATCTGAAAGATGCCTATTTTCATGTAAGAATTAAAGAGGGAGATGAATGGAAAACCACATTCAATACGCCATTAGGACAATATGAATACCTTAGTACGCCTTTCGGCTTATCTGGAGCCTCGTCTGTATACATGTCCATGATCAATGAAGTATTGCACAAATATTTATATAAAGGAGTGGTCGTTTATCTAGATGATGTGTTAATTTACTCGAAAACAAAGGAAGAACATGTAAAATTAGTGCGAGACGTGCTGACCACTTTAATGTGCCACAAGCTCCCTATCAAACTCTCTAAATGTGAGTTTCATAAAACAGAGTTGGATTACTTAGGCTACCGTATATCCGGGCAAGGGCTGAAAATGGATCCTGCCAAAATACAGGCAGTACAAGATTGGCAAACTCCTTCTACTCGAAAACAATTGCAATCTTTCCTGGGATTTGCCAATTTCTATAGAGACTTCATAGAAGGTTTCGCTCAAATTGCCCTTCCACTAACGGAGCTCCTCAAAACCAAAGCTAAAGGGGAACAAGCAAGAAAACCCACCTCCAAATTAGACTGGAGCCCACAATGCCAAATAGCTTTTGAGAAACTCAAAGCTAAATTTATATCTGAGCCCTTTTTACAACCCCCCGGTGAAAACTGCCCGTTCATAGTGCAAGTTGATGCCAGCAATGCGGCAATGGGGGGGGGGGTGTTGCTGCAAAAGGGGGGAAACGGGAAAGCCAAACCGTGTGCATATCTCTCTAGAAAATTTTCTGAATCTGAAAGGCATTGGAATGTATGGGGAAAAGAAGCCTTTGCCGTTAAAGTAGCTCTTACAGTATGGCGTCACTGGCTTGAAGGAACCAGGCACCCTTTTGAGGTTTGGACTGATCACAAAAACTTGGAAGCACTAAAAAGCCCTAGACGCCTTAACGCCAAACAACTCAGATGGGCGGAATTCTTCTCCAAATTTAATTTCACCCTCAACTTTCTACCGGGGAAAACTAACTTCTTGGCTGACGCTCTCTCGCGCATCCCCCAACATCAGAGCAAGAGGGAGGAAACCATAGACACAGTATTCACTCCCCACCAACTAGGAGGAGTGGTTACTACTCGCAGCCAAACTGCGCAAACTCAAGCAGAAGAAAAGGGGTAGAGAGCAAAAGTGAAAAGCGAGGTGGAAAAAGAAGGGGAGGGAGCGCCCAAAGCAAAAATGTCTTAAGTGGCGGAGGGAGATTGGGTTAAAGAAGATAAACTGTATATACCAGCCAGTCTCCGAATGGAAATTCTACAGCGTTGTCATGATGCCCGCACCGCGGGTCATTTTGGCTACCTAAAAACCCTCCACTTAATACAGAGACAATTTTGGTGGCCTGGGATCAGAAAGGATGTATCCCAATATGTATCTTCATGCCCAACCTGTATAAGTGCCAAAACCAGAAAAGGGAAACCACCGGGACTTTTACAACCACTGGAAACCTCCAATAGACCCTGGGAAATAATTTCTATGGACTTTATTACAGATTTACCTCCCTCCAAGGGTTGCTCCTGTATTTTAGTGGTTGTGGATTTATTTTCCAAACAAGCACATTTCATCCCCTGTACAACCATTCCCACCGCCAAAAAACTAGCTGAAATATTTATGAAACACATTGTGAAGCTGCACTCTTTTCCTTCTAAGGTGATATCGGATCGCGGCGGACAATTCATTGCCAACTTTTGGCGGGAGCTACTACAATTAACTGGAATGGAATAAGGAATCCGTTCCGCTTTCCATCCGCAAAGTGACAGACAATCGGAAAAAAACTAATCAAATATTAGAGTAATTTCTCCGCTGCTATATTAACTTTCAACAAGACAACTGGGCGGAGCTTCTCCATTTTTCTGAATATTCTTATAACAACTCAGTCCACAGTTTAACCAGTGAAACCCCCTTTAAAATTGTACATGGCTACGAAGGCAAAGCATTCCCCTTTGAACTACCCGAGAAAAAGCAGCTCACAGGAGACCTTTGCCAATGGTGGACTACCCTCAGTGAACAGTGGACGGCCATCCAAACCGCTCTAAACAAAGCAAAAGCGAACTATAAAAAATATGCAGATTGCCACCATGCGAAACAATGGGAACTGCACCCAGGAGACAAAGTATACATTTCAACAAAGAATCTTAGGATGGATCAAACCAGCAAAAAGCTTGCTTTAAAATATCTGGGACCGTTTCCTATCAAAAGAGTGATTAATCAAGTGACTGTAGAGGTCAGTCTTCCAAAGAACTTACGCCACGTCCACTCAACGTTTCATGTCAGTCTCTTGAAAAAGGCTCCTGCACCAGACAAATGGCACCCCTCACCAGCCACCCCTATTCCCACCATGATCAATGTCCAAGTGCACTACGAAATTGATGAAAATCTGGACTCTAAAATCAGATATCGCAAACTTTTTTACTTAGTCTGCTGGAAAGACTTTGAAGAAGGGTACAAAGAATGGGTAGAGTCCATCCATGTAAAAGTCCCCAGGCTTATTAGACAATTCCATCAAGCATATCTAGACAAACCGGGGGGAGAGGGATCTTAAGGGGAGCAGAATGTCAGAACCTGTTTAACCCGAGTAACACCATGTTTAATCCTGCAGTGTTTAGTCTGCTTTCCCTATAGGCAACACCTGCAAGGAGCCGAATCCATGGGAAAGGATACTGTCTTATCTATCACCTCGACCTTGGCCAGCTCAGCGCTCCTCTGAGAAGTTTTGCTGTATGAACTCGGGGGGGGGGGGAGGCTGGGCTCCGGGAGTGTGAAATGTAACAACCTTCGTTCTATGATTCATTCCTAACATTGCTTTGCTCGGCCAGGACCTCTAATCCTGGAATATGTACATCTGGGCTTGAATGCTGTCTTTCACAATAAACCTTTTGAAATCGAAAGACCTTGTCTTCTTGCAGAAGGGAGTGAGACAGACTATCAGGTCTGGAATGCCATAGTCTGACATTGGGTACCTATCAGTTACCAAACTCATTTCAAGGCATTGGCTATCATATACAAAGCTCTTCACTGGCTTGGCCCAGGATATCTATGGGACCGCTTCCCTCCCTATGTTCCACCACAAGACTTAACTCATCTGAACAGGGTCTCCTGCATGTGCCATCTTGCACATGGGCAAAATCAACAACCACCTGTACACATGCATTCTTTGTAGTGGCCCCACACTTTATGGAAGAGCCAGTATGGTGTAGTGGTTAAGAGAGCCGGGTTTGATTCCCCACTCCTCCCCTTGAAGCCAGCTGGGTGACCTTGGGCTAGTCACGGCTCTCTGGAGCTCTCTCAACCCCACCCACCTCACACGGTGTTTTGTTGTGGGGATAATAATAACATACTTTGTAAACTGCTCTGAGTGGGCATTAAGTTGTCCTGAAGGGCGGTATAGAAATTGAATGTTGTTATTATTATTATTATTACCTGAAGAGGTCAGGAAATTTCCACTGTCCTGGCTTTCCATATACTATGCAAGACTGAATTATTTAAGAGGGCTTTTTTTACTCAGAGGGGGATGTAAGATAAGGAAGCAGTCTCAAAGAGACTCATCAGTAAAAGGATAGGGAGTGACTTGAAACTGCTTGGAATTACTCCGCCAGCTGGGTTTGCACAGGGCTAGCCCTTGCTGCTGCCCTGCCCCCAGCCAAAGCTTTGGGCTTGCAAAACTCAAGCCCCTGCCCCTGTGCTCAGCAGCTGATTGGTAGGGGGGGCTGTCCTACAGGTGGCTCACCCCCAGTCCTGCTGCTCCTGGGATGCTGGCCAGTGCCCCACCCTGTCCTGGAGCAGCTGCTGCCCTCCCCTGGACTCTGCTGCACCCTCGGTTCCTCTGGAGGAGTCAGTCTCATTTTTCATCCTCTGGATTTAATGACCATATTTTCTCATTATGGCTACCACACAGGGTTCCCAGCCCCCCTCGATCTCCCAGCGGGAGATTGAGACCTGGTTCTTACCTGGAGGGGGGGTGAGCGTGCGCAGAGTGAGCGCGCACTCCTGCAAGCGTGATGACATCACTGCTGGGAAGTGATGTCACCATGCAGCCTGTTTGGGCACGGATCGGGCCCGTTGTGTGCCCCTGTGGAGCACAGGAGCATTCCTGCACTCCGCAGGGGCCCACAATGGGCCCGATCTGCACCCAAATGGGCCTAATCCGTGCCCATTTTGGCATGGATCGGGTCCATTTCGGCATGGATTGGGCCTGTTTTAGGCCCCTGTGGAGCGCGGGAGTGTTCCTGCGCTCCGCAGGGGCCCACAATGGGCCCTATCAGCACCAAAACAGGCCCAATCTGCACCCATTTTGGTACAGATCGGGCCTGTTTTGACACAGATTGGGCCCATTGTGGGCACCTGCGGAGCGCAGGAACACTCCCGTGCTCCACAGGGGCCCCGATCCAGGCCAAAACAGGCCTGATCCTGGCGGTTGCTGTGCACGGAGGCGCGCAGCACCACGGGGGGAGCGCATGGAAGGTGCGTGCCCCCCCGCTGGCCAGGTATGGAGGGGCGGGGGTGGCAGGGTGGGGGCGGGGGATCCCCCGCCCCCACCGGGGATCTGACAGCCCTACTACCACAAAACCGAATTAGAAGGTCTTCACAGTTTCTCGTGATTTTATTAAGGCTAAGACAGAAGTGTTAAGATAGCTAGACTATCCTCACAACAAAAAGCTAACCTCTGACCCTAGCCAAGTTTCTCCTCAATTTCTCATAATGCCCTTATTGCTTGAAAATCTGTTTAATTGACTATTGGAGCCAGCAGATAAAGCAACTGCTTAAGAAATGAATTAATCTACCACCAATGAACGACATAAAGTTACATACAATGGCAAAAACTTCATGCATGTATGTTTTTGTTAAACAACAAAGCATATGAATATGAAATGATACACAAATTTTGTACTTATACTGAGAACTGCTGGAAGATACTAAAATAAAAAAAATTGTTGAAAACACTAGGTGCCACAATGAATTTTCTAGGTGCCATAGTGACGGCCGTGACTGTGTCGGTGCTGGGCGAGGAAAGATCCCCCTGCCTGGCACTGACCCAATCCTGGCCTTTTTGGCCCCAATCCAAGCTATTTCGGCCCTTATCCAGGCCGAAACAGGTCCAAAATGTTTGAAAATGGCCATTTTAGGCCCGTTGCAGCCTGGATCGGGGCTGAAACGGCCAGGATCAGGTCAGTGCCAGGCGGGGGAGGCTCCCCCTGCCTGGCACCGACCCAATCCCTACTGTTTCGGCTCCGATTGTGGCCATTTTTGCCCCATTCGAGGCCTAAACGGCTCAAAATGTTTTAAAGCCAGGTGGGTGGGGCCACCTGACTTGGGGGAACTACCAGAACGGCGGTGCGTTCCCCCTCGAAATGAGCCCTGCTCACCTCCATGACTAAGGAGAGTGGAGTTTGCTGACTGCTGCTGGCAGTAAAAATTGTCAGATACCTATTGGAGAAGATTCAAGCTGAGGCAAGGAAAGTACAGGGGGAAATTCTCTGTGGCTGTTTGGTTGCTGCTGCACATGCCTACGCATTTGCAGCAGGGAAATAATTTACCCAGGGAATAATTGCTATGTGGAAGGTGGCCTAGGCAAATAAATGCAAGTGTACAAAGACATAACATTAGCAAAATCCAATACAGAGTTGAAGAAATGCTGAAACAGAGCATAAGCAATTCTAGGACTGAGATTAGACAACACAGGACTACCCAGTAGGGTCATACTTAAAGCAACAGGTAGTACATAGGAGCACATATTTAAGCAATACATAGTACATAAGGCAACTTTAAGTGATTCCGCACACGTTGGATAATGCACTTCCAATCCTCTTTATAGATCATTTGGAATGGATTTTTTTGTGTGCGGAACAAAAAATCCTCCTCAAACGATTGATAAAGTGCATTGAAAGTGCATTATCCAACGTGTGCGGAATCAGCCATTGTGGTGGTGAAGTCTACGGTCCCTAACTCGTTAGTGAAGCATCTCTTTGAGATCACTTCTCTACAATACAGCCCTCCTACTGAGTAAAAAAGCCCTTTTGAACACCTGAACCTGGGACCTTCTGGTCTAACGATGATGAGCCACAGCCCCTCTGGACTGGTTCACATAAAGCTTTTCTTCTGAATCGTTGTTATTAGCCTTAATAAATAAACTCAGGAGCTTTACTCTACATTTCCAGCCAATTCAGCCCTCTCTTAAAGTAAATTTGCAAAGCAGCCATATAACTACAACTACAGCCTCAAAGGCATTAAACAATTCACTCACACATATTTGGAATCATGCCAAGACAGATGAAGTCTGGAGCAGTCTGGAGAATCCCAAACACCCTGTCTCTTGTTTAACAGAGTGCCAGAGTGCTAAATATTGATGCCAGCTACATTTTACCCCTCATAATTTAGTTTCCAGATGTGTACACCTCGATTTTTTAAAAGAGTGTTGCATAATTTCTATAACCAGGGAAGAACGTGTTTATTCAACTTCACCCTACCAAAGATGGGCTGGTATCTGAGAACAGCCTAGGGCGAAGTCATCTTTTCCACTTGCACCGAATGTAAGCAGTATTTGAAAATGGGTTGCTATCAACAATTGCTAGGCAAGCTTGAGGTGGCAGAAACTATTGCTCAAGAGTAACGAGGGTTGGTAGTGTTTCTCAAAGTAACCTATTGTTTTCTGAGAAGAAATAAAGGTGATGTGGTTGATAATGTAACACACAATTAGGGGCAACAACTCCCTCTCCTCTTTTTTTTATTTACTGGTTGCTAAATGGTAGAGATTATAAATTTGGGATTTCTATGAAGCAATTTAGGGTAAGGAGATGGACTGCTAAAAGTGGTGTGATCTAAAAGAGAGACCCCCCCCAGTGTATTTGCCAGGGGGAGTTATGATTTCTGCCAATGTGTTGCCTGGTGCCCCTTTGCCTGTCAAGTCTTCAAGATGAAAACTCAAGGCTCTTGTTCGGAATATACTACTCTTCTAGACAAATTAGTACCCCACTCGGAGCAGTGAACAAGGTCAGTGTTGTTATTATTCCCACAATACAGTTGAAGAGTTGGGGCTGAGATAGGGATCCCATTTCCCTGGTGGGGGTGGGGGATCTCCCGCTTTCACCTCTGCCCCCTGCCCCCACCTACCTGGCCAGTGGGGGAGGTAGGCATGGGAACGGGCTTCTCAGGCACGCTCCTGGGGCAGCGTGCCGATGTCAGTGATGTCATCACGCCACCCTGTGAGCACTCCTGTACTTCTCTGCAGGCCGATTTGGGCCCCAAGTGGGCAAAATTTGGCCTGTTTGAGGTCCAAATCGGCCTGCTGTGAAGTGGGCATGCCTCCTGCATCTCTACGGTGATGTCACCAGAAGTGACATCACCCCAAGTGACGTCACCGCGCAGCTGTGCAAGTAAAGAATAAAGTGGGGAAGTTTTATTTATTTATTTATTTATTTTCGATTTATATTCCGCCCTCCCCACATTTCCAGCAGGCTCAGGGCAGATTACAGATACATAGAGGTTAATATATATAAAACAGTTATTATAAATTAGAAACCATAAAAACATCCAGAGTTACACAATATAAAATACATATAAACATCAACATAGCAGCACCAAGTCCAACTGACCAAACCTAAATCATTTCCAGAGCATCTTCACAGAAAAAAGATTTTTAAGCGGGGGTACTGTTGGTGGAGAGGGCCTAATCCACCATCAACCGGCCAGGGGGGCTCCACCTAGCACCACCCATATGCCTGGCGGAACAGCTCTGTCTTGCAGGCCTGGTGAAAAGATAACAAATCTTGCCAGGCCTTAGTCTCTTCAGACAGAGCGTTCCACCAGGCTGGGGCCAGGACCGAGAAAGCCCTGGCCCTGGTCAATGCCAGGTAGGCCTCCCTAGGGCCAGGGACCTTTAGCAGATGTTTCTCACTGGAGCGGAGAGTCCTTTGGGGTTCATTTGGTGGATACCATAGACAGCCAAAAAACAAATAAGTGGGAACTAGATCAAATCAAGCCTGAATTCTCCCTAGAAGCAAAAAAGACAAAACTGAGGCTATCATACTTTGGTCACATCATGAGAAGACAACATGCTCTGGAAAAGTCAATAATGCTAGGAAAACTGGAAGGCAGTAGGAAAAGAGGAAGACCTAAAACGAGATGGCTGGACTCAATGAAAGAAGCCACGTCCTCCAGTTTGCAGGATCAGAGCAAGTCTGTTAATGATAGGATGTTTTGGAGGTCTTTCCTTCATAGGGTCGCCATAGGTTGGAGGCGACTTGATGGCACATCACACACACACAATGTGGGCTTGGATCCTGTGAACTGCCAATGGAAAGCGCTGATGGTCCAGGATGTTCCCCATCCTCTTCTGCCTCAAGAGCCATTTCCAATCCCAGGAAAGCTGGTTTTCTCGTGCATATAATAAGTCACATGGTTGCATGGCTGCAGTGGGGGAAGGTAGTTTGCGGTAGGTAGCTGTGTTGCCCTGCAGTAGAACAGAAGGGCAGGGGGCAGGGGCAGGGCGGAGCAGAGTCACCTGGGCTCAGGAGCACATGGTCTGCAGCTGCTAGAGGAGGTAAGGGCTTTTTGCCTTTCTTGGCTGTGGTGGGTTAAGCTGAGAAGCTAAGGGTGGTCCTCTCTAGCTTTGGGGCTTTTTGTGTGTAGTTTTGTGTTGATTTGAGTGTAGTTTTGAGGCTGAGTGTGTTTGGGCTTGATTGTGTTTGAGGGTGAGTGTGTTTGTAAGGCTGCTGGGGGTTGCTGGAGTACAAGCCACACCCCTCCTTTGTGCTCACCTCCTGTGCTTAGCAGGAAGTGACCTTTTGCATTGAAAAGGCAACTGCTGGGCAGGGGAGCGAGCCTTTGGTGCGAGCCAAAGGGCGAGAGCTAAAGGGCTCTTGGCCTGTGGCTCTTAGCCGGGGGATCATAGCCGTTTTCTTTCCTCTTAGTGTGTTATTCCTAAAACAGAATAATGAAGTCAGAATGCCAGCAGGGGGTTGGGGGCTTTCCAGTGTATTGCACTGAGTGTCACATGTATGACTATCTGCCTTCTGGTCAGAAGTCCTGGATGTGTGCTCGCTGCAAGGAGCTCCTGGTTCTCAGGGAACGAGTACGTACCCTTGAGGCCAAGGTGGCTGACCTGGAGAAGCGGAGACAGTTAGATAGGCACGAGGACAAGATTCTCAGGGACAGGATAGATGTGTCCCACTCTAAAAATGGCAGCGTTCTTGTTGTCAAGGAGAATGAGGATCTTGTGGAATCAGGGCACCGTACTGAGGATAAGGGGAGCATGCCCTCAGAAGGGACCTCTTCTTCAGTTGGTGAGCAGGTTTCCTTTCACATCAAGGAACCATCCCTGGGTGGGGCGGGAGGGAGGCTCTTGGTAGTTGGTGATTCGATCCTTAGACAAGTAGATAGCTGGGTGGCACAACCGCGTTCTGACCGTATGGTGACTTGCCTGCCTGGTGCGAAGGTAGCGGACATTACGCGTGTTATAGATAGGCTGGTAGATAGTGCTGGGGAGGAGTCAGCGGTCGTGGTCCATGTTGGAACCAACGATGTTGGGAAATGCAGTCGTGAGGTCTTGGAACAAAAATTTAGGCTGTTAGGCAGGAGACTCAAGGCCAGGACCTCCAAGGTAGCCTTCTCAGAAGTGCTACCTGTTCCACGCGCAGGGCCAGAGAGACAAACGCAGATCAGGAGTCTCAATGCGTGGATGAGACGATGGTGTAGGGAGGAAGGGTTCAAGTTTGTTAGGCACTGGGATTCCTTTTGGGACAAGCGGGAGCTGTACAAGAGAGACGGTCTCCACTTGTCCCGAGAAGGAACCCGGCTGCTGGCACTTAAAATCAAAAAGGTGGCAGAGCAGTTTTTAAACTAAATGCTAGGGGAAAGCCGACAAGAGATAAAGTGTCTCTGGTTCAGGATGGTTCATCTCAGAGAGATGAAGGGCTAGGTATAACACTTCTACAGGGAGATAGATTAGAGTTGTCAACTGAGATGGAGACAAACAGTGCAGATGACCTAACTACGTCTCGAGGCAAAGTGTGCCGGGGAAGTTACAGGTGTTTATATACAAATGCTAGAAGTGTCTGAGGTAAAATTGGGGAGCTGGAATGTTTAGTGTTGGGCGAATCCATAGACATTGTGGGCATATCAGAAACTTGGTGGGATGAGGAAAATCAGTGGGACACGGTGATTCCTGGATATAAATTATATCGGAAGGATAGGGAGGGAAGGGTTGGTGGTGGGGTGGCTCTATATGTCAGAGAAGGTATACATTCCAGTAAGATTGAGAAGGTAACTGAATTAGATTCGCTTCTGGAAATGCTATGGGTTGAAATTACGGGCCCAAATGGAAACTTAACTGTGGGAGTTTGTTATCGCCCTCCAGATCAGAAAATAGAGGAGGATTATAAAATGATGACAGGATTAAAGATGGCTGCTAAACAAAAAAACTGTGTTGTAATGGGTGATTTTAACTACCCACACATTGACTGGGCCAATGGGTGTTCGAATCGGGGGAGAGAAAGTGAGTTTCTAGACTGTCTCAATGACTGTGCTATGGAACAGATGGTTACAGAACCTACTAGGGGAGATGTGATCCTGGATTTGGTCCTCAGTAATGCTGAAGACCTGGTGAGAGATGTAAATGTGATTGCACCACTTGGGAACAGTGATCATAATGTTATTGAGTACAACATATGTATAAATAGGAAATTGCCAAATAAGACCAACACAGCCATGTTTAACTTCAAAAGGGGTAACTTTTCTGAGATGAGGGGGTACGTGAAGAAGAAACTGAAAGGGAAAGTAAAAAAGGTCAAAACACTTGGGGAATCTTGGAGACTATTTAAAACTACAATCCTGGAAGCTCAAATTAAATATATACCGCTGGTTAGGAAAGGCACAAATAGGTTTAGGAAAAGGCCAGCATGGTTAACAAGCAATGTAATAGAAGCTGTAAAAGGTAAAAAGGATTCTTTTAGGCAGTGGAAAACTAGTCGGAGTGAGGTTGATAAAAAGGAGCATAAGCTGTGGCAAAAAAAGTGCAAGTCTGTGATCAGACAGGCAAAAAGGGAATATGAGGAGCATATTGCAAAGAACATAAAGAAAAACAATAAACAATTCTTTAAATATATTAGAAGTAGGAAACCAGCTAGGGAGGCAGTGGGGCCCTTGGATGACCAAGGCGTAAAAGGATTACTAAAGGGTGATAGGGAAATGGCCGAGAAGCTGAATGCGTTCTTTGCTTCTGTCTTCACTGTGGAAGATAAGAAGTGCATGCCCACTCTGGAAGCACTGACTTTGGGAGGGGTTTTGAAAGACCTGAGTCACATTGAGGTGACGAGAGAGGAGGTTATGCGACTGCTAGATAATTTAAAAACTGATAAATCACTGGGCCCAGATGGCATACATCCAAGAGTTCTGAAAGAACTCAAGTGTGAACTTGTAGATCTCCTCACAAAAATATGTAATCTGTCATTAAACTCTGCATCTGTTCCTGAGGACTGGAAGGTAGCTAATGTTGTCCCCATCTTTAAAAAAGGTTCCAGGGGAGATCCGGGAAATTACAGGCCAGTCAGCCTGACGTCAATACCGGGTAAGTTGGTGGAAACTATTATCAAAAATAAAATTAGTGGGCACATTGATGACCAAAAGCTGATGAGGAAAACTCAGCATGGGTTCTGTAAGGGAAGATCTTGTCTCACCAATCTGTTAGAGTTCTTTGAGGGAGTGAACAAACAAGTGGACAAGGGAGACCCGATAGATATTGTTTATCTTGACTTCCAGAAAGCTTTTGACAAAGTTCCTCATCAAAGGCTCCTAAGTAAGCTCAGTAGCTATGGGATAAAGGGCCAAGTCCTCTTGTGGATCGAAAACTGGCTAATTAATAGGAAACAGAGAGTGAGTATAAACGGGCACTTCTCACAGTGGAGGGTGGTGAGCAGTGGGGTGCCACAGGGGTCGGTATTGGGTCCAATGCTTTTTAACTTGTTTATTAATGATTTGGAATTGGGATTAAGCAGTGAAGTGGCTAAATTTGCAGATGACACGAAATTGTTCAGGGTGGTGAAAGCCAGAGAGGATTGTGAGGCACTCCAAAGGGATCTGTCGAGGCTAGAAGAGTGGGCATCCATGTGGCAAATGAGGTTCAATGTAGCCAAGTGCAAAGTAATGCACATTGGAACCAAAAATCCAAAATATAAATACAAGTTGATGGGGTCTGAACTGGCGGAGACTGACCAAGAGAGAGATCTTGGAGTCATGATAGATAACTCACTAAAAACGTCAGCACAGTGTGCGACTGCCATAAAAAAAGCTAATGCTATGCTAGGGGTTATTAGGAAAGGGATTGAAAACAAATCAGCCGGTATCATAATGCCTCTGTATAAATCGATGGTGAGGCCTCATTTGGAGTACTGTGTACAGTTCTGGTCGCCACACCTTAAAAAAGATATCATAGCACTGGAAAAAGCACAGAGAAGGGCAACTAAAATGATTAAAGGGTTGGAACACTTTCCCTATGAGGAAAGATTGAGGCGCTTGGGGCTCTTTAGCCTGGAGAAAAGATGACTGAGGGGAGACATGATAGAGGTTTACAAGATAATGCACGGGTTAGAGAAGGTAGAGAAAGATGTGTTTTTCTCCCTTTCTCACAATACAAGAACTCGTGGGCACTCTATGAAATTATTGAGCAGTCGGGTTAGAACAGACAGAAGAAAATACTACTTTACACAAAGGGTGATAAACACATGGAATTCGTTGCCACAGGAGGTGGTGGCAGCTACAAGCATTGCCAGCTTCAAGAGGGGACTGGACAAATATATGGAGCAGAGGTCCATTAGTGGCTATTAGCCACAGGAGATAGATGGTATTCTCTTTGTGGGGAGGTGGTGCTCTGTTGTCTTGGTGCTGGAAGGAAGGCAGTGGGAGGGCTTCTGGTGTCCTGGCCTCACTGACAGTCCTTTAGATGGCACTGGATTTCTAGCCACTGTGTGTGACAGAATGCTGGACTGGATGGGCCACTGGCCTGATCCAACATGGCTTTGCTTATGTTCTTATGTTCTTAAGGATTTGCATTGAGTGGGACCTTAGAGACCAACAAGATTTTCAGGGTATAAGCTTTCAAAAGACAAAGTTCCTTTCAGCAGATACCTCAAATCCAGAGGGGGAAGGGAATAAGATTGCTCTCTTTGCCTCTTGCTTGAGTTGAGCTCTGCTTATGGAACAGAAAGGAGGAGTTATTTTGCCTCCTTCACGTTCCCTTCTGCAGCTGCCTAACCAGAGCAGCTCTTAGTACATGCAAGTCCCTCAGCCCAGGGAATAAACTTTCCCAGGATCAGAAATGGCCCTAGGCAGAGGGGAGGGTGGGAAAGAGTCTGCAATCCTTGTGCCTGAAGATCACATGATCCAACCCAGGGGTCATTTGGTAGAAAAAGAGCTGGAGGAACTCATTAGCATAAATCATTAGCATATGCCATGCCCCTTGACAGCACCGGAAATGTGTCATTAGCATAACTGATTTGCATATGCCACACCCCCTGACATCACCTATCCTAGCTGTTTTGGACCTAATCCTGGCCATTCAGCACCAAAATTGGGCCCAAAATGGCAAAAAGGGGCTGAAAATGGCTAAAAAGGGGCCCAAAATGGTCAGGATCAGGCCGCTGCTGAGCGGGAGAGTGATCCACCACCTGTCAAGAGGCCCGATCCGGACCATTTCAGCCCCAATCCAGAACGAAACAGGCCCAAAATGGCTGAGAGTCAGGGGGCGGGGCCACCTGACATGTGACTTCTTTGAGGAACTGCCGGAACTGCGTTCCTGAGCATTCCCCCTCGAAATGAGCCCTGATCCAACCCATTTTGTGGAGACTCCCACAATTTTTGCTGGGTCACATCAATGGAGCAACCATTTTGTCATTGCTCCCCCCATGGCAGCCATTTTGTGGTGGTGTCCATACATCATCTTAAATTTCCAAAGATACCCTTGAGATCTTCTAGGGTTGGGACCCCTGGTCAAAAAGTTCTTAGGAATAGGAACTCAACTGACATTTTACTGTTAGCAACTGTGTACTAATTCCATGATGTATGTGCTGTCAAGTTGCAAGCGACTTATGACAACCCCAGCAAGGGGCTTTCAAAGCAAGTAAGATACTCAGGCCCACCAAGATCTTTTATCCTTTCGGTGGGCCTGTAAGACAGAGATGTTCCGCCAGTACCATATCCATCCGGTGAGCCTCCCTACCGGTCTCCTGTTTGGGGGAGGGGGCAGGTTATAGTCACCCCGGTCCCCCTATGTGACCAGAATTACAATTTCCTCTTCCCCCCCCCCCCACCCATGGCAGGGGTGGTTGGTATGGAGTGCTACCTTGGGAATAGTATTTTACTGTATTTTATGATTGTTATGATGATATGGTTTTATTAGTATTTTAATCAAAAAGAGTCCAGTAGCACCTTTAAGACTAACCAACTTTATTGTAGCATAAGCTTTCGAGAATCACAGTTCTCTTCGTCAGATGCATGGAGGGCAAGAAGAAACTGGTCAGATATATAGGTGGAGAGGGGAGGGAGGAGTAGATGCAAACAGCTCCTTCTGATATGGAGATCAGTTTGCTTCTGTTAAGGAAGTCAGTTACTTCTGATAATGAGATAACCATTCATAGCCTCTATTCAATCCCAGCCTGGCTGAGTCAAATTTACATATGAATTCCAATTCAGCAGGTTCTCGTTGGATTTTGTTTTTGAAAGGTTTCTGTTGAACTACAGTGACCTTTAAGTTTTTGATGGAATGTCCTGGTAGATTGAAGAGTTCTCCCACTGGTTTCTGGATGTTGCTATTTTTAATGTCAGATCTGTGTCCATTTCTTCTTTTGTGCAGAGGTTGGCTGGTTTGTCCAATGTACAGAGCAGATGGACATTGTTGGCACATGAGGGCATATATGTGCCAACAATGTGCCAACAATGCCTCCATGTGATAGAGGAGTAAGAGAATTACGTGCACACACATCCATTTCTTTTCTCATTCACAAGCAAGCGAGATTAGAGGTGCCACAAACTTCAGGTGAACATGGTCAGCAGAGGAACAGACTGTTGTCAACAGCTGTGGTCACTCATGAACTAAACTGCCTCACCACCATCCAAGATGAACAAATTTTGAAGATTAATATACAACTTAAACCAGAAGCTTTTTTATTGGAACTAATGGACAAACAGCTGGAAATCAATTCTGGCACCTTGTTTTTATATATGACTAGCTTGATGCCCGTGCTTCACTACGGCATGTAACTATTTTAAATCCAGTTATAATACTTATGGGTATGTAACATTTTTTGGTTTGTGGGGTTTTGCTTCATCCCCCTGCAAAACTATTTTTGATAAAATAAGAAATTGCTAGATTCTCACAGTGTTGTAATAATCTATAGTCACACTCCACTAGTTCCCAGTTTTCATTTTCCTTTGCACAGTTGGAAATTGTCAGCTGCATAAAAAGTAAGCCTCTATCCCTTTTCATTGTGGTGTTAGAAAAGAAAAGATGTGGGCTGCATCTTTTCTTATATACTGCAACACAAAGTGCTAGATATTTTTTTTAAAAAAAAAAGAAAGCTGGGAAGCTGGTATTGATATAATGTTATAGCAATCTGTCAATTACTGATTTTTTTTAAAAAAAGAAAAGTCTGAAAAAGTCCTCCAGTGTGTGCGAGTGTGTGTGGGTGTGGGTGGAGGGGGAGAGAATTGCAGCGGAGGCAAGGAAAATAGCCCTGATGTGTATGGGACCTAAAAAATCCCCACTTTCCCATCTACATGGCATTAGAACGCACCTTGTCACTAATCCTTTAAAAAAGGTCATCCCAAGTCGGGTCCAGAAAAGACAGCAGTAAAGCAGGGAGGGGGGCAGGGCTGAAGCAGGATGAATAGAGAGTAACACCATGTGGATTCTCTCCCCAAAAGTATTGCTATCAGGAAGCCAAGGTGGAGCAAAACATCCATGTGAAAACAACCAGTTTGTTATATTCTACCTCACCTACTGGTCTGATGCCCAGCCTAGAGGACCCAGCCAGGGAACCCCAAAAGTTCCAACTACATGTACAACTCAGACTTTGTGAATCCCCTGAGATCAACAGTGACTGTGCACAGTAGGAGAAAAGGGGCAAGGTTCTGGTAACTCTCTTAGCAGCCCCCAGGCACTTCCGACAACAGAAGGAAGCAGCCTAGGGGCTCTCAGATCAGCTTCCACCCCACTTTAAATTTAGGTGATTCTCCAGAATCAGGTTTTCTGATAGCCTTAATGCAGGATAGGATCTAGCAGGTATTCAGCTTTATCACAGATCCCTCACGTACCCAGAGACAACTATCTGTCACTCCCAGTATTTTGTTCATTTATCACTGCCTCACCTTATGATCAGCATGTTGCAGATTGTGAACGTCTGTACTAGCTGACAGCCCCATCCTGAACATTCTCCTGCCTGACAGTTAACTTTAAATTGTTAGTCCCTGGCAGTTAGGTCCCTTCAAGTTCTCCACAGTTAACACACATGTGTTCCAGTTGAAGCAATTTCATTAGAGATCTATGCAGTCCAAGGTGTTCACACAAAGGTAGCAATTGGCAGAAGTGACAATTCAAACAAAGGCATTACTAATTATAGGGAAACTTCCCACCCTTTGGGTCCATTGACATTCTGGCATGAAAACCCAAAGAAGTTACATGGGAATGGATTAGTTTAGTTTTGGTGGGATAGAATTCCAAGTCAAATGCCAGATCCTAGATTTAACCAGGCCTTGACCTGATAGCTCTTGTTACAAGTACCAAGGCTAGTTATCCCTCTCACCTATGACGGTTTATCCTGTAAGGCGAGAGAAATTATTTATAAACGCTGGCACCTTCTGTCAGATATCCCAAGATGTAATCAAAAGTTGTTGTTTGCCTTTAAACATTCAAAAAATTAAGGGATAGGCTGGTACGTAGTAGTTACAGAACTACACCTTTTACATTTTTCGCTTTAGGAGGAGAAACATTGAGAGATCATTTGTTTGAAGATTAATTCATTTGAAAACTCTATGTGTCTTGGGAGATATTATATCAAAAATTTCATCAATTGTAATACTAGAAGAATAATGTATGCAGTATAATGTCCTTGGTATGATTGCAAGAACAGTTAGAAAAAGGGTTCGGCAGAAGACAAAGTTCTTGAGTAAAAAGCAATCAGGGTCTCCCGGCTGTCTGGTAGGCAGTGACTCAAGACTGCACCAATGCACTGTACAGGATGACTCAGCTCAGTCCCACCCCTCCTGAGTAGATATAAATGACCTGCCACATCTTTTCCACACTGTGACACTGAGAGATCTCTATCTTTTGGTGCTACACCTCTGAAGATGCCAGCCACAGCTGCTGGCGAAACATCAGGAACTACAATGCCAAGACCACGGCAATACAGCCCGGAAAACCCACAACAACCATTGCAAGAACAGTTAGAAAAAGGGTTCGGCAGAAGACAAAGTTCTCGAGTAAAAAGCAATCAGGGTCTCCCGGCTGTCTGGTAGGCAGTGACTCAAGACTGCACCAATGCCATAGGGTGACGCATCGCACGTCAGGATTAAGGGTTTCTGCTCATCAAAGTGCACCAGTACACGACGACTGCAGTTGTATGGCAGCTTGGAATGCTTGATCACAGCAACGGCCCCAATGCCACACAGCCTGCTTGTCCACTAAATGGTGTAAGGGTTCCGCTATGGCTGCTTTGTGTGGTAGGAAGGAGTGGTAAAAATTCAAAAGTCCCAGGAATGCCTGTAGTTCCTGCTTTGACTGAGGTGTCGTCGCGTCATGGATGGCCTTAACCTTAGCCGGTGTTGGGTGGAGTCCACTTGCATCAATCTGAGGAGCCCCCAAAACACATTTCTCATGCTTGACCCTTTCAGCCCTGCGACAGCAAACCGAAGGAGGACCTCACGTAGCCGCTCTATCAGTTCCACTTTGGATTCAGCCACAATGAGTACACCATCAAAATAAGGGACAACCCCTGTAAGATTCTTTAAAGTATCTTTCACGAGACTCTGGAAAATACCTGGGGCTATGCTCACTGTGATGTGGAGGCATTTCCCCTTAAATGCCCCTCCCGGTGCATAACTATGTTCTGGGCATTGGCTGTTTCGTCATCCACCGGCAACTGTTGATATGTCTGGGCCAGGTCCAGCTTTGCAAAAATTTTTTCCCCCAGCCAGTGACGCTAAGAGGTGGCTGACTATGGGGACTGGAAATGCATATTGTTGTAGGGCCTTGTTAATGGTGCACTTATAATCTGCACAAATGCGGACGTCTCCATTTGTCTTAATCAGGGTCACAATAGGGGTCTCCCATCGAGCGTGGGGAACTGGCTCTAGAATTTCTTGGTTAATCAAACAATCTAGTTCCGCATTGATGTTAGGCTTCAATGCAGAAGGACGTGCTGGGGTTTCAATCTGATAGGAGCCACCGTGGGGTCCAGGGCCAGCGAAATTGGGGTCCCAGTATACAAGGCCAGGCCTCCATCAAAAACAGATTTGAACTCCACAGATCTAGTCAAAACCTGACATTTGCACTTGTTATATTCCTGCGACATAGATACCTAGCTTCTCAAACCAGTCCAATCCCAACAGGCTGGTGCGATGCCCAAGAGCTATCACTAGATGTAAAAACCCATCAAATTCTCGATACTTTACTAAGAATGTGCTGATTCCCCAAACTGGAACCTTGTTTCCCTGGAAATCGGCAAGCTGGGTGTCAAAACGTTCCAGCTCAGGACTGCCCCCGGGACACAAGGCCTTATCGATCTCTCACAAAATGGTGGAAAAGGCCAACCCGGAATCAACTTCCATCTCACATCTCGCAACTTCCATCTCACAACTAAGTTGGTTTTGTGTTGCAGTTTGGGCACTCGGGCTCAAAAAGGTTCGCCATCACTGCCCTATGGCATTGTTGCCAGGCCTCAGTATCCCATCTTTGTTGCCAATAATATGTATTGAGAGACTGGAAGGCAACTGTAGTGCTTCAAACAATCAACATTTATTTAACAAATAACCAGTAACAGGGAACAACAACTGCAGCCCTCTCTAACTGGCTGTAACTGTGTTTTCACAGGCTCTCTCAACTCTGAGGAGAACTAGTGGCTCTGACCCCAAAACTACAGAGGCTCCAAAAGTTCAAATACATAACAAAGGTTTTCAGGGTGCAAGACTTCGAGAGTCAGAGCTCCCTTCTTCAGATACCTTGGAACAGCTGGAACAGATAACAATGTGGCTGACCAGTTACTAACAGAAGCCAGTCAGCGGGAACACATCCTTATGTTTAGGATGTTTAGGGCCCTGTGCAAATGTTTAAAACCCACATCATACGAACAGCCAGCCCTGGTATATAGGTGTCGGCAATGCTGCAAACTGTTTTAAAAAGTCATGGGGTGTAAAAAAACACAGATGCCAAAATGGCAATAGCACTGTCCATGCATGCACAGACATCACAAAGGGGGAAAAACACACGTATCAGGCAGCATATTGGGTTGTCATAGCAACCCAGAACACTGTGTGAAAACGGTGGTGACAGCCATCAGGAACAGGCGAGAAGGGGAAGCAAAAGCCAGTTACAGCTTGCTCCCTGCACCTGCCTTCTTTTCCACTCCCTTTGCCAATACCACCCAGTAGGAGTGGAGAAAAGATGGGACGACCAGGTGGACCTGCAGGTGAGAAGCTGGCAGGGTGGAGGCTGGGGAAGGAGAAAGTGGATCCAGAACTGAGGCAGAAAGGGAGCCAGAAGAGGAGAACTGGGAATCACTCCCCTGTTGTTACTTACATTTTGTTACAATTTCATTGGCTCTCAGTTTGCTTCCAAGCTGAATTCAACATTCTAACAGTTTGGGACTTAGATTGCCTAATTTTGCACAAGCCTTACTTTTTCCGTTTATAACCCAGCCCACACTAAGTATTCATTTTATAGATTTTATTCATGTTACCTATAGTCAGACTTTCTCAACGAGACTCAAGATGGATTACACAGTGTGAGTCAGCGCAGTTCATACCAAAGGCATTTCAATAAGGCATGTAAGGCACATTTGCAAAGATTTTTTAAAAACCATAAACATTCAATATTAGAGCGGAAGAAATGCTGAAAGAGGGCATAAGTAATTCTACAACTGACATAGTAAACAAGGATCGCATGTATAGCAATAGTAGTGGATCCTATGGTTCATCAATATTTACAGCAATAGTAATAAAGTCTGTGATGCCTCCCCATCCTTTTACTGATGGATCTCTATGAGACCACTTCCTTACAGTACAGGCCTCCTGTCTGAGTAAAAAGCCTTTGTGAATGCATTGTTTATGGAAGGCCATGGAAGGCTCATGTGAATTCCACAGGCTTCCAGCGATGTCACTTCTAGACATGGGCATGAACAGAAAAAAAAATGAACATGGTGTTCGTTGCCATCCACAAACAATGAACAACGAACATTGACGAACATGACTTGTTCACGAACATGTTCGTTGTTCATGGGGGCCAGCAGGCTCTCCTCCAGCCATCAAGATCCCTACCACACCACTCCCAGAAACCCTACCTGAGCAGGCAGCAGGAAATGTACCAATAATAAATAATAGCTTGGCCCAGAGCCTGGCAGCAGCCCTGAAACCTGAAGGGGTAGATCCCTACCGCACCACACACAAAGAAAATTCAAGCTCCAACGCACTCACCCTGTCTCTCTCTCAAAATGCTAACAGCAACTGTCTCTCCACTGTCTGCAAAACCAGAGCTGGGAGCCCCCCTCCCCCCAGCTTTTTGCTTCCTTGTAACAAATTTGGAGCTCCACACTTGAAAGGAAGACCAGCCTATTAAGCTTAGATTGGGGTTTCCAGGGCAACAGCAGGAGTTCAGACAGAGTCAGGCAGTCCCTGTCTCTGGTTGCCAACGGAATTGATTGCAGGTGCCAGACTGTCTGGCAACGACCACCTGTTCGTTTAGAGTTCATTTAGAATGGGGCCTCATGAACAGCTTGTTCGCGAACAGCTGATTGGGCGTGGCTTTTTTTAGTTCGTATTGCTCTTTGTGCCCATCTGTAGTCACTTCTAGTTTAAACTGGATGCAACAGTCACAGTTAGAAATGCTCCCCCAAATAGTGAAAACACTATGTTTTGGGCCAATTCCTAAAGAATCAGCTCCATAGAGACCCAAATTCCTTCTGGTTTAAACCAAAAGTGATGTTATCACGTGCATGAAAGAAAATAGGCAGTTCCCCCCTGCCCGGATACCCCCTCCCTAGGTTATCTAGGGTTACAATGGACCTTCCCCTCCATAAATGGCTAACTCCCTTTTAAAGATATCTACACCAAAGGCCATCACTACCTCCACTGGATGTGAATTCCACAGTTTAGTAAAGAAGTATTTTCTTTCATCTGTCCTGATCCTATTTGCCATCAACTTCTTGGGGTGCCTATGATTTCTGGTATTATGGGAGAAGGAAAAACGGCTCTCTCTATCCACTTTCTCAACCCCCTGTATAATTTTATAAATTTCTATCATGACTTCCGTTGGCGTAATTTCCTGGCTCGTGACAAAGACCAGAGCTGTAACATTTGTGAATGAAGCCGTTCAGGTTCTTTGTATACACACTGACACAGCAGCTGAAGCAGGATCTGTAGGAAAGACCAGGTTCGTTTAGAACATCAAAAAGCCAAAATTCCCTTTGCCATCCCCACTGAAAAATTAATTTAATTATTCATAGAGATTTAGATGAATTAGGAAATACTTCATATGTAAGCTGGGTAATGAAATAAGTTTTTTTAGAATTACGTTCCTTAGAAACAGGGCTTTTTTTCAGCTGGAACGCAGTGGAATGGAGTTCCGGCACCTCTTAAAAATGGTCACATGGCTGGTGGCCCTGCCTCCTGATCTCCAGACAGAGGGGAGTTTAGATTGCGCGCTGCACCATGCGGCGTGGAGGGCAATCTAAACTCCCCTCCGTCTGGAGATCAGGGGGCAGGGCCACCAGCCATGTGACCATTTTTGCCGAGGACGATTTAAACTTTTAAAAACTCCCTCCCTTGTTCCAGCTGACCCAAAGTGACGTCATTGTGCAGTACTGAGTTCCACCACCTCTTTTCCCAGAAAAAAAGCCTGGCTTAGAAGCATCTGTAGTGGTGGGAAAAATCCAATGTCCTGATTCAATTCTGGGGAGGTCCATTGTTCCAAATTTGCCAATAAACTCAATTTCAGCAATCTCCTATTGTAATTTCCATTTGAAGTTTCTCTGCTTGAGAACTGCCACTCTTAGGTCAGTGACAGGATGTCCTGAAAAATTGAAATGTTCAACCACCTTTTTTTTAAATGTTGTGATTTTCAGTATCAGATTATTGTGTTTTTGTTATCTGACACTGATAATCATGTGTCCTATAGAGTCTCTCAGTTTGCACTCACAGCCAAAAAGATAAGATCTAAGGTGGTACTGAATGAGGCTGTTTCGTGACTCCTGGGATAGTTTGGCATACTGTATTGTTTTAATTAATTTTAGTAATCTATACAAACTGAGATAATGGATTTAATTGTTTATTAGTCGATGTTTGGTGAATTGTGACAGCCTATGGCTATAGACAATAAACTCTTTTGACTGACTGATTGATTGATTGATATCAGATGTATGTCCATTCAGTCTTTTGTGAAGGGATTGACCTGTTTGTCCAATACAGAGCGTTGAATGGCATTGCTGATGCTGGAAGATGAACAAGTGAATGAGCCTGAGATGGTATCTCTGGTTTTGTTAGATCTGGTGATAGTGTTGTTGGAGTGAATATGGGGGCAGAGTTGGCATCTTAGTTTATTGGAGGCCCTAGTCCCAGATTTTGTGTCCATGTTGGGAATTATATTGTTGTGAGGGAGGAGTTGCTTGAAGTTTGGGGGCTGACTTAGGGCAAGAACAGGTTTGACTTCCAATACCCATGAGAGCAGTATCATTATCCATTCTATTAATGGATGCATGGAACTGTTTTGAGCTGGGAACTTTATGTGACTACCAGTGGTATTCTGTTGATGTTCTGTTTGGGCTTAGCTTTTTGTAGGCCACCCTTGATATCCTTCTGGCTTTATGATTTGTTTTCTTACTACTAGTGGGTATTGTAATTCCAGAAATCTATGTTGCAGATCACGCAGGTGATAATCTCTGTCAGAGGAACTGAAGCAGTTTGGCTGTAGACAATGGATTGTTCAGTTTGGGATGATGACTGGAGGTGTATAGACTAGAGACACAAGCCACAAAAAAACCGAACCATGAGGTTTGTGGGTTTTCACGAACCAGGAACCACGAACTGGGGCAAGTTTACGAACCAGTTCGTGGGGTTTAAATGCCCCTTTCCAGCCTCTTAGCAGGTAAAGGGCCCTGCTTGCAAGCGGCAGGGCCCTTTAAACGGCCCAAACCCCACCCCCACACTTACCTTGTTCTGTGGGCCCGTGGCGTCTTCCCCCGCCTCCCGTGAGGGATGGGAAGACCATTTTTGGTCTCTTCTGCCACTGCGCGGGCCTGCAGGGTGGCAGAGGAGGCCGAAAATGGCCTTCCCAGCCCTCAAATGGCTGTCATGGGGATCCCCCCTGCCGCCTGCCAGCTCACAGTTTAAAGGGACCTGGGGAAATAGCCATTTAAACTGCCCCTTTACGACCCAAACGGACCAGTAGACCAGTTCGTGGAAGTTCGCGGAAATGAGCTTCCACGAACCACTGGTTTGTGAACCAAAAACCGGCCTGGTTCATGTGTTTTTTTGGATCATAATTCGATTCGTGCCCATCTCTAGTGTAGACGTGTTTTGCAATCAGTAGGTTTTCAGTATAAGGTGGTTTTTATGTTTCCATCATGCATTTGTACAGTGGTGTCTAGAAAATGTGCTTCTTGTGTGGATTGATTCATGGTCAGGTTGATGGTGAGGTGGAAATAGCTGAAAGCCTTGTGAAATTTCTCCAGTGCTTCTTTCCCATGTGACCAGATGACAAAAAATGTCATTAATGAATCTCAGGTATGAGAGGGGTGTTAGTGGGTGGGAGCTGAGGGAGCGATACTCCAAGTCAGCCATGAAAATTTTGGCATATTGTGGTGCCATGCGGGTGCGCGTGGCTGTGCTGTTGATCTGAAGAAATAAATTATCACCAAATCTGAAGTAGTAGTGGTGGGTGAGGACGAACTGGCAGAGCTTGGTAGCAAGGTCAGTTGTGCTGTTCTTCGAGATGATGTTCCTAATGCCTTGTATTGGATATTAGCTGTAATCCCAGGAGAAGTCTAGGTCTCAGGTACAAGACGACAAACCTAATTCCAGTTTACTTAGCCTGAAATGCTTGATGATGGCACTTCCGGCAGTGACGTCACTCCCAGAAGTGACATCGCTTCCTGGAACCCAGCACAATGTATTATGACAAGATAAATATTAGTAAGCTTGGAAAATTACACTATTATGAGAAAGGGTTTTTTTCCCTTTCTGCATCCTCTACAGAAAGTGAAATCTGCCATTCCTTTTCTCAAACATTTCATTTCTTTGGAATCATATTTTAAAATATGCAAGGAGGGCCCCTCTAAAAATCCAAAATCCATCTACAGATCTAAATTCTAACAGATTCCCTCTGCCAGCATAGAAAAAAAATTCCAAAATTCTTTCTCAAAATTTGACAGTCTGAAATTCCTAATCTAATGAATATTGAATTTTCAAATTTTCAGGGAGGGTTTTGCTTTATTGGAGCAATTTAAAATTAGATACTCAACTTTAGCTGCATTAGATTTATACTTAGTTTAAAATGGCTTTTTTTGTTGCCTGCCAACTCTACCTTACCAATGGCTAAGCTGTTGTGACATTGTGAAATGGTCATAAATATTCCAATGTCCCAGACAAACAATATTCATAAGAACTTCCATAACACCCATATGTCCACTGCAATTTCAGTGATGTTAATCAGCTGAGGGTGGGGAGAACCATTTGAGTTACAGCTATTAAGACATAAGAACACCTATATGCTGATGAATAAATTGATGAAAGCCTTCTGTGACTTGGACAGTTATCTATTCCTAGCATAAAACTGGAATAACCATAACTGATATTTTAACTAATACAAATAACCATAATAACTGATATATTTAACTAACACAGAACCAATCTGCATTCAAAAGCTGTGGGAACCATAACAACGTCAACTTCAGTCAACAAAAAAAAGAATGAAGGTAACATACACACACACAGCCCCTCCCACCCCATGAAAAGAAAGCAGAATGAACTCAAAGCAGCACACACACACACAGAAACCCCTGAATGAAATGAAAGCAGAATGAACTCAAAGCAGCACACATACACACACAGCACCACCCATCCACTTCCCCAATGAAAATAAAACAGAGTGAACTCAAAGTAGCACACACATACACAGAAACCCCTTAATGAAATGAAAGCAGAATGAACTCAAAGCAGCTAAGTCTCCTCTGGAGAGCCGGCCCCAACAGCTCTGCTTGCACTCGCTCTCTCACTCATGAATGAAAAAAAAGCAGAAAAGCAGCTTACCCTCCTCTGCAGAGCCCTGCCAGGCCCCATCTCTCTCTCTCTCTCTCTCTCTCTCTCTCTCTCTCTCTCTCTCTCTCACGAAAGGGGGAAAAAGCCGGCCCCAGCATCTCTGCTTGCACTCTCTCTCTCACATACTCACGAATGAAAAAAAAGCAGAATGAACTCAAAGCAGCTAAGTCTCCTCTGCAAAGCTTGTGCTGGGCCCCAGCTCTCTCTCGCTCTCTCACTCACAGAGGAATGGAAAAAAAGCAGAATGAACTCAAAGCAGCTAAACCTCCTCTGCAGAGCCAGTGCCAGGCTCAAGCAGTGTTTGCTTGTGCATGCTCTCTCTCTCACTCACTCAAAAAAGCAGAATGAACTCAAAGCAGCTAAACTTCCTCTGTAGTGCCTGTGCCGGGCCCCAGCTCTCTCTCTCTCTCTCTCACTTACAGAGAAACGGAAAAAAGCGGAATGAACTCAAAGCAGCTAAACCTTCTCTGCAGAGCTGGCCCCAGCAGCTCTGCTTGCACTCTCTCTCTCTCTCTCTCACTCACAAATGAAAAAAAAGCAGAATGAACGCAAAGCAGCTAAACCTGCAAGGCCGAAGGAGGAAGGAATCACGTAGGCAGATTCTAGAGCTGCTAGAACAGCGTTCCGGAGCATTCTCCCTCAAAAAAAGCCCGGATAACAACAACAACAACAACAACTTGCCAGTATCAAAGAATTCATGGGAACATCAGGTGGAAAAGGTGCTAGAAAATGAACAAGTCAAGATCGTGTGGGATTTCAGAATTCAAACTGATCGGCACCTTGAACATAATACACCAGACATAACAGTCGTGGAAAATCGAAAAGTCTGGATAATCGACATTGCAATTCCTGGGGATGCCAGAGTCAAAGAAAAAAACAAGAAAAAATGATTAAATACAGAGATCTGGCAATAGAAACCACCCGACTATGGAAGAAGAATGCAACAGGGCACTTTGAACCATCTCTAAAAACTTTGCAATTCATATGGAAAAACTGCAGCTTTCTGACATAACACCTACAGAACTGCAAAGGTCGGTGCTACTTGGAACAGCGTACATATTATACCGATATCTGGATGATACTTAGGTCTCCGGTGGAAACTTGTATCAGCTTAGCAAGGCCAATCAATAATAACATGTGATCTCTGCTTATTGTTGATTGTGTTTTGAATAATAATAATAATAATATGTCTAAAAAGCATTTTGAGCACATGTCCCTTAAAAGGCTCACAAGAAGCCACACCACATGCAATCTGACTGACAAAAGCTTTTGCTGGAATAAATTTGGCTAGTCTTAAAGGTGCCACTTCATCTCTGTTTTACTTAACAGAAGAATAGAAAAACATATAGTAAGGTAGACAGAAATTTGACGGCTTGACTTTAACAATGCACATGCACACAACTCCTTGTTATTTTTGCTCAAGTAAGTTGCCCCCCTCCACACACAGGACTGGTTATCTGCTGCTTCTGCAGGCCTTCTATTTAATGGCATTGCTCTGTGTCGCTACAAGTTAGCAGTAGGAAAAAACCACCAAAGTGTTTACTCTTTGAGGGAAAATTCATTGGCCAGGGTGAGGGAAGAAGTTTGCTCAGGAACAAGGCCCAGAGGCAAGCAGTAGGGTGTTCTTCTCCCAGGACTCTTCACAAGAAGGGGTTTGTCATTTTAAAACAGGGACCAAGGCCTTGTCACTTCTTGTTGATCTCTAAGAATAAAATGAATACATATTCACATATAAAGATTAAAATGATTTTTGGCTTCAGGAACTGCAACCGGCTTATGACTCTTTATAACTGAGCAATTGTGTAATTTTTACTGAGCAACTGTGATATAGGAGATTGGGGGATAAATTATTTTGTAGGCAATTATCAATAATTTCCTACAAAACCATTGCCGAGTGGGTAGCCGTGTTGGTTTGTGGCAGAAAAGCATGATTCGAGTCTTATAACACTTTGAAGGCCAACAAGAGTTTCCAGGGAATAAGCTCGAGAGTCAACGCTCCCTTGGTCAGATATGCGTAAAAATGTTGATCAGGTTGCCAGCTCCAGGTTGGGAAATTCCTGGAAAATTTGGGTGTGGAGCCTGCAGTAGGCAGAGTTTGGGGAGCATAATGCCACAGAGTCCACCCTCCAAAACTGCCATTTTATCCAGCGGAACTGATCTCTCTGGCAATAGGGTTGCCAGCTCCAGGTTGGAAAATCCTGGAGATTGGGGGGGGGGTGAAACCTGGAGAAAGCGGGGTTTGGGGAAGGGAAATGACCTTGGCATGGCATAATTCCATAGATTCCACCCCCAAAAGTAGCCATTTTCTCCAGGTGAACTGTTCTCTGTGGCCTGGAGACCAGCTGTAATTCCGGGAGATCTCCAGCCACTACCTGGAGGCTGGCAGCCCTACTTGGAGATCAGTTGTAATTCCGGGAGATCTCCAGGCACCACCTGTTGACTGGTAGCCCTACTTATATCCCAGTCAGAACACGCCTCTCCCTGATATTGTTAACTATTGATAATTGCCTACAAATTAACGTACTCCAAAATCTCTCACACACAGTTCCTCAGAATTACTGCATTTACAATATTCCATCCAGTACAAATTTCGTCTGATTTATTCTTGTATTGAGCTATGTACGATAAAGCACTTATATATATATTTTAAAAGAGCCCACCTTCCAGGGCAGCCATTTTCTCTCCCTCCCCCATGATTTTTATCACGAATTTTATAACAGAATTTTTTAAAAAAGACTGTATAAGCAAAAGAAAAGCTAAAGAAATCATTTATTTCAGGGCGGCCATTTTCTCCAGGGGAACTGATTTCTGTGGTAATTGAACCCCCGCTGGGAGGTTGGCAACCGCCGCTGCCCTTGATAGCGCCCGCTCTAGGAACGCGACTTCCCTCCCCCTCCCGCCGCCTCCATTCTCTCCCCGCTCGGCCTCCCTTTCCCCCGCCCCGCCCTTCGCCGCGGTGACATCAGCCGCCCCTCCGTATGCAAATGACCCCTCTAGGCCGAGCCCCGGCGGCTGCGGAGGGGGCGGAGCCTCCGCGCTGACCCGGATGCCCGAAGCCCCGCCCCGCGCTGCCGATCCTTCGCCTCCGTCGCCTCGCCTCCGCCTCTCCCTCACGAGGCTGCGGGTCACTGCGGCGGAACCCTCAGCCCAACCGCCGGCCCGGAGCCGTTCGCCCGCCGGCCTCGGAGCAGCCCTTCGCTCGGGCGAGGAGGAAGGCAGGCAGGCAGGCAGGCAGGAGGAGCAGGCGGCGGCGAGGGAGGCCGGCACTGGGCGGCGGATTCGGCTCGACACCCACCCGCCACCATGGTGAGGCACCGCCGGGCTCGGGGGGGGGGCTCGGGGGGGACTCTTTTCTCACCCCCCCCTTTCTCCCTCCGCGTGGCGTCGAGGCCGCTTTTCCTCCCCCGACTTTCCTCCTCCGCGCAGGCCCTCACGGAGCTCCCCCGCCCGCCCGCCCGCCCTCGGAGGCGTCCTCCCACCCCCTCCCCCCGTCCCGCTTGCAGGCTCCGGCGGCTTTTCCGGTTCTCGCCTTCACCCAGCGGTGACCTCTTCCCCGCAGTGCCCCACCCGACGCCCAGAAGGAGCCTCTTCCTCTCCTCCCCACCCCCTGGCTTGCCTTCTGCATTCGCCCCCCCCTGCATTCTTTCCCCACCTACAATCCCCCCACCCGCATTCTGCAAAGGGCTCCTCATCAATTTGCGTGTGGGGGGGGGGAATCTACCTCCACCTACATTCCTATTCCCCTCCACACGACGGGGGACGGCGGTGGAAATCCCCCCCCACCTACCTTCTGCAAATGCCCCCCCCGTTTTCTTTATATTCTGCACTCCACCACCACCCCCATCCCGCAAATATCCGTCCCCCTTTCCCTTTGTGGCTCCTCCACATCTCCAGAGGTGGGAGGGGGGGGGGGAGAAATCCTGCAAGTTCTGTCGAGCCCACGCAGCTGCTCTTGCGTATTTGCATTGCTTTCTGCAGCACCTCGTGCTCACCCCCACCCGCCCAAGGAATTAGGCTCCCCCATTCTCCTAGTCACCTTCATATTCTTAGTTAGCTAATCCAGAAATGGTATGTTTATGAGGCCATTGCTGAGACAGGTGAGGAGCCCCTCCCCCCCAAGCCTGCAGGGAAATTTGGAAGTTCTTGCCGGCCAGGTTACCTGGCCCTGATTGTGGGTAGGATTGGTGGTCGCTGGTAACTATCTTGATCTGGGAGAGGCGCATCTATGCAGCCATGTCCAATAAACGTGATCCAAGTAAACCTGCATAGGTAGTAAGTCCTGTTTGGTTCACAGGGGCTATTCTGACTGCAGTCAGGTTCTCTGTCTTCCCACGTCACATCTTCCCTGCATCCACCAGCTTTCTTCCCCTTCTGCTTCCCTTCCCACACAGTTCGAGCCTGGATTCTTGTCATAAAACTACAAGAGTCTTCAGAATTTTTCTTCTTCCTGCTCCCAGATTCTAGACCACCTTCAACATGCCTCCTGGTGTACCTTCAGGTTTCTTCCTTTTGATGCCTCCTTTCTTCCTTCTCATGTTTCCATTGTGTCTAATCAATCGGGCTGTTGTATAACTGGAGGTGGGGACCTTCGAATACCATATTCACTTGCACTATGACGCCCTGTCACTTTTCCTTCTTTCCTACTAACGTGGATTAATTTTTTCCTTTAGTAATGTAGCTGGAACTCTCTGCAAACCATCATCTTACCTTCATCAAGATCAAAATATTCATCTTTTATCCAATGAGCTCTCAAGTTCACAGAATTCTCCCTTTTCCTCTTCAGTTGCCTTGTTTTAGGGGCCAGTGTTCAGCCATGTTTTTCGCCTTTTAATACCTTGGCTGTTGTTTCTAAAACATGGAAAGTTGTGCAGGCTTCTTCTTTTGCACACATGAACACTCCCTCCTCCCAAAGGCAGTCTTTTAAATGTGATTTAAACAGCCAGTTAAATTATCCTTTCCCTTGTACATAAAAGGTTGCATTTTATAAACCTGGCTGTGTTGTGCTGCTTTTGCAGTTTTACTGGAGGAGGGGGGGCAGGGGGCTGCAGCAGTTAAAAATCTTGGAGATTAAAATTTGCTTTTCATTGCTATAAAATGAAGCCAGTAATACAGTCTCTGCTGTTGTAGTATTTTATGTCAACGCTAGGGGTGTCTCCTCCCTACTGCTAGTGCCAAGAATCAACGCCCTTTTCCACAAACATTTGTTAGCCTGAATTATAGATTGCCTTCCCTTTTGTAACAACTTCTATTTTTTTTAATTGGAAACCCTGTATGCTGTGTTCTTCACTTTCAGCTCTCCAGTTGTTTAAAGTTTTGCAGTGAATGTGAGCCACAGATTGTGTTCTCTCTCTTTTTACTTTGGTTTAAGTTTTCAGAAATGGAAATTCAGCTTTTAGTTTACAAAGCAAATCCGTGGAAGAAATACTGAATAGTAAGGCTCATGTCCGCAGTGTATACTTTGAATATTAAGAATGAAATTATAGTTGTCTGTACTGTAACAGAGAGACTGTAGTTTAAATGCTTGCTTTGATTTTGAAATGTTAATATAGGAGGCATTAACTGGCCAGAACTCAAAATAGTTCTAGGCAGTACTGTAACAAGATAAAGCAAGGGATGTTACGTTTCATCAATGAAAAACCACAACAGAGGCTGCTGTCTGAAGCATGCATGCTTCAGATTGACTCCCATTGAAAATAACGTTGCTCTGTTTCTGACTTAGATAGGGCTATTAAGTTTTAAAAGCTTCAGTAAATTCTCTGCAATTGATGTTTAAATAAATATAAGGTCATCATTTTATAAGAATATTTTTGCATAACTGTCTTCGCATAATTATGTGAAAACAGTTGTATTGCAAAATATTTTAAAGTCTTGTGTAGCCTCCCTGTGAAAAAGAGTTATCATATACAGTTGAATTTCAGTTGCTTTTCTTTTATTCAGGGAATGTTACATCTCGATCAGAGATGAATAGGTTGCTCTGCTGTACTGCACCCCGGAAAGTTTAATTTCCGTGCAGTGCGACAGAATCGTTCCACTTTGAATTCCTCATCAGGAAGCTGGCCATCTGTTTCTACCTCTGGACCTACTGGCCTTGATCCACAAATTAAGCTTGTTGAAGGACTTTGCCACTTAAAACAGTAGACATTCTTGCCATATGATAGCTATTTGAGAAATGTAAGTGCTGAGTGCCACGGACTGTAGTTTGTTCTTGAATAATGACAGTCAAGGGGACTACAGCAATATCCAGCACTTGTAAGGGAATAGAAGCTTAGCAACTTACTTACAAAGTGTTCTATAGCTACCTATCTTTAAGCAACTGCTACACTTAATACAAAAAGTATATATTGTTTTGTAGGTGTGAGATGGGGATGGCTTCCACATGGGTGATCCGCCCTGAGTTCACTGCTTTTGAGAAGCGGGGCTTTTTCCTGTTTCCCTATAGTATTGTAGTGCATTCATGCACCTCCAGATGTTTACCTAGCTTTTCTCCAGACTTTCTGAAAACTGTTTTTCTTCTAAATTTGAGGAAAGATTTCAGTAAAGCCTGGAGTGGGAAAATTTGGATTTTCTGGGCCATATCACAGCCATTTTCCCTAGCCGTGTCCCTATAAACAGCCATTTCCTACCCCCGCTACCTGGGAAGGGGGGCTTTTTATTTTTTTAAAAAATGGCACTAGAATATATCTACCCTGCTGTAACAATAGGTGTAGTGAGTTCTCTGAATTTTTCATTTTAAAAGCAATTCTCTAACCCCTTCCATTGCAGGGATACAAATGAAGAGGCTAGAGACTTACTCTGGTTTTTAAAATGAAAGTTGGGGATTCATAAAACCTGCTGCTCCCATAGTTACAACATTATATCAGTATAACAGTATTCTAGCGCCAATTAAAAAAATAGCAAAAGCCCTCATGGCCCAGTTGGGGGCGGGTAGCATCCACTTCTGGGAATTGGAACAGGGAAACTGCAGGGAACCTTCCCTGTGGAAGCTGTGTTGCTGCTGCACTTTATCTGCAGCCACATCAGGAACAAGGAAGCTACAAAATCCCATCCCTGTGTGGAAGACACTGTTCCCACCCCCCCTTGTACTTGGTCATGTAGGGCTTTTCTTCACAACCCACGGTGTTTTGTGCTGAGAGGAGCATTTATTGTGCAGTTTTCTCTTAGGGCCATGTTTCTGTTGCCAGGGTACCACATTCTTTCATCACCCAGACTGCAGTATTTTGCATGTGAGCAAACATTTCTCTCCTGGGCAGTGTGCTCAAAGCTGTTATCATTTACCTTAATGCCACTCATTGGCTGTGATCTGGATGACCAACTCCCCTTCATTGTCCATCTTTGAGACAGCACATCTAGGTATCCTTAAGGGAGGGGGGAGAGCATGAGAATAACAGACCCCCCCCTTTTGAAATATTTCTGGCAAATGGAAAATGGGAAATTTGACAATTATGAGGTTTTTCAAATTAAGGAATAATGCTGAAAAGCAGTGGGGGAACACATTGTCCGATGGTACAAAAACATCCACTTATTTAAGTACGGTTTAAACAGTATTATAGTAATAGTTTATTTGTTAAAATTGAAAAAAAATTCACTTTCACTTAAATTTTAATTTAGCAATTTTTTTGGGAGGAGTGTGAAGTAATATATTCTTTATGTTTCTGCAGGACCGAAGCGCTGCCAGGCATAGTGAACGCTCTGAGGTGAAAGTATTGTAGTATCAGTGATAGGTAGCTTGTTTATAAGATGTAAGATGTAATCTGAGTAAAGCAAGTAATAAAAAAGCTAAATTGAATTGGATAATGTAATAATATTAAATATAGTTGGCAGCTGTGAGTACATTAAAATCTTTAATGCAAAACATTTTTTAAAGTGTACATTGAGAAATATTTGTAATTGGGTATTAAGTTTATTTGATTTCATAAAACACTATAAATACTTCCATGTCAAAATAATACATAGATTAAAGACTGTCATCAGGTTTATCCCCCCCCTCCCCCCAGCTCCAAGTCCATACCAGTTGCTTGTGTATCTAGAGAATACTCAGTTGTGGCAATTGTTGAAACAGTAGTGATATCCTTCCACTGGAGCTGAGTACATGGCATGTGTGAATGTTTGTAATTATTGCATCTTTAAATATGTTTGATAAAAACACATTTTAGAAGCACATTAGCAATGCCACTGTAGTTTCAACTCCATTGTAATCTATTTATAGTGATGTACCGTTTACATATGCAATGTTGTATCTAAAGTATTATTCACCTGAAAGTTTTTGCTTATTCTTATTTATTTACTTTGATACCTTACTTTTTTCTTCAGAGGGGACCTGAAGTGGTTTACTTTGTTTGCCTCTCCTTTCTTACTTGCAAGGCAGATTAGGCTGAATGTGGCAAGCTTCCACGTTAGAGCAGGGATTCGAACCTGGGTCTCCCAGGTCCTAATCTGATAATGTAACCACAAAGTCTTAGAAGTCAGGGAGTTTGTTCAGTCCCCTTGACCATCCTAGCTGAAGAACCTTTCAGTTGTCATACTACTAAAGTATGAAGCTGGTTAAAAATGAGGGAAACTTCCTATGATTAATTCAGCTTGTAAACAATGTTTATCTACTTAGGACTGACGAAATAATAAGAACTTTATTGATAAGCTACCAGTGTCAGGATCCTACGCCATCCTTTTTTTTTTAAAAAAAATTAAAGGTTATCAAGCACATAGTCCAATTCAAGTCTTACATTCACATAACAATAACTTATTTACAAGTTTACTGTTAACATTTAAAGTTTCTTTTTCTTTAAATGGTTTTTCCTCATATAGATCCATGAAAGTTGTGTTGTTCTTCAATTGCTTATATTTCTATTAATGACTGGTAGATTGTGTTCGTAGACTGTATATTGCTTGTTGTAATGTAGTCAAGAAATGGCTTCCACTTACTGTAAAATTCTGTTGTCTTTTCTTTTTCTGAGGATTGTTGAATTCTTTCTGTAATTTTTTCCATAATCATTTGGTCCCACACCTTACTAAGCCATTGGTCTATATTTGGTGCTGCCTTAGCATTCCATTTTATTGTGATTATTGTTTTTGCTGCTACAAATAGACTAGTTATGAGTTCTTTTCTAGTTTGTGGAACTTTATTGTCTTGCCATAAGTCCTACGCCATCCTTGACAGGAATGGCGATTCTCTACAAGCACAATGCACATGCACATCCTAAATCCCCGCCCCCTTGACTTAACGGTTAGCTAAGTTTAAGCAAAAGCCTCCAGGCGGGAAAGAGCAGAGAGCAGAGCTGATGTAGAAAACGTCTCAGGGTAGTGAGTGTCAGTGCTAGCATCTCTTCCCAGGCTCAGGCAAGAGGAGTATAGGAGAACATACGGATAACAGTAGTAGTAGTATACTTCCACATCACAGTCACGAAATAGCTTCAGCCTTTAGTTAGACCCAAGGCATCAGAGCATAAACAAACATTACGCAGGGTCTTGTTGGGTTTGACAGGTGAACACCTAACAGTGGAAGGGGTCAGGGGCAGTGGTTTTATACAAACACGCCTCACTCCATTTTCCACCTTGATTTCCCGTATCCCATTCTGTTTTGTTGCTGGGAGCCAGATATTTATTAGTCTTACATAAATCAAAATTTGGAATACTTTAGTTTTCCCACGCTTGTTTATCTCTGAACTTTTCTTCTGAGAGCACAGTAGGTTGATACCTTGGGTAACCCACACATTGCGTTGGTGCAACAATCCAAAGTGTGTCCAGAACTCCCTAAATACTCTTCAGGGAACGGGCAAAATGATAGTGAAGCTATAGTCATTTAAAATTCTGTTCAACATTCTGGACTGCTTAAATTGACCGTAAATTGGTCAAGTGCATAAAACCATTAAGATTTTTTTTTCACGCAGAAGTTGTTCTAGTTACTATGTAAATAAGCTCATTAAGTACAGATTTGGATCCAGTGATCCTTCAGCAGAAGGTACCCATTCCTGTGCGAGTGCTGTGCTGGATCCATCTAGAGGTATAGATCGCCAGTGTAGGTAGCATGCAGGGTTTCTTAAAGTCCGATATTTTTGTATGGCAGCTTACAAAATACTCTCTAAACATTCTGCACTTGTATCTTTCAACTGGGCTGAATAAAAACTAGGCATCTTTCCTCCATATTCATAGTTTCAACCATCATTAACTCGATGGTTCAGTGAGAGGAAGCACCCTGATTATTGGTGTCCTACTATTGAAAGTAGTTAATGTGGATTGTTGGATTGCTTACTGACAGTCTTGTTTATCATCTAAAGTCTGAATGCAAATAATTGACATTTGCTATATCTTGTTCTGATCTACAGAATATCCCGTTAACTGTTGCTTCTCGAAGGTTGTAACATAGTTGTAGGTAGCAGAAGAATGCAATGTTGGCCTTTTTATTTTTAAGAAATTACAAAAAAAGAAAACACAAAGCTGATCGTGCCAAATCTGGTGGTGGTTGATGTGTAAAAGTAAGACACTGGGACAAATTTGCTTTAATGAGAGTCCTTGTGAAGAGCGGGGGGGGGAATCAGAAATGACTTTGTGGAGGGCAGGGTGTTGTCTGTGTAGACCATGGGAATTTCTATTTGATAAGGATTTTTTGTTTCTTGCCTTGAATCTAGTAACGCATTCACTTGATAAAGACAGTGGTCTGTGCTTATACAGTTTTATGTCTGATTTAGTTGGTGTTATAAAGGGATTTCCCCCCTTTAAAATAGCTACAATTTAAGTTGAAGTTAAATTTAAGAACTTTAATCAATTTGACATTGGAATTAGCCAAGCTTCAGGACTTGTGGAATGCTGCTGCTAGAGTAGTACTTGCAAAGAAACAAGTTCCCCTGTTCCAGGCTTATTTCTGAGTTGGATCTGGCTCTTAGACTGCTGCGTCTTTTAATACACAGTGGCTATTAGTTGAAGTAATAACTGGTGTGTCTTCAGGGAAGACTGTTCCATGAACAGCTAATAGCCAGTTGCCACAAGCGTTAAAGACACATTTGAATCCCTGCTATATTTTTAAAATTTAGCTGGTTTCATTTGTGCAGTAAAATTTCTATATAGGCATACAATTCTGTGTCTTCTGTTGTGTGACGAATTCTTTGGCCCGTGTACTTGGATTGGGGTTTTTGTTTGTTTGTTTTGGTGTAATTTTTTTGCCTGATGAATTGAGAGTACATGATCTTCGGCCCATTCTAATCCATATGGAGGTGTATTTATGGACATTTTTAGGGGGTGCAGACTCCTTGGAAGAGTTGTTGATTCCCTTATTGACAACTGTGTATGTGGAATTGCATTTTCCCCCCGACAGTTTGTAACCAAAGCTGCTGTACTTAATGTAAATATATGAAAAAAAAATCCCTCTGTGCTTCTTTTAATATTTGTCTATGGAAATGCTGTTGCCATATATAGAAATTTTTCATTGCTGCCTGTAACTGGATGAAGAAAGGCTGCTTTTGACACTATTGTCCACACATGTTTTTATATTTGGTGTTGTGCAGGACACACAACATTGTGCATTGGTTAATGAAGCCTTTGCCTTGGTTATGGCACTTAGCGTTTGTCTGGGATGCCACTTTCCTGTCACCCCCTATAAACCTGCGTGCATTATGATGTGGTATTGTTTTATGAAAAGAACAAAAGTCGCCTTGAGACTTCGGAGGAATGTCATTGTCACTCAGTACTTGATTGTCAAGGCCTGTTCTTACAGAGGCAGTGGTTCTGTCATCTAATCTCCATGCTAAGATGATGCTGGGATTTGTTTAGAAGTTAAATGAAACGTGGTGATAACTCTCCAAGCTAGTATTTTGTTAGTGGTGTTATCGAGCATTCTGTGAGGAGGTATCTTAGTGATGAAGTGATGCATACATTTGTTGAAGAGACTTACAAATTTTGAATGAATTTGGTGCAGCAGAGAAATAAGATATTAGCCTGGACCCTAGCTGCTGGGCAGTCATCCCTCATATCGTATTACATAAAAGGCAAGCCGTATTCTTGACAACTCATATCTTATCCTGGTGTGCCTCCAGAGGGCGCCGCTGCGGTGGAAAACCCAGGCGAGGAAGCCTGGGTCTCCAGAGAGCGCGCCATGGTGGGCAGTGCAGGCAAGGTGGCCCATCCCTCCCTCCCCCACGACCGTTGCATGGCAGTGATCAGGGCAAGGAGGAGGTGGCAGTGCCCCACCTTCACCCAGCAATGACTGGGGCCTAGAGCAGGTGGCAATACCCGCCCCCTGCTTCACCCGGCCAGGATCAGGCACAGAGCAGGTGGCAATGCCTGCCCCCCCTTAACCGTCCAGGATCAGGCATGGAGCAGGCTGCCTGCCCCCCGTTAACCGGCTGGGATCAGGCGCGGACCAGGTAGCAATGCCTGCCCGCCCACCCTCCCCTTTCTAGAGCTCATTATATTTTTTCCCACAACAGACGGTGTTGCTAGTTTAATATATTTAATCCTGCTGTAATGAACACAACATACTGATAGGGTAGGCTGAGAAAAAAATAGCCAGTTTATTTCATGATCAAGATGAGATTTAAACCTTGGTCTCACCGATCCCACATTTATCTGTTACACTACAATGGCTTTGCAGTAAAGCCCCTTTGTTCCTGATTCTTGAGGGTGAGGAATTGATTTCCTTCCTGTACCTGGTTAAGTGCAGTCATATGCTTAGGTAATGGCTCCCTTGTGATACCGTAAACTCCACAGATAGCTGTGACACAAAGCCAATATGGACTTGGGCACTGTAATATATAGAGAGGAAAGCATTAATTATTGGGCAGGCAGGGCTGCACTAAGTCCATTTATGCTTCTGCTTGTGCTTCTCTGCATCCAAGCCACTGTATGTTTTTCAGAGACCCATATTAACACTCAATCTTTCCACCTGTTCTGACAGTGAAAACCTTGCGTTTTCCCAGTATGTACTGATGTGGCCAAATTACAGATAATAGCCATAAGGGGTGAGTGAAAAATTACTATACTTGAGAAGGTCCAGAACGGAATATTCTCTAAATTATCGAACTGCCTTAAGACTCAGTGGCTCTGCTTCACCAAGCAAGGCTCTCCTAGCTAAACCTTTCCCCCTACTGTTTGTGCTCTAGTGGTATAGGTGATCTGCTTCATCTTCTAGAAGGTAGGTCCCTTTTTGGAAGAAGATGGCATTGGTTGGGACTTGGCAGCTAGATAGTATTTAGTGCTTTCTACTCTTGTAGCACGATGTATCGCACTTTCTGAAAAGGAGATCTTCAAGCAAGTGCGCCCTTTTTTCTTTCAGAAGGACCAGGGCTGTCTAGTGGGTTGCCTCTGCTTTGGCCTGGACTCCCTCCTCAGGCCGTGTGACCTACTGATGGGACTAACCTTTTCCTTGCTGGATAACTGATCAGGTTATAAAGTGTTCATTGCATCCTCATATTATGCATTTCTTCAGGGAGGCATCCTTTTTATTCCCCGCTGTAGTTCATAGATTTCCTACTTGACAGCTGAATCTGGTATTTCAAGCCCTCACTAGGGAATCTTTTAATGGACGTTGCCTTTCCTCGCTTGTCGATCAAGACAGCCTTCCTAGTGGCAGTTATGTCAACATGTTGCTTCTCCATACTGGTCACTCTCTGTGTGTGACCCGGCTTTCTAGCACCGGACAGAACAGTAAGCAGTGCTGTGATGCAATCTCATTTATCCCCAAAGTCAGTACTATGTTCCACAGAAAACAAGAGCCAAGATCCTCTCATCTTCCTTCCCTTAGCCTAGGGACACGCGGTGGCGCTGTCTTGATGCCAGGAAGGCCTTTAGGATCTGCTTCAAAGGCCCAGAGCCTTCAAATGCTGTTCCTTCCTTTTTTGTCAACTACGTGGGAAGCAGCAACAAAAGCCCCTAAGACTTCTCTTGCCCGATTGCTGGTTCTTGAGCTCCTTTTCTGCATCATTTAGTTTCTATAAATCAATGAAGAAATCAGGAGCCTTCCTTCTTCTCACCTTTTCCAGACAATGCCAGTAAGATGTTTTTGTATTGAACTTCTATGAAACATTTTGCTTATTATTGACTTCATTTATTGACTTCATCTATACCCTGCCTTTCTCCCCAAAGGGGACCCAAAATGGCTTACATCCTTCTTCTCTCATCCATTTCACCCTCACAACAACCTTATGAGGTAGGTTAGGATGAGAGTGTGAGACTGACTCAAGGCCACCCGGCGAGCTTCTATGGCAGTGGGGAATCAAACTTGATTCTCCCTGATCCTAGTCTGACAATCTGTCCACTACACCACACTGGCTCTCCATTTGCTTCAGAACATATTAATAATTGAATGTTGATTTTAGGGTGGTCTTTTGATCTTGGTTGTAAGCAGCTTCTGTTGAGTATATTTTTGAGGAAACGCAATAGCTGCTTTTAGCATATTTGTGAGCCAATTTGAGCCTTTAGGAAAGGCATGGTAAAGTTGGCTTTCTTAATAAATACAGTTACAATTTAACCGTAGTATGTTCTTTCCACATTTTGTTTGCCATTTTGCATCCTTCTAAAGTTGTGCATTTCAAAGTGGAGACCATGCGGAACTGGGGAAGACTGTTGAGGTTTGGGCTAGATGTTTCCCTGCTTGCCTGACCTTAAACTTCAGTAGTCCTGTGCTGTAGTATAATTCTTGCTGAGGCTTCAGGCTGGCTGAGCCAGGAGTGGTTTGGCTATTTCTAAACCTAAGCAGAACAATGCAGGCGTTTATCTTTTTGTTCCTGCGGTGTGTGCCTGAATGCTGTGTGGGAATGTGCACTACATGCGTGCCTAGGCTCTCGTATGACCCCCCCCCCCTGGTTAGAGGCGTTGGGAACTGTTGTCCCCGTCGCAACTTATGGTTTTTTGGTGATGGTGTAATACTGTGGCACAAACCCTCCGAGTCCCGTTTAAGACCTATCCACCCACCCCTTTCTGGTTCAAAATGATCAGAGCCCTTAAATGCTTACAGCAGCATTGATTGGCGGGGGAAAGGAGGCATTCGGATTAGGATGCACCCCTTCAATGCATTCATCCTCCCCCAAAGCAGATATCCTCCAGTTGTGCTCCTCCTGGGTGCATTGAAAATGCTTGCTTCTCACTGGGCTTAAAAAAAAAATCTTTAAAGTTACAAACTTAAGATTTTTCTGTCTTGGGAAATATCCTGAGTATGTAGAATCCCCTTCATGGTCTGCAGACATTTTCATTGCTCCAAGTATTGGACCATGAAGTTTGATATTGGAGAGAACAAGCTGGAAGTCCATGTGGCATGATTTGGGTCTTTTGGGAAAATGTATCTGTTTTTATCTCTGGGATCCTACAAGTTCTTGGGTGCCTTAGCAGTCTAACTCCCCCCCCCCCCCATTTGTTATTCCACCACCACCCTTTTAACTGATTCTCAACTGTCCCAAACAACCTCATTACTTCTAGATAATCACTCAGGGTGGGTGAGAAATTACGACTTTATGGTTTTATCCTCCCAGCCGTACAGCGTATTGGGCTCTTGGGAGCTAAAGGAATAATTAAACAACAATTACTGGGAAATTAATTTTTGCCAGGGATTGTGGCAAAAATTTTGGCCTGGCGTCTTTATGCATTAAAATCCCCTTCACCTTGGCCTGCTTTAACGCGTTACCATCAGTCTTGAAGGGGGATAGTCATGTACTCCATACTGCCAACGTATCCGCCCTTGTTGTTTGGGTCTGATTGAAACAGTCAAACATGTCCTTTTGAGTTGCTCATTTTTAAGGACATTCAGAAAAATATATATTGCCCCAATCCTGTCCAAGTATCCAGGCAGATCTGGCTGATTTTATACTGCTCTCCTACTTATTGATTGTTTTGATGAACTGTCCCTGAAGATGTCAGAATTTTGTGCCTTGGTCAGCTCAACAAGGCATGCTTAATCTTTATACCACTACTAACAGTGATATGATTCCCTTATAGTTTGTAGTATTTTATGTATTACCTAACTGTCCTGAACATTCCAAGTCTTGTAATCAAGCAGTGAACATGTTCATGCTTTGACCATTTGCTAAAAATATCACAAAATGATTACTTTCCCCATAGCTGGGAGAGTTCTCAGAGCATGCAGAAGTCATTGTCTTGCATGTGGGTGGCCTTGCTTTACAGCTTCCATGATTCTTGTGGAACAGACACTTTACTGTTGGCTGTAGTGGTGGAGATTAATTTTAAAGGCTCAGCTGTAGTTGGACTGCCAAAGTAAATATCTTATAGCACAACTGTTTGGTGTCACCATTCCACTTAATATATATATTAAGGACTCAGAATAATTGGAGGTGCAGATTGTGGACTTCTCAACTAACTCAAAATATAATCATTGATTAGTTCTAACTAGACATGGGCATGAACCAAAAAAACCCAAACCACGTGATTCGTGGTTCGTAGCATTCCACGGAACCTCGAACCATGAACATCCAACCTTTTCCTGGTTCGTGGCATTTCAGCCACCCTGCACCAGCCGCTGAAGCCAGTGTGGGACATTTGAAACAGACAGCCCCTTCTGCTGCCTGGGCAGCAGGAGAACTGGGCTGTCAGTTTCACAGATCCCGTGCCAGTTTCAGCCTATGGGCTGAACCCAGCACGGGGTCTGTAAAACTGATAGCCCGGGCAGCAGGAGAAAGGGGCTGTCAGTTTCATTAGGTGTCATATGCCTGTCTGCATATCTGCCATGAATGTATTGTGTTATGTACTGGTCCTCTCAGGGCATGAGAAGTTTCTTATTGAACCTTGAGCCGGCTGTCTGAACCCGGCTTCCGCCAGGATCAAACTCAGGTCGTGAGCAGAGCTTGGGCTGCAGTACTGCCACTTACCACTCTGCGCCACGGGGCTCTTCAAGCATGAATAATCTGGTAAAAAGAATGCCATGATGCTTCATCTCATGCACTTGCAGTGCTATCCTGTTCAGGTTTATTCCAGTCTAAGCCCATTAAAACTAATGGGGCTAGATGGGAGTAACTCTGTTCAGGATTGCAGTGTTCTAGTGTGAGAACTCTTTCCTGTAGTAGTAGTAATTATCATGCTCAGATGTTTGCAGGATGGTTGCTGTTTTGGAGGTAAAGAAAAGTCACTCTGGGGTTACAACTTTATAATCAGTTAACTTTGGGAGTAAACCTAGGTTTGGGAACAGAGCCTTGGGTCAGACTAAGTCCTGAACTTCCCAGCCATTTGAATAATTAAGATCCCTTTTGTAAGATCCCTTTCTTGGCTGCTTAAGTGAACAGATCCCTCTCTCTCTTTTTTAAGTATTCACACCCCTTCAGGATGAAATGATGCTTCAATCCAGTTTAAAGAGCTGTATGAAAGGGGCATAAGAATAATTAGAAATAAAGTATTGAGCTACCCAAGCAGTAGCTCTTTTCGTTTAAAAAAAAATGGCTTATGAATAGGTAGGGCAACACTTTTCAGAGAGAATTCCTGGAAATTATGGGCAAACAAGCTGCTATATAACTGTAAATACCACTGAAGAATGTCATGGAGTATTGTTTCTTAAGAAAGAACATACTACTGCTCACTGGCCCAGATGAAGCAGGGAGGGAGGGGGAAACTGGTATAAATTCGCAAAAGATGGGGGAAGAGACAGGGACTTGGATCCAACAGAGTATTTCTGTGGCCAGGATTTCTCTCCGAGTGACTTCTCCGGGGATATAATATGACCCCCAAGAATAGCATTTGGGAGGGCATTTTTGGGCTGTCCTAGGAGGGAAGAGGTGGGAAAGTTGCACTTCACAGAGGAGCTGCTCTGTTGGGTCCAACCCATTTCTTGTATGAACAAGACACATGATTGCCTAAACAGAAATGTAAACTCTGTTGTGTTACACCTGCAGCAGCAACGCCAGACAGGTCCACCTCCACCAGCAGCAGCGGCAGGCAGGTCCAGTGGCAGCAAGCAGCAACACTACGTTCCAGTGAGTTTATTAAAGTTAGAAGTAGAGTACTCTTATTTTACTACAGATGTTGTATTGCATTTGGCCTCCCATCATCCTTGCGAAGTGATAGATTACTGTTGTTCCCATTTTACAGATGGGTTATTCGAGATGAGGGTGACTTAATTCTGTGAGGTGAGTCTGCAGCATAGGTGAGCCGTGAGCTTAGGCCCTTTACGTTAAAGTCCAAGCTCACGCTGCCTCTTGAATCCCAGCAGCTGGAATCAAATGGGAATTGGTAGTAAACCAGATTTTGAACCTGGATTGTGGCAATTCCATTGCAGAGTAAAACAAAACATTGTGAATTAAGGCAAAAAAGTGAATATTTCTTGCCTAGAGCAGTGCATTTGAAAAGGTGACCTGGTTCCAAGCAACTACATCAATCAGTGCAAAGAAGGTAATCTCTCGCATGACATTTTATTGGGTTGAATCTTGTGGCTTTTCCTCTAGGTGTTACAGTGAAATATTGTTCCACAAGTGTTAGGAGCTTTTCTCCATCACTGGCCAGGAGAGTCAGTGTGGTGATAATGGTTAGAGTTTGACCTGGGAGATGGAGGTTTAAATCTCCACTCCACCATGAAGCTCACTGCATGACCTCTCAGCTTCACCTATTTTTCAGGGAGACTGTGAGGATAAAATAAGTTGCGGGGAAACCCCACTGTGTGTCATTCTGAGCTGCTTGAAGGAACAGTGGGAATTTGTGAACTCACAATTAAATTGAAACTTGCTTATTAAATGTATACATGTGCTACTTTGGTTGAAAAAAAAAGTGGTCCTGTACAATGTGCTGTAATTGGAACAGTTGATTTTCAGTATAGTTGTAAAATGCAACAGTATCTGAATTCTGTAATAGCTTTCACCTGGCCTGATCCTGGCTGTAATCCTAAATCCTGCAATCCCCTCTGCCATAGTTCATTATCTCTGATGTTTATCTACATTTTTAAATGTTCTGTTCAAAGGGTATTAATCTTCTTCAGTTGAATTTCTTCAGTAAGGCCACTTACAAGAAGTCTTTCATAGAAGCATAGGCAGTGAATTTTGAATTGCATATAAATGTTTAATGCTAAAATCTTCTCTTTTTAGGTTTGCAGCACATTTTGAGTTTAAAAGCATCTGGTCTTCCAGAATCATGCTAGTTCTGTTCAGATGATCCTCCAAATATGGTCACAACCTCTATCTCTACTCCCCCCCCCCACCGCTTCCTGTTTAGTGCTAACCACGCTTCATTGGTACATCCATATTGGCAAACTAAGATTAGTGCTTGGCCTTCAGAATCAAAGCCATGGCTGGAGATGAGTTTCTGATTCTGGTTTAGAAGGGCGGACATCGTTTTTAAACATGTGATGTCATAACTTATGGTCCATGCTAACCAGGAAATGGGGAAGAGAAACCTTGGGAAAGGAGGAATACATAACACAGTTTTTGCCTTTCACATGGTGATTTGAATGACTATCTGAATCAGGTGTTTCAAAGGGGGAAGCTTAATCCCTGAGGCGGGGAAAGGAAGCACAAAGCGAGCTGTCTAAAAGAACGAGTAAAGTAAGCAATGAGGAGAGGAACTGATAATAGCAGGCTGAGGGAGGGGGGGATGCCTCTTAGAATCATAGCGAGTTCATGGAAGGGGCAGCATGAATTTTAGCATCCCCCCCCCCAGAAATGGCAGTTGATACAAGCTTAAAGCCGTTTTCCCCAAGGTCTGCTTTTTAAGGGGAAAGAACAGGGTTGGAGAGGGTGCTTGTTTAGTTTGCTTTGGAAATGTCGGGCAAGTTACATGCTAGCATTAAGCCGCAAACTTCCATATAACAAAAAATTAAAAGATGGTGTGATGTTTTTGATCTCGGTTGTAACAAACCGAACAGTTAAGAATTTGGCAGAAAAGTATTTCCTGTTGGCAGAACAGAGAAATTATAGGTTAACTAACGTAGACATATCTTGTGCTATGATATGTACATTGGCATTGCTAGCTGAAGCCTTCCTGCTTCTGTATCTCCAGATCAGGAAAATATTTAAATGCACAGCAGCAAAGGTTGGCAGTTAAAAGTATAGCATTTAAAGTACTGCAAAAACTAATCCCTCCTGAATGAAATAATAAAAATGTTTTGGTTAATTGTCTAGTTGGCTCTTCTGCCAGAGTAGACAATACTGACCTTGATGGACCAGTGGTCTTGCTCACTATAAGGCAGTTTCATGTGTACAGTCCCAAATAGATTTCAACCCTTCTAAGTCTGCTGAAGAGTGTAATTCTACTTTGGATTGTGAATGTGAGATAAATCATGAGCTTGAAGTAAAGACAATATTTTCTAAAAGTACAACTTAACGTGTGCTTTGGAAAGGGCTTATGGTACCAGCTTTGGTCTCATGGTCTAACTAGGACAGGCTTGGCTCTTGTCTTTCACTAAGATACGCAGTGATAAGAACTAATAACTTTACTTCCTTTTGGCATGAGAATAAAGCTTTTTGGCTCTGGCATAATGGAATATCTAGTTGCCAAGTAAAACAAAGTGAATTATAAAAATGGGAGTTCTGAGAATTTGTGAGAGGCAAGTAAAATGGTATTTTGTTGATGGGAGGTGTAATTTACGTAGTGGTTATTGAACTATCTAAAACAAGCATTAAATTCAAGGCTTGAAAGACTGGTGAGATTCACACAGTTTCTAATATTTATACAGACATACTGTTTGCAGTCTGCTTCTAGTGTATTGCTATTAAATGGGAGTCTGAACTTTTTCTTTTAATAGAAGTGGTGGCTTGGACAAAGTACCAGAGTATTGTGTGTTTCTGCATTTCTTGAATACATTTCTGCAGTTCACAGTTTCTACACCAAAACCATTTAAAATATATTATTCAGATGCCCTGACCTGGATAGCCCCGGTGAGCCTGATCTGGTCAGATCTCAGAGGTTTAGCAGGGTGGGCCTTGGCTGATAATTAGATGAGAGACCTGAAACGAAGGCCAGGGTTGCAGAGGCAGGCAATGGCAAACCTCCTCTTAGTGTATTGTCGAAGGCTTTGTGTTGTCGAAGGCTTTCACGGCCGGAGAACGATGGTTGTTGTGGGTTTTCCGGGCTGTATTGCCGTGGTCTTGGCGTTGTAGTTCCTGACGTTTCGCCAGCAGCTGTGGCTGGCATCTTCAGAGGTGTAGCACCAAAAGACAGAGATCTCAGTGTCACAGTCCTCTTAGTCTCTTGCCATGAAAACCCCACCAGGGGTTGCCATAAGTCAACTATGACTTGAATGCACTTTCCTCCACCACCACCACCACCACCACCAGCAGCTGTTCAGATAATAATAGTAACCTTTCATACCTTTGCAGCATTAAAATAGTTAAAATGATGACAGATTAAAATATTCAATATTTTAAAGCACAAGCGGCACTGTAAATAATTGAAATGGTTTACATCATTAAGAGCAACCCGAGGCAGGTCTGCTAGGAATCCTCCTCGTCTATTCCCTGGGGCCTTCTCCCAGGAAATCATTCTAAGCGCAGCAGAGTCGATGTTAACAGGAGAAACAAGTAATCAGATTCAAAAAGTAAATAACAAATCAGTGCACGGCATTAGTAAGGTAACCTGAAAGCTGGGTGACACTTTCATCTTGCATCATTCTCTTAGAATTCATAGTATGTACAAAGTACATTTAAAATTGTACCAAAGGCGAAGTGTTAAAAAATGTTAAATTTATAACTGCGCAGCTCGCTGTAAGGCTGCTTGAAGGAAAGATTAATCCTGCTTCCTTCCTTTGTTGGTTTGCTAGCGGTCTGTTTTCTTCCTGCTGCCAATTGCTGGCGCTTCCGATTCTTTGTGAATCAACAGTTCAAAGGAAAAAATTCAGTAGTGCATCGCCCTACCTGCTGCAGTGATTAAACAGCAGCTTTTTAATAAATGCAGTGCATTGTATCCTACCACCTTGCTTGACTAAGGGCGGTGTGTTCTTTTGGTTGAAGGTGCACCCTGCAATCAAAAGAACACTCTTGCCTTTGCTGAAGGGGGTTATAATATACAAACATACACAGCTTTGTGTCATATATGCCTGTCTGCATATGTGCCATGAATGTATTCTGTGTTACGTACTGGTCCTCTGAGGGCATGAGAAGTTTCTTATTGATGTTAAGGCAGTGGGTTATCTCACAAGTATTTACTTCCTCTTTCCCCGCTGCCTCCAGCAAGCGTCCTTGAAGGCCAGCTGTGGCCGGCTCAAAATGTATCCTTCTTGGGAACTGGAATGATTTCATTTTTTGTTCTGTCTAGCCTAAACCTAACTTCTCCTCTTCACCCCCACCCCCCGGCTCCTTTGCGCCCAAACTTTACGGTCTCTATCCTGATGGCGGGAACTTTCCCTATAACTAACACTACCTACCCCCATCCACGTCACTTCTACCAATTCAGTTGTCTGAGCACCTTGAACTAGATGGGTCTCTAATAAAGTTACTTCAACCAATTCACCTGCGTGTCTGCTGTGGAGCACTTGGGGATTCTCCCTGCCAAGGACTGACGCTTTGCTTTCTAACATTAACCACCATACTTGGCGAGACAGAACCAGATACTCTCAATTTTTCAGAGGATTTATTTCTCTAAGATCTTACTTAGCATTCAGGTTTTCCTTGCTTCTGGATTTAATTTAGTCAAATTGTCTGCATCGCCTTCAGCTGTCTCAAATAGAAGAAGGAAAGCATTTGCAAACAGAGAGCCAGATTCCCAGTCTTGAGTCCAAGGAGGGGCCAGAAGGGATGCGTGGCAACTGTGCCAATACAATACCCAGTAAAACAGAGGCCACAGTTACTGTGCAAATTAAGCCAGCAGTTCTACGAAACATTCACTGCCATCTTATACATAGTTGTTTCAATATTAGCCCACTGAAATCAATGTACTTAAGAGTGGAATACTTCTGTGTAGGGTTGTGCTTCAAACCCCATGTAACAACTTCTCAGCTGCTCCTACTTTCCTGACAGTGACTTAAGCAGTTGGACCGTCTTTCTGTTTTGAATTAAAGATTAATAAATGATTAGTGTTTCAAAGTATACATCAGTTTTCCATTCATTTCCACGTTTTTTTGTTTTTCTACATTCAAATACCTTTTTACTTCATGCACTCCTGCATATGTAACCTTTCTTCCACACTTCTGTCTTCCCACTCTTCATTTCTGCCGTCCTTTCTCTATTGTTAATCTACAGAAAGTTCAGAGAGAATGACAGTGCCTTTTTTACTCCTAGCTGGTCCTTACATAACAGTAAAGACTGTGAGAGGAGAGGCAGTCGTTCACATGGTGTTAGAATTTTTCTTTGAACATGGAATAACATCAGCACTTCAGATTCCTGCTGAGACATTGCAGGGGGTGACTAGTTGTATGCCTTCAGCAGATTTTACATTTGCAAACAATCAGCACAGCACAGACATTTGTCTTCCGTGAAAATGATAACAAACGTAGGGAGAAAAATTAGCCCTGTGGGTGTTAATATAGCCAGATCTGAATTCCCATGGGCATTACAAGTTCCCATGTTGACTTGATGCTGAAGTAAACATGGGTGTGGTCTTCTGTGTTGTACACATTTTCCCCATGTTATATTAGTCACAAATCTGGCAGAAAACATTTTTCGATAGTTTCATATGTATATTATCTGAAGTTTGACACCCATGAAATGTTTGTTGTTGTGCATAGGGATATAGGTGGAAGCGCTTCCTTTGATTTTAGAGAATTTTTTATCTGAGTAACATTTTCAAGGTTGCAAAATGGTTAATATTGCTTGCATCGATGGTTGTTGTAGGTTTTCTGGGCTGTATTGCCGTGGTCTTGGCATTGTAGTTCCTGACGTTTCGCCAGCAGCTGTGGCATCTTCAGAGGTGTAGCACCAAAAGACAGAGATCTCTCAGTGTCACAGTGTGGAAAAGCAAACTTTCAGTTAGGTCACAAGGTCTACAGGAAACCAACTCACACTGATCGGTACTTACACAAAAACTCCAATCACCACCCCCGACAGAAAAGAGGCATAATGAAAACATTAGTGGATCGCGCAAGATGGATATGTGAGCCGCACTTTCTCAATGAGGAAATTAATCATCTAAACCACGCACTTCAGGCAAATGGCTACTCCAGAAATGAAATCCAAAGAGCAATCAAACCCAGGATGAATCAAACAACCAAGGAAAAACAGTCTCCTACAGGAAAAGTGTTTTTGCCATATATCAAAGGAATTACTGATCAGATGGGAAAGCTTATGAAAAAGCATAACCTTCAAGCAGTATTCAGACCCACACGAAAAATACAACAGATGCTACGATCAGCAAAAGACAGTAGAGACCCCCTCACCTCTGCAGGAGTATACCGTATACCCTGCAGCTGTGGACAAGTGTACATCGGGACCACAAAGCGTAGCATCCAGACAAGAATAAAAGAACATGAAAGACACTGCAGACTTGGACAACCTGAAAAATCAGCAGTGGCTGAACATAGCCTAACTCAAACAGGGCACAGTATCTTATTCCAGGACACCAAAATACTGGACAACACTTCCAACTACTTTGTCAGACTGCACAGGGAAGCCATTGAAATTCACAAGCATAAGCAAAACTTCAACAGGAAAGAAGAAACCTTAAGAATGAACAGAGCATGGTTTCCAGTTCTAAAAAACACCAGGCTAACAAAACACTCTATACTCAGCAATAGCCCTGCAGAGAAGATTAGCACATCAAGCCCCAATCCATATGCAAAAGAACCTCCTCAGGATACAGTGAAGCCTCCCGCCATTAGCATTCCACACCCTGGGAAACTCTTACAGGATGACTCAGCTTAACCCCACCCCTCCTGAGTAGATATAAATGACCTGCCACATCTTTTCCACACTGTGACACTGAGAGATCTCTGTCTTTTGGCGCTACACTTCTGAAGATGCCAGCCACAGCTGCTGGCGAAACGTCGGGAACTACAATGCCAAGACCACGGCAATACAGCCCGGAAAACCCACAACAACCATCGTTCTCCAGCTGTGAAAGCCTTCGACAATACATTGCTTGCATCCTTTCAAATGCATTTTTTTTTTAAAAAGAACATATTTAAGCTACCTGTGACAGATTTCTTTATTTTAGTGGTGGTAGTGGAGAGTGCCTTCAAGTCATAGCTGACGTATGGTGACTGCCGACAGGGTTTTCATGGCAAGAGACTATCAGGAGTGGCTTGCCATTGTCTGCCTCTGCAACCCAGGCCTTGGTTGGAGGTTCCCACCCAATTACTAACCAAGGCCAACCCTGCTTAGCTTCTGAGATATGACAAGATCTAGGTAAGATTAATTATGTTTACGTGAAATAGTTCAGTGTACATTCACCCTGACCTGGATGACCCAGGCTAGCTCAGTCTCATCAGATCTCCAAAGCTAAGCAGGGCTGGTCCAGGTTAGTACTTGACCCTGCTGTTGAAGAGTGTAGAGAATGGCTTTCACCTCAAGCAAAACGTTGGCTCCTGACTTCTTACAATTCTGCGCGAGAAAGTAGAGTGTAGTTGCTTTGTGAGAATCATCTTGATTATACTGCTGCACTCCCCCCCCGCCCCCAAGTTGTGTTGGCAGGATGTCAGAAAAAAATACCAGGCTTACAACAGAGTTTCCCATAGCCTCCTGCTCAGCTGCTCTGGGGTTCAGTGTAAATTGGTTTTGATCCCAGAATGGCTGCCTGACTGTATGCTTCCCTGGCCCGTGTATTTCTTGCTTGCCAAACAGGTTGACATGTTCATAGCAACGACCATTCAGCCTAATCTTTTTATCTCCTGTTTTTGAAAGTTGTGCATAGGTGAGGAGGTGACAGTGGGCTGGATCCAGACTAAATTTCCCACCGGTAGAACGGAGCTCTCCTGCCTTCCCTTCTCACTGCAGCTCACTGATCTTCACAAAATGCTGCTGGTGGGGGACGTTCAGGATTGTCAGGAGGGTTTGCAAAGAGAAGGAAGAATCAGGAGAAATTGCCCATTTAGTCTGGATACAACCCAGTGGCTAGATTGTTGTGTTCTCCTTGCTCCATGAAATGACTTCAAGATTTCAAGTAGATGTATCAGTGAGCTTGTCTGGTGGTGAGTAGGGCTCCTCACCATGGGGAGTTCTTCAAATGTGAGGGAGCTGTTTCTGAGGTGGGGGGTGGGGGTGTGTCTTGTAAGTAAATATGTGTCTTATTAAGGACAAGTGACAGACCCTCAGTGCTTCCATTCTTGAGGTCTACTGCTGTGTAGATGAGTGCATTACAGTCAGGTCTTAAGTTGATTTCTCTGGGCTATAAATAGGTAGTGAGTCATAGACAACTGCGCCCCAGGTTAAGTGTCTGTCAGCTGTAGACCTCTCTCTCTGCCCTCTGGTTTTCAAGAATCTTAATACTAAACTCTCCGTATCACGTTAGACAACTTCATTGCTTGAAGAACTTCTTTCGTGTTCACTCTGGCTGAAAATCTTGGCCAGAACCATCTGTTCCTAGAAAAAAAATCTGATTTATGCACAGATCAGTTGGGCATTTTTTGTGGTCTGTATCCCAGACTGGTGCTTGTAAGGATGTCAATTATTTTTATTTACTGGCTAATAAAAAAATTGTCATCATGGAAATGCCAGGTTAATAAATACTCTAAAAATAAGCAATAGTGTTTGTAAATAAATGTTAGGTAATGTGTGTGTAGTGAAAAAAAAGCTCAGTCATCAAAAGAAAATATTTTCTACACTGCCAACCATTTGAGCTTCAGTTTAAGTGCTGAAAAAGCAAACCTAGTTAATTTGAATTTAATTGGAATGTCTTGCTAATTCTCTAAAAATCACACTGCCAGTCAGGCATGAAGCATGAAAAGAGTTTTCGCTGTCTCTCAGAAGTGAATATGAGACCTGGATTTCATTGCCTTGCTTGCTGGGTGCACCAGCCAGATAGAACACAGGGCCTTAAGCTGAAATGGTGACATGTTAACCATTTGGTACTGCTCTGGTCATCTTTACTTAGAAGCCAGGACCATTGATTTCACTGGATGTTACCCCAAAATTGAGAGAGCACATGGGATTGCAGCCTAATCGAGTTTTCTGATAGATCAGAATGCTGCCAAAGTATTTCAGGCTGAAGTTCAAGAAAAGAGAGGTGAAAAACACCTGTAGGATTTCATACTGATTATGCATGTTATTTGTGGACATTAACCTGTTATTGAGTGGGTTGGTTGAAAAGGACAATATAGAAGGTTCTGCACTAGATCCAGGTGGCCAGGTTGACCATATTGAGGTAAGAAGCCATTTTCCAGGCTAGGGAGAGGTTGTGGAAAGCATTTTTTGCGACTGGCTTAATTTGTTTTTCTAGGAATAGTGCTGGATCCAATATAATCCCTAGGCTCTTAATTGGGTCTGCAAGGGTCAGATGAACTCCATTGAAAGTGGGAAGTACAATGCCCTTCAGGATCTCTGCTTTCCCAACAAGCATCACTTCCATCTTGTCTGGGTATAATTTCAATTTGTTCATATTCGGCCATTTCACCGCAGCTGTCAGCCATCAATCCAAGATTTCTGCTGAATCTTGTGGGGAGGAGCAATAAGGAGTCTATGTCCGTCTATGTTCAAATGGAGATAATCTACTAACACTACTAGTGCGGTCTCTGTCCTGTGCCCTGGTCTGAATCCAGACTGGAAAGGATCCAGTGTGCTAGAGTTACCCAAGAAAGTCTGGAGTTGGTCAGCTCCTGCTCTCTCAATCACTTTGCCCAAATTAGGGGAGATTAGAGACTGGACGGTGTTAACTGGCCTTCTGTGGCCAAATTAAGCCCTTGCCTGCGAGAGAGGATCGTTTACTAGTTTGGTCTGAGAAGATACCTCCAGTGGAGAAGAAACCAAACAGCCAATTCATAAGGTTATAAAATTTATTCAGATCAGATCTCTTCAAAAATCATGATAAAGAGCTCTAATAACCCAGGTTATAATATGTGGAAAGTGTGAATTACATAGGGCAGTACTTGAGATATATATTGTCATAGCACAGCAGCAGTGCATTTAGCCATATTGTCATAGCGTAGCAGAGTATCTCACCAATCCAGGAGTTCTGTATTGAGAAGAGTTTCGCCTTTCCTTCTGGACAGTGTACCTGCAAAATAGAGGAGAAGTAGAGAGGAGAGTAATTTCTTTCCTTTCCCCCTTCTTACCTCCATCATGCTTCTCATGTCCATTTTTACACTCTCTTGGGCACATCTGCCCACCTCTCTCAACCAATCAGATTTCTTAGATTCTACCTCATCTTTGGCAGGAAAAGTCCCGTACTTTGCAAAAATCTACAAAATAACTGGGTCACTTCAACCTGTTCCAGAATTTGCTGTTGTTGCTCAAATTATGACAGCTCATTTCAAATACATTAGCAGAAATTCTGTGGATTGATTTGACCTGTTCCTTAAGTCAACTATGCCCCATTGCAGTGTCCATTGCAACATGTAACTGTGTAAATATCCCATCATGACTCCATTTACTTATATAACTACCTTGGCAGCTTATATGACTAAATATGAATATATCTATATATGGATATTTTTAAAATTATGAATCTTAAAAATTGCAGAGAGGGAGAAAGCAAACTGTTAAAATTGTCCCCATCTTCTCAGTCTAATTTTCTCAGCCACCATTTGAGGTCTCCCTATAACCATTAAAGTAAAGTCTGTTTTCCAGAAATCATTGACTCCATTTGGAGGGTTTAAGCAGTCATCCGCCAAAGCAAATTGAAGCCACTTCACATTTCAACTGTAGCTGTGACTCTCTGCGGCCAGGTCACAGTAACTGTTGAGTCTTTTGTCAATAACATTCACAACTATTTGCACAGCTTATTTTCCAGAGCAAAGGTTGCTCGCCATGCTGCTGTACAGAGATCAGCTCAAAACGACATGGCTACAGAGCAACATATTGAAGATATATCAAAATATAAAGGCTTTGAGTGTTAGGCCTCATCTATAGGATCTAACCATGGTAATTGGCCACATCATTTTTATCTAGGGATTTTAAAAAAAATTAGCGGATGGATAACCACCTGTTTGAGCGGCCAGCGGAAGATGTCCTGAGTTAGCTACAATACACCTCAGTGATTCACTTATGTGGTCCTCACTTGATTTTAACAGCCAAGATGGGAAAGGGTCGAGCACACAAGTAGTGGCCTTCATAGATGTCAGCATCCTGTTAAGATCTGTCATTGTAGCTGGTTCAAGGCAGTCCAAACGAAGCTAGATGGTGCATTAAGCGTTTCTCTCTCGTCTGCATTGTAGCTAGCATCTAGATCAGAGCGTATTTGTGCTATTTTATCAGCTAAAAACTTAGCAATGGCCTCACAGCTAATTGTCTGTTCCTGGGACTGTAAAGGTTCAGAGCTAGGAGTTAGAAGGTGTCTGGATATCTTTTTTTTTCTTTTTTAATAAAATTTTTATTGGTGAGTGAAAAAGAATTTTCCAGATTTAACACATATAATCCCATTTTTCCCCTTACTCTGTCCCCCACCCTTTTCCTCCCCCCTCCCTATTGACTTCCAACAGCTTTCCAACCCTTAACCCTTCTTATTACTTAAATCTATTTCATTTATATTTTCCTACCACCTATAAATCATAATATCTCTTACTCTAAGCACATTCTTATTCTTTTACATGAACTCTATCAAACATACTATCAATATAGTATATATCATATCAATATAGCGTAACAGTATGGTATAGTATATATCAGGGATCTCAGTGTCTCTTACTTTAAACATATTCTTTTTCTTTTCTTTTAGACATATATTCCATCAAATATACTATCAATATAGTATATATTATAAGACATATATTGTATGCTATGCCACCCATGTAGCACAGCACACAACACAATATAACACAGCCACATAGAAGGTGTCTGGATATCTTAAATAATTGGGATGGCCGTGAACTAGCTGACACAATGATTGCCGATAAATACTGTTTTTTCCCCATCTTTTCCGCTTCATAGGTCGACCAGTGGACTCTAGCATGCTCTATCAGCTTCTGCACAAGTTTTTCGCCAGCATCTTTCTAGATGTATTGTCGAAGGCTTTCACGGCCGGAGAACGATGGTTGTTGTGGGTTTTCCGGGCTGTATTGCCGTGGTCTTGGCATTGTAGTTCCTGACGTTTCGCTAGCAGCTGTGGCTGGCATCTTCAGAGGTGTAGCACCAAAAGACAGAGAGTGACACTGAGAGATCTCTGTCTTTTGGTGCTACACCTCTGAAGATGCCAGCCACAGCTGCTGGCGAAACGTCAGGAACTACAGTGCCAAGACCACGGCAATACAGCCCGGAAAACCCACAACAACCATCTTTCTAGATGTCTTCCAGACTTCATTTAAAATTGCCCATTTCTGTAAATATGTGTATCTAAGTGATAATATTGGATTCTGTCTTTAGCCTCACTATCTGCATAGAGTGCTATAAAATTAAATGCATACATAAATGGGTACCCACAACAGACCAATTTTTTTTTAGGTTGTATTAGGTTCTCTGTAAAAATGAGAACAGGCCCTTGGGGAAGGAATATCACGTCTTCCTACGCCTGCTGGTCCCCCAGCTCTTTCACTCAAAGTGCATTTTCTCCACACACGTCTCAGGTGGGTGAGCGGCAGTGCGAAGGAAGGTGTGAAGCTTTCTTTGATAGTGCAGCTAGCTTGCTGGCTCCAGTGCTAGGGAGGTTACGTCTCCCCTGCTGCAATAAGCAGTGGCCTAAGGCAGGAAGCATGCTACCTGCCACACGCTTCCCACCACTACCTGCCAGCTGATTATGGGTCTGGCCTTGAAGCAGAACGACTGCAAGACATACTTGGGGCTTCAGGCTGACCCTCAGATGAGCTTACTGGTGTTGGTCATGAGGCTCTTCGCACAGCTGTGGTCACTGCTGCCACCACTTTTTTTCTCCTTCCCCAACCCTCCTGGTCCTCCAGGTCTTCCTCCAATTCTTTAATTACACCACTCCTTTCAATTAATTGGAGTTGGTAAACAACCCCCCCAAATGTTATCTGATATCAAGCAACATATTCATAGGGAGATCTTGTTTATTCTTTGAGTTTGGGGGGGAGGTTAACCCCTTCACCACTACCCCCCCATCTGTTAGCAAGAAAATCTCTCCTCTCAGTTTATGGCTCCATCATGCAGATTTTTTGATCTGCACTTTGGGGCCTTGTTCAGAATTAGATATAGTCACATTTGATAGAAAATTGGTTGTATCCAGCATATGTTCTGCTGGTGGGTGAAAGGTAATTATCCTCCTCACTGCAGCCCTCAAGCTAGAAAAATCAGTTGAAAATCTAAGTAGTGCTGCATTAGTAGGGTTAGTATGGTTTTTGCTATTTCCTTGGCCATCCTATTACTGAATTGCAAAAAAACCCCATCGACAGATGTGGGTTTGACTTGAGGGAGAAATCCTTATCCTCAACAGAGCCCAGAATGTTTGGGTGGGTGGGACTGAGAATTCCAAACACGTTCTCTGTTGAGGCTGCGCTGGAAGCTTAGAACATGAAGCTCCTTGAAGCCATTGACAACATTGTTCCTCATCTACCTTTCCCAGCCTTGGGGCAGAAGCCAGCCTTTTGGTTTACCACAGAGTTAGATGATCTAGAGAGGGCGGGTAGAAAGCTCGTGCCAAATCTGATAGGGATGCTGTTGGTGGCCAGCTATCTTCCGTGTGGAAATTACCTTGCAAGGTACTACAAGGTGCAATCCTCCATGTTATTCAACCCCTATGTAAAGCCTTTACGAGGAATTATTTGTAGCTATAGAATTGGTTGTCATCAATATGCAGATGATACCCAGCTCAATATTTCATTATGCCAATCTTCCACCGCTGCTATAGAAGTCTTGAATCGCTGCCTGACTGCTGTAGCCATATGGCTAAAAGCAAACAAACTGAAACTTAAGCCAAACAAGATGGAGGTGATGCTCGTTGGGAAGGCAGAGATTTTGAAGGACATTGTGCTTCCCAATTGTGATGGGTTTCAGTTAACCCTTGCAGACTCGGTTAAAAGCCTCGGCATTATACTAGATCCAGCATTACTGCTGGAGAAGCAAGTTAAAACAGCTGCAAAAAAGGCTTTTTTCCAACTCAGGCTAGCCTGGAAAATGGCCCCTACTTTGGTATGGCCAATCTGGCCACCTGGATTCATCCAGACTAGACTACTGTAACACTCTACATAGGTCTCCCTTTGAAGTCAGTCTGGAGACTCCAGTTGGTACAGATTGCTGCAGCTTGACTATTATCAGGACCTAGGTGGATGGAGCACGTTACTCCCATTCTGCAGTCACTCCATTGGCTACCCATCAGTTACCGGGCTCAGTTCAAAGTTTTGATTATCCCATATAAAGCTCTTCATGGTCTTGGCACCTGATATCTACTGGACCACCTCTTCCACTTTGCTTCGCCCCTGCAGCGTCACTCATCTGAACAAGGGTTTCTGCCGGTGCCACCTTGCAAACAGGCAAAACCAACAGCTGCCCGCACACATGTTTTCTCTCTAGTGGCTTCTGCCTTGTGGAATGGCCTGCCTGAAGAAGTCGGGAAAGCTCCCGCTTTCTTGGCTTTCCGAAAACAGCAAAACTGAATTATTCAGGAAAGCTTTTTCATACAGGCAATAGTGCCGTGCCATAAGGAAATGGCTGAGAGAGATGCTTGTGATAAAGTGATTGTAGACTGTACTACACTGTCTGTTGATGTAAGTATGCTCCTCCTGGCTAGTTTGTGTCATTTAATGCATCGTGTCAAATGGCTTATGTTTTATTTCAGCATTGTTTTAACTGTGCATTTGGATTTATGGTTGTATTCGGATTTTTGCTATCCACACCCTATTGTATTGTTTATTGAGTGTCCCAGCTGTTGATCGTATTAATCCTACACTGTGTAATCTGCTTTAAGTCTCAGAAAGGTGGACTATAAATAACATAAATAAAATAAATAAATCTGAACAGTCGTACAATAATGACAGTATCTCAAGTTGCCATGGTAGTTGCAGTTATAGGAGAAAAACAGTTCAAGCGTGAAGTAATGGGGCAATACACACACCTAAATTTGGAATGATGAAGTAGCGTTCCGACCATACGTGCTTATTGTTTTACATTCCCTTATAGTATTTCTCTCAATCCTCACAGATACATTAAAAGATCCAGAACAGACCAAGTGCATTCTAGCATTAAATGCCAGTTTTAATTGGGGTGTGTAAAATGTTGTTTTGATTGGTGTAAAATTATATCACCACAAGCTGACGTAATTATTTTCCATGTCGGACTGAGTCTGATCAGTTCTGGAATGGGAAACTGTCTGATAACCATAAGCTCGCTACTCTGAGCTCCTTACAGGAAGGGTAGATTCTCTATAGTATTTTTCTCTGTGTTACGTGCTTCATAGTGTTCCTCTTCCCTGTGAGGTGCAGTAGACTGGTATAACTGGGAGTTGTACTTTGAGTTGTACTCTGAAATCCAGTACAGTCTAACGTGTTAGCTCCTAGATTATCTCTGGGACATCATGGGACATTTTTTGGTTCACAAGCAAGACAGTAGTAGTAGGATGCAAAGTTGAATTCTTGCCATACAATTGAAGTACTAAGCATAATAGTGTTTCTTCATGTTAAGATATATTTTTGTCAATTGCATAGACTGACTTTTCACTAATATACTTTGTAAAGTGATATAATCTTACAAAATTCATTCTTAATTGCTGTCCTTTTCTTGGGAATAAAGTCAATATTACTATTTTTTAGTTGTAACTATTGGCAATAAAGGTCTTTATGCATCTATAAAGTAACCAGGTTTTCAAAATGAGAATTGTATACAGTTAATTACTTTTTATTAAGGGCTCACTGGATATTCTACAAAGGATCTTAGTCTCTTCCTTTTTACTATTCATGGTTTTTTTCATAATTTCAGGGAAATGAAGCAAGCTACCCACTGGAAATGTGCTCGCACTGTAAGTTCAAACTCTAGTTGTTGTTGTTGTTGTTGTTTTTTAAAAAAACCATTGTGTTAATTTTTTATGTTTAGTATATCTTAATCAGGCATTATTTCACATTGTTAGAAGGCATGAGTGTCTATAATAGAGACAAAGCCTATTGATTGAAAGCACTCAAGCTGATTTTCTGCAAAAGCGGCATCCATGATAAATTCCTAGATTGTGATGTATCAAACTAGCCCTTTTGAAACCTCCCCTGCATTTGACCTCCCCATGAGAGAACACGCGTGGATCTTTGCAGCTCTGAAAGTCTGAGAGGAGTAATTCTTCACTCTTTCTGCCAGAAAGAGGGGAATTAATCATTAGCTGCATCTGATAACTGAAGCTCAGGCAAGCAAGTTACAACAGCACAGTTATTACCTTTAGCACTGAGCTTGAATGCTGGCTGTGGCCTCGGGCTAGTGCCTGTCTTGGTTCCAAAGAACTAGGAGTGCCTCATGAACTTCCTCAGTCTGCTGCCATGTTGCAGCCCACAAACCTCTAAAAAAACCACTTCTGAGGGTTGGGGAACCTTAAAAAAAAAAGGCAGCATGCTGCGACATACAGTTGTTGAAATTGTTCTCTTGAGGAGAAAATGGCATATGGGTTGCCTTTGATTATATTCTCAGATCCCTCTTTAGCTTTTTTAGTTTACTAATATTTTCAATACTAATATTCATTGTAACAATACATTTTAAACATTTCAAAACCAGAAAATTGGTACTATATAAGCAACATAACTTTAAACGAGCATAGTACTTAGATGTGTACTTAGAGGCTCACAAGTGATCATGTGTGTGTTTTGTCACGTGTCCAGGAAGATGGCTGTAATCAACACGTCTAGATTTAGATGTAGCCAGCAGGTTGAGTTGCTGTTAAATAGTCTACACTAGGGGTGTGCGATTCAGGTTTCCAGTTCGGGCTAAATACCCAAATTGGACCCAAGTTGTAAAGATTTGGGATTTCTGAATTGGGCCCAGCATGCTGGCCCCGATTCAGAAATTCTGAATCAAAGCTTCCCAAAGCGTTTCGGGTTGCTTCGAGCTTCAGGGTGCTTTCAAACTCCACAGCTGGCTCCAGCTGACCAGCAGAGGAGGATCCCCCCACTGGCCAGCTGAAGTTTAAAGGGCCCTTTCCGTGCTGCTTGGTAAGGAAAGGGCCGTTCTCGTGCTTCAGCTGGCCAGTGTGGGGGATCCTCCCCACCAGCCAGCTGAACCACGTATTTCACCCAGTGGGAAGGGGAGCAGGGAACTCCCTCTTCCCCTTCAATTAGGTGAAATAAGCAGTGGGGTGGGAGGCAGCGGGGCGGTGGACTCCGCCCCCGCCCCAGCGAGGTTGTGCTGGTGAAGTGGCACCTGGAGAAGTTGCGTTGAGCAGCAGCTGGAGCTCCGAGCAGGGGAGGAGCATCAGGATGGGAGGAAGAGAGAAAGGAAGGGCGGGCCAGGGAGCCCGGCAGCCTCTAAGATGCCTCCGGACAGGGAAGAGTGGGGCTCGCTCCCTTTCGCTTTCCACCCCATGTCTGGCAGCATAGGAGATGCTGCCAAGGGTTTCTGTGTGGAAGATCGCAGCTGCATCCTCCTGCATCCTGGGGCCTGTTCCATCACCCCAGATTGAACCAAAGCAGTCCAGCCTGACGCCGCTTGCATAAATGAACCCTCTCCTGCAACAGTTCAGAGTTTCTGCAAGCAGCTGCCTGGGGTCACTTGTAAATAGGGAGAGCACAAGTCGGGGAGGGAGAAAACAGCCTTTCCCACACTGCCCTGGCTGCTGAATGAAAGGAGGGTGTTGGGGGCAAGAAGGAGGAGTCCTTTACTGGGCAAGTCTTTGTCTTCCAGACCCTGGTAGCACCCTCGCTGCACCCCCTCAGATGTGTGTGTGTGTGTGTGTGTGAGAGAGAGAGAGAGAGAGAGAAATCATGGGTTTTGAACCCCACCAGTAAGGAGGCTCTCTGGAGTGGGGGAATAGCAGGCAAGCAAAAAGTTAAGCATTTTTGCAAGTTCTCCCACTTTCCCCTTCTTTGCTTCCCCTCCAGAAGCAATTTTCCGTCAAATGGCTGCAGAACGAGGCTGCCCAAATCAGCAGCACGGTTTTGCAAATATAAGTCTCTCAAGAAACATGTTTCAAGTGGGTAGTCATGTTGGTCTGTAGTAGAAAAGTAGGAGTTGATTCCAGTAGCGCCTTAGAGACCAACTAGATTTCCAGGGTGTGAGCTTCCTAGAGTCAGAGAGGACGATGGCTGAGAGAATTGGTGATTTACCTGAGAATCTTAACAGGCAACTCATACAAAAAGCTAAGTTCTTTATTGCATTTTCAATTGCAGTAGATGAAAATGGAGGTGTTACTGATTATGCACAACTTGCAGGGTTTTTTTATTTGTGGCATTGATGAAAAGAAACGTGACAGAAGAATGTGTAGAAATAGTTCAGTGAAAGACATAATCACAGGTGTTGACATCTTCAAGGACATGGTAGGGAGCGCCGGATAAATAGGTGCCAACTGGGCAAAGGGGGTGGATCTGTCCACAGACAGCACCACAGATGTTAAGTGGAAAAGCTGGAGCTGCTGCAAAACTCAGGGAAAAATTGGTAGCTGCAAACCACATCATTAGTTTTTCACTCTTGGTTGCATTTTGCACCAGGACACTCTGTGCAGCAAAACATTGAAGATGGATAGTGTGATGAGCGTGGTCATAAAAACTGTTAGTTTTATTCAAGCCAGAGGTCTCAAACATAGTCAGTTTAACAGTCTTCTGGTGGAAAGCATGATCAGACATGGAGTTCCGTATCATCCTGAAGTGTGATGGTTAAGTCCTGGAGCTGTATTGAAACGCTTCTGTGAATTGCGAAGTGAAATACACGCATTTATGGATAAGGAAGGGAAGGCTGTCCCTGAAGTACAAGATGATGAATGGCTTCAAGTTCTTTCAATAACAACAACAAGAACATTTGATTTATATACTACCCTTCAAGACAACTTGATGCCCACTCTGAGCGGTTTACAAAGTATGTCATTATCCCCACAACAAAACACCCTGTGAGGCCACAGTATCATGACACAGCCGGTGAAATAAAGTTGGGTAATTTTAGTTGGTTATATTTGAAAGCTTTTCATATAGAAGTACTTCATGTATACTTCTTAAGCACTGTTGATTGGCACTGAAGGTGCCCCCTCTGCTCCCCTGAATGGAAGGGCAACTTGTGCTTTCAGTTCTGTAGTTTGGATCCAGTCCTATGTAACCATTACACCAGAAAACAAATTAATATTGCATTCAAAGAAAACTCTACTGTATGTCTAAAAAAATGTGAAGCAAATTATTTTTGAATATTTTTCTCTCCCCGCCCCCCCCCAACAGTTGATGCAGATGAGATCAAACGATTGGGAAAGAGGTTTAAAAAGCTTGATTTAGATAATTCTGGTTCTCTGAGTGTGGAAGAATTCATGTCTTTGCCTGAACTTCAACAGAATCCACTGGTGCAACGAGTAATAGATATATTTGATACAGATGGAAATGGAGAAGTGGACTTCAAAGGTAAGCTATTTCCCTGGATAGATATTTCTTAATAATTTGGCACGTGTAAAGTATATTTTTCATAAATTTGAATGGAAATGTTATGCTGTGATGGGGCATTTTGATTTCTTAATCAACAATTTTATAATTCAAATATCTCCGAATTTATTGATTTACTGGATAGCAACTGTTTTCCCAGTATGAGCTTGATTTACAAAGAGCTGAGAAGAAAAGGACAGAATGCTTACTAAATCTATTTCCTGCACTATTTAGTAACATTTTACATAGAGATGCATGGATATTGTAAGTTCAGTTTGTAGCTTCATCCTACAACATGCACATGCTCTGTTGCATTAGTTTTAGTAATAAAAATTGTATTGCTGCTCAGTTGCTTGAAGAAATAACTCTGATTATATAAGATTTTCTTTTTTCTTAATGTTGTGGGGAGCTCTCAGTAATGATTAATGTTGGTAGAAAGATGATTGTAAAATTATTTCACCAAAAATATAAATACAAAAATTGAATGTTGTCTGGAACTGTTACTTTCCAGTGGTACCTTTGAAAAATTAACTTTGTCTTTAACAGATCACTGATTGTTTTTATGCAGTTTTTTCTGAGTCGTGCGCAAGGCAACTTACAATTAAAAACCATTTTATTACCAAAGACATTTAGGATTATTTGAAAATATGAAGGCCATGATCCAGCTAAAATTGGGCACTCTGCAGTGTTTTTCAGCTCCATTGGTTTCAGCGGGGGAAACCTTAGTCATATGCTTAAATCTCCTGTTTAAATCAATAGGGCAAGTGTCCTAAGTGTGTGAAAGCTATGGATATAATTACTTCGAAGCTTAACTCACACTAGCTGACCCTTATATACAGAACTGGAATTTGAATTTAAAAGGATATTGTAAGTTGTTCATTATGAGAATAACTAAAGTCCTTGGACTCACATGATCTCCATCCAATCCCATATGGTGCAGAGATCGAAGATTTCTGGTTTAGAATAAACTGGTTTGTTGCAATTCCCAGGTGGGGAGAAGTAATAAACTGTGGATTTTCTTCTTGCTACAAACAAGGATTCTAAACCAGTTTAATCCTGGATTGTAGACAAGAGGACAATGCATTTATATGACCTGATGCTGACATGACAAAACTTCGGTTTGTTCCATATTAAGAAGCCTGTACCATTTACCAGGATGTGTGTGTCCAGGGGGGATATCATGCCATTTGTAAACAATAAATTATTGAGTGAAGTTCGAGCACAGTAACATCGTAAAGACCAACAAAGAGTTTCTAGCGTATATGCTTTTGATAGTCAAGCTCCCTTTCTCAGATAGTAAATTAATGGTCACGTTACTGTCAGCTGAGCTTACATATTCAACAGTTACACCCATATCAGAAAAGGCTAAAAGCTTTTTAAAGGACTGCAGATAATTTGCATCTTGTGGTAATATGCACTGGTCAGGGACATTTAACAGGTAAAATCCCCACTTTTAAAGGAGTTAGGCAGGGGTGTATGTTAGCCCCAGTTCTTTTTAACTTTTATCTCAATGATGTGGCGGACCGTCTAAATGGGGCTGACCTCCACTCGCCTAAATTGGCACAGCGTCCCATTTCCATTCTCCTGTATGCGGATGATGCGGTCGTTCTCTCTAGAACTCCTATTGGTTTAAGGAGAACACTCAAGAGATTTGCCAGCTATTGTAATAACTACAAACTGGACATTAATTATCAAAAGACGAAGGTGATGGCCTTCGGTAAGAGACCTCGAAGTAGAAATTGGAGTATAAATGGCCATATTCTTGAGCAGGTTACTCGTTATTGTTATCTCGGAATGATTATCCAAGCTTCAGGATCCAAGGTCGTGCATAGTCATGCATCAGCATGTGTGGGAGATAGATCTGCTCAAAGTATACTGAAGTTCTTCCGCACTTCAGGGGGATATTTTGTGCCGGCGGCCTTAAAATTGTTTAGGGCCAAATCACTAACTCAGATGTTATACGGATCACTTCTTGGACCACCAACTTCTTGTTTTGCACCTTTAGAGTTAGTTCAGTCGAAATTTTTGAGAGCGGTCCTTCAAGTTCCAAAGTGTGTTTCTAATGCAATGGTTCGCCTTGAGACTGGCATGCAGAAAGTTGAAGCAAAGATCACCCTGCATTCCATTTTCCTATGGATAAGGATAAATTTAAATCCTTGTGGTTTATTACCCCTAATCTTAACCGATGATTCTCAGTCTAAGAGGATGATTGCCACTAGATGGAAAATTAGGGCAATAGGATTTTCCCCTCAAGTGCTTCTCATGATGGGAAGCGATCAAGCAAAGCAAATGGTTAGGCAAAGGATTGATGATATTGAACGACAATCTGACTTACAAGGCACTCCTGCTTTCATAGCTCCTCCTAGTAACAGATATATTTCTGCACCTGCTTCTTATTTATCCATTCTGGAGGTAATCTCAGGAGAGCGCTTATTTTGGCCAGATGTTCTGCCTTACCCTCTGCTGTTCTGGATGGCAGATTTAACAAGATTCCTTGGAATGAGAGGCTATGTCCTTGCATACTTGGGGAGGTTGAAACCCAGGAACATGTTTTCCTAAGATGCCCTTTCTATAAGGAAGCACGTATGAGATTTATTATTCCCTTTCTGGAAGGTATCTCAGAACATTCGGATAAGAACAAATTAGAGAAACTGCTGTCAAACTCAGATTTTACTGCACTACACCAGATAGCGAAATTTTGTGCTCTGGTCGTTAAAGCCCATTAGAGTGTAGGCCTCCATTTCGGTTGCTTGCTTAGAACTATGCTGACTTCCTGGTCTTTACAAATTTTGATAGATATTAGGAAATTATGTTTTTAAATTGTATATACTTATATGCTTCATGTTTTAAATGGTTGTAAAATGTGCACTTAAATTTTATGGTAAATGTACTGGCTAAGTGCTGTAATAAAGAATACTAGTAGTAATATGCAAATTATGAAAGTAATTTGTAAACTTGATAACAGTAAACTTATGTCACCTGTAAAATGTGGCATGCGCTCTGGCAGTTGCACACAAACATTGTTGATTCCACATAGATGGCATGCAGCAGCAGAACTGTCCAAGACAAGAAATATCTCTCAATGAAGTTCACAGTGATGATTGGACTGACTGCTTCATATGCAAAATGATTCATAATCGCTCTTTTTGCCTGTATTCCTTAGAATTTATAGAAGGAGTCTCCCAGTTCAGTGTCAAAGGTGACAAGGAACAGAAGTTGAGGTGTAAGTATTGGATATATTTTTTTGTAGATATATGGGATACCAGACCTTGGTTGGATCCACTGGAAGAATTCACAGAAGATGTTGGTGAAGTGGATCTTTCCCATGCTTCTGTTCCTCAAGTGACGGGCTGTTTTGGCCTGAAAACCCTCTAAGGACCGAGAGGGTGAGGTTGGGTTGGGTTGGGCTATAATAAAGAATATAGTAAAATCTTCTCTGTGGTATCTTCTACTCAGAAGAGACAAAAAAATAGGTTGTTATTCTTGGTTCTCATCCCCCCCACCCCCGCCAAGTAACGCATTTTGCTTGCAAAGCTCTCTTGTTCCTCAGAGAGGAGTAGAAGGTGAAGAACTAACCACTCTGGAAGCACCTTCCATTAACATTTCTGAGTGAATCCAGTCACTTATCCTTAATTATATGAATAATGGAAGGTTAATATTATACAAGTGTTCATATAGTCCGAAGTGAAAGATGCGTAGCTTTTTTGGAAGTAGATTGAGGATTGAATCTGGCACTACGGATACCTTAGATTCGAAGGTGCTTACCCCTCCCTCTTGTGATGTGAACAAATATCACACTCACAGTCTTTTGCCGTGAATGAGATATGAAACCTTTTTTTTTCTCATGCCACAAGGTACACAACATGAGAAATCTCGGGCTTAAAGTTGAGGGAGAACCAATATATTAACGGGTTGATTATAGCAAGGGAAAGTTGGTCTTTTCCTACTAGCCAGGAGGGTGAAGGAGACCCTTTCTGATCCTCAAGAAAGCTTGAGGGGGGCCTGGATGCATGAAAAGCCCCGCAGGGGAACAGGTTGCAGGAAGAAGGGGATGGTGATCCTTGCACCAGTGAAAAAACAGTTAAGATCCAATCCCGGGTAAATATGGTCAGACCTTCTCCATTCGTAACTCGCAATTTCACTCATTCATGGTCTGTGGTAGCTAGCTCTGAGCTTACAACTCCACCGTGCAATGGGAGGGAGAGTGAGCAGGAGTGTGTTGGCCCTGCCCCCTGCTTCTCAACAACTGCTGGCGTGTCAGCATTGTGTCAACTTGTCAGGTCAGGCTACTCACGTGGTGACACTGCAGCCAAGTGCGGCTGTTTTGGCCTCCCAGCCAGCCCTTAGAGGCATCAGATCGCACCCTCACACACACACACTCACACACACACGCCTCCAAGTAAGTATCTGCCAGTTTCACAGTTATCCCAGGAATGGTACCCTGTGAAAGGCAAAGTTTTCCTGTAAAAGATGATCTGCTTTCCGTATTTGTTTTGGAGAAAAGCAGGCCGTACATATTCACTAACAATGTATTTCTGAGGTTTGAAACAACAGTCCAGTGGCACCTTAAAGACTAACAACCTTGATTTCAATATGAGCTGTCATGAGCAACTCAGAACCTTAAGATTTGCACAGTAGTATATTTTCTTGGAAGTAAGTCCCATTAAAATAAGTGGAACATGCCATCCAAGGCGTTACAATAATATTTTAAGCTGATTTTGCCTGTGTCCATGTTGAGGGCAGAGGTGCTAGTACTATAGTAGCAGTAATTTTATTGTACATTTCTCTGAAAAGTCATTTTATTTTGAACTTCTTTGAAAAGAATGAGCAAATTAAAGCGCAGATTTGCAGAACGGCGCATTGTCAATTTCTTCTTTCCCTGATCCTTGTTTCATTGCTTTCAATAACAGCTTTGGTTTCAATTATAGAAATATATGTATGAACGTTCAACTTCTCAGCAGTTACAATGTTTACATAGTGATACATCTGTCTTGGGTTGGATTTGGTTTTTGTGTAGAGGTGCAGAGAAATGAGGTAGCAGCACTCTCGCAACGATAGTCAACTGGATATGAGTGTGACTAAAATGGGCATAAGGGGTATGGGAGCAAGAGTATGCTGAGCACATGAAATGGACCAGAAGACGTCGCACACATCTGCAGATATTACCAGGTCTCCACTTTTTCATTTGTTACTGAACTTCCTTTTTTCTACAGTTGCTTTCCGCATCTATGACATGGACAAAGACGGCTATATTTCCAATGGGGAGCTCTTCCAAGTTTTGAAGATGATGGTTGGGAACAATCTCAAAGATACGCAGTTGCAGCAGATTGTAGACAAAACCATAATAAATGCAGATAAAGATGGCGACGGAAGAATATCCTTTGAGGAGTTCTGTGCTGTAAGTACCTTTTTACTAAAAAATGATTCATGCGCTTTTTTGTATAGTCACTATTCTTCCCTTTTTTTTCACTTTCAGCCTTGTTGTTTTTCAGTATTTGGTTGTGTCTTAAATCAGATATTTCTCCTGTGACTAGGGGTGTGCACCCCAAAAATATTCGGGTAAACCCGAAGCAGGAAAAAAATTCAGAAATACCCAAAATTGCTTCATATTTGAATCGCTTCGGAATGCTCCGTAAAGATTCGGAGTATTCCAAAGTGATTTGGGGGGGAGGGGAGGCTTTCTCCCAGCACCCACCCCCACCCCTCACCCCGCCACTTAGCCCCCCCTTCTCCACCCCACTTACCTGGCCGGGTGGGGAAGGCCAGGGCCGCTGCCGCCTCCTCCGGGCTCACGCACACCCCTACCTGTGACTGTTGTACTTTTCCAGTTTTCTTCACTAACGACTTTCAACAACTTTTAAGTAACCTCTTGTTAATAGTTACTTTTTTACCATTAATGTCATTTTGCATGGATTCTGCAGTGATGGGACTTCATGAAGACCATAGAATTAAAACCGTTAATAACAAAACCTATGAATTTATTGGAAAATATTATTTGAGATAATCACTTCAGTTCTAATAATCTAAAGAACTAAGCTGTTCTTCCATTCACTCTAGTGTATAAATTAGGTTCTAAGCTATTTTATGTTGAATGCATAATTGAGACATGCACCGTTCTTAATAACATTTGATTTATATACCGCCCTTCAGGACAACTTAACGCCCACTCAGAGCGGTTTACAAAGTATGTCATTATTATCCCCACAACAACAATCACCCTGTGAGGTGGGTGGGACTGAGAGAGCTCCAGAGAGCTGTGACTAGCCCAAGGTCACCCAGCTGGCTTCAAGTGAAGCAGCAAGGAATCAAACCCGGCTCTCCCGATTAGAGTCCCGTGCTCTTAACCACTACACCAGACTGGCTCTCATATATCTGATTTAATGCCAACTGGATTGGATACAGGTGTGGAGCATGATTTCCACTGATTCTGACCTCTTGTTGCACACCTCTGATTTAGCCCTCACGTTGTTTCTGGAGGTTCGCTGTCCCCATCAGCCGTATTCTGGGGAGTTTGATGGAAGGGGGAGAGAAATCAGGAAGGCTTTTTGCTGATGGAAATGCCTTCCCTTAGGAAAAAACTTTGTCGAGACCCAGCCCACTGAAGGGAGCTTACAGTTGTGAAAAGCAGAAGATCAGAGTTCCTAACTCCTCAACTGCCTTGCTAATTCTCATGTTCTTCTTACATAAATATTTCAGGTTGTAGGAGGCTTAGATATCCACAAAAAGATGGTGGTAGATGTGTGACTCTTTAGGACACCACCCAACACTTTTGCTTTCTTCTCCATCTCTGAAGATCTGCTCAAGACGTCCAGCAACGCTCTCTTGTGTATTTAAATGGAAGTATTTTTCTCTGTGAAGCCACATTTTCCAACATGAGCCTCATGAAGCCAACTAAGTGTTATTGAACTTTTATTCTCTCAATAACTCAGTGTAGCACTTTAAAGTCTGAAGGACAGCAAGATGGAAAGAGCATATCAGTGTGGTGAAGAAAGAGAAGGGGGTTGGCTTTTTAATTTATTTTTCTCATCTTTTATAACAAGGAAATATCTATCTATATATATATGTGTGTGTATTTATATATAGATATATATGTAGCTTTCTATATGTAGTAGCTAGGTGGGCTTTAATTTAATATACTTGATTCAGAAACAAAACTAGAGTACAAAGTGCCAAGCAGAGCCTAAACAGTTCAATATATATGGATATACATCTTTACTTTTATGTCACACAGTTTTATATATATAGTAGAAGAATGTAAAGTTTTAAATGGTTGTTAGATGAACTCTTTCCTTTTTCCTGTGACTTAACTTCAGATATCTATATATTGACTGGCTGAGAAAGCATTGCTTCCTGTTAATTTACCTTAAATACATTTTTGTAAGACAGGAAACTTAATATTTGTTTATATACCTGTTGATATATTACCAGGGACTGCATCTTTGCTTGATAGCTTTCAGTGTAATTCTACCTAATAGTATGCAATTTAATGTTAATGCCAAGAACTAGTCCTTGTGTGCAGATAGGATTTACAAAATGCTGATGGCGATTTCATTCTTTCACTTAGTAAATGGGTGCAGTTGGACAAAAAATAGCCCTAAAAAAACCCAGCTGCCATCCGTTAAGTGCAGATAAAACAGTTGAAAGCATTTGCAGTTGTTTCTCAGTGCTTACCTTAATTAAGAATTTAGGATTAGCAAGGTGTAGGATTCCCATTGCTCAGTGAAACTGGTAAAAAAGCAAAGCAGAAACCTCACTTGCTATCAAGTTATGTTACAACCATTATAAATTTCCCTTGTGCATTTAATGTAGTACCACAGGTTGCATAAATAAACTGGTAATATTTTATATATGTGTATATATGATTATAACAGATATTACGGGGGAAATGTTAACCTATGCCATAGGGAAGGAGGAAAGTTTAACATTATCTAAATTTCTGTGTCTTGTTCTTCTGCAGTTCTTGACTTGGCGAATTTCTTTTTCTGGATTTGTCCATATCATGACTTGTAATGGATAGTAACTTGATGTGTGATATAAAAGTAGGAAACCATGTTCTATACAACTTTTATCATCCTTTTCTGCAGTGGTACTATTGGCTGGAAGAAAGACTTACATTAGACTTTATAAGATAGTACACTCTTTCCTATGTAGCAGGTTTTTATTTTCTATTTACAAAACGGGATTTTTGTTGGCAATGGGAAGGGCAGGTTTGTATGAACGTCGGTCAGTGGCCTGCCTGCCATAGCTGTTCCTTCAACTGAGTGCTGCACATCATGGGCTCCGTCTGTGAGAGAAACCTGGGTGCTTGGTGTCCTTGCATGACATGAAGTTTTGCATGTAGATCGATTTGAAATGTTCCTCTTGTTTACATGATTTGCATAATTTAAAAAGATAATGTTGCCAAACTTTGGTAAATGTTAAACAGAGAATCTCCACGACACGTAACTTCCTTCCTCTGGATCAGGACGTGGCTTTGTAATCCCAGCCAGTGGTTGTTCCTGTTCCAGTGTCAACTGCCATGTGCTGTGCTTCAAGGGGGAACTAGTCTTTTGTGAATTTTTTTTTGTACATAAGTATTTGTTACAAACATTTTAGCAAATGCTTTCTATTTCTTAATTGCTTGTGCATATCCTGGCTGGCGTAATAGAAGATAGTGCTAACATTACTTTCTTATTTGGGGGGGGAGGGGGGCGAGGGTGAGACTTTTTTTTAGATTGTGTGTGGAAAATGGGTTACGTTGAATGTTTAGTTTTTCCTCTGCATGCTATATCATACATGGTGGGAACTATAGGAACCTTCATACTGTATGAATAAAAAAATAAAAAATATTTGAACTTTACCATAGTGTCTTCTGGTCTTCTACAAAACAAGTAAATTCCCGAACTAAAAGAATGCACCATGTGGTATCTTTTTTAAAAGAAAAATATAATTATATTGAGTAATAAACGTTACCGCATTGCAACCGTTCTAGAACATATTCTAAAATCTAGCTGAGGTCTAATTAATGACCCTTAAATCTAGATACATAACCCAGGGTTCATTGTCCGTCTTCTGTGCAGTCCCCACATGGGACTGCACGTGCGCAGGCCCGCCAATTACATTTTCAAGCTTTAATTCCACTAGGGGGTGCTCGTCTCGCTGGTGCGCATGCGTGGCTTTTCCTGCCTAACGGTACCAGGAGATGGCGCCCCCTCCCCTCAGCTCCTCCTTTGCTTCCGACCAGGAAGGTTCTACTCATCCATGTGCGCCCTAGAAGGGAAGAAAGTGTTAAAGAGTAAAAAAGAGTTTAAAATGGCTGATACAGCCCTTTTCAAAAGATGCACCATGTGTGCTACGAAGATGACGAGAACAGAAAGTCATTCCATCTGCCTCAGATGTCTGGGGGAAGGTCACAATGTACAGGCCTGCGAGCAGTACCCCAGTGGCCGCTACAACTGGTACTAGCACAACTTACGAGGCCACCATTTGAACCACTGTGAGCTGTGATTTAAAATTTCTTTCCTGTAAGGTGGCATTTTTAGCAGCTATCACTTCCACCAGACGAGTGGGTGAATTGGCAGCCCTGAGACCTGATCCCTCATTCTTGAAGACCCAGAACCAGAAAGTGGTTCTGAGACCCGATCGTAGATTTAGGCCTAAGGTGGTGAGCCAGTTTCACCTATCACAGGATATAATACTTCCTGTAATTTTTCCTGAACCATCTAATAGTTCAGAAAGGGTTTTATACTCATTAGACGTTTGAAGGGCCGTATTAGTTAACTGCATTGTACATTAGCATTTAGGATAGAAACACAGTTGTTTGTATGTTTTGCTGGGAAGGGAAAGAAGACCACAGCACAATCTATAGCCAGGTGGGTTAGGTTAACAATTAAGATTCATTGCACAACAGCTAAGTTAGCGTGTCCACGGGAAGTGAAGGCACATCCCACCAGATCCCAAGCATCTTTGCCTGCCTTCATGAGAGGGGTTCCTGTACGTAACGCCTGCAGTGCTGCTGCGTGGTTGACTTCAGAGACATTTGTAAAGCATTACGCCCTTGATGTGATGGAGAGAAGAGAATCAGCAGTAGGCCACTCCTTATTCCAAGGAAGAACACACCCACCTCCAAGGGTAAGGAGCCTGTCAATCTCCCATGTGGGACTGAACAGAAGACGGACAATGAAAACAGAGTTGCACTTAACTGTAACTGCCGTTCATTGACGTCCTCTGTGCAGGCACACATACCCTCCCTCCTGCCCCGCTGTGCTGCTTCAATACTTATCTGTCGGAGCTGGTGGCCAGGAGGAACTGAGGGGAGGGGGCTTCGTCTCCTGGTACCGTTAGGCACGGAAAGCCGCGTGTGCGCACCAGCGAGACAAGCGCCCCCTAGCGGACTTAAAGCTTGAAAATCTAACCAATTGGCAGGCCTGTGGGCATGCACTGAAGACGCCAATGAACAGCAGTTACGGTAAGTGTGCAACATAAGGTAGTCCTATCTGTATATGTCTTTACTATACTCTTTACTATTTTGCTACTACAGACTAACACGGCTAACTCTGGAGCCTATCTGTATGATACTGATACTGATTGTACTAATCTCACACTATGTAATCCGCCTTGAGTCCCAGTGAGAAAGGTGGACTCTAAATGACATAAGTAAATATTTATGACAGTAGCTCAGCCGTCACATCTTCGAGTTTTAACATGTTCCAGTGATTAATGAAAGGCTTTCCTTTTCAGTCATAAATTGTGAGTGCATAACTTCCTTTTAAATGTTCGCACACTTGTAATTTTGTCCATAGAGTATACCAGCCATCTTTAACTGATTCTATTGTGTCATCAGTTGCATCCAAAATTTTTGCAATGAATAATTTTGTTGCAGCAATTGTATTCCTCAGCAGATACTCGTGTTTATTTTCCAGTTTTTTCCTTTTGTTCAAACAGTCTGTATTGGACAACATTCCACTTTTTACTGTCTCACTATATAAATTAGAAATGTTTTGCCAAAATTGCTTGACAGCTGGAAAGTTCCACGATATACGGATGACAGAACCTTTAGCTTGTAAGCAAAGAAAACATCGATTGCTGCTATTTATATTCATCCCACAGATTTTATCCAGAGAGTAATACCATCCATGGAGCAATTTCAGATTTTTCTCTTATACTCGCATTCACTGAAGTATGCAGTATATCTTTACTGATTTTCTCCCAGCTTCAAACTTGCCGTTTTATTTTGTAGACGGGTTCTCTTTATAACGACATGACAACATTCAATTTATATACTGCCCTTCAGGACAACTTAATGCCCATTCAGAGTGGTTTACCAAGTATGTTGTTACTTCTTCGACAACAAACACCCTGAGGTGGGTGGGGCTGAGAGAGTTCCTAGAAGCTGTGACTGGCCCAAGGTCACCCAGCTGGCTACAAGTGGAGGAGTGGGGAATCAAGGCCGGCTCTCCAGATTAGAGTCCCACACTCTTAACCACTACACCAAACTCGTAGAATTTAACTATTTTTAATTTGAAGATAGTTCTTAATTTGCAGAATCTGAAATTTCATCAAAGATTTGTCTCCCATTTTTTGCCTAGTCTGCTCCCAAGATGGTATTTCTTCATCTTTTGGAAAGTCAATGAAGTAGCTCAAGCCAGCCTTTATTAGGCTTACAAAATTACCTGGTAACTTTACATATCCAAATTGCTCATTTAAAAAGCAGCAGCACTAATGGAGAACAGTTGGGTGTCAGCTGGTTTTAATTTGTTCCATGTAGTCAGCAGAGCAGTCTTTAGTGAACCGGGGAGGAAGCGTGGCTCTGGTACAGCATCTGCTTTGCATGTAGAAGTCCCCAGGTTCAGTTTTCAGCACCTCCAGTTAAAAGGATTAGGTAGCAGGTGATGTAAAAGACCTCTTGAGACCCTGGAGAGCCGAGGGTCTGATTCAGTACAAGGCAGCTTCAGGTGTTTCATTTGGTTTTTAACCTTCTCCTTAGACCACAGCCATGTACCGCTGAGCCCATTCGCTCTGTTTTCCAGCTGGTCTAGTGTTTAGCCCTCTATCAGTACCAAATATTCATGAGCCTAGAAGAGAGGTAATATTTTCTATAGAAAGTGTTGCAAGACCCCACCCTTTCTTCGTATCCCTCTTTGGATTCTTTTTACATCCCCAAATAAACAGACCGAACATTTTCTGAGTTAATAAATATCAATGGCTATGAAGAGGGGAAAAACACTTATTTTCATTTTTAAGTCGGTTATCCTGTTGAGCCAAGATAAATTTACTTTAGTCCATGTTTTTAAATCTGTCTTCTGCATTACCACTGTTACTGGGTGCCAGATCTCCAATCAGATTTTCTTGCAAACCTGGGATACTCCCTAGATTTGCAGAAAAATCTGAAAACATTTTAAAAATACATTTGTGGGGGAAGGCCATCCTCCCCAGAAGCGTGTTGTGTGCACGAGGGCAAACAATACAGCCTCATCTGTGCTCCAGGCAGCCTAGGAGTAGTGCTGTGGATGGGAGAGCCACCAGCAGCATGCCAAAAAGGAACTGGGAGGCGGGCAGGCAGAGTAAAGCTGGGGGGCAGGCATTGCCCCCCCGCCCAATACCAAACCTGGAGTGGCTGGCCCTGAGGTGGAAGATAGAACTGCTCCCTGCCCCACAATTCTTGTAGGTGCCTGCTTGTTAATCCCAAAATATCTGATATTCTGACATTTTCATTTAGACTCTGTGATCTCAAGTTATTTCTAACTTATCCTGGGTATTAACTCTTTGATTTGGCTAGACTGATGCAAGATTCTGACCAATACCAAGCGGGACTAAGGGTTTTTGAAAACCACATTGTCAACATACCAGTAGTTTTGTCTGTATGCCCTGATGTCTAATCTTTCGTCAAATTCTTCCAGCAAGAATCTCAATGCATAAGTTGAAGTGTGTTCTCAGCTTCTACAAAACAAATTCTCAAAACTAAAAAAAGATGTACACTTTAGTATCCTGACAACCTGCAGAAGTGGGGAGCACAAGGCATTGTACCTGAGAGCCCCACCTCCCCTGGAGGAACATACTGCTTACAGGTCAGGTGTCCAGCCTATTTGTCCAGGGAGCCAGTTTGGTGTCGCGGCTGAGTGGCAGGACTCTAATCTGGAGAGCCAGGTTTGATTCCCCACTCCTCCACTTGTAGCCAGCTGGGTGACATTGGATCAGTCACAGCTTCTTGGAGGTCTCTCAGCTCCACCCACCTCACAGGGTGATTATTGTTGTGGGGATAATAACAACATACTTTGTAAACTGCTCTGAGTGGGCATTAAGTTGCCCTGAAGGGTGGTATATAAATCAAATATTACATTTTTTTAATCACCCGAGTTCAACTATACATGAACATAATGAGATCCATTGCGGACAGGTGATTTCACTGTTAATTCCACAGAACCTTTACAAATGCATTTTTTCCTTTCACTTCAAAAAACCTATGGAGGTATAAAACAGAAATAATGGAAATAATGAGTGCACCTCTATTGTTAACTGTTGGATCAATATAAAATAGTTATTGCATGAATGACCTCTTTGGGTAATTTAGATCACAATAAATTCATTCCCCCTTCACATGCACTGAAGAGTATCCTTTCAGTGAAACTTGACCCAAAAGTCATTTCACAAGCTACTGCAAGATTCTTGCTCACTTTAATTTTTTGGCTTCATGGCTGAAGTTTACTGCTGTTCTTTCTATGACAGCATGCAGAATAGGTTAGCTAAGCTCAAGTAGTCCAACTGTTTCTATGTCTCAACACAAGTCTGGCAGCTTAGAAGCAGTTCATTTGCACACCAAAACTTTTACTATGTGCATAACTGTTACTTGAAGAGAGGTGTGGCTGGCTTCATGGCGAGCAAGATACTGTGTGCATCAGAAGTTGCTGAGGTGACAAGCTATAAACACTGTTTCTTTGTGTGATACACACATTCTCTGCAACAACAACCATGAGTGAAAAAAGCCCAAGCTCCTGGCATCTTCTCTGTTGAGAGGGTAGCAGCAGCTGTTGCCATACAGTATATTTTACTGATTCTTCCCCCGTGGGAGAAAATACTGAGCCTACTTGAGTTCTCTTGCACCCTTCAGCAAAACCAGTCTCCTAACAAACTGTCCCTTCGACCACCGCCACTGTCTGTCTGTGCAAGAAGGATAGAACGGCTTGTTCTAATCTATGGCTTTTCCTTTGTGCCACCACCAGCACACCGAAGTCTTCCTGATTTGGAAAACCTTCAAACAAAACTCCCATCTGTCCTGCTGTTTGAATGTAAGCAGCTAAAGCATGCAGCGTATGCTTTTCTGCAGGGTACGCAGAAAAACTCCCAATCTGGATCTCTCGCTGAAGTGTCTGAAAGCTTCCCAGCTTGTACCGCCTTTAGCTAGTCATGCTTCTTACAGGCAGGGAGGCAAGAGCGTTCATGGCTTTAGCGCCAGCTGCGCTTCTGAGAATGAAGAGGAGTGATGCCGCAATCTAAATACGGTGAAAAAGTGTTCTCCGTTTAAATAATGGCCGTGGCAGAACGGTCTAGGATTCAGATTGGTCGGAGACGTTTGGCCCCTGCTGATCATTCCCCCAAGGTTCAAAAATCTCTTAAGGCCCAAGCCACAGGTCACGGCGCTACCATACAGAGCAAGCTCTCAACATCCACTTTATAAATTAGCAGTACCATGAGACAAAATCAAGAGATCTCCTTTATTAGACAGACATCCCTTCTCAGTCTATGTAACCTCTAGTCTGCTTGAACATACTGCTCTGCTCCTCTACTTCAGCTGTATTAGAAGGGAATATTATCCGGGTGCTCCCAAAATAATGATTCTGTGTACAAGCCGTTTATGCAGAAGAAAATCCTGTCGTTTCAGTTGAGGAGGACGCGTCTTAAAATCTCTCGGCTGCTCTGCTGGCCACCGCTCTAATATTACCGTAAACCTTTGATGGAGGACTTCCTGGAAAAGACCACATATTAGAACTCTTAACACAGACCTAATACTTCAAAGATCAGATAGCCCTGACACGTAGCACATTAAACAGAGAATGTCTGAAAGGGCTCACAATGAAAGAGGACGACAGAAGCTCAAATACCAGGAAACAGAACACAGCAGTCCCAACTTCCAACTCAATGGGATGAGTCTGCAAGTACTATTAGACCAGCAAACTGCACTTCCATTGGTGGAGACGGGATGATTTTTTTTTTAACTGATCCGATCTCCTGCTGCAGGTCCTCACTTTGCCTCCCCTGCCCCCAGGGTTCCCGAGGTTCCCTTGAGCCCCAGGAGAATTTGGCGGGGGGGGGGGGGGGGGTCCCACTCCATCAGCGTCGCTCTGCCAGGGGTGCTTTGGACCCAACCCAGTACTACTGAACCAGACAAGGCTGGCTTTCCTCTGCTAAAAGCAAACCAAAAAAAAAAAAAAGGGAATAAAAGGTAAACGAGGCTTTTGTTCTGCATCAGACAGATTCTGGAAGGCAGTGGACATCTAACTCCAAATGGAAGAAGTGAGAAAGTGCTCTTTCAACTGAAAGACCCTATACAGCAAAGAAAACTGCACCTGAACTCCCAAAGGTCTTTTAAACTGACTAGGGGACAGATTTTGGTTCCTTTATACTGATACAAAGCATTCGTATACCACTTTGAGCTGCAATGACCTAGAAAGAGGAATCAGACTCCCGGTTACAAGCCTCTTCTTGTACCACCTTCCTACATTCGATCCCTAGAGTGGTTCTCTACTTGCTGCCCTGTGGCAGAACGGGCACTCTGGATTCACGTTTCCTTCCGTCAAGCAAGGCTTACCTAAGATGAGGTTGCAAATGGCTGTTCGCGCCATTTTGATGTTCTGGAAAGATCCTAAAATATGAACCTTCCTGAAATAAAAATTCATTGCATGTGAAACTTGGGGAGGATTTAAGACACACTTCTTTACCGAACCCCAAACTAGCCAGGACCAAGGCGTACTCTGCTTAGCTGTTTTTAATATGGCGACATCAGCGCCTGGATGGTTTCAATTCCACTCCCCCGTGACCGACTGCAGCCGCCCACTTGATGCCCAGACCTTTAGAAATCCCGAGCACTAAAGGTAGCTGCAGCATCTGGCAGTCTTCACTGGCTTTGTTTCAGATCCACTTTGCTGCATTGCGTTGTAACGCCTACACCATCTGCCATCGCACACTTGGCAGTTCAGGATTCCATTTTGATTGAGCTAATTTGTTCACTTATCTCTTTGAGCACGACAGTCTAACACAGAACCCTTTCCCTCTAGACTCGAATACAGCCGCTTGCCTTTGTAACAGCAATTGCAGACGATTAGGAATAATTCTCAAAAGACAGCATAAAAAGAGAGTGGAAATCGCTGTGATAAATAAGAGCTCACCTACATCTGCTACCCGCTAATCAAGCAGGCATCAACAGCACTCGTTTATGCTGCAAGATCTCCTGCAATCCCCAGCATAATTTTCACTGCTGCAGCACACGGAGCTGACACTTTCACAGAGCAAACCATTTCGACCCTCTCAGAATCAGCAAATCGGCCTCGGTTTTCACCATCCTGAGTAATTTTGTATCATCTACAAACTTGGCCCCTATACTGCTCACCTCCAGTTCCAGATCATTTATGAACAGATTAAATAGCACTGGCCCCCAATACTGATTCACGTGGGACCCCACAGCTTACTTTCCTCCATTGCAAGAACTGTCCATTTATTCCTGCGCTTTGCTTCTTGTCATTTAACCAATTTTTAATTCATAAGAGGACCCCGCCCTGTTATCTCCTGACGGCTAAGCTTACCCAGGACAATTTGGTAAGATACCTTGTAAAAAACTTTTGAAAAGTCCAAGTATACAAGGTCTACCAGGTCACCATTATCTACATGTTTGTTTGCTTTCTCAAAGAACTCCAAAAGGTTTGTGAGGCAGGACTCCATCAAAATCACAGAATGTTACAATGCAAACAACTCTATCCTATCTAGCCACAGTTAACATATAATTAATTTGTGGAAACCAATGCCACAAGATGCCATGAGGCCTGTTTTTAAAAGCGACAAATTCATTAAGAAGTCCATCATTAATGGCAAAGTGGGATCTTCATGTTAAGCAGCGGTATGCCTCTGAATACCACTTGGTGGGGAGGGGTGGCATTGGCCACTGCGGGAAAGAGGACGCTTGAATGAATGGGCTTGTTGGCCTGATCCAGCACAGCTTTTTTTGATGTTCTTAAAATCCAGCAAAGGAAGAAGCTGATATTGCTTCTTTCCTTCAGTAAAGCCAAACAAACATTACTCGTCTACCGAAAGCATCCTGAATTTTAATGCTACAACATACTGGACTAGATGGCTCATTGGTCTGATCCGGCAGGGCTCCTCGTATGCTAAGATACATTAATTAATCACACCACAGGGAAGAGTATGGAAAATATACTTACGAGTCTGCAAGAACTATTCGCGTCCTAGTAACATTTTCAATAGTGAACTTTGTTTTCCCGCCTTTGCCAGCAATTCTTCCTATTGCTCGAGAAAGATGGTCTCCTTTTAAAGGTTTAACTAAAGGGGGGGGGAATTACAGGTTTTTAATATTTATTTATGTCATTTATAGTTCACCTTTCTTACTGAGACTCAATGCGGATTACATAAGTGTAAGATTAGTACATTCAATATCAAGGACATTTCCATAAACAATGCCATAGGGTAAATAAATACAAGTTTACAAAAACACAGCATAGCAAGAGTCCAATACACAGTTGATGCAGCCTAAATGTCGGCCTCCCACCTTTGGGGTGGGGGGTTCTCCCCACCATTGCACCTGGTTAATTTATTTCATTATTGTTTATTGTATGTTGATTTTAGAATTGTTGTTTTCTTGGTTTTATTGATTTTAACTTGTTCACCGCCCAGAGCCCCTGAGGATGGGCGGTTTATGAATTGAAATATAAATAAAATAAATATAACATAAATATGCTTATTCTAGACCTGGTAAATAAACTAGGACTCCATTAATCCCTTGAATGGGATACACTGCAAGGTAAAGGTAGTCCCCTGTGCAAGCACCACGTCATTACTGACCATGGGGGGACGTCGCACCACAACGTTTTCTTGGCAGACTTTTGTTACGGGATGGTTTGCCATTGCCTTCCCCAGTCATCTACACTTTACCCCCAGGAAACTGGGTACTCATTTTACCGACCTCAGAATGATGGAAGACTGAGTCAACCTTGAGCTGGCTATCTGAACCCGGCTTCCGCCAGGATCAAACTCAGGTCGTGACTCGTGAGCAGAGCTTGGGCTGCAGTGCTGCCGCTTACCACTCTGCGCCACGGGGCTCTACAGAGCAACCATCAGATAATAGTTGGATACTAATTATATAAAGGAATCATTATTCCTGAATGAGCTACAGATTCAAGGGAACTTATTGGGAAGCAAAGCTGCTTAGGACTGATGTTTCACCACATAGGAAAATGTTAAAACATACTCCCAGAAGAAGAAATCACTGTATTCAAGTATTCAGAATAAGCCTACTTCCAAGTATACCCAGATCCTACAAATATATGGAGAACACACTACTGACAACCTGGAGAACCACCATTGTAATTCTGTGTAGAAGATGGAAGCAACTAACATTACAATCTACCACCAATACAGGTTCACTACGGGTCTTCTAAAATTCCAGCATGTGGATGTTATTAACGTTGCAAATGCTGATTTTTAATAAATGACACAGATTCTGCAGCGAGACCTAAGGTCCGATGGCAGATAAAACAGCATGCTGGATCCAGCTTTTCTATTCCATTCTTTTCCAATTCCCCACCTAACTCCATCTCCCATCCTGCTTAGCTCTTGTGCACGTTGGTTCCGTGACCCTTGCACAGCCCTTTCGTGTGATCAAAAGGGACCCCCCCCCCAGTAGAAAAGCTGGTTAGATTCAATCCTATGTCTTTCTGGGGTTTAAACCAAAAAAAAAAATCTGTATTTAAAGTAGGGCTGCAAATTTTAATTGGGAAGTCACCTCATGCCAGTAAACAACTGATGGAGACACTCTGCGGTATTTGGGTTTCAGGATGTGTACGTTATGTAATAGGAAAGGAAAAGATGGCCTTTGCTTCCAAAGCTAAATTTTCTTAAATTGTATGTTCTTCAGTACCTTCATTAGAAGTATAAAATACTCACCATCAGTTACTTCAAAGGATTCTAGAAAAAGATCATCTAATCTGACGAGTGCAAGGGCATCCTAAAACATTTTAAAAGAGAAGAGGAAGTTATGGCTTTACAAGGACTGGAGACAATGCAAGGCCAACAAAGCAAGTGTGAGAGAGCCCTATAGCCTTCCCAGATGCTCCTTGCAAGGATGCCAGGCACCTTTCAAGAGGCTTCACTTCACGAGTAAAAGTTCTTTATTGACAAGATGCCAGTATCATACACTTATGCCATCATTGCTAGGACTGGCGACTACAGGTACCGTGCAAATATAGGTCCCCCTATATCTACTACTACTAATTCCCACCCCCCTTTCTCCTAACGGTTCTCTAACTTTGCATTCAGGAAAACAGGCCGTGTGATTCATGGACTGCTCAAGGTCAAGCAGGCTCCCAGACTCGGGAGAGATTACAACAAGGAACAAACATCTTCCGTTTCCAGTTTCCCACGGTGGGTTCAAATACAGAGAGACCCCAATAGCATCAGCTTCAGGGGGGTACTAAATATGATAGGTGATCTTGAGCATCTGACACTCTTGAGATTTGGGAGGACCTCCCAGGAACAACACAGAATGGAATGGTAATGGAAGGTGTGCAGAAAGGAGGAGGAGTCAGGAGAAATCACCCCCCCACACACTCTTGCTGAGGTTTCCCGTGAATGAAGCAAGCAATCCCATTTGGGGGCGGATTTCTACTTGCTGCCCTTTCTTTCTACAGCTCACTGTGTGACCACATTCCATGTCATTTCCTGAATTCCCTTAACCCTCAAGAGCATTTCTTGGAGAAGGTCCAAGGAGCTGTAGTAGGGTGGACAAAGACCCCATTTGTAAACTCTCTCTATTGCCAGTACACTGGGCCATATCAGTTACAAGAACACTAATCCTGAAGCTGTTTAAAATACACCACTGCTTTAAAAATCTGGACATGCAGTCTACATACCTACATTCTTGTCATGTCTGCATACCACTCATCCATGCCATTCATATGTTCTCTGTTCCCTGTATTGATTTGTGTAACTATACGCTCTCTTATTATGCTCATGTACTGTGACCATTATATTCATGCCATCTCCAGCTTGCCAAAAAACGAAAGTACTAATGTTGAGCCTGTTATCTCTGAAGCCTGCTTCCTGACCTTGTACTAAAATGTAACTCTTTGCAAGAGACAGAGGGAGTCGAATTCCTTGTAATCTACTGGCTTTCTCTGGCCAGACAAAGCTATTGTGTTTCTCATGAGACTTTTGTGGTTTATTGCTAACTGCCCCAGGGGAGGGGGAATCCTGCTCCTTATATCAAAGTGCATCCGCTTGTATTCTCATTCCTGCCAATCCTATTCATCTTTGGAAGGACCTGTGAACTGAATGGATCTCTATAATAAAACCTTTTCATCCAAGACCCTGGAGTGCTTGCTGTGAGGGGTTTGGGGGTCTATCTGTTATGGACTGCCATCCCTAGAACTGACAATTCCCCTTTCACTAAAACTGAAGAAACAAAAGCCGTCTGCTATACAGCCCTTCAGACTAACTTCCATTTAAAAAAAAAATCTAAAAAGAATCATTGTTTAAAATAAAGGTGTAATGAATTTATGCAAGTCAGCAGTGTGAATCACACAGCATGAATAAATTTTATATTTGGACAACAATCTGAATTTAGAGCCCTAACCATGCAAACGACAATGAGAAAAAGCATTTCCTTATACATGCTATGGACAAATGGATTTCACATATGCCGTAAGTATATATATTTTTAATGAGGGCAACTCTGCTCAAATAAAAAGTAAAACTCACCTCAACTTGAAATCCAAGGATGAAAGCTTTCACAAAATCAGCTGCTTTTGTCAAGGCACTTATGTCCTTGGTTTCTTTACAAGTCTAAAGGAGGGGGGGGGATAAAATAATGAGCTTGGATGGCAAAGGGTTTACTCAACATTCTCACAGCTTATGGAGTCGGGCCCGTATCCGTTGCAAGTCACACTATTACATCCTTGGCTCTGCTTACCTCTCGGTTTGCCTCCATCCCTCACTACTGACTCTTTATTCTAAGGGTCCACGCTGTTGTCCCTTCCTTCTGTACAAGCATATTCTGGCTTAACTACTAACCGCTGAATTAAGCAAGATTCAAATATCGATTATTTGTATCTTTAAGATCCACCCTTCCTCACAGTCACAATAAATTTTAAACAGTTTTTCTAGTGGATTGAGGTTTGGACCGAGATGGCACATTTTTGATGTGGCCATCAGAAAGGTCTCCCTGGTTTATACATGATCAGAGTGAACACTGAGAAGCATGCACTGATCGTGGTCTGAATCTTTCCAGTTGTGGCTACCATTATCTGCTGATGCAATGGTACTCTACTACAAAAGAACAAACAAAGCGTATTATGGATTGTAAACACCCTGTGTATTTGGGACTGGATCACCCTGGGTTTTTTTGGACGACCTGACCACCTGATTTGCAGAACTGGCTTATTCAATTAGATTTTCAAGAGTTTCTTATATTCTGGGATTGGTTTAAATTGACCATGAAAGGTGAGCTTGGGGATTTAGGGAAACCACTTGGAAAGCCAGATTTATCCTCGTTGCTGATGCTATTTTGGATCTTTATCCATCATTCAAAGAGGACGGAGATCTGAATGGCCACAGCAGTAAGTCATTCCAGTACTAACAAGTGAGCCAGCCCCAAGGGCAACATTGTGTTCTGCCAACACAGAAATAAGGTGACATAGTTTGGAATGCACATACAATAGATCTTATAAACTTACCTTTATCTCTACATTCCTTGTTTTTAAGTTAAATCTAATCTGAAGCTGCAAGTGTTCTACAATAGGTGTAAAAATTTTCATCCAGTTCTCCTTCAGGGGCGTGTATCTATTCGCTGGTACAGGAATTTTCCTCATTTCACCTTTTCCACCCTAGACAAAACAAAATGTAATTGTACCAAAGATTAAGTTTTACCCATCAACATATAAAACAGTGACTCCATCAACTGATTTACTTTCAGTGACTTGGAAGGACCTCATGGAAAGCTTAAATACCAGTCAGCCTAGTTACCTGAACATTTAAATCTACCAAAGGTTTATGTATGCGCTTCTTATTTGAGAGAAAGCCCATGGACCACAGTAAGAATGCACAAAATTGGGGCTGGAAACAAAACATGTGCGTCTCCAATAAGAGTATCCAAGTAGCAATGCTCGGTCAGCCCAACAGATCCATCTAGCGCACCATCTTTTCCTCACACTTTGGCCCTTTTCGCACTTACAGTTTAAACCACTGATGAGCATTTGTTGCGATCGCAATGGCTTCAGCATGGCACCACCATGTTCCACACTGTCCGAGGCAGTTTCGATTTGAAATCTTGCCTTTTTACTTTAGATGGGCTTTGAAGCCTTGGTGTGGTTTTGAGCTTTCAGGGCTTTGTGATTCGTGTCACACCTTTTGTTTTTAAACTTTGAGCAAGCGTAGTAACATTCAATGCTGGAACTAATCCCCCCCTGTATTTGCTGATTGGGCTGTCTTGTGCCCACTGGAGAGGCAATGGGTGGCAGAGTTCTGGGGGAAACATGTACTTTTCATGCCTGTTCCACTTTCATTTTTTTTAAAGCCAAGCCAGGTAAGGGTTAAAATGCTGCTGCATCATCTCCTCCCAGCAGCTTCCCTGCCCCTGTTTTGCTTGGGGTTTTTTTGGCATTAGCTGAAGACACTGAGAGGGAGGGGGAAAGCAGCCATTTACCCCTATTCTGACTTTTAACTCATTCCTGGCTTTGAAAAAAAAAAGAGCATGCACATACCCTCAAAGGATGAAGAGAAAAGCAACCATTTAACCCTTTCCTGGCTTTTAAAGCCAGTAGGGAATAATAAATAGCAATGTTAGGAATCGTCCCTAGTTTTGAAAATAAAAGAGTGTGTGCATATTTGGGAGTAAAGAAGCCAATGGAGAAGCAGCCTTATGACCCTTACCTCGCTTTACTGATAAAAATGGCGGAAAAGGAGTTGAGAGAGCTGAGGAATGATTACTGGCGGACAGACCAATCAGCTCCCGGGGAAAAGGAGAGTGGGGAGAAGAGAAGCAGCCACAGGGGGGGAATCAGGGACACTATGGAAAAACATCAGTTTTGCACCCCATGACTAACTTGCACATGTGAAACTCTTGCAAATGTGGGAAGCAGAACAGATACTGAAGCACTTTAAATTCCCAGTGCAAAAAGAACCACTGGCCAACCAGATGTCACAGGGGAGCCCAGGCAACAGCCTTAACTTGGGAAGAGGTCCTATTCACCTGACGGCTAATGGCCAACAACAGAACCTCCTTCCCTAAGTCTGTCCAACCCTCTATTAAACCCATCTAATGCAGCGGTCATCACATCTATTGGCAATGGGTTCCACAAATCTATACTTACACTAAAGCATCTACACTTTTCTTGATTACACCTTAATTTTACATAATTACATTTCAACTCTTATTGCCTGCATTTCATAGCCTGCATCTGAGGAAACAGGAGTCGAGTCCACAAAAGCTTCTATCTCCTGGATAAAACAGCTGCTTTGGAGGGTGGACTCAAGGCTGTCAACCTCTTCTTCTTCCTACCTCCATCCCTGCCTTCATTCTGTAGTCATTCAGCTATAAAACCTTAGGGTTGCCAACCTCCAGATGAGATCCGAAGATCACCTGAAATGATAAGTGATTTCCAACCAACAGGGAGCCCTTCTCCTGGATAAAATGAACACGTTGGAGGGCGTTCTCTAAGACCTTGTACCCCTCCTTGGGGTCCTTCCTAGGGATGCCAGTTCCAAGTTGGGAAATTCCTGGAGATTTGGCGGCAGTGCCTGGGGAGGGAGTTCAGTGGAGATGTGATTCCATAGAGTATCTCCTCCCAAGCTGCCAATTCCCTCCGAGGAACGGGCCTCTGTGGCCAGGAGATGTTGCAATTCCAAGAGAACTCCAGGCCTCGCCTGGAGGTTGGCAACCCCAGTCCTTCATCTACCCCCGCAAATCTCCAGGAATGTCCCGACTGAGAGTTGATAAGCACAGGCCAGAGGCCTTACCCCGAGGCCGTCCGCGCCTAGGGGCGGGAAGCTGGGCCGCTTCCTGGGCAGAGGTCCGCCGCCGGTCTCCATGGGAGCCTCCCGCTGCTCGCCTGCTCGCCTCTTCCGCCTGCGGACACTCACGAAGCCCTCCTCGGCTTGCGCCATTTCCACCGTGTCGGGGGGCCCCACAAGCCTCTCCTCGGCGCCGCTTTCTTCCATGTCGCTTCACACACGCTCCGGCACAGAAAGGCGGAAGCAGCCAGCAGTTACCGTCATTTCCCTCTCTGACGTCACTTCCTATGGACTCTATGATCTCGGCCGTTTACCCTGCGCCCGTCTTTTCTCGTTCTTCTTAATATTCTTTTATCATAGTTTGTTTATACTCATATAATGTTTGAAATGCTTCCCCTTAAAAAGAAATAATAAATCGGGGGGGGGCGTTGCTAAGCGGCGTTGCTAGGAGCCACGGGCCCTCGACTCTACAGCTGAATGACCCGGATGTTACAGTAGACCGCACATACGCGGAATAGCCCGTTGAAGGGGCAAGAGCGGCGATTTCGGTTAGTTGCGCGTGCGCGCAGTGGCCGATGGAAGGGCTCGAGGCGATTTCGGTTGGCCGCGCATGCGCGGAGCGGCCGGCCGAAGAAAGCGGTGAGGGGCGGCCGCGGGTCCGTCATGTCGGCCGCGGGGGGTCTGCTGGAGAAGCCGCAGATCATCGCCCACACACAGCAGGCCCTGAACTATACCGTCTTCGACTGCAAGTGGGTGCCCTGCAGCGCCCGCCTCCTCTGCCTGGGCAGCTTCCCGCGCGGCACCGGCGTCGTCCAGCTGTACGAGCTGCAGGGCGGCCGCCTCAGCCTCCTCCGCGAAGTGAGTGCGGGACGCCGCGGACCCCGGACTCCGGCCGGGAAGGGGCCAGGCAGTGTGGAGCGGTGGCTAGAGAGATGGGTTGGGGTCTGGACGGCCCCGCGCCGTCGCTCCCTCTCCGGCTGGACTACCTCAAAGGGCTGTTGTTGTGAAGGGGGAAAAGGGTATCAATGAAGCAAATAATAAAAAAAATCCTTGTCTTTCTTTGGAGCAGCCACGCTGGGTCAGGCCCCTGGTCCCTCTCTTCCAGCAGTTTTTCTTTCCCACAATTTTGCGTTTCCTAGAGGAAGCTGCGAGCAAGCACACAACGTCGATGACTGCCTCTGAACATGGAGCATTTGAGTCCAGGGGCACCTCCGAGACCAACAAAGTTTTCATGGTATAAGCTTGTGAGAGTCAAAGCTCCCTTCATCACATACAACTAAAAATGGAGATCCCTGAGCCCTCCCACCTTCTGACTGGGATATAAGGTCTCAGCGATCTTTTCCTACTTGTATCTGATGAAGAGAGCTTTGATTTTCAAACGCTCATACCCTGGAAATCTTGTCAGTCACTAAAGTGCTACCCATCTCAAATCCTGCTGTTCTACTGCTGACCTACACAGTTTCCTACCTGATGCTATGAACATGGAGGGTCCACCCTGGCCGGTAGACACGGAGGAAACTGCTCTCCAAGGTGCTCTGTGCTTCTCCCCGCTTCTATTTTATTCTCACCACAACTCTGGGAAATAGATGAGATTGGGAGAGGGAGCTTGATTCCACAGAGCTGAGAGCAATGCATGACCTTCCCACTACAGCCTTGATTAGACTGACAGGCTGGCACAAAGTCACCAGGTGAGTGACTCCAAGGAGCTCCAGTTCTTCCATCCCAGTCGTTCAGGGTGCTGTGTGTGGTTCTTCCCTTCATTGCCCTCATAACAGCCCTGTGAGGTAGAGTAAGGTTGCCACAGAGTAACTGGTCCAGAGTCACCCAGAGGCCTTAATGGGTGATGAGGGGTTTGATGCTGAACCTTTCCAATTTTAGTCTAGTGCTCTATCTGCTAAGTAACACTAGCCATTGACTATTGACGGATAACCCCGATTTTAAAACGAGCTTACAGAGTCTGTTTATTGAGTTGTGTCTGGGCTTTGCATGCATCACAGGCGGTACAGTGGCGGTACTGCTGTATTCCTGTGTACCGAACATGTTCCTTTGCAGAGACAACAGCCAAGATATGGCTATGCTGTGACTCGATCCATCTTTGCAACTGTGAGCTTTAGCATCATCTCCTTGGAGATGGAAGCTAAACAGATACTCTCTGTTAAAAGCTGTATGAATTTATATTTTTTCAGCTAGGAAAAAATAATAGGGGGAGACAGAGTATGGATACACCCAAACGTGTGCATGTGTGTATGTGGCTTTTATATGTATACCAGCACCGGGGGGGAGGGGAGGCCTCCAAGTGCTGATAGGGGGAATTGATGAAACCTTATACATAAGCACTGGCACCTTAAAAAAAGCACTGTGCATGTGTTTGTATAATAAATGTTTAGCTTGGGCCTAAAAATGAGAACATAATTTGATTTGCATCTTTCACTTCTTATTCTCATTATTTAAACCCAGTGAAATATTTATAGGTAATCCAAATCTGCACCTAAGAGTGGAATAAAACAGTGAGAAACAGAACCGCTTGTGTTGCCACAAATGCATTCTTGCTGTGTTATGTTTGGCAGTGCACGGTTCCTAAGTCGAGTGGTGTTTAGAAGTGAATAACCATATGGAATGCCATGTTGGTTGCCATGGTGATGGCCATTATTTTTGCCTGTGTAGACGCTGCCGTTGCTTTCTGCTGAATGTTGGTTGCTGTAGCTATAGCAATGCAGGAGAACACAACATATTGGTCTTGTATAGTGTTAAGAAGAATTGAGTGGAAGCCATTCCTGTCAAATAGGTTTACTTGACATGCCCAGTAAACCAGTCCCTGGATCTTATTAATGGAAAATTTGTCTTCTTTTCTGTAGCAATGGTCATGAAATCATCTATGTGTTTTCGAATAGCTTTCTAGTGATGAGCATCAGTTGGCAGCACCAGTCTAAATATATTTGGTTTTTGTTAAGCAGTCCTACCCAAACCTTTCTGGAATATAAAAAGCACTAGGCCTGATACTTGCTATGATATTTGCTATGTAAAACATTAATGAGGCAGAAAGAAAGATGGGAGATAAAATACAAGACAAAAAGTCTGGTTAGAGCATAATGGTTTTTTATCAGCAGTTACACGTTTGCATCACAGCCCATTTTAGTAACATATTAGAATTTCTGGACAAGTGTTCTATGTGATCGTTGGTAAACTTGCATTGGTTTAACTTGATTTATTTAAATTGGACCTGGGACTTGTTACAAAACTGAATATGAGTCATTCTCAATAGAGACTCATCTCTCTTAAAGATGCTAACAGGTTCAGAAGGGGTGACTTTTGGGAAGCACAGCAATGATTTTCTTTCTGTTCTGGCTGGTAGAACTCTCAGAGAAGGATCAAACATTCCTCCCTATTGAATTTTAAAGAGCTGTCAGGCTATACATATCGTTGGTAATCTGAGTGAAGTAAAATCAGTTTATTAAAATCAAAACTGCTTTCGTGTTCACTTCTAGACAGATGATTTTACAAATCCAAGAATCATTGCAGTTGCTTCTTTTCTTGTAAATATTGCTGTTATGGGTTATTAGATTTGAATTTCTCAAAAGCCTGGCAATGTTAGATACATATTTTAAGGACTACAAATGTATTATTTGGCCTAGCTTTTTTTAAAAAAGAACTTTTTTCCTTTCAAGATTGAAAAGTCAAAGCCTATTAAATGTGGAACTTTTGGCGCTTCCTCTCTGCAACAAAGATATCTAGCTACAGGAGACTTTGGAGGAAATTTAAACATATGGTAAGAATATTAGATTTGTTCACTAATACTGTACAAAGATTTTTTTAATACTTGTTTTTCAGATAATTCAACATCAGTATGTAATCAAGATGGTCAATTAATTTAAACTCCTTAATTTAGGGTCTTTGGGATTTTGGCCAGAACAAAGGTTCTGTTTTAGGTTAATTATGTCAGTCTTGTATGGATTTCTGGCAGTTTATATTAGAAGACGCTGGCTGGGATCCCAGAAACTAATTCTGCATGTCCAGGGGGACATCAGGCATGTTTCTTTTAGACAGCAGCCCTCTGTTCCCAATGCCACAAGACAACTTTTGGGACTGAGGAGCTTTCCAAAGTAAAGTGTAGTAAGTCACAGTAGCTAAATGTTCAAAGAGAAAAAGTACACAGATTTTCACTGCGCATGCCCAAGCCCTTGAATGTGATTAAAGCAGCTCTGTGGATCCTGGCCATTGTTTCAGAAAGTTTTTTATAAAACCTCTTCTTCAGATGCAGAATATAGTCAAGGAAAGATCTTTGGTAAAGGGATTCCATTTGATCCCTTTAATTCTTAAAAATATTTTTAAATAGCAAAAAACTGTTTACATACCATCTGTGCGGTGCTTGCTTCACAAAGAAGCACATCTATCTGTTCCTTTTAAACAGGCTTCTGTTTTATAGCACCAGTTACAAAGATATGAGATCCCTTATCTGCTTCGTCTGCCATAGTACAGATAGCGAGGCTCAGGACTCACTGCATCACGGGAGTGAATGAGTTAAAGTTGGTTTTATTAAAGAAGAATACCAATAACAAGATGCTATGACAGGAGCATTGGCTGAAGTGGCTCAAGGTAGCAAAGCAATGTTAATTATAGGTCAAAGTCCCCGCCCCCCCCTGGGAAAGAAAGTCTGTTAGGATTTTGGCATGCAGAGCCTGGGAAGAGGGGAGGAGGGAAAGGATGAGCTCTGCTCAGTCTCTTAGGAGCCTGGTGCTGTCTCTGCTGGAACTTCAAGGCCGCATTCTCAGGCCTGCCAGGAAATCGTAAGCAAAACACCTGCAAGATAAGCAACTAGCAACCATTCAGCAAAACAGGTTTCCCTCTGCATTTTCTCAGAGGTACACTAAACCCTGCAGCAAGAAATCCATAACACATGACAGATATGCTGGAGGCGTATCTGACATGCTAAGAGTTTGGGTTTTTTTAACAGACATCTAATATTGGTTGTCCTTCTATCAATGATAAACAGAAAGATGAGTGTTTCTGGAATTTGAATTACAATGTGAAATAGAAATGAACATAGTATCTCAAGATAAGGTAAAGAAAATTGTAAATAAAAACAAAGACCGCCCTAAAACAGCTTACAAAGAAATATTTGTTACAAGGTCACATTGCACACCTAGTTCTATAGAAACTTTTGTGCAATTTTTAAAAATTCTTTATGTCCAAGAGTCCCCCAGATCCTAAGATTTGTGTTGAGAACATTTTTATTTGCATAATTGTGGACAAGAATGTAAATGATGAAAGCTTGAAGCCGTAGGTGTAAGGATCTGCCAAGCAACTCTCAAAAGACTTCACTGTAGACCGTGAAAGAACTTTATTGAAAAGCTGCTAATCTCAAAAGCTTACTCCATCTTTGCCAGGAATGACATTCACATGCAAGCATCAAACATATATAAGTTTCCAGAGCGCGGGCAAATTCTAATATCCTTCTTACCCCCCCCCCCAGTCTAACGATCAGCTAAGCTCAGAGGAAAAATATCTAAGCAGGAAAACAGTAGAATTTATGTTTGGGATTTTCAAGGCCGTGGCATCTGGGCAGGAGCCTCCTCCCAGACTAAGGAGAGAGGCCCTGGTGCTGTTCAGAGGATCATAGAGACAAGAGCAGGAACAAATCTCTTCCCCCTCCATTTCTAGTTCTGCTTTGACTTTCTCCAGTCAAAGGTCAGACAGGGTTGAACGGTGTTCACAGGCTCCTCCCAGCTGGGCTGGTGTAAAAATAGTGTCTATAGTCTCCTCCCTCTGACTCATGTTGCGGGAGGCGGGAGAGGGCATCTACCAAAAAATTTGACTTTCCTGGGAGGTGCTTGAGTGTGAATTGAAACTTTGAAAAGAAGAGCTGTCCCTTTTTTCCTCTTTAGGAATTTGGAAGCTCCAGAACTCCCAGTGTACTCTGTGAAGGGACATCAAGAAATCATAAATAGTATTGACGGTGTTGGTGGCTTAGGAATTGGGGAGGGAGCACCAGAAATTGTGACGGGAAGTCGTGATGGTAAGTTGGCCCCATTGCAGCATTACTGGTTTGGGCAGGGGGGAACAGAAATAGAACAGTATGAGTCTTGCTAATGGCCTCTTCCATCTTCAGTTTAGCATAAGGGATTTTGCCCTGTCTTCTGAATGTTAAAGGATTTTGGCCTGCCATCATACGGTGACACGTTCCATGCTTGAATTCTTTCTCTACCAGTCTAGGAATGCCAGAGACAGAACTGGATGGTTTGAACGTTCCTCTGGTGGTAGGAAATCAGTGCCCATTTGTTATACATTAGGATTCTGCACAGGGCCAAGAGTAGGTTTTTCTTACACAAACAATGCCCTCGCTGAAATACAGCGATGTCTTGCAAACTGGTCCCTAAGTAATTGAAAGTGAACCAGATTACTTACAAATGGGTACAGCTCAGAATAATAATAACAACAACAACATTCTATTTATATACCGCCCTTCAGGAAACTTAATGCCCACTCAGCGGTTTACAAAGTATGTTGTTATTATCCCCACAACAATAATCACCCTGTGAGGTGGGTGGGGCTAAGAGAGCTCCTAGAAGCTGTGACTGACCTAAGGTTACCCAGCCGGCTTCAAGTGGAGGAGTGGGGAATCAAACCCGGCTCTCCAGAGTAGAATTCCACACTCTTAACCACTACACCAAAAGTAACACCAAACCAGGTTTGGTGTAATATGTATAAGCTTCAGACTCAAGGATCCCAGCTAAAGCTACCAACAGGTCTAGAGAGAAATATCCTGTCTTTAATAAAAGCTTAATATCTGGAAAAGAACAGCTGGAGCTTCAACTGATAAATAACATCTCATTAAGCTTATAACGGATTCTTTTACCCATGTCTTTACCAAAGCTCACGCTATCCTAGAAGAAAGATTTATCTTTACTCTTGGATAGCTCTCAGCAATTAGTTAAGATCTGCCAAACAGGACTGCTCTTTGAACAAGTTCTGCTTATCAGTACATTATTTATAGGGTTCTTCTTTTCTCCTCAAGGCACATAGAAACCTAGAGTATTTCTTTATATTGAAATTACACTCTAGTCTTTAAAGAAGCAAGTTATCAAAACATATATAATCATTAATATAAATCCTACCAAAATAGAAAGCAAAAGCAATAAGAATTAGGTTTGCTAACATTTCCTAATTAACTCTAAGCTGAAAACAATCAAAGTTTCTATGAAATGCATTAAGATTCTCATAGCAATGGTAAGATTCTCACCTAGATTCTCATGAGATTTCTTCCAATCAGAACTCTAACATACTATCTGAATCTGCATGTTTTATAGGTATCTTATGCAAATATCTAAGATATTTTTCGTGTGATAACATAAACTATGATTGGTTTAATGCTTAATTAAATATTCATATTTTCTATTGTATAACATCCTCATTAGCCCAAAAGTGAAGTTATATCCAACTTGCAAAACAAAACTATAAATCTGTGAGAAATGACAGAAAGTGTTAAGTTAGTACGTAGATCACCATTGGTCCATTCTACCGACATTGATCTAGATAGTATGCACTATTTTTAATTGGTTGTCAAAAATGAAAGCACACCTGTTTTTGTTACACAACAGCCTGAAAAAACCACAGACAGTTCATGCAAAATGCAGAAGTTCACCCAGAATACAAGTGTATTACTTTGTATTGCTTTGTGTAACGTGCTTCAATTTATATTACCGCAACATATCCTCAATTAAAGCAACAGGACATCTTTTTTCTCCAGCAATTGCAACCCTACGTCCGGCTTCTGGCACGTGTTGCAGTTCTCTCCTTTTTCTGTCTGTTGGCAAACTATAACGTATAGTTATGTGCAAGCTGGTTTGCAACCAGCAAGAGATGTGGGGTGGGTAGGATCTGAGTGAATATGACCAGTTGTTAATCCTTACTGGCAGAGACAGGCTCTAATCTGTACTCGTATTTACTCAGAATTAAGTTTCTCTAAGTTCGGTAGTGCATTCTTTCTGGGAAGTGTATATAGGATTAGAGCTATGAAGGCCCAGAAAAAAGGGTGGTCCTTGCTTTTTTCCCAGAGGACTTTTTCTTGTTTTCTTTGATGAGTTTTTTCCGAAGAGGGGGAACACTGAAAAAGCTCCTGTGAAATATTTTCTTGTTTGAAATTGAAAAAATGCTTTTGGAGTCCAGCTTTGACTCCTTCAGAATGTGTAGTGTGAAGATTTTTTATGTAAAACAATGTACTGCATTAGACAAAAGTAATTCCTGGATGTACTGTAGATGTCTATAACATATATATGTTTAGATTTTGTCTGCAGTTAACATGCTATAATGTGTAGGATGACAGTCCACTATTGAATAGTTTCTGTATCCACTTATGCCGATAGCCCTGTTTATGACAGCATGGGACTGTGTCTGCCCAAATGACAAACTTTCTTTTCTTCACTACAGAATTTCTGTTTTCTCTTTTCAGGTTTTTTTTCTCCATCCCTTAGATGGCCAAAAATAAGATACATGTATTAAGGAAGCATAGGGTGCAGCAGTTTACTTTCCCCCCCTCTCTTTAATGTTCTGTGTATTTGCAGTTTTGCTCATGGAAAACTAAGGCATTGATAGTTTTAAAAATTTCATACTTATGCCAAAACATACAATTGTGCATGCTCACCGGGTTATACATGATGCCTTTTGGTTTGTCAAAGCAATAAAATAAATTTAAGCTAATTAATAAAGTAAGTATTGCATATATTTCGATTTCTACCCAAATCTCAGTGTTTTTTCCCATATGGCAATTTTACATCCCTGCATAGAAATGCCAGTAGCATTCGGATATTGAGATCCAGGCGCTGTCTTTTTCAAAGCTTGGATTCCTTTGTGCAGATGCTGAGTGTGTGCATGGGGCTCATTGGGCAGGATAAGGTACATATGCTCACTCTCCTTATAGTAAAGAGTCCAATGGCACCTTTAAGACTAGCAACTTATTTGTAGCATAAGCTTTCGAGAACCACAGATCTCTTCGTCAGATGCATTGAGAAAGCTGATGATGCATCTGATGAAGAGAGTTGTGATTCTCAAAAGCTGACGATGCATCTGATGAAGAGAGTTGTGATTCTCAAAAGCCGACGATGCATCTGATGAAGAGAGCTGTGGTTCTCTAAAGCTGATGATGCATCTGACGAAGAGAGCTGTGGTTCTCTAAAGCTGATGATGCAACTGACGAAGAGCTGTGGTTCTCTAAAGCTGATGATGCATCTGACGAAGAGAGCTGTGGTTCTCTAAAGCTGATGATTCAACTGACGAAGAGAGCTGTGGTTCTCTAAAGCTGATGATGCATCTGATGAAGAGAGCTGTAGTTCTCGAAAACTTATGCCTCAATACAGTTGGTTAGTCTTAAAGGTGCTACTGGACTCTTTACTATTTTGCAACTACAGACTAGCATGGCTAACTCCTGGATCGACACTCTCCTTATGCTGCTGCTGTGCATCATGCAGGCATTAGTCTCTCCCCCCCCCCGGGGGCCTGGTGCTTTTACTGAGCTCTCTCAAGACTGCTGCTCTTTGAAGGACTGGGACTTGGCCGAGTGCTCAGCCAATTCTGACATCAGGGGCAATGACAAAGGGCTGTGTATTTGTTTCTCCCTTCCATTTCCTTGGCACTACCAAGCAGGAAGACTTGGGGGAGGGCCCCAGTATCTCCTGAGAACATTCTGGGCCCCACACCGGATCCCCCAAGTTGTCTGTCAGATGTTTCCCCAAGATTTTGGACAGGTCAGCATTGTCATTTGCAGAGAGGGGAGGGGAGAGGCGTGTGTGCGATGGAAGGACAAGAGGAGAAGAGCTGGGAAATATAGAAATGAGAAGGAGAAGGGGAAAAGAAGGATCTGTTTCATATCGAGTAACAAATGTGTGGCCCGATGCTGGCAGTGAGTCCAGATGTTGATTTATTTTCTTTTAATTGAGAACATTTTTATCATGCTTAAAATGCAGTGCAGCACACAACAATACAATGAAAGCAGATAGGAGCAATGTGAACAGTATTGTTGGGGTGGATCCAGTCATCTCCAAGTAACCTCCAGCTTCATCCAACAGAAGAGCCGCTTAATTTGGAAGAAGGCTTCACACTTGCGGTGTATAAATATTTTAAATAATAAATAATATTTGCTCAGTGATAGAATATGAGTAGAATCTATCCCAGGTGAATTGATAATGACAACATAGTCATAAAGCAGTAGCAAACTGGGAGTAAAAAGACAGTGGTTCAGAAACGTTAAAATCAGCAGTTTGTCATTACTGCTAAAACACTGGAACATAGAGATAAAAAAATTAAAGAAAATAACTTTAAAATCATCTGGAGGAAAGAAGTCTGAATTTCCAGAAGGCTAAAAGCAGTGGGGAAAGCTTCTTGGGACGGCAGCCTGTAAATCATTCTGCAAGCAAAGCAGCTCATAAAATGCATCAGCAGTAGGCCTATGTGCAGCTTGGATCTGTTGCAGTGAGAAAGTTGGGACTGCTGCTGATCTGCCGGTGCTTTTTGCCCTGCAAGGGAAGGGGGCTGAGGGGTGGAGGTTTTTCAGTGAGGGGCGGGAGGGGGGAATGAATTTCACGGCGGCATTCTGCTTTAACTGCAAGAGAAGAAATCTTAGGACACAACAATTAAAAGGACATCAAGGATTTATCTGGAAGATGTTTCTGTGCCTCTTATGATTTCATGACTCGTTTTGCTACATGAACTAGTACATAGATGAGTGACCGTTGGTTTAAGAAGAGCTAGCTTTTCTAATATGGCCCCTTCAATCTGGGGTGTAACATTTCTTGTTTTTACTAGCTTTGGATTCCACCCAGATGTTGGAAAACAGAGCGGGTTAACTGTTCCAGGTATATTTGGAGACTTGGTCATGTTGAGCTTTCATTAAAGCTTGCTGATATATAAGTTTATAAACCCAAATAAGCTTTCCCTGTATATTGGTTTCTGGATCTCTTGCCGTTGTCCAGGCATATTAAACGAGGACCAGGCTCCTTGATTCTAAACATGCTTAAAATTTAAGTAGCGCTTTAGAATTCAGCAGGGAGTGTTTTTAAAAGCTGAAAGAAGACAATCTGTATCCCCAAATGCCATCTTAAAAAAATTCCTTCCCTGTATTTGCTGATCGCTGCCACTCTATGGATTTTTTATAGCCATTTTGTACTTGGTAATAGCAGTATTGGTCAGTCTTTTTTCCATTCAAGTTCCTCAGCTGCCATTTGATACGGTTACAAGTATACTGCAATCAGATCTACATATGCTGTATGTTCTATTTTGAGTTCCACATGGAACGGGGTTTTTGCATAAGTCGTTAAGGGAACTGCAGCAAACTGATACCTACATATGTGCGGATGTAAGAACAACACCGTCAAGCAAGCTAGTTGCAAACAATTCTGTACAGTATATATACATTAATAGTAATTCTGCCTCTTCAGGTCCTGGAATGTAGTATTTTAACTGATTTCCATTTTATTTAGCTTTGCTGCTGACATCATTTCTTCGGGTAAGGGGGAACAGACTAGTTTCACTGAATTTTGAAAGCAAGCCATTTCTTCTGTTCAGTTTTTACAGTATACTAAGGAATGGTTAAAGGAGACATAAAGCACGTTTTGTTAAAAGTAAGCGGAGGGCTGAAAATTAAATGCCACATGCTGTTTTTGTCAGTACCAGAGTAATGAAATATCAATTCTTGCAGGCACTGTGAAGGTGTGGGACCCAAGACAAAAAGACTTTCCAGTTGCCAATATGGAGCCAGCTCAAGGGGAGAGCAAGAGAGACTGCTGGACTGTAGCGTTTGGTAAGTTCCACAGGTTAGTTAATCCTGAATGGCAGACAGATATCTTAATCATGGATTTTGTTGTATTCTCATCAGTTTTGTCTTTGAGAATGACATTGGATTTCTAGAGACCTTGTTCAGTTGCCCCTGATAGGAATTATAGGTTAGTCAAAACACATGAGGGGATTTAAGGTTTCTGTCTGCAAATAAATACAGTCAGTGAATTTCTTGTTCAGGAAAACTAGCCTCCAGTGGTTTCCTTTTTTCTTGGCTGCTGCCTCTTGCAGAGGTAGCACTTGACATTCTCTTCATAGAAGGTGGCATTAAACTTCACGGCTAAATCTAAGATGATGGCAGGAGGTACTGTATCTTTCAAGTGCTACCTTTTTGCTGTGGTTAAACGTCCTCGTCTTTTCTTGGGTCTAAGGAACTTGTTCATACATCTTCTTTCCAGAACTAATTTCAAACACGAATGCAGTCTTAGAACAGTGTTAGTGCCAGCCAGTCAGTCTGTCAGTTAATTTGTTGTGATCTTCGATCAGAACATAATGAACAAGTCAAGTATGCGTAAAAGGAGTAAATTCATGCTGTGGGAAATTCATAGCCTCATTAAAAGTGATAAAATGATTTTAAAATTACCAGCTCCTTCCTATTTTCAGTGCTGGACACAACATTTTGCCACCTTGAAAGTGGTTTCATTAAAATGATCAGCATTGTGGAAGGAAATATAAAATTTATCAGATCTGATGGTATTTGGATAGAATTGGGGTAATATATATTTGTCAAATGTTCTTATAGTATGAACAATATAGTAGCACATGTTTGACTGTCTCAGCTATCCCCATTTGGTAAGAGCAGATATGCAGGGAATGGGGAATACCTGAATCATATTAATAATAATAATAGTAACTGTCCGGGGTCTGAGGCTCCGCCCCCGGACTCGCCAGGAGTAGAGGACAGGAGGTGGCCAGGAGACAGCAACCCAGCTGCCCCAAGGGACACCCAGATCCAGGACCTGCCAGCAACAGAGAGAGGAAAAGGGGCACCCAAGCCGCAGAGGGTTAGACGGGGCAGCTGGAAGTCAGCTAGCCCCACCCTTCGGTGGGAGGCTAATAGCCCAGGCAGAGAGAATGGGGGCAGACAGGAGGGGATCAGACCAGGGAGAGAAAGCCCAGGGACAGCCAGCTAGCAGCAAGGCAGTCAGCAAGGAAGGGCAGCCCCCCAGCCATGCCCCAGCCTGCAGACAGGCTAGAAGGAATCAGCCAGGACCAGGTGGGGCTGAAAGCAAAGCAGCCATAGGTGGGGCTGCCTGAGGCCCTTAGTAGAGAGCGCTTGGCAGCCAGCCCAGAGCACACAGCTGTCGCCATCCGAAGCAGCCAGATGAGCTACCCCAGGTGCCGCTGCTTGAGTCAGCTGAGGCTGTGGCTAGAGTACAGAGGGTGTGTGTGTGTGGCTGACAGGTGGAGCAGGGAATTGGTAAAGGGATAAAAGGGAAGTTCATCCACAGGGCGTGGTGAGTTGTGTAGGAGTGATGGAGTGGAGCGGAGCGAGAGAGTGTAAGGCAAGGAGGAAAGTTGATGATGGGGGAGATCAAGGGGGGGTGACGGAAGCAGGTTGAGCAGGCTAGCGAGTGGACTGAGATGGAGTCTGGGTGAGGTATACCGCCCCTCCTTCCACAGAGCAGGGTCCTGCAGTATCCCTGACACCCCTTTGAAGTCAGGGCCAGGCATGCTGGCGCCCTGCCCAGCAGCACCCATGGCAAGTCCTGACAGTAACAACAATCGATTTATATACCGTCCTTCAGCGCTTTACAAAGTATGTTATTATTATCTTCCCAACAATCACCCTGTGAGGTGGGTGGGTCTGAGAGAGCTGTGACTGACCCAAGGTCACCCAGCTGGCTTCAAGTGGAGGAGTGGGGAATCAAACCCGGCTCTCCAGATTAGAGTCCTGCTGCTCTTAACCACTATACCAGACTGGCTCCCTTCCCTTGCACGAAGATGGATTTGCTGTAGAAATGTTTAGTGATTCTTTATCTAAACGGTGATCCTTTTCTTCTAATCAGGTAATGCTTATAATCAAGAAGAGCGTGTTGTTTGTGCTGGCTATGACAATGGGGACATTAAGTTGTTTGACCTTAAGAACATGGCTCTGCGATGGGAGACCAACATAAAGAATGGGGTAAATATTTCACAGAGATGCAGTTTGAACTTTTTGATAGATGTAGATACCTCTAGCCTGAAATTAAAGCTCAATGGGATATTTGTGCAGCATGTTCTGTTTTTGCTGCTTTTCTGAAGTAGCCTAGTTGATGATGTTTGGCCTGGCTTTGGGATGGGGATTGGGCTGTCAGTTTTTCATAAGTGGCGAGATAGTGGTGGGGGGGAGAGAGAGAGAGAGAGAGAGAGAATGTGCTGCTGTAAAAACTTCATTTGTTGTAATGAACTGTCTATGGAGAAAGCTCAGAGCAGCTACTGAGTTTCAAAATATCTTTGTACTTCACGTTTTTGAAACGATATTGAAGATGTCATGACATGTTCATAACCTTAACAGAACCCCAATTTCATAGCCCCATTTGCTAGTGACAGCAGCCTCCTTCCCTCAGCAATTTCTAGAGATGTCTGAGCTTAGCTCTAAGTGTTAATGTAGGATTGCTCTGCAGGTATAAAGCATTCAACTGAAATCTCGTTCTTGCTTTGTGTTTCTAGGTATGCAGTGTTGAATTTGATAGGAAGGATATAAATATGAACAAATTGGTAGCTACGTCCCTGGAAGGAAAATTTCATGTTTTTGACATGAGAACTCAGCATCCAACTAAAGGTTTTGCTTCTCTTTCAGAGAAGGTACAGTATAAAATATAAAGTATCATTATGAAGGGAGAAAATCCACTTTTACTGCAGACACACTATTAGGTATTAATAACAACAGCAACGACGAACAAGCATTGCAAACGAATGTTACGAAAGCCAAAATTCAGAAAATCAGTGAAAATCCAAAATGATGTCTCTTGCCAGGAAAAAGATGAAACTGTGTCCCACCTTATCTCTGAATGCAGCAAAATTGCATAGACGGACCTCAAAGCCAGACATGACAGGATTGCAAAGCTGATTCATTGGTCATTGAGTAAAAAGTATAATCTGCCAGTATCAAAGAATTCATGGGAACATCAGGTGGAAAAGGTGCTAGAAAATGATCAAGTCAAGATCCTGTGGGATTTCAGAATTCAAACTGATTGGCACCTTGAATACAATACACCAGACATAACAGTTGTGGAAAATTGAAAAGTTTGAATAATAGACCTTGTAATTCCGGGGGATGCCAGAGTCAAAGAAAAAGAACAAGAAAAGTTTGGTGTAGTGGTTAAGAGCACGGGACTCTAATCTGGAGAGCAGGGTTTGATTCCCCACTCCTCCCCTTGAAGCCAGCTGGGTGACCTTGGGCGGCGAGTCACAGTTCTCTGGAGCTCTCTCAGCCCCACCCACCTCACAGGGTGATTGTTGTGGGGTAATAATGACATACTTTGTAAACCGCTCTGAGTGGGCATTCAGTTGTCCTGAAGGGCGGTATATAAATCGAATGAAGTTGTTGTTATAAAAATGATTAAATATAGAGATCTGGCAATAGAAACCACCCGAATGAAGAATACATCAGTAGTCCCCATTGTTATCAGGGCACTGGGAAATATTTTGAAAAATTTTGCAACTTACATGGAAAAACTGCAGCTTTCTGACATAACACCTACAGAACTGCAAAAGACAGCCTTACTTGGAACAGCGTACATATTTCACCGATATCTGGTTGATACTTGCATTTCTGGTGGAAACTTGTATCAGCTCTGCATGATAACATGTGATCTTTATTTATTATTGATTGTGTTGTGTGTAACTCGAATAATAATAATATTAGATTTATATACTGCCCCCAGAATGACTTAACATCCACTCAGAGCAGTTTACAAAGTATATTATTATCCTCATGACAATCACCCTGTGAGGTGGGTAGGGCTGAGAGAGCCCTGAGAGAGCTGTGACTGACCCCAAGTCCCCCTGCTGGCCTCAAGTGGAAGAGTGGGGAATCAAACCTGGTTCTCAAGAGTCCCACACTCTTAACCACTACACCAAACTGGCTCTCAACTGTGGTGCAAGTGTTCATAATAAGCAGTCCCCTGGGCTCTTAAGTCCTTGGACTGATTTTTCCGAATATCTGGTTGGAATCTTGGTTTGACCCACAAAGTACTTGAGATGCTGCTGTCAGTACACCAAGTAAAATGTTGGAGTCATGCGGAGATGTGTTCTTGGTAATGGCTACATAGTTGTGGTGTTCCCTTTAGGGTGTTGGCCAAAGCCCAAGCACTGTGTGCCAGAGAACATGAAATGAAACACGTAACTTTCAACTTCTCTGCTATCTGTGGACAAGTCCACGGAGGTGAGCACCCCTCCCACTTTAGGCGGAGCCACCACAGATTGGATGGTGCTGTTTAGGGTTAGATTACGTGCAGTCCCTTTCCCAATGCTGTGTAAATACAGGACCTTAAGTATGGCAGCTGCTCACGTAGCTCAATCTCCACTTGCCTGACAGCATGGAGGCAGTCCTACAAAAAGCTCGTGGGGCTGCAGGCCTCCTCAATATACTTGGGCCTATAATTGGACCCCTTCCCCTTTATTGATGAATTCATTTACACAACTTTGCTGTTTGACAGGCACACAAATCCACCATGTGGCAAGTTCGGCACCTTCCACAGAACAGGGACATTTTTGTGACGAGCGGAGGAGCCGGAAACCTTCATCTCTGGAAATAGTAAGTATTTATTTTCATGTCTGGCTAGGAGGGAGAGTAAAAATCGCCCTTTCCTGGCTGATCCAGACCCTGCACAAGTTCTGCGTACGGCGCAGTGGAGCTTGTAAGGTACATGTTTAAAAATGGTATTTTCTTCTGTACGCAGTTCTGCCATTGCAGGATTCATCCCTCCCAGAAATGAATGTCTCATTAGAACTGCGAAGGCTCTAAGCAGCTGTAGCATTTAATTCTGCTTCAATTGATGCAGGTTGCTGGTGCGAACTTTTTAGGTGCTTGCCTACCCTGTTCGCATCCTGAAGAATGGGCCACTGGCCAAAACTGGTTGCTGGCTGAATGCTAGAAATGTAATTTAATGCCTTCGGAATGTGTAAAATGTTAGTACTATAATGTATGACCTGGATAGCCCTGGCAAGCCCAATCTTGTCAGACCAGAGTTGCAGAGGTAGGCAGTGGCAAGCTGCCTGTTAATCTCTTGCCACAAAACCCCCACCAGGGGTTGCCGTAAGTCGGCTATGACTTGAGGGCATCACCCACCACTATAACATATATTGTATGTAGGTTCTCTGGTGAATATTAAGCACTTAATACCTTATCGGTGTGTCTGATAATAGCTTGCCTCCCTCTTATACTTGCACTGTAGTGGTCATTTGTAGCAGGTTGTTCCTGTGTGGACAAACTAACAGTACTTCTGTTTGGCACACAAAAGCGAGACATCCTGACATCAGGATGAAACATCCTGATTTTATTAATTTAATAAAGCATGTAAAATTTCTGAGTGCTTTGCATGAAGAACTGATTGATGTAAAACGGCTTTGTCTCCCTGCCCTTTTTCTGTCTTGCTGCAGAAGCCCAGTAGCCTAAGCGTAGCCTTTCCCTCCTCTGTTCCAGCTGCCTGGTCCTAATTAGGGCTGGAGGTTTTGGGGGGGGGCATTGTGTGGGGGCTCAGTTCTCCCTTTCTGGAGGTTGGTCAGTTGCATGGCTTAGCCTCCTTATTCTAGCAATACTCTGCTCCAGTAAAGCTGTTATTTACAGTGCCACGCTTGTAAGTTCATAGAAATTTGTGGGATTAGAAGGGTGTAACTCTGCTTAAGACAGGACTGTTAAGGACCTGATTGCCAAACGTAAGAGCCGCACAGCCATTCTGGTCTAAGATGAGACGAAGACAAAAGAAGAGGCTCTGGCGTCTCAATAAAAAGGGTCCGCGGTATATGTTCCTAAAGTGGGCTTGCTCTTATTTCCAGTGAGTATCCTGGACAGCGCTCGAAGAAGGATTCAGAAGGAAGAGAGATGGGGGTAGCAGGCTCAGTCAGCCTTTTGCAGAACGTGACATTGTCTACGCAGCCTATTTCTAGCATTGATTGGAGCCCAGACAAGAGGGGGCTCTGCATTTGCAGTGCTTTTGACCAGACTGTGAGGGTACTCATCGTCACGAAATTGAACAAGGTTTGACTGCAGAAGGTTTTCTAGCAAAAGAAAGCTTCCGTGGGCATCTCTGAGCAAGTTGTTTTTCAAAAAGATCAATGCATTTCTGCTGCCATAGAAAGGACATGCGGGAAAAGTTGCCCAGGGTTCAGATTTTTAAAAATCTCTTAAAAATGAACACTTACTTTCTGTCAAACGTGCCTCCAGATTTAGCATGTGAAAACCTGCTTACCAGGTTTGATGCTCTTGAGTTCAGAGCTCGTGAAGTACCTTACATTCACAGTATTTTCATGTTCATTGTCCCTTGTTAAGTTTTTGTATGCATTTTTAAGTTTCTGTTCCACAAGATTGTCCAGTAATGTTGTGAGGAAGACAGCCCTCAGGAGTAGCCAGTTTTTGCGCTTCGATGCATTGCTTTTGTTAGTACGTTTGTATATTTGGCTTGTACTTATTTCTGTATTCAAAATCTGAATAATTATGTTTAACAGAATAAAAGTTTAATATTTGTACTGATGGTTTTTTTCTTCACCACTTAAAATTGCTTTTAAATGTGCATAAAGGAATAACATTTATTTATATATATTTAATATTTTTAGTTTGCCTTTCTCACAGAGATTCAAGGAGGATTACGCAGTGTAAGTCAATGCAGGCAGTAGGATGAGACACCTAATAAGCAATGTAATAGGACAAGGGTTAGAGAAATCTAAAACAAAGCATTGGTATTCGTCATGATATTAAACAGGCGGAAAATAATATTGTAATATTTCACTGCTGTGAAAACAAGACAATACATACAGCCAGTGCTTTTCTTCTGGGAAAAGAGGTGGTGGAACTCCGTGGGTTGCCAGCACAGGGGACAACTCCTGGCGGGAGGTGGTGCCCCTGGTACCACCTGTGCACACGCAAAGTACACGCACGTTTCCGAGACAGCACAATGACGTCACTTTGGGTCAGCTGGAACAAGGGGTGGAGTTTTTAAAAATTTAAATTGCCCATTTGCTGGGTGGCACCTGCAGAATGCCCTGCTCAGCTGAGCAAAGCTGTTGTGGTGAAGCATGGGGGAAAGGTAGTCTAGCAGATATCAAGGCCACGAGGGCTTTGTATGTGGTAGCCACTAGCCAGCAACTTGAACCCAGAGAAGGGGGCAGCCAGCGGAGTGACTGCAGAATGGGTGTAATATTCACGCTCTGCCTGCCAGCAAATCCAACACAGGGTGGCACAGGGAAGTCTTTACACCATCATCTAAAATGGCCTCTCCCATCTTATGAGTTCAAAACCAGAAATGGGTTGCGAAGTCTCTGAAGGTGGGTCTCAGGCTAGCCCTGACTAACGGCTGCCCTTGCTCTGCGTGTTGCTGTCTTTCCTCTTCATGCCAGCTTTTCACATTCTTGCTTTCCCCACTCTTTGCAACAGTAATAAGGGGGAAGAGCCAGTATGGTGGTCTGGTCAGGGTGTCAGTCTAGAATATTGGGAGACCCAGGTTCGAATCTCCATTCTGCCATGGAAGCTCTCCAGGTGACTTTGGGCCAGTTGGGTACTCTCAGCCTAACCTACCTTGAAGGGTTGTTGTGAGGATAAAATGGAGAAGTGGAAAATTGTATGCCATTTTGGATCCCTGTTGGAGAGAAAAGTAGGGTATAAATGAAGTAAATAAGCACCTGCAGGGGAAAAGTGGGGACTGTAGAAAAAGCAAGAATGAGAAGATGGGGTGGTGGTGATGGAAGACAAGCAAGATCCAGGAAGCATGTGAAAAAGAAAATATAAAAAGTCATTTAAAATAGAACAGATGAGCCTCCCCATCCTTTACAAAACAGCAGACACATTTTAAAAGGTAGACGAACCACATTTGTCTGACTTTTGTCATTTGAAGGGACTGGCCTTTTAATTCTGGGATGGAGTGAGAAATGTATACGATCCTGGAGTATGTTAGTGCAGTGTGCTAAATACTTCTTCACCCAAGACGTTTACGTGTATTTCCCTTCTATATCAAAGAATTGCATACATAATGTAGCTGTATAATCCCTGCAGTGGGAAACTGCAACGGATGGTATGTTCTTGCCAGATGTGTATGTGACTGACAAAAATAGCGCCCATTAAATTATAGGCAATGCACGACTCCCACATGGAAGTGATCTCTGTGAAAATAAGCTTGTGAAACAGTTCGAAATCTTGAAAATTTCATTTTGGGGAGGCCCTCGCCACCCTGTTAAGAATCCTGCTAGGCTGGCAGAGTGACTTCCTCAAGGTCACAATGTGAACTTCATTGCTGAGCAGGGGCCGGGGCCGGGATCTCAACTGCTACACCTATCCTAACATGACCCTGTGTTCTGAGGCCACGCTAAATCGAGGCTGTCCTTATAAGGAGCGCAGTATTTCATTTGCAATACAGATACAGATATCCCCCATGAATTGGGCTTCTTTGGGCACTGCTGCCTCATGAATCAACACAAATGCAACAGAAAATAAGACTAGATACATCTTCTATTAAAATATATCTTTTTAAATATATTCATTTGTGCTAAAAAGCCTTCTTTGGCTGGCACGATACAGAAATTAGGAATATCGAGAGGGTTAACCAATGTGTGAACACAATCTTTTTGTCCAACTGATAGATGATGTGAGCAGAAGAAAAATTCTAGAAATGGGGCAGTTTCATTTCTCAGTGCAAGATATATTAATGGACATTATGGGAAAAGTGCCTAATTTACTCTGGTCCCTACAGTATGTCATTGTTACCCTGTCCTCTAGTGGGAGAGAGTGTCTATTGCAGACAGGAAAGCCCTGCTATAAAGCAGATTGAGAAAAGAAAGACCCTGTCGGAATGAAGTGAAGTATTTGAAGCTTTTCTGATCCACTTCTTTGAAAGACAAATGTTTACAGATGTGTGTGTAACCTGACTTGTCAAGAGCCAGCACCCTCACTGAGGAGAATTATTGAGAGCATCAAATTAAAATCCTCAAACAAAAGCCATCTATTTATTTATTTTTGTTTTATTTACAGCATTTTTAACCTGCTTTTCTGCCCTCCCAGACAAGAAATTAAAACATACAAATTAAAATATCGCCTTAAAAGGCACCACATAAATACACCATTAAAACAATTTAAAACAATTTAATCCAGAACTTGAAATATATACAAAAGATAAAAACTGCAGTCAAAACGTTTGGGGAGGGGGGAAGGATCACAGAGGGAATGCCAAGGGAAACAAAACTGTGGAAAATGGCAACAGAAGGGGACAGACAAATCTCCCTGAGGAAAGAGTTCCAGAATTTTGGTGCCACAACTGAGAAGGCCCTGTGCTGATTTGCCACCTATCTAATCTCAGGGTCTTCTCTACGTGAGATGCCTCGGCGCATGTTCGTCAAGTGTAGAGAGACACAACATTAGCCGGGGAGCGTAGTTTAAAAAGACAGAGCGGGTGGAGATTGCTCCCCAGAGGGTTTGTTAATTTCATCTTTGCCTCACCAAATGCTCTGTCAATTTCAGCTTTCCAGTCTAAAACTGGAATAGCAACCAGAGGGCAGCAAGGAATGGAAATGGGCTGGAGCTGCCTTCCCGAGCCAGGTTATAATGGGCTGAAGTTTCCCTTCATTTCACAGCCCCTTCAAACAGCTCCAGTGTTCTTGGAGACCAGAGGTTTTGGAATGGTCCGTTATCCATTTTCTGTGAATGTCCATGAGATACCTTTCTTTCCCTGTAACTTAACAGCCCATAAACCATACATCAAATATTTTATAAATAATTTATGACTCCATGGATAAATATGGCTAGATCACATGAGAATTTTCTTATCTTGCCTGACAGCAATATAATAATATAATATAATAAAATATAACAATATAAATAACTCAGGTTTTTTTATATCCAGCACATATCAATCCTTAAATGTGTTTTATGTCTGTCGAAAAAGAAAGTATAGTCTCCAGTATTCAGATTTTTGATCCTCCAACCATCTTCCAATTGTAGCAGTTTCATATAATTAAACAAATTTTGGGGAAGTTTGCCTTCTTTGTTTTTTTTTACCTATCGTTTTTTTTAGATCCATTACCCCATCCACATCTCCAAAGATCATTATCTTCTTGAAAATCTAAAATGGATTGAAAAACACTTTCATAAAAAAATTCTCTTCTATTGTTTGGCACAAATATTGTTCCTTGTGTGTAAATCTTGCTTTCCAGGAGCCTGATTTTCAAAATCCTCTATCTTCCATCACGTCAAAGTCTCTTAATTCTTATTTTATATTTTTATTTTATATTTCAATTTATATACCGCCCATCCCCAGGGGCTCTGGGTGGTGAACAGTTAAACAGTTATGTAACAATTATTTGTAAATTATCTATATAAAATTGCAATTCCTTTTTTAAATTATAAATTCTTAATAAACACACAAATACATACTAGCAAACAGGAACAAAGACCCAAAGAATCATGGAAATTGTAATATGATACAACAGGAAGGGTGGACAGTGTTGTGCTTCATCTGCCATTGTAACTGAATCCCTCGTGTGAGTTTGTCACTGGTTGCCCCACTGGCCAAATCCGGGGACTTGAGCCCCTCAGCCCCCCTGTAGTTCAGTGGTTGCCTGGGGGCACAGCCCCCTTTGGACAAATCCAGGGGGGCTTGAGCCCCTCAGCCCGCCCATAGTTTACACCTATGGCATGGTACCATGCTAATGTTAAAATTTGAGGGGGTCTGAGTTCGAGCTGCACCAGAGCTGAAGGTACACTAGGATGAAGAGAAAGAATCTCACGAAAGAAGGTTTGCTGGAGTTTATTGAGTGGATCCAGCAGTCCGTTGACCCAAATTGGGGCGGCACAGAGCAATTTGGGAAGAATGATAGCTTTACATAGCATTAACATGAACGGGATAAGTTGACCTCCTTTGGTGTAAAAAAATTTCTTAAGAATAATTAATAGTGGTTGATTTGTTTAAAAAGTATGTATTATTTTGCAAATTTGGAGAGAAGTTATTTATGTACAAAATAAGTAAGTGTGGAGCTAAAACACACCCTCGTCGTACGTGTTTTTCAATTTTTATTAATATCTTTGATGCGTTCATATTGGGGATTTTTGGTTGTAGAACATTCCCAGTATAAAAATTCTTAATCAGGGCCAATAGCCGCTTAGGAATAGAGGTGGAGTTTAACTTTTCCTGTAACTGTGTGTGCGGTACCAAGTCAAACGCTGTTCGGAGATCTACAAAGGCCACATATATTTTCCATTGGTTTTAATATATTTACTAACAAGGGTTGAGAGACTCACACAGTATTGTATGCAATTGCAGCCTTTTCAAAAGCCAACCTGCTCTTGCTGAATTATGTTCTGTTCCTCCATCCAATCTTTTAACTTAATCGCTAAGATATCATGCATATATCTGTGAGGTTCCGGAGGAACCCCAGATGGAAATTATTGATCTGCAGTGGGATGCTGGGCAAAAGAAGCAGCTTTCAAAAGTTGGCATGAGCAAATTTTACCATTTGAAGGGTCCGAACTCCCTCAAGGCTTTTGCTTCTAAAATTCTGTCCATGTTTTGGATAACGTACATCTGTGAACAGCTGGTTTTTTTGTAATGAATGTCAATAAATCAAAAGTCCATTCTCAGCTTACAGAGACACACCTGAACCGCATATTCAAAACGACTGCAGCCCAGACTTGAACTCCAGATTTTGATGCAATAGTTCAGAGCAAGAGGTGTCAGTTATCAGAGACTGTTAAATAAAGGAAATACTGTCAGAGTATTAATTTTAAAATCATGTTTATGTTTGAGTAAAAATAATATCATTATTGGGGTTTGCCTGTGTCCTTTATAAAGTTTATATCGCTGGTACCTGGCATTAAATTTTATGGTACCCATGGCCTGTCCCGACAAAGTGACGTTTATGTCAGATCCAGTCCTCATAGCAAATGAGTTTGACACCCCTGCCATATAGTCTACCCTCCAAAGCAGTTGTTTTCTCTAGGGGAACTGATCTCTGTTGTCCGGAGATCAGTTGTAATTCCAGAAGATCTCCACCCCTACCTCCCTGGAGGTTGGCAACCCTATAGTAAGCATATAGAAATAGGGTACCAGAATTGACATCAATGTGTGCACAGCCATTTGCCCAGGCTGCCTACCAATGTCAGGTAATCTCCAAGCAGCCTGCCTCCTCCTGCTGATCACCAGTGAACCACACAAATCCGTGGCCTGTTCTGCCTCAGGCCCAATTCAGAAGAAGCAGACAGATAGAGTCCGATGAGGAGAGGAAACTGAGTTTATTCGAATAGAGGGAAGACCGTGGATACAAGGGCAATAAAAGCCCAGTAGAACCACCTGTTCTTCAGAGGTCTGAGAAACGTTACATCAACTTTTATCACCTTGGGTTCCTTATGTATTCAGTAAGTTATTGGTTGAGTTAGGTGCGTGTAGGGGAATCATTCCATTCGTTTAGCATAATTAGGGGTTGTCTTCTTACTCAATTAACACTTGTAAAAGTTGTTTATCATTTCAAAGAACAAACACTCTTTCTTTGGCAACTCTGATATCAGTTCAAGTATCCATTGGGCAGATGTGTGTCATTTTCACGACTAGCCGGGATCCATTCCCATCCTTGATGTAACTAGCAGAACAACTACCCATTGTTAATTTATTCCATTACATGATATAGGTGCTGGGCAAAGAACATTTCCACGCATTCCTGAAACAAAGGCTTTAATACAAGTGCCCCAATCTATGGCAGGATGATGGCCATCTATCTCTTGCAATGTTGCCAATGAGGGAACTGAGATTCTACAGGCCTGGATCTTAATTGATTTGTTCTCAGAGATTCTAGAAATGCAGTTTCATTTTCTACAGTCAGCACTTTTGTTAGCTTGCAAGGACAAGAGAAAGATGGGTAAGGGCCTTCTCTTAGTGTGGCTGTGTCAAGACAAAAATCATAAAACATTATTATATCTACATTCATATAGTCATCTTTCTGATACATGTTTGTGCATAAAATATCACTGAGGGACTCTGAGGGCCCCTGCTTACTACTCAGAATTTAGGGGAGGTCAGGGCTGTGTCCCACACCAGCGATTGCCAGGCAGAGAGACAAATTGTTAGGAGTTTGTCTTCCACCAGGAGGCACCGGGCAAGCCTACCTCCACTCGAGCCCCTGGAGTGCTGCTGCTATTCAAAGCAGACCATAATGACCTTGATAAACCAACAGGGCAGCTTTATATGTAGTTGTTCAGTAGAAGAGCATCTGCTTTGCATCGCCAGCTAAACCCCCAGATCACAGATGATATGAAAGAACTCAAAATGAGGCCTGCACTCTGTGAGACCCTTTTGGCATTAACTGTAAGCCAAGAATAGAAGTGTGAGGTGTTGGAAAAATATGAAATGTAGTGATGGAAATCTGAAATATGTTATGGGTGGATCTACTGCAATAAGGGAGATCTCTAAAGATTATCTGAGACGAGGAAGGATGCAGAGAAAAGCATTTCTGTTTCCAATTTGGTCTTCAACATGCTTGTCAATAAAGTTTTCCCCCCTTGCAATAAGTTATGTCTATTCAATTACTACAGAAGCAAGTATAGATTGTGCCACTACCAGGGAGTATAATTTAAAGCATTTTGTGTCCTTGGTATTCTTCATCCCCAATAAACTTGTCTAATTGAAAGAAAGCTATATTGACAATCTGACAGTATTAATAGTGAATTTTGAATTATTTTTGCTTGCAGTTCCTAAATCCAAATGCTACAGCTCTGTATCTTTTTTTCTTTTTAAGTGGTAAGAATTCACTGAAATAGCGCTCTCTGGTGTTCTTTAGGTTCAGGCAGTATTTGAATCCCAGTGCCACACGAATGGATGCTTTCTGTCCCTGAAATCAAATGCCTCATCATCTTATATTTGCCTAGAAACACTTATGTCAAATACTGGGTTGAGATAAACAGATAGAAAGGTAGGATATGGTGGATTTTCCACTTGACACTAAGAGTCTCTCTACCCAAGACATCTTACTAGGGATCCCAGACACCCACTTACCTGAGCAGCGGGGGGAGGGGTGTGTACCTTCCTTGCGTGCTCCCCTGTGGCGTGGTGCACTCCCATGCGCCGCCGCTGCCAGAATCAGCCCATTTTGGCCCAGACCGAGGCCACTGTGGAGTGCTGGAGCACTCCTGCGCTCTGCAGCGCTCAAAATGGGCCCGATCCATGGCAAATCAGGACCATTTTCAGCCGCTACAGAGCACAGGAGTGCTCCTGTGCTCTGCAGTGCCCCAAAATGGGCCTGTTTCAGCGTGGATCGGGCCCGTTTTGAGGCACTGTGGAGTGCAGGAATGCTCCTGCACCAGCAGTGCTCCAAACAGGCCCATTCTGCTATGGATTGTGTCCATTTTGAGGTGCTGCAGAGTGCAGGAATGCTCCTGTGCTCTGTGGTGCCCAAAACGGGCCCTTTCCGCCATGCATTGGGCCCATTTTGAGGTGCTGTGGAGCACAGGAGCGCCTCAAAAACGAGCCCGATCTGCAGCAGCCTGTTTCTGGTGCTGTGGAGTGCAGGAGTGCTCTGCAGCGCCCAAAAACGGGCCTGCCCCGGGGGGGGGGCGTATGACATCACTAGTGATGTCATTGTGCTTGTGGGGTGCACGCACACACTCACCCCCCTCTCCCCAAAGGTAAGTGCCAGGTTCGTCCCCTGCCGGGAGGTTGAAAAGGCCTGGCAATCCTACATCTTACACAGGGACACTCAAGTGTAGGGAGATGCAATGTCAGCCAGGAAGTGTAGTTTAAAAAGACAGAGCCAAAAGCTCTGTCAATTTCACCTCTCTACAGGAGGGTAGAGGCTGAGATGAAATTAACAAACCCTCTGAGGCTCCAAATACCTGCCCCATATAAACTATAAACCAAAATATAAAAGTAGGACTTCGTTTAAACAAAATTAGTATCATTAGTAGTTCTGCTTGACATACTGTTTCAGCATAAGTGATATTGAAGGGATCTACACATCATTAGACATTGCGCTACCAATAATTCACCTCTTGGATTTTCCTGTCTGATCTCAAAAATCCAGGACGTTGATGATGACAGAAGGGCAGCATCCAATGACATGTGGATTCCCAATAATTTAAAGCCCTGCTTTCTAACTGGGGGAGCTACAACAAAGACTTTATTAGGCAAGGAACTGGAAAGGCAGCTGTAGGACATAGGTAAGAGGAAGAAGTAGCCCAAATCAATCAAACCTGAGTTGCTGGAACTAAACCTCTGTGTTTTTGAGTAATCCAAACAGTTTTAGACCATAGTGTAAAAGCGAAGACACCTTGGTGTTGAAGAGTTTAATGGCAGCTGGAATATATTGAGCCCCAGATGAATAAAAGAAGTGACAGATCTCACTGAGATATCTCTGTCTTTTGGTGCTACACCTCTGAAGATGCCAGCCACAGCTGCTGGCGAAACGTCAGGAACTACAATGCCAAGACCACGGCAATACAGCCCGGAAAACCCACAACAACCATCGTTCTCTGGCCGTGAAAGCCTTCGACAATACATTTGTAAAGAAAAAAATGTTATGTTTAAGAGTATAGGAAGCCCTTTTGAGAGCTGGGTTGGAAGCTTCCTTGGCTGGAGAAATTCCTTCCCCCCTTTTTGGAGAGGCTTTTCACTTTTGCTAGCAGTTAAGTTATGTATGCTCTGTCCTTGAGTCAAGATAAGCTGTTCTTGCTGGCTAATTGGCAACTAACTTCACACCTGTAGTTTGGGGTCGTGTGCCAAGAGCTGCAGACCTTCCACACGTCCCTTTGCGCACTTGTCAGGTGATGTGGTCAGGCTGGGAGTGGGTGTGGTCAGGCCTGCCTGACTTTGGTTCCAGCTTGAACCAATATAAACCGGCTGTTAACCAACATGGAGAAGCTTATGTTGAGCGCCTACCTTAGACCTCTGCTTATGCTCTTTTGCTTTGTTTCTGGCTCTATTTGTTGAGAAGGACTGAAGCTCCATCTTTTGCCTTGCTGTTTTGTGGGATTTTTGCTTGCTACAACTGAGAAACCAACTTGCTTTGCCTCCTAAGAATTTACTGTGGTATTTAGAGCTTACTGCTGTAGGTTTTTGTTTCTTTGTACTCACTTTTTGTCTCGTGTGTGATAACCCTACACTTGGAATTAATAAACCTTTATATTTTTATCTTGTGTGGGTTATTAAGACTCTGAAGCCTCACTGCTATAAAACCTTTGTTGAACTCACCCTATGTGTGCTTGAGATCCACCTACCAAACAACTATTCTTTTGCTGTGAACTCTGCCTATAAGTTTATCCTTGCAAGGTAGACTTTGCTTTGGCCACATTCCCTAAGCTCTGGAGCTTTGCTCCCTAACTCCTTAGCCTAGGGATAGACTGGGGAGCTGGTGGCAGCTTACTTGGTTTGCTATTTGCAACAGGACCTTCTAGGCAGCCTGTGTCCCGTCCCCTGAGCTGGGCTGGGCCCCAGGGGTCTGGAACTCCTTGACAACATTGACAGATAATAAATTGGTTTAGAATAAACGGGCAGCAAGTGAGAGTAAATTTGATCTAACTTGTAACCGTTGTCTTGCACACAAGATGTTGAAGTGATCGACCAGTTCAAGGTCCTTCCTGCGAAAGCCCCACAGAGGAGCCACTGAGAAAGCAAACAAACTTGTGAACAGGAAATAGAAATGGCTAGAATAGAATTCACTAGCTGAGTGAATTCTGAGAGTAGTTTTGGTTATCTATTAATATCCTCTAGCAGGTTTTCCGGCATCCCAATATGCATTAGAAAAACTGCTACGGAGCTCTTCACATTAGGATATTTCATGCAACTCAAATAAAAAATATAGACATTACATTTATTGCATTTGACTGTGTTCGATCATAAGGAATAGGAAAAGCACAACAGGTAAATTGCCAATCAAACAACATTGTCAAGATTGAATCGATTTGCACATATTCAGAGACCTCCTGATAGAGAAGACGTAGATGTCTGTCAGAGTTCGAGCACTTAAGTGTTAAGTTCTGAACCCAGAACTCCCAGACTAGGTCAACTGGACACACCCCAGCAATTGGTAACATTTGAGCTGGCCCCAAGTCTCATAGCTCAGCAGGTTATTTGAACCTGGGTTTTGGAGTCTGGCATTCAAACCACTTCACTATCTCGTAGTACCCTCCTTTAAACAACTCTCATTTTATTTCTTTCTGACTTCCTAAGTACAATAACCTGTGGCAAAAGTCTCGTTAGCAAACAAGCTCTTGTGCACCAACCGAATCCCGTGACCCCAAATTCAGCCACATCCTGTCATTTAATCTTTTTCGATATCCCCTTATCGCAATCCTGATTCAGTTTATCTGCCAGTTTAGAAAAGAAACGCTTTAATCAAGGAAGCACACTCCAATCTCAGGAAAATAACACTCGAGCGAAATCATAGATGTTCTCCTGTGCTGTTTACTTTTGCATTTGTATTTTGATGAGAAATGCTCTTTGGAAAAGCAAGGAGGGTCATTGGCAGATATGGAATTGTTCTTTTTATTATTATTATTATTATTTTCAGAATAAAAGGGGTACTGAAAGAAGAAGGGGAGATACAAGGTCAAAGAAACAGTAAAAATTTGCATTACAAGCATTATTAAAATACAGAGTACACAAAACATATCTTAATCAGAGTTAATCAATGTTAAAGTGAAGAATACATCTGCTATTCCAGCTACTGTGTATTTTCACATTTACCTTCACAAATTAAATACGTCATGCAACCTACCTCATCATTAATATTTGACCATTTCCATCTTATCATAACCTTGTATTCAATATATAACAATATATCAGTATACAATCTTAATTCAACTTTCTAAAACTTAAACAGGAATACACAAAGAAAGAAAGGGGGAGGGAAACGTTTGCGACTTATCACTACAAGAGTTCTTAGAATACAGAGTGCACAAAAACCTAATCTTTTTCAATATTTATCCATTCATAGCAATGTTTCCATATCTACAAACTATTTTAGCAATTATATATTTGATAGAATTGGAGCAAGAAACACAGACGTTGGACTCAAAGGTAAATTTAAGGTCACTTTGGCTGTGAACTTTCCACACTTGGGCTTATGAATGTCAAGGATATATGGCTATTTGTCTACAAGCTTTGGTGGTGCAGTACTTGATTTTCCACATGTTCATCTGCCATTACTGTCCTCTGCCTCTCTGCTATCATTTCATTGTGATGCTCCACTCGCCTGTGGGTTCAGAGAGCTCCTTGGAGGAACACTGGTGTAAAAATGTAATAAAATGTGCAAGTTTTTAAACTCCACAGGATTCTTCATAGGATCATAGAATTGGAAGGAGCCTTACAGACCATCTAGTCCAACCTCCACCCCAATGCAGGAACAGCCTAAAGCACCCCCAACGTTTGTCCAACCACTCCTTGAAGACTGCCAATGATCCACCACATCCCTAGACAGCTGATTCAACGACTGAATTACTCTTAACGTGAACAAGTTTTTCCTAACTTCCAGCATGTACCTACCTTCCTGTAGTTTAAACCGATTATTGTAAGCCAGGATGGATACTTTTAAGGGTGGGCGGAAATGTCAGGTCATTATCTGAAGGCTAAAAGTATGCAGACAGGAAATGTAAGAGAATGGCCTGAAACATACTCTCCCCCTCCTCTTTTTCCTAACACCCCCCTGATGAAGAGCTCTGGAGTACTCTCAAGCTTGCACAGTTTGTACTTTTTAGGTTGGCCTGAATCCAAGGCAGAGTAATTATCAGAAGGAGCAAAGGATTTTCAGTGCAGTCCTAAGAACTCTCCTGGGGGTAAAGCTCCATTGAACAGACCCGAGGAGAATTCTGAGGAGGCCTGTTTAGGATTGCTCTCTGTTTCCGCATGTCCACTGCTTTCACACCCGTCAGGCAATGTACTTTCAAGGCACTTTAGCAAGAGGATTTTCATGCCCTTGCAAGCGCTAACGCGAGCGATGGAACCCACTTGCAAATGAGCGCTAAAGTGCATGATCCACAGATGCGTCAAAGCCGAAGTACGGTGGCCAATCTCCAGGTGGTGGCTGGAGATCTCCCAGAATTACAGCTGATCTCCAGACGACAGCTCCTCTGCAGGAAATAGCTGCTTTGGATAGAGTATCTTCCCTCTCTGGGTACCCCTCCCCCTCAAATCTCCAGGAGTTGGCAACCCTGGAAAGCAGCCCCACCAGCCGTCCCGCTTCTCTCCCCAGGCGAGGCGGAAGGGGAGTGGCCAAGGCCGTCGCGGGCGCCTCTCCGCCTCCCTGCGCTTTTACGCACGCCCCAGCGCCCTTGCTCCGCCTCGGAGCCCGCCCCGGCAGCTTCCGTCCTCGCCGGCCGCCTCTGCACGCCGCAGGTAGGAAGGGGCCGCGCTGCAGGCTGGGCGCCCGGCTTTGCAAGCGGAGGCCTTCCGGGAGGTGGCGGGAGGGAGCTCGGGAGAGGCGCCGGGGCAGCGGAGGAGAGGTTCGTCCCTGGTGCGCTGGGGAGGGAGAGGCAAGAGGAGCCCCTTTTCCTCCCTCCGTAGAGAGGCGCCCCTGTTGGAGCAGCGCAGCGGCCCCTCCAGCACCCGCTCTCCAGAGCTAGAGCGGTTTCCCCCCTTAAATTGAATTCTTGCCCTTATTTCCAGGAGCCTCGGCGGGCATCTTTTCCTAATTTGAGCCTCAAAACAGCCTTGCCAGGTAGGCCAGAGTCTAGGGTTGCCAGCTCCAGGTTGGGACATTCCAGGTGGAGCCAGGAGAGGGTGGAGTTTGGGGAGAGGAGTTGCCGGCCTCCAGGCGGTGGCTGGAGATCTCCCGGAATTACAGCTGATCTCCAGGCTGCGGGGATCAGTTCACTTGGAGAAAATAGCTGCTTTGGAAGGGCCACTGTATGGTATTATACCCCTCCCCAAACTCCTCCCTCCCTCCAAAATCTCCAGGAATTACCCAAATCAGAGCTGGCAACCCTAGGTATAATGCCCTTGAGTCCTCCCTCCAAAGCAGCCATTTTTTCCAGTGGAATTGCGCTTCGTCGTCTGGAGATCAGTTGTAATTCCGGGAGGTCTCCAGCCACCTCCTGGAGGCTGGCACCAAAGCAGTATGTTCCTTGACTTTTAGGGCCAGCAAGCTTCATGGCAGGGCAGGGATTGCAACCCACATCTCTCTGGGCCTGCTCTGGAGGGGTAGCTGCGTGAGTCTGTAGCAGTAAGGGAAAAAACCCAGGAGTTCGGCAGCAATGTGAAGACTCCCCTGCATAGGTGTTTGTGGACTAGAACCTGCTTCTTTAGAGGCAGTGCAGTTCAGTAGTTAGTGTTGCCTGATCTGCTTTGGGAAATTCCTGGAGATTTGGGTGAGGAGCTGGGGAGGATGAGGTTTGGGCAGGGCAGGGACATAGGGCTGCCAATCTCCAGGTCGTGGCAGCTGGAGATCTCCCAGGATTACTACTGATCTCAGGGCCACAGAGATCAGTTCCCCTGTAGAAAATGGCAGCTTTGAGGGATGGATTCTGTGACATTATATCCTGCTGAGGTCCCTCCTCAAAACTCTGCCCACTCCAGGCTTCACCCACAGATCCTCCAGGAATTTCCCAACCTGGAGCTGGCAACCCTACAGAGACTTCAGCTGGGATGTGATTCCATAGAGTCCTCCCTCCAAAGCAGCCATTTTCTTCAGAGGAACTGATCTCTGTGGCCTGAAGATCAGTTGTAATACCAGGAGATTTCCAGGTGCCACCTAGAGGTTGGCAACCCTATCAATGCCACCTAGCAGCAGCTTCACAAACACGACTTGTGTGGCAACTTGCAGCTAAAATCGCATTAGTAGGTTTTATTGAATGATGTGTGATTCTTCACAGGCAAGCAGTGTATCTGCACACATTTCTGAAGAAGTGGGTAGTCCGCAAATGTTTATTTGGGACTAAAACCTTAATCCTGTTACCAGGCACCTGGTAGTTCCACATTCTGGTCTGGTGTTCTGATTCAGGGGTCCCAGCCCTTCTGAACCTGTAGATGGTTTGGGGATTTTGAGGGTGCTGCAATAAAGTGGCTGCCTCAAGGGAGCAAGGCCTACCACAAAATGGCTGCCATGAAGCCTGGAGTCAGTCACAACATGTTCCTCCCTAATAGGGTTGGCAACTCTGGGTTGGGTAGTACAGGGAGATTTTGTGGGTTGAGTCTGTGGATGGCAGGTCTTGGGCAGTGGAGGGACCTCAGTGATATCTATCGCCATAGAGTTCAACCTCCAAAGCAGTCATTTTCTCCAGGCCCATTGATCTCATATCATCTGGAGATGTTGTAATTCCAGGAGATCTACTCCCCAGGCACCCTCCTAGGTGCAGCTCTTTGGGTGCTCTTTGCCTCTAAGGTTCCTCTGAAGCCCCTCCACCTCACTGGAGCCAGGTTTGGCTCTTGGCTGTGGGGCAAGAGATGCTCTGAGGAAGAATGAAGCAGGTGCCAGGAAACGTCAGTGGGTGCTATGTTGGCTGAGGGTCACCACACATTTATGTGTGGGGAGATCACTGTTTTAACTGCTTCTCCACACTGCTGTACAGCCCCTGAGCAGGGCGTGAGACCTTTTCCCCTCTTCTCTTACTCCTCTCTAGTATCTGGTACTCAGGGGTTCCGAATGGAGGATCACCTTAGCTTTGATAGCTAACAGGGCACCCTTCTTTCTTTGGACTCTCTGTATTCCCGAACTGAACCCTGGCTTAATTTCTTCTTCCCTGGGGAAGGAGAGCTGAGCCATTCGTATAGGACTCTTCAAGCCTTCGCTGTGCTGCGTTCCCTGTCGACTGCCGGCTGACCAGGTGGGGTGGGGGGGCTGGTGCTGTTTGTGCCACCACCGCCCCTTCCCCTTGCCCTGATGGTCCATGATGAGCGGGATGGACCCGTCCCGGGGTTGCGCAGCACACTCCTGCCCGCTGGCCTTGCTGTGCGCCTGAGGCGCCTGCCCAGGATGGGCTAGAGCTGCACCACTGCCAGAGTGCGGGGGAGTCTGTGTTGGTGTCTGGCGCTGCCTCCTTTCGGGGGCTCTTCGCGCACCCCTTGGACTTCCTTCACTTGCTCTGTCACCTTCCGGCCAGTTTTATGCACCTGGAGGGTTGAATTCTTTGTGAAACGTAAGTGTGACTTGGCGGGGCTGCCGGACCCCCAGTTGCTGGAGGAGGGAACCGGACCTTGCCTCTATTTTGTTTTTATCTGTGCCTGTTCCTGAATTTTCTGGATCTGGACATGCTGTCCTCAGGCATTCCTGCTAGGGCAAGACGGGTAGCCGTGTCTGTGGCAAGAGTCCAGTGGCACCTCTAGGACGAACGGAATTTGTGAGCTTTCGTGAGGCACAGCGCACTGTGACAGCTGCATCTGAAGAAGCGAGCTGTGGCTCACAAAAGCTCATACCCTCCCACAAATTTTCTTGGTCTTACAGGTGCTTCTGGGCTTTTGCTCTTTCCTACTGCTAGGGCAGCACCCTGTCTTTTCTGCTCGGCAGCTCTGCTTGTCTGCACTCAAAGAGCAAGATGCGGGTCTGGAAGTGCCTTAAATATCTAGTTGCTCTATAAAGTGCTGTTGGACCCAGATCTTGCACTTCTGCGTGTTCTCTATCTGTAGAGCGTTATTGTATACTCGCATGGGAGGGCTTGAGTTTTTTCCTCTCTTTTTTAAGGGAGCATCAACTATTCCAAGCCAATTTTTTAAAATCAAGTTTCAGTTACATGGCAGATCATGAGAGGGAGGGCAGGAAGGGTTACATCAGGGCTTCATTCTCGTGGCCCATTCTTACACGCCCAGGGTATTTCTGGGTCACCACTTTGGGGTCAGGAAGCAGTTTTCCCCAGGCCAGTTTGGCTAGGGATCCTGACTGTGTTTTGCCATCTTCTGGGCATGGAGCAGAGGTCACTGGGTTAGTGTGTGTGTGTGGAGGGGAAGTAGTTGAGAATTTCCTGCACTGTGCAGGGGGTTGGACTAGATGACCCTCCATGCCACTCGGCACGGAAGGTGATCTCAACTCCCCTCTGTCTGGAGATCAGGGGGCGGGGCCACCAGCCATGTGACCATTTCCAAGAGGTGCCGGAACTCCGTTCCACCCCGTTCCAGCTGAAAAAAAGCCCTGAGCAGGATAGTTACCAGAACTGGCAATTTCTCAGGTGGTCAATGTTGGGGCAGGTATTGGAAAACGTTTGTTTCACTTAGAAGGGCTGTAAATGAAATTAAAACCATGCCATTGCATGGCTTTTGAAAGAACTAGTATCTGTAGCAATGTCTGAGATTGTGTCATGGCTGTTTGAACTTAGGTTGCTAATATATCTCTCTCCATCTCTGATAAACTGATAAGTCTAATGTTTTACTTTGATACTACACTGGAAAACCTTGTATAACTTGTGGGAGAAGAGTGATATGAGAAAGCTGTACATGTCACATGTGTGTTGCATTTTATTGCTACCGATAATCAAGCCTACTAAAAAAAGTTCAGTGCTAAGTTTATGATGTCTCGGGGGGGTTTCCACATCGAGAGGGATTTGTGTCATTTCCCTGTTTTTGGGTATGGCTACAGATAAAGCACAGCAGCACGGGTTCTTCCGTGAGGCAGTTTGGGCCTAAGATATGATTCTTTTTCTGCATAATTATCTTCTCAAAATCAGTGAGATCCATCAATTGGCCTCTGTAATCCTTAAAAGACAATTTTTTAAAAAGTGAAGGATGAGAATTCTGAGAACCTGCTACACTTTAAGGTGCTGCTGGACCCAAATCTTGCTCTTCTGCTACAGATCAACACAGCTACCCACCTGAAACTAATATGCCTATTGTTGCAATGGTATATCAATGTAGCGATAATTTAGTGCCAGCTAGAGATTGGCACAAACCGAAATTCGAACCAAAGTTCAGCACAAACCGGGCTGGTTCGTTCCCCCTCCCCTGGTTCGTGCCCATCTCTAGTGCCAATGTAAAATAAACCCCCTGGTGGTGGGGGAAGGAAATGGCTGTTGCATGGTCAGGGAAAATGGCTGCCACATGGGTGAGAAAATCTGAATTTCCCCAGAAATACAACAGCTAGATTTTATGGCAGTCTTTCCCAAAACTTTGGAGAAAAGCAGTTTTGAGAAAAATCAGAGAAAAGCCAACCCCCACCCCCGAAGTTCAGTGGTCCCCCACCCCCACTTCCCAACTGCATTCAACCTGTAGGGCCCTGCAGAAATAGTCCCTGTTGCCTTTACCTTCACAACATCCCTGCAAGTTATGTCACTATTCTTCTGTGAAATGGAAATGGAGTCTGAAAGATTCTTGGAGGGGGTGTAGTGTTGGTCTGTTGTGGTCAAGAATTGTGGTACCATGAAGGTTTAACAAACGTATACTATGGTATATGTTTTTGTGAGCCAGAAGCATGCTGTCCGCTAGTGGAATGAAGTGTTGTGTTTAGTTGGCATATCTATGTTTTCTCTCACACACACACACTCACAGAAACACACAGTGGAAAAGTGTGTATGGAGTGCAATTGAAAAAATTAACTTATCAATTAATTTATTAATTCAGTACTGTATATAAATTGGATGTTGTTGTTATTATTAATTACTTTCTTTTCAAGCCTAACCCTATTTTATTGCTTTAAGAAATACAAAATGTATAATTTATAACTTAGCGTTACACAGCACTGCACCCTGTTCTACCTTCGCTCATGAATCTTAGTTTTTTTTCTGTCTGAGGAACAGGAAGAAATAAAAGATGAAAACAGACAATACAACTTTTGCGCTATGGAAAGAAAAGTGTGATGTTTCGAAAGTAACAGCCTCATGCATTTATAATATCAGCACAATTAAATACAAAGTTAAACCCTGACCTCTTCAGTACTGTATTATTATATGTTATGTAGCGTACTACATAATTTTGTGACCTAAATTTAAACAATACGTATGCTTGAAAAAATATTTTAGGTGTCCATGATGAATGCAGGCATCCCTTTTTTATGCTCAGAGAGGTTTTTAAATTTGGGGAGCATTCACGTAACACCCTTAACCATTTAAACACTGACAAATGGTTCAGACTAGAAAAATATTACTGTGTAATCTGTTGGTGTATGTTCTCAGCCAGCGTTAAGTCAGACGTCAGGATCATTTTGATAGGTTCTTCATGTAGCATCTTATAAGCCCACTATGCACAACATTATGCATACTGAAATCAGCACATATAGTGGGGGGAAGCAGACACGAGTGTGCTACCATCCCATGTGTGATTGCTAGCTTGTGAATAAAGTGTCTAGGAAGTGTATGCATAGAAGGTTTATTTAAACGTGGTGGAAGGCAGTAAATCAAGAGAGTAAAACTTGGAGTTACAAAAGAACAGTGTTGTCATGTAAAAATAAGGACTCTCATATTCACCATGAGTGAGTACTTCCGCGTTGTTGTCAGTAATGTTGCTTTTTCTAACACCTGAATACTTGAAGAAGGAGCATACTCTTCATACTAAAGATGTAACATTTCTGAAAGTTTTGAAACTAAGGGGAAAATGTTTTTGGGGGGGAGTGAAACAAATTTTGGAGGAAAATTGAAATACATGAAATACATACTTCCTTCTCAAGCCTGAAGTAACTTTGCCGCTTTAACAACATAAAATGTGCCATCTATAACTTGGCATATACAATTGTACTAAATGGCACATTTATGAACTTTAAAAGATGAAATGACTTAGTTTATGAACAAGCAAGGTATACAGGAATGATCTGATACTGTAAACATAATTTACATTTTTTTCACATACACTTTTAGTCAGTCAAACCTTGGCTTAAAAAGCTTTTCCCTCATTTAAAAAAATCATAGTTTTTTTTTCAGTGCGCCTCAAAAATGTCCTTGGGGAGAGGGAACATTTTTTTCCCCCTTCAGGCCTTCGCATATCTACTCCCTACGTGTATAAGATTGCACAATTATCACACATCGGTGGAGGTGATAGGGCCAGTGCGCTCATGGCGGTTCGACCTTGATGTGCGTAGTTTTGTGTTGAGGGGCCTACAGTTGTTTCCCTGTGCAGGATAATTTCAGACATGCCTGGCCTGGTCAGAATACATTTGCTTTAAATGGCTTGCTTAGGCCAGAATAGTTTTCTCATTCTGAATTCCTTGCTTTGTCACTTTCCAGAACATGCTACGGTGCCTCTTGCGGCACTCTCTTTTTGGCCCTCTCTCGTGTGTGGAATCATTTGGAAAATGGTTTCTGAATAATAAAAACAAAAGGCTTGGCAAAGCCATATAGCGAAAGGGTGGAGGGGTGGGGTGGAGCAAGCTAGAAACTAATCAAGTTTCAGCTTGTTGTAAAAAGTACCTTTTTAGTGTAGTTTGAAGTAATTGTTTCTGTGAATTAAAGATGTGAAATAAACAAGAGTCCAAGACTGCCTGTAGAAATACGGAGTCATCTGTGCGGCCTTGTTTATCCTTGACGAGTTCTGTAGTTACGAATCTGCAGCTTGTGTGTTGATTTTGGCAGCCACGTGTCTTCTGGAAACAGGTGGTGATCTTATGCGTTCAAAGTTAGTGTTCTTGTCACAGATGCTTAAAACTAGGGCCGATGTCTTAGCTGATGAGTCATGTGCCTTGGTGTTCCCCATGGGTGCCATGATGCCTGTTGATGTGGTGCCTACTCAGTTCTCGAGTCTTGGAGATTCATATCCTAAAGGAATCGGATCCCCAAGCCAGTTTGGCTGGGGAGCCGGACTGTGTTTTGCCATCTTCTGGGCATGGAGCAGTGGTCACTGGGAGTGTGGGAGAGGTCGTTGGGAATTTCCTGCATTGTGCAGGGGGTTGGACTAGATGACCCTGGTGACCCCTTCCAACCCTGTGATCAGGGTGGATAAAAATCAATGATTTTTTTAAAAAAAATCAAAAAAATCGGATTTTTTTGATTTAAATCGGATTTTTTTAAATAAAATGCTTTTTGAGGAAAATATATTACCATCCAAAGGTTATTCCATCATGAAATAAAGATTAGTTTTTAATTATGTAGAATAAGGCTGTATGTGTTTAATTTTTTTGTAAATAAATTCCATTAATCCATTCACAATGTCATGTTCTTCCAGAGGTTTCTGTAAGATTATTGGGCAGTTTCTCTGCCTACAAGATATTATCACAGATGCTTGGTTTTGCAGTTCTCAAAACTGAATTTGTGTCAGCTCAGCAGAGATCACATGCCTCTTCTTCACAGCAAAAATGTTATAACATGAACAGAGTTGAGAAAAAGATCTTAATCCTATTGTTCTACAAACCTATGAAGACAGAATCAACCCCTCCAGTGCTGTTTTTAGAAGTTCAGTGAATAGAAACAATCTTTTTCTGATTGTTTGGAGTGGAATAGATCTGCACAAGAAGAAACTAAGTGTGAGGAGGGAGGGGCAAGCAGTACAAAATGAAAGTGAAACTTTTTGAGCACAGTACTGCACAAGTCTTTGGATCTTTTGTGTGTATGACCTGAGGTTTATCACATTCTTTCCTTGGAGGAGAAAACCTATAATGGCAGCAGGCTGTAAAAGAGACCCAGTTTGGGAATACTTTAATGAAGTTCCTTCACCTATCGGTAAGGCAGGCATCTACTTGCATATTAAAGTTATACCAGCAAGAATTAGTCTTTATGTAGAAAACTATGATTTAAATCAAGCCTTAATGACTAGTGATTTAAATCATGATTTAAATCGTGATTTAAATCAGTTTGATTTAAATCAAATCCACCCTGCCTGTGATTCTACGAATGGAAGAGTAGGCAAAAAACAGGGAGTCTCAGGTCCTTCCTGACCACCTGGCTGACTTTCAAAGCATTGAGCTCCGACTGAGCGGGTGTGCCACAACTGTGTGCCCTCAACATGGCCATAATCTTCCTTATGTCTGTAGGCTTGGAGGCCTCTCTCCAAGCGGATGCTCAGGAAACAGAACGGTAGTGTCCAAAGTAAAAAGCCACAGCAGCCATTTTGTGGTGGTGTCCCGTATCCTTTCTCAAAATTTTCAGGAGCCCTGGTATGAGTGTCAGTTGATGACTGAATTCAAAATACATTAATTTGGGTAAGGGAAAAACAATAAGCCTGTAAGAAAACCATGTTTTGTTTTTTTAAATGTATGCAAGTGAGTATTGTGGCAACCTTTTTTCCTTCCTGTGCATGTGAGAAGGGGCATGTCCTTTTTCCAGATGCAACTTTGATTAAATCCTTTGCTTGTCCTGGTTTAAATCAACTTTTATTTTTTTTAAAAAAAAATTAAAATTGGATTTTTAAAATTTAAATTGGATTTTTTAAATAAAATGTTTTTTGAGGAAAAATCTATCTAAAGATAGTTTTCTATTTAAGATACATTATTACCCCCTATCCCCCCAGTCAAAATAAAAGGCAGAGAGCAGGGTTGGGATAAACAAGGGCCACTTTATTAATTACAACATAACATAACCTGTCATTGTGGCAAGGGATCTAATTGCGGTACAGGTCAAGCCCTGGGGTCCCACTGGACCGCCACCTTGACCTATCTGGGTGAGCCCCTGCTGCCCCAGGGGTGTTCCATCCGAAGGATGGCCAGGACGCGGCGGCCAGGAAAGTGGTTCCCCTGTAAAGCTCCAACCCCCCCCCCAACATCCGTGGAGCCTGGGGGTGGCCTTGTCCAGGAGTCCCACCAGGCTGTCTGCCCTCGCAGCTGGCAGCCACACAGCCTCACCAGCCACTCCTGACAGACCCCAATTCTCGACTAATGGGAATGTGCCAAGGGGGTTACCGGCCCGCTCATTTCCATCCTATCCTGCCACCGTTAGGGCCAAGCTTCTGCTTAGGCCCTTGCGCCCCACAGGTGGCTTATGGCCAACCTGAGCCCTTGCCGCAAATCATCCAGGAAAATGTTATTACCTGGACCCCATTGCTACAGTAGAGGTCAGCTACATTGGCCCTTATACTGGGATGTGGCAAATAAATTCCCAGACCATCCCCCAATACCTTCTCCAGGGCTCTATTGGCCTTATGCCTCCCCCTTTCAATCCCTGCTGGGTCCAAGGCTTCCCACCACACACGGCATGGAAGCATTGCAGACCAAATTATCGGTGTCATGCCAACACTTGCTGATAAACTGCAAGTTGGCCACTGCCTGCAAAGAGAGGGCCTTACACTTTACTAGCCCAAGATCATCGCCACTGAGGTTGATGACCAGGATATCTGGCTGCGGACTGCTCCTTCCATCGAAGAGCAGTGGCAGGAGACCTGGCCACCTCAGGCCCCGCTGGCTCTGCCATTCAACCGTAGCCCACTGGCTGAGGCCAAGCTGAGACTTGATCGGTGTTTTCTTCGCCTGGTGGGCTGCCCAAAAGACCATGCTGTGGCCACATATAAGGACACCCATCCTCCCACAGTGAGCTACAGCTCCTGAAAAGAAATTAAAATCCAGTAGGTGCTCACAAAACCATCCAAGGGATGCACATATGACTGGAAGGCAGCAGACTGCCAACATCCCACTTTCTGTATGGCCAGCCCCGAATAACCCATCACTGCCACCGTGGAGGCAACCCCAATTCTAAAGGAGTAGGTTCCAAATTTCACGCCAACCAATCCCAATTTGGCAAGTGCCTTTCCTATAATTGCCAGAATTGATATTCCGTCAGTGAGGAGCAGTCCATATGGCGGAAAAGTGGTCCATCCCCCTCCCCCAGCATGGCTACATAGTGCTGCATGGCAGTAACTGGGCACAAGCCTGGTTCAGCACATCTGCCCAACTGAATCACAGTCCCTTTACCCTTCTGGTCAGTCTTAGACTGCTGCACATTGAGGGTCACCTTGTCACCCACAAATTTGAGATCCTGCGCCATTAAGGCGCGACCAGACTTAACAGAAAGGGACTGTGCGATTAGCTCGATGACTCTTAATGCCCCAAAGAAAGTGGTGAGGGCTGCTGCATGAAACAAGATTGACTCGAACTCCAAGCTACACACCCTTGTCCATGTAGGCCCCAGGCCTTGGAGTACAACTGGGGAAATGGGTTGTCTATTGTCCCTTCGTATGCCCCTTCCCTGGACCAACCCTCTAGTATTTTTCTCAGCTGGAAACTGCCCATGGCTTCCACCATTCCCCTAGCCTTGCTGGCAAACGCTAAGGCTGCCAGCTGCCCCTTAATAGACTTTACTCTAAACCCTTACCTTTCTGCGCCACGCAGAAATGCATAAGGTGCTTTACCGGGATAGGCCGTACATGTTGCAATCCTGCATCCCTTCGAAAGCCTGCAAACTGGCGCACTGCCCGATCATATGACTGCTGTATGCTGGGGGCAATTGCTAATTGTATTGCCTTTTCAGCCTCTAGCATCCAAGTTAATTAAGCTGCTCCCGGCGCTCCCTCCCTGGCGGCGCCGGAGGAAGACTACCCCCCTGCCCCCCTGTAAATCCGGCCCTGTCTAGGCCTCATCCTCCAGTCCCCATTACAGGTACAGCGCCGGGTCCCCCAATCTGTTGCTGCCAATGCAGGCTGCTCCAACTACCTGGCCTAGGTGGGGGAGCAGTCCCACACCTTTCCCCCCAAATGATTGCACCCCCCCCCCAAAATTCCTGGCTCTGCTGCAGAAACGCAAGGTAAAGGGCCCCCAGCCAATGCCCGGGAAGAGGCAGGCTGCCTTTTCCCCCTCTGGGGCAGCAAACCTGGCCCCTGGCCTCAGCAGCCCGGCCCGCCGTCTGGGAGGGCCGCATAGTCCAAAGGTTATCATCATGGAATAAGGATTAGTTTTTAATAATGTGGCATGAGGCTGCATATTCATGCAATGTTTAATTTTTTTGGTAAATGAATTCCATTAATCCATTCACAATGTCATGCTCTTCCAGAGGTTTCTGTAAGATTTTTGGGCAGTTTTTCTATCTAGAAGATATTATCACAGATGCTTGGTTTTACAGTTCTCAAAACTGTGAATTTGTGTCTGCAGAGATCGCATCTCTTCTTCACAGCAAATAGGTTATAAAATAAACATACACAGTTGAGAAAAAGACTTAATCCCATTGTTCCTTTACAAATCTTTGTGCACAGAACCAGCCCCTTACCTCTTAAGTGCTGTTTCAAAAAATTCAATAAATAGAAGATTGTTGGGTGTAGAATAGATCTGCACAAGAAGCTAAGTGTGAGGAGTCTTTATGTAGAAAAGAATGTGCGTGTAGAAAACCATGTTTTAAATTTAGTCTTACTGACTAGTGATTCACCGCCCAGAGCCCCTGGGGATGGGCGGTATATAAATTGAAAAAATAAGTAAAATAAAAATAAATAAATTTAAATCGATTCGATTTAAAGCAAATCCACCCTGATTGGTAAGGTGCAGAAGGTGCATGTTTTATTAAATGGACAGTGTTGAGCAGTGGTGAGTAACCATCTGTTTAAGAAGGAGTATTGCTTTGGACTTTAACATATGCTGTGGACTTGAGGTGGACTTGAACTGTGCCTCTTCTGTTAAAACAGACCTTGATAAGATTTTACCTTGTTCGCATAGTTGCTGTTCCCTACTAGCTAGTTTCCATCATGTGCAACAGAGAATGTACAGAATGCATGAGAAGTGAACTTGTGATCTGAGCAAAGCCCATCCAGTGCTGTCCTTCAAACATTCCCATTTTGACCTGTATGCCGGCACGGAACTTGGAAGTTGTGTTGTCGACATAATCTTTAAACCCTGTTCAGAATATCATTGTCTGTCATCATGACCTGTCATTTTACATTCCCAACTCACAAGTCAATACAGCTATTTTAAATAGCTTCTGGTTTATCATCAATTAAGCAAACGAGCTGTTCTTTCATGTCATGAATTTAAAGGCATCATTCAGAAGTTAGTTGCTACGTGAAAAATCTTGGGGGATCTTCAGGTGAGCACATTTGGCTTCTGCACTGTCAGCTAGTGAAAGACACTTTTTTAACAGCAAATCCTAGTTTATCCAAACCACAGATTAAGCTATGGATTTTGTACGGAATAACGGAAATTGTAATAAAATAATAAAAATTTCTCCTGTTTCTTGTATGCAGGAAAAAAAATGTCTGAAACCTGTCTTGCAGTGGAAGAATACCCAACAGAGATACATGATTATCTTTCAGCCTTTGAAAAATCTCTTGGTTCTGTCGATGAGATGCTGAAAACGATGATGTCAGTGTCCAGAAGTGAACTCCTCCAGAAGGTGAGAGCCACAGCCTGTTCGGCTAACTTGCAGTAGAAGCTAGGATGGAGCCCCTTGGATTGCTGTCTTTAATATTAGACTAGTGTAACCTTTTTTTTTAAGCCTAAAAAAAGGCCAGGTCACAGAAATGTGGAGGCAGGGCTTTTTTTCAGCAGGAACGTGGTAGAATGGAGTTCCGGAACCTCTTGAAAATGGTCACATGGCTGGTGGCCCCGCCCCCTGATTGCCAGACAGAGGGGAGTTGAGATTGCCCTCCACGCCATGGCACGGAAAGCAATCTCAACTCCCCTCTGTCTGGCGATCAGGGGGCGGGGCCACCAGCCATGTGACCATTTTCTCCGAGGGCAACCCACTGAGTTCCACCACCTCTTTTCCCAGAAAAAAAGCCCTGTGCGGAGGCCCCATTCAACCTTGAACTGCTGTTTGCATCAACAGAAGTTTTATTTAAAAGTGAGTTTTTACACCAGGGGTGTAAAACTTGGAGTTCAAAATGAACAGTGCTGTCATATGAAAATAAATTAAGACTACCAAATCTACCATGACTGAGTACTCTAGTTCTAGTTTTTGAGAATGCCCTCTTTATGGCTTCATAGTGTAAATGTTGCTCACATCAGCAGAAATGCTTTCGCAGAAAGCCTACTACACCTGTTCATCCCACCTTTCCCCCCCTACTCTCCAGGTTCTTCATGGACATCCCTCTCTCCGATCCTTCGCTCTTTCCCCTCAAGGCCATCGCCCAACTGTCCCATTGCAAAGCAACCACTCTTCCCTCTAGAGTGCAGTGTTCTCTCTTTTTGTTTCTTTCCATTATTAAAAATTATTTTAATATTCTTATACTAAGATTATCTACAGGCCAAAAAGCCAACGTATGCTCTGGTCTAGAACTTGGTAGAAGTGAGGAAAATCCTGCCTGTTAAACCGCTATATTGCTATCCCTTCTAGCAGTATGGAGAATACATCTAAAGGAATATCTAAAGTGCCTTTTCCCTCTTTTCAACACCCTCCAACAGCACCAGTCATTGCCCTGAGGTCTTTCTTTGTGCACCTGTGTACCTTAATGTTTAAAATCCAATTTGTAATTTCTTTGGGGCAAAATAAAAACTTGTACGTCAGGGAATTTTTTGCCCCTGAAAGCCTTCCGCACATGAATGAATTATGAAGCAAGCAGTCTTGACAACTCAGCCCTTTGACAGCACCCATGTTCGATCTTGTATGCTGTGCGCTCACGTAACTGGAGTTTCCTAGAAATCCTATAGGAACTACATGATGGATTGACTTTGACAGCCAAAAACAACCTTTTGCTAGAGAGCCGTAATATTCCTGTATACGTTATACAGGAACCTTAATCTTCCTGTATGCCTAAAATAAATGAGGCCCACCCTCCAGACCTCATGCAATCACTGAGAGTCTCATCTATGGCTATAAAGGACCACCTTCACCCATATTGGCTGACCCGAACCCTAGATGTATACATATATCCTCTTGGAGCCGCTTCTAACTGAAGTTTGGTTGGCTGGGACCTGGGGAAGGGCCTTCTCAGCAGATGGCTCCCTTTCTGAAGGACTTCTGAACTATGGTTGTTGTGGATTTTCTGGGCTGTATAGCCGTGGTCTTGGCATTGTAGTTCCTGACGTTTTGCCAGCAGCTGTGAGTGGCATCTTCAGAGGTGTAGCACAGTGACACTGAGAGATCTCTGTCTTTTGGTGCTACACCTCTGAATATGCCAGCCACAGCTGCTGGCGGAACGTCAGGAACTACAATGCCAAGACCACGGCTATACAGCCCGGAAAATCCACAACAACCATCGTTCTTTGGCCGTGAAAGCCTTCGACAATACATCGACTTCTGAACTGTTTTGAAGATCTCCCTTTTCCAGAGGGCCTTCAGGTTGGATTGATTAGTTGTGTCGGGGCTTTTATGGTAGCTTTGCTGCCGTATTCTCTCTCGATAGGTGTTACTTGCTTGAGACACATTGATATTTATCTGTTTTTAATATTGTATTGTAAACTGCCTGTGTTTTGTATGAAAAGCGGTTTAGAAATACAAAAAAAAATCAATAAAATGCAAGCATAGAGTTAGCACTCACTTGCTCCTAATTAGCAAACTACTTAGGATGGTGATGAAGACCCGGCAAAAGATGACCTGATTGATCTGAAAAACAAAGTTATGCTGAAGCAGGAATTTGCTGTGAAAAGTCTCGGTGACTTCGGGTGCTCTCAAAACGTTTTTATCCTGTTGTCTCTGTTTTGGTTCCCTTTGTGACCACCTATTTGTTTGAAGCAAGCTTTCCCACTTTGGTTGCCATTAAAACCAAGGTTAGGAATTGGCTGGATGCAAGCCAGGATCTGCATCTTGCCTTATCAAAAGTTGTCCCTAGTTTCCAGATTATAATTGATAAAAAGCAACAGCATCGCGATTGATTTTTTTTTTGGTGGTTTTGTTGGGGGGGGGGTTAACCATTTGAGCTTTCTTTTTGTTCATGTAGTATTAAATGCCATTTTTATCAACTAATAGTTTTGCTTTGTTCCTACCTAAGATATTATAAAAGGGACTCACTTCCATTTTAATGTTAACAGTGCAATCCTAAACAGAGTTACTCCAGTCTAAGCCAATTGGTTTCAATGGGCTTAGACTGGTGTAACTCTTCTTAGGTTTGCACTGTAAAATAAATAGTAATTATTAGTACATTTTAGAACCTAACCTTCAAAAAATTTCCAGCCCCCCCCCTGCTTTTGGCTGGGGCTCCTGCCCCCTAGACCCCCTGCAGTCAGGTATGGGGTGATTAAAGACTTTGTTGGTTTATTAGAAGTGATTAAAGTGTCAAAGGTTAAGAACCCTTGTTTTATAATAATATAACAATAACAATGTATAATTGTTGGTGTTACTGTTTAATTATTATTATTAAGCTATATTACTTAGTGTTATCCTAGTATTATATTAGTGTATTGTTGTTGTAATAACAATACAAGTGTGAGGACCAGTGAGGACTTGTGGGGAAGGGGAAATCCTCTACTGCTTCCATTTCCCCCTCCCTTCCCCACTCTCTTCCCTTTAAATTTTTCTCCTCCTCTTTCTCATAGCCTGAATGTCAGGTGCCATTTTGTGGTTTCTATAACTTTCCAGAATGTCCAAACGCCCTTTGGGTTTGCCATTGCCTTTCTCTGCATAGCAGCCACAGTCTTCCTTTGTGGACTTCCATCCAAGAACTGCCCTGTTGCCGAATGCCGACCGCTCCAGCTCTGATGAGCCCGGGCTGAGCTCGGCTAATCAGGCTACCAGATGTAAGGAATAGTTGGCATTTCTCCCCTGATAATATGAAGAATTTCTTTCAATTTCAGAGTGTCTGTTGCTTGGGGTAGAGAGTTTATAAAAAGATTAATTTTAATAGCCACATCAGAGTCAAGGCCCCCAAACACGGAAGTGCAATGCCGTAAAGGTTAAGTTCTATCTCACTTTTTTCTTTCTAAAATTAATGGATATGGGCAGGGCTTTTTTTCAGCTGGAATGCAGTGGAACGGAGTTCCGGAACCTCTTAAAAATGGACACATGGCTGGTGGCCCCGCCCCCTGATCTCCAGACAGAGGGGAATTGAGATTGCCCTCCGCGCTGCTGGAGCGGCGCGGAGGGCAATCTAAACTCCCCTCTATGTATTGTCGAAGGCTTTCACGGCCGGAGAACGATGGTTGTTGGGGGTTTTCCGGGCTGTCTTGCCGTGGTCTTGGCATTGTAGTTCCTGACGTTTCGCCAGCAGCTGTGGCTGGCATCTTCAGAGGTGTAGCACCAAAAGACAGAGATCTCTCAGTGTCAGTGACACTGAGAGATCTCTGTCTTTTGGTGCTACACCTCTGAAGATGCCAGCCACAGCTGCTGGCGAAACGTCAGGAACTACAATGCCAAGACCACGGCAAGACAGCCCGGAAAACCCCCAACAACCATTAAACTCCCCTCTGTCTGGAGATTGGGGGGCGGGGCCACCAGCCATGTGACCATTTTCACCAAGGGCGATTTAAACTTTTAAAAACTCCCCCCTTGTTCCAGCTGACCCAAAATGACATCATTGATCCTGGGAGCATGTGTGCACTTTGGGCACGCACATGTGGTATCGGGGCATCACCTCCCGCCAAGAGTTGCCACCTGTGTGGGCAACCCTCTGAGTTCTACCACCTCTTTTCCCAGAAAAAAAGCCCTGGATATGGGCTTGGTGGCTCTAAGCAGGTCAGCTGAGACCATCTGGTGCCTGAATTCTTTTAAGTGGTGCTGTAAACCTAGAAGGGGGGGGGGGGAATTGGCATTGCCTCTGTATTGCTGTACTAATGGGATGCTTGATAATGTGTTCTTCTGACGTCTTAACTAAACACAGCAAATGCTTAACTAAGCACCTGATGGTTTCATCTTTCTGTTTTAGTTGGATCCCCTGGAACAAGCAAAATTAGATCTGGTCTCAGCTTACACCTTGAACTCAATGTTTTGGGGTGAGTATGTGTACATTTAGGGCAATAACTTAACTGTTATGCAACTACCTAGTTAAACAGGCGTCTCTGCAACTGACATTGGTTTCAGCCAGTTCTTTAAAGGACCACTATTTTACTACCACTGTATGTTCATAAGTGACACTAAAAATATTAGTAAAGACTTCAGCTTTTAGATAATGTGTGTTCTATTTTCTCTTTGTTCTTTGCTGTGTTAATCTTTCCCCAGTCCCAACTCTACTTTCTCGTAGCTTCTAATGTCCTTTCTGTCCAGCTGATAGGCCTTTTCTGTTGTATTTGCAAATGATGCGTGTTTGCCGTTCACGTGTGCAGTAGGGCTGTCCCTGTACCGTTTCTAAAAATGAAATTTTCATCTTGCAGTATATCTTGCCACTCAAGGAGTTAATCCAAAGGAGCATCCAGTAAAACAAGAGCTGGTAAGATTCTCCATCTTCTGGACAAAATTAGGTTTAATGTGGATGGTTTATTATTCGTGTCATGCATTTTCTATATTGAAATGTTTCACAGTCTTTTTCATTCTAGCAAACCTGTGATATAAGGCCCAGGGCTCATTTTGAGGGGGAACGCACAGGAACGCAGTTCCGGCAGTTCTCCAAAGAGGTCACATGTCAGGTGGCCCCACCCATTTTGGGCCCTTTTCAGCCTGGATTGGGGCTGAAACGGCCCGGATCAAGCCTCTGATGGGTGGTGGATCACTCTCCCGCTCAGCAACAGCCCGATCCTGACCATTTTGGGCTCCTTTTCGGCCATTTTCAGCCCGTTTTGCCATTTTGGGCCCAATTTTGGCCCTGAATGTCCAGGATTGGGTCCAAAACAGCCAGGATAGGTGACGTCAGAGGGTGTGGCAAATGCAAATCAGTTATGCTCATGACACACTTCTGGTGATGGCAAGGGGTGTGGCACATGCGAATGAGTTGTGCTAATGAGTTATGCTAATGAGTTCCTCCAGCTCTTTTTCTACGAAACGATCCCTGATAAGGCCCTATTGTAGCACAGCCCTTTCCTGTTGTGGGCGTAAAGTGTTGTCAAGTTGCAGCCCACTCATGGTGAGTGACCCTTCATGTAGTTTTCAAGGCAAGAGTCGAACGGAGGTGGTTTGCCATTGCCTGCCTCTGTATTGCAACCTTGGACTTCCTCGGGGGTCTCCCATCTGAGTACTAACCAGGGACAACTCTGCTTAGCCTTCAGTATCTGACAAGATCAGGCTAGCCTGGGCCGTTCAGGTCAGGGGCCTTTCCTATTACGTGTGTGTGTGCGCTGTCAAATTTCAGTCAACTTATGGCAACCCCAGCTGTCTAAGGCAAGCCAGGGGCTTCCTCTGCAGAGTCAGTGGTTGCCCATCCAAGTACTACCCTGCTTCGCCTCTGAGATGTGATGAGATTGGGCTATACCATGCCTTTTCCAATTTGGCACCTCAATATAAATTCATCTTCTCTGGAAGAAAATTGATTTTTCATTTTATTTTCAATCTGCTTTGGCATCCCAGAATAGAATGAAGAGGAGAAAAGCTGCCCCCTTGAATGCCCCACAACTGGTCTGTTTCCCAGTTGCAGATGGAGTGCTTCCTATGCAGAGGACCCCCCTCCCCCAATAAATAGAAAACTAGCACAGCAGAGAAAGAGTTGAATTACAATCTTTTTATCTCCTTGCTGTGCTGATTTCCTGCTTGTAAAGAAACTTTTCCATATGAGGAACCTTTAAAAATATGATCCGCCTCCCCAGCAGCCTGCAAAGGATTTATATGCGTGGATTTTTATGCATAATTGTATTATGATGGTGTGCACAATCGTGGTTCTATTACCTTTGTATATTCAGCCTCAAAGAACCTCTTTGCCCCCCACCCTTCAATGTCGGTTTATCCAAAAAGTAGTCATTACAAATTTGTGCATGAAAGTGGATCTGTAAACCAGAATTCGTTGTTACTAATAGTTAAAAAGATTTATCAAAAAAGAAGAAGACGGGTAACTGGGAATACATTATGGGCAAGTTAATATACTGTGATCTTGAGGCCAAGTAAGGAGGTTGTTTAAGGGCAACTAGTGGTTGCTTGGTTGAACTAACACCCACAGCCAAGGTTCATTTTATACGATATACTAGTTATGTGGAAACTATGGGAATAGGCTTCTGTGAAAGCTCTGCGCTTAGTAGTGGAGCATATCGGCAGACTTGTTGTATAACTCTCCTTCAGCGTGGTCCTAGTGGCAGGAGAGTGGTCAGTGCATATATCCTAACACGTTTGCTTAAATGCCTTCTATTGGGACCTGGTAAGCACTTCAGAGTAATTTCTGCATGGCTGAGGTCACGTGGAAACAGCCCGAGTTCCCTGTTGGTTGTAGTGCATGAGCTCTCAGCCGCTTCTGCAAGCCGAGCCGGTCAAGAACAAGTTGCCTCGGAGAAACAGGCCAGAAGACCCCTTTAGGAAGGCTTCGTGTATATTTACTTAACTTTCCAGCTCTGAGAGAGAAGCTCGGGGCGTGTGTCTGTTCATAGTAATAGTCTCTGCCTCTGAAAGCAGAAGTTTCAACCTTGCTGGACTCTTAAAAGGTTTACAAGTTAAAATAAGATAATCCTTTTTCCTTCCTCTCCCTTCTGAGAGCTGAAATGTCTACCCAGCCAGCTTTTCACTTACGGAATGGAAAAAAGAAACTTGCACATCTCATAATTATTTATAACTTCCAGGATAGTGTGTTTTCTTATAAATACTTGGACTTGCGTTAATCTCTGAGGCTACCTTTTCTTACTCCTGTATGACTTTAAAAGTATTGTGAGGTTGATTTACTAGCAAAGACGGGAAAGATTCCCCCACCCTTTTTCCAATTCTTCCATTAATTCATTTTCTTAGCAGTAAAGAATCCAGTTCGGCAACAAAGCTAAAAGCTTTTTTGGCACCAGTTGTATGTGTACTGTCCAGTAATTCTGCATTAGTGACATATTTACTGCCTATAATAAATCTTTTGGGTTTGTCTTTATATTCCATTTAGATGCATGAGTACAGTATATAAGACCTGGGGTATCTTGGAAATTCTGCTTACTTCAAAAATCAGACCAAATGATTCAGTTTGGAAAATGTTTGGGGGGAGAGAAACCCTCATCGGATCGGATTTATGGTTGTCCATCAGAATTGGTGCTATAGATATAAATATGAATAATAATATTTGATACTCAGATAATAAAAGCATGTTGCTAGGCTGTACAGAGCCACAACTAATTGCAAAATGCAAGTACTCTCACCTTCAGGTATACACACTCTGCTTTGGGATTCGTTTAGTATCTCTTTATTTGAATCAAATCACTATTCATCTTTTCCCACTTCTTGTGTTTTATCTGTATGAAATGTATCTTGTTAGCCTACAGTAAATGTACTCAGAGTTGAAAAATCTAAATAAGTGCATGTTTTTCCAACCGCTCTCCCAGTGGGCCCACAGCTGATAGCTTGAACTCTCTCTGCCAAAGGAATTATTCTCTAGCTCTTCTCCTGGTGGGTTGGAGACATTCTAAAACGGGGTTTGAGTGATTGGATGGGATTGGATGGATATCCTTGTCTTAAAACTCAAAGGTCCATTGGTAATTGCTCTTGCTGTTAGTTTGCTACGTAGGAGCAAGTGAGACCACATGTGCTTGTTGGGGATACACCTGATAGGTTGAATCAAATGTTATTTTCAGATCACGGGAATTCATTCTTGCTATCTTCTGGTCGTTTATCCGTTCTTTCCCCCCCCAGTGCTGATGTCTGGGCTTACATCTGTTCTAATCAGTAGTTTCAACTATCCCAGAGGTGTTGTATAGCATAACCAATGGCATCCCTTTAATAAGAGTGGGAGCAGTGAATGCCCATAACTCGGGAAATCTTATTCTTCAGGTTTCAGGCTTACGAAATATTAAGGGCGGGGACAGAGTTCAGTAGAAGAACACATGCTTTGCATGTGGAAGGCCGCAAGTTTATCTCTATCTTTAAGAGTTTTAAACAGCCATTGTTCTCTTCTGGACAGCTGCTACCAGGTGGAACAGTGGTCTTTATAAGGCAGCTTCATATGTTAGCGTCTGAATAAAATGTAGCATGCACACTGTTATGCATAAACATACTTCAAAATGTGTGTGTGTTATCATCACGTCACTTCCAACTTACATGGCATTAAAGCCCTCCAGAACTTCCTGTCATTGCCAGCCTTACTCAGGTGTTGCAAACTGAAAGCCGTGGCTTCCTTTTTTTGAGTCAAGCCACCTCATTTTTGATCTTCCTTTTTTCCTATCTGTTTCAGCTTTTCCTAGTATTATTGCCTTTTCCAGTGAGTCTTGTCATCTTACAATGTGACCCAAAGTACAATAGCCTCAGCTTAGTAACTTTAGCTTCTAGTGAGAAGACTTGGTCTAGAACCCATTTATTTGTCCTTTTGGCCATCCATGGTATCTAAAACTATACTCCAACACCACATTTCAAATGAATACATTTTCTTCCTGCACACTTCAGAGTACAGCTGCTATTTTGGGAATCTCTGGAATATACCAAGCTTTGTGCATGTAGGCCTGCTATAAAGTGTAGCCCTGTCTGAGCGAACGCTTTGCTGTGTAATGCTTCGTTCCCAAGCATTTTAAGAAATTCGAGCATCAGGTCATAGTCGCTGGACTTCGTGGATTGGACACCATTTGCACTTAAATTAGAGCTGCAAGATTTAATGGGTTGGATGAAATTTCATCATCCAGATGGAAGTTTTCTGTTAACAGAAGGCACACGTGTCAGCAGGAGAGATATTTTCTGCCTGCTCCTCTCCACTACAGTCTCACCTTCCCAAAATGTTTCTTGAGGGAGCGCCCTCAAGAATGGCATAACGGGCAAACCAAAGGGCCTGTGACAGCAAAAGGGAATTGGTAGAAATTACCCCTTGCCTTCTGTTAGAGGGAAATTTAGTGCAGATCCAACCCAATAAAATAATCAACTGAAGCTTCAGTTGATGATTTAGTAAACTTTTAATTGCTGTTCCATATGTTTGTCTTGAAGCTATTTGGCTTTTGCAATAATGTATTTTTTGCAGTATGCGCCCTTCTAATCAGCGGTAGCTTTGTTAAAACCCTCTTCGTGTCTTTCAGTATATTTTAAAGGACACTTATTCAAGCTGTGGTAATCATTACAACTATAGAGCAACCCTCACAAGAACTGAACCTACCAATATAATACAAGGGCAAACAATGTAACAACAATATACCAAATAGAACAAAATTTAATATATCAATGATGAATAGAGGTTCAAAATCGAACCAAACATGAAATGAAGCCCCCAAACACAAGGGAGACACAGTGCAACAACAGAGATTCTAGGTGTTTTATTGTATTTAAGGTGTTCCTCTGCTTTTTCGACTCCTGAGGAAGAGAAATTGAGTCATTGGGGTCCTTGTACCCCTTGTTTGGTCGTGGACACCTGCAGAGAAAACACACAAGTCAAGCAACATTAAGATCTAAAGGCTTTGTCTTCAAACAAGATCTTCAAAGATTTCCACTGCACTTACCTTGCACCTTAAAACGTTGCTATGCTGCACTGACAACTGCTGCCTGTGTCTCCCTTGTGTTTGGGGGCTTCATTTCATGTTTGGTTCAATTTTGAACCTCTATTCATCATTGATATATTAAATTTTGTTATATTTGGTATATTGTTGTTGCATTGTTTGCCCTTGTATTATATTGGTAGGTTCAGTGGTAAGAATCATTGGCAACCATTTACCAAACCGATCAGCTAAATATCTTTAATTGGCTGACCACCTTAGTTTTTAACGATTTGGATGTAACGAAGATACCTGTGTTTCAGACTAGATTCTATGTATTCGTTTTGTTTTGTTTGCTTCATTTATATCTCAATGGCGACCCAAAGGCAATCCTCCGTTCCCTTTTAGCTTTGGTCCACATACTTTTAGATGCTTACATTTAGGGGGTAGCTGGTGAGAATGACGGTGAACGGGGGGCAATTGGCAGTGGTTTGGCATGATGTCACTTCCGGTGTGACTGGAAGTGATGTCACTGGGTTGCCAGCAGTGATCTAGCATTTGTCCTAAACTCTAAATGCTAGAGTGTTGCTGGCAGTGTGATGACATTTTTTCTGGTCGTGCTGGAGGTAGCATCATACCAAGATCCCGCCAGCTGCCTCCCCCATTTTGCTCCCCTTGCCCAGTTGAACATCCGTGGGAAGGCCAGCCCTGGCTCGGACTCATTTGGCCTATGGGCAGCTGCTTGGAACAGATAGAACTGCCAAACAAATGGGCCTGGTTCTCACTGAGTTGATAATCCTGAAACTGGACTATTATTCTAGACTGTAGGTTGGAGTTTATGTGACCATTTTTTTAAAGTTATTCATATATTAAACTATTTATACCTTGCCTGTCCTCTTGGCTCAAGGCAGCTTACAGGAAGAAGTAAAACATTTCGAATGTAATCTCCATAAAAATTTTAAAAACCCAAATATCTTTCTCCTCGAAGATGCAAAAAACATGGCAAACAAGCTACGCAGTGGCTCCTGAAGATCTCCAGGGAGGGGGCTTCCCGTCACCTCTTTAGGGAGCCCTAAAGTCACGGGCTCTGGTCAGGGCCAGGGGGGCCAACGTAATTTGGGGAATAGCCAGCAAGTAGCAGCCTGAAGATCGTAATGGGCACTCAGGATCATGTTGGAGGAGATGGTCTTTCAGCTGTGGCGGCCCCAGGAGGGCTTTAAGGTCATATCTATTTTGGGTTCCCGTTGGGAAGAAAGGCGGGTTATAGATGATGTAAATAAATAAAATAACCAGCACCTTTTCCCCATATAAAAAAGGGATATTCCTCATAAATAGAAAACAACACTTTATACCATTTTTAACCCCTCTGTGTCTTTATTCTTATACCTTTTTTGCCCAGTGGTTTTCTAATTTTTCTGTATGTTTCAGGAGAGAATAAGAACATATATGAACAGAGTGAAAGAGATAACAGACAAGAAGAAAGCAGCCAAGCTGGACAAAGGTGCCGCTTCGAGATTTGTGCGCAATGCACTGTACGAAGCGAAACCGCCAAATGAACCTGCCAAGAAAACTCCCCTGCAGACCAAAAAGAAGAAAACATGCTAGGGTTCCGTGTCTCATGGTAATTGGGTACCGGGACAGAGAATATTTTTAACAGGGCTTTCATCTATTTTATATACAACAGGAATGTACATTTTGATGAACAACAAAATGAGACGACATTCTCTCCCCTCCGACCCGTTTTCCAGCGTGTGTGGTGAATGTGTTCCTGAAAATGGAATTTGCTTGCCAGACAGCAAATGTGCTTCTGACAGTGTTCCAAAATATCAGCTGATAGACATCCCCTTTTTGTGGTGGTGTTTAAGTGAAACCAGCTGAGATGTGTGCGTAATATCCTTAGTTACAATGTTTTTTGCTAGTTCTCCATCTGAACTGGCTGCTGTTCCGAACTGTTACTGCCATCAAGGGGCAACCCCGGGACAGATTTTGCGGAAATCGGGAACTTGAATTGCCCTGGGCGGATTTTCCCATCTGAAAGTTCATCAGCGGTATTCGTGACTGGATGGCAGTGTAATTAATGTATGACTGTTCAAAATGACTTGTTTTCATATGTGGCTAAAATAACTATTGTAAAGCTTTGATAACTTTGCTGTTGTATTTTTTGCAGTAAATTCCAAGCTCCAAACAAGTAGAGGTTTCTTTGGATTATTTTTTTTAATGTCGGGGCAGGTGGGGGGCAAGCTGGAAGGTGGGAGCTGAGGAACATAAGACTTCTTGGGTGGTATCGGGGCTGCTTCTGTGAAGAGTTACACCTTCCAGGCTGCTTAAGGTCCCTGTAGCTGCTGCCAGGTAGAGTGTGTGAAGGTTTCCCCCACTGTAGCAAAGGTATTATTTATTTATTTGTTTAAATTTATATTCTGCCTTTCCCGCACCAGCAGGCTCAGGGCGGATCACATTAATATACATTAAAATTACAATCCACAGTTTAAAACACAATAAATACAGTATGAATATTTAAAAACAAATACATTAAAAATGACAACATCTGACATTAAAAATGGCAACATCCAGAAACCAGTGGGAGAACACTTCAGTCTACCAGGACATTCCATCAAGGACTTAAAGGTCACTGTAGTTCAAAAGAAACCTTTCAGAAAATCCAACGGGAAGCTGCTGAATTGGAATTCATATGTAAATTTGACTCAGTCAGACTTGGATTGAATAGAGACTATGAATGGTTATCTCATTATCAGAAGTAACTGATTTCATTAACAGAAACAAACTAATCTCATCAGAAGCAAACTGATTTGCATCTACTCCCCCCTCCACTCACCACTTATATATATCTGGCTGGTTTCTTAATTTTTTTTTTATTAGGTGAGTTAACATACATGCTAATTAACATACATTCTATTAACCCCTGTATTCTTGTTTCCCCCACCCGCTCCCTCCCCCCTTTTCTGGTAGACTTCTAACAGCTTTTCAACCCATTATTTAACCATATCCATTATTCTAACTAATACATTATCTAACATAACAATTATCTTTTCTTATACTATTATTATCATCTTCTAACTTTTGTTGTTACCATCAGTAAAGACCTATCTGCCCCCTTAATAATTATCCAATAACCATATTTTCCCCTTAACGTCCCTATATCTGGCTGGTTTCTTCTTCCCCTCCATGCATCTGACGAAGAGAGCTGAGGTTCTCGAAAGCTTATGCTACAGTAAAGTTGTTTAGTCTTAAAGGTGCTACTGGACTCTTTTCTGTTTAAAAACAAATACAAGCAGCACAAAACACTTCATTTGATCCATTTCCAACTGTAACTGAAAAATAATTTAAAAAGGAAGAAAAAAACTTCTTTTTGGAGGTGGATATTCTGATAGGGGGGGCCCCGTTCTACCCTATTCAAGTGGCGGGGGCCTGACCCAGCATCAATCGAACGCCTGGCGGAACAGCTCCGTCTTACAGGCCTGGTGGAAGTATAACAAATCCTGCCAGGCCCTGGTCTCCTTAGACAGAGCGTTCCACCAGGTTGGAGCCAGGACCGAAAAGGCCCTGGCCCTGGTCGAGGCTAAGCGGGCCTCCCTGGGGCCAGGGACCGTTAATAGCTGTTAAGCGTTAATAGGTAAGTCCTCTGGAGCCATTTCAGGGCTAGGAAAAGTACACTCTTAGGGAGGGAGAAAGGCCCTTATCCCCCAGTGTTGTACTCCTGGTCTGATTCTGATCCCTCCAGTCGCACATGAATTTGCCTTGTACTGAATCAGACTCTTGGTCCACTAGAGTCAGTATTATCTCGTCTCCAGGATTTCAGGTAGAGATGTTTCACATCACCAGTTTCTGACCCTTTAATTGGAGATGGCAGGAATTGAACCTGGGGCCTTCATGCAAAGCAGAGGCTCTTCTGGTGGGCTCCTGCCCCTCCCTGCATAGCTGCTGTTTATAAAGGAGCGGGGGCCAACCCTTGGGGGTTTGGGACCTAGAATTTGCAGAGCTCCTCTAGATCTCCATTTCAGTGTAGTCCAGTTCTGTATATTCTATACTACAAAAGCATTACTGTACACTGAGGAACCTGAAGTCAGATTCTGTAAATCGATTGACTATCGGTATTTTCTTAGTGCTGCCCATGAGGTGGGGTCACCACAATGCAGGATGTTCAAGACCTGATTACTGGAAGTCCTAAACATGGTGTGTCATCACATGCTTATTCCTCCCTCCCCGCCATGTCTCTCTCAGCTTCAGAGATATTCACAAAGCTTAGCGCAAACTTTTATCTAATGTTGACTTTTCTGCCCTAAGGGCTAGAAACTTGGGTTGTGTTTTTAAAAACTGAAGCTGAAATCGTGTGCAAGTCTTTCAAAGACAATGCACAAAACATTTCTGTTCACACCAGAACTCTTGCATGAGCAGAAAAGCAAAAGAAAGTCAGCAGGAGTGGCCCTTGCGCGAAGTCAACTTGACTGTATTCTGTCTTGCATTTTTGCTTGCGCTAAAAGTATTACAGGGATATTTTTGCATCCTCTCCCCCGATAATGGCCTTTGTTGACCCCATCGTACCAAACTGGACTTATGACTACATCAAGTAGCCTTTTGATTTCGGTACACAGCAATGCTGACTGGACACGAAAAAACAATCAGTGCTCTTGCTCAGTATTTAGCCCAAATGGAATTGCATTCGGTAGAACTTCAGTAGATCCGATCCCAGCTCCTCTTGTGCACATATCCTAAGTGCTTGCCTTGCCCTATTGATTTCAACCTGACTGCACAGGTTTTTTTTTGCCATTAGGCAAAAAAGCCTAATGGGATTGGCCTGCACTCTACATGTGAGCAGGAGTCACAATACCACCGTGTGAATATTGGCCTAGGCCTGGCCGCCTTTTTCACACTCGATTTACACTGGTTCTCTTTATCGTTTCAACTACTATTCTCAGAGTAGTGGATTTTTGCAATCAAGACATGTTAGATTTCCCCTGTTCTGCTTCATTGAGAGCAATCTTTCCTCGTGGCTGTTCTGTAAATTTACTTTGTAATGCGGTCCCATCTCAACTAAACTGTTTGATTAGCGTGAGACGCTGTCGCTGTTGTGTGTCTTCATCGCTGAACGTGCTATCATTTTATTTAGCTCTGCGACATTTTGTAAAAGCGCTTGGCTGTTGGGAATCAAATGCAGACTAATTTAGTCCTGACTTTGAAAAAAGTGGTCCTACGTGTTAAGAACTCAGTTCAATTATACAAAATATTTATTAAGAATTATTTAGAGTATAGGGATGTAACTTGTGCGCACTGAGAACCAATGTGATATTGTGGCTAGAGTTCGAATCTCCACCCTGCCACAGAAGTTTGTTGGGTGACTTTGGGCCAGCCACACACTCTTAGCCTAATATGTCTCACATTGTTGTGAGGATAAAAATAAAATGGAGGAAGGAACAATGTCTATTACCATGTGCTTTTTAAGAGAAAGGCTGGAAAAGATCTACGAAATAAATGTGCTCAAGATTTCTCAAGCTTCTTCATTAAACGAGAGCTATCATTCTTGAGTTCCAGATGTCCAACCTGTTCTGTGCTGGCTTTTAGAGTTAGCACCTTATATAATGGATGCAGATGGCTTGATTTTGTTTAGAATTTAGCCTTACAAGAGGATTTCTGAAATTTGCCTTTTCTCTCCACATGTTTAAGCCTGGGACATTTCACCACCTTTTCATCCCATCTGAATGCATGTTTTTGTTATTCGCTAATATGTTTCATTAAGAAAGAATTAGTGATTTTTTTAAAAAAATCGCACAATTATCTTATTGTAAGCTGGAAGAAACGCACCCTGATAGTGAACATTGTCAGGTAAGATATAAACAGTCTTTTAAATTCATTGCCGTAGGCCTGATGAAATCTCCTTCTCAAGAGATAGAAATAAACATATGGTCTATCTGTGGAGAGGAATTTTCAGCAAGCGTGTTAACATCCTGGCTGGTCATTTGACTTTTGCCGTGAACTCCTTCACTGTGGTATAAACACCAGGTAGATGTCCATTTGTAAGCATTTCTTATACCATTCCACTGTACTGGCCCCATTAAAAAAACCTTTCTATTAAAATTACTTCCTTTTAATTAGTATCATTTTAGTAGTAAGAGGGGCCAGAAACAACTCAAATCTTTTGTGTGTAAGGTGGCTGATCCGAATGTACAGACAGAAACATTTATTTAAAACACAGAGCAGATTGAGAGATTACCAGTTTGGTAAAACATTCCCAACCTGTCTCAGCGAGTTTTGACTAGCAACAAGATCTTCAGGTTCAGCGTCAGTCTTCCTGAGCAGGCACACATGGGACTGCGCATGCGCAGACCTGCTGATTTGGAGGGTTTTTTAATAGCTAAAAAGCCGCTAGGGGTGCCCCGGCCTCTATCTGCGCATGCGTGGCCACTTTCCCGCTGAAGCTGTGGGTACAACTGAAGAGTACAACGACCGATGACTTCCGGGCCTATACCTAACAGCTCTTCAGGATGGTCAGATTTTTAAAGATTGACATCTCTTCCACTGAACCCAGGCCTAAGGACAAAATCCTGCAACATCTTTACTAATGTGGTCTTCCCTGTTACAGAGGACTTTGTAGAAATGATAAATGCTCAACCTAAAACCAGCGTCAACACTGGCCACTGCCAAGAAGGTGGAAGCTCTCTACAAAATGAAGGATGAAGCTTGCCCATATCTCTCCTTCCGTCCTCCACCCTCCTCGGTCACCGAGGAAATGCAGTCTCGTCAGAGACAAGGGACCCACTCAACACCCTCTGATAAAGAGGGGAGAAAGACTCTCTGGGACGGAAGGTCTACTTTTCAGCAGCCATGAACATAATGTCATGATAAACCATCTGTCATGATGGCTGCTTATCAATTGTGTCTGTGGCATAAGGCAGGGGCCTTTATTTCCAAATTACCCGAAGATCATTCTTAAAAGTGATCCAGGAGGAGGCAGGTCGACTAGCTCACCACCATATAAATGGTAGTCACAACGTTGCAGACATTTCTTCCAGAACACTCCTTTCAGGGATTGTATTGAGGAGACATGCTTGGCTTCAATCCATAATATTGCCTACTGAGACTAGGAACAAGGTTGAGGACCTACCCTTCGAAGGGAAAACTGTTATCTGAAAAAACTGATGATTACCTCTCACAAAAACTCAAGGACAGATTAACTGCCTGTTCATATGGAGTTCTTCCCCAGAACCAACAATCCACTAGAATGCCTCAGTATCGGCCCTATTACAAGGGAAGATCCCAACGCTTTCATCCTTATCAAGGGTACACATATACGGCCCAATGACCCTACGAAATCTCTCAGAGCTTCTTCCCTAGGAGGAAACAGAGCCTGAGGGCCAAGCTACACATGACGAATGACACTTGAATGGCAAGTGGATTGAGTGGAGGGCAAGTGAACAGGGAGAAATACACTTGCCGTTCAAGTGTCATTCGTCATGTGTAGCTTGGCCCTCAGACAGAAGCAAGGGTCACAACCTCAACACCCTAAGGACCAATCAGAAACAATTCTGACTAAGACAGGGCCCAGACCTGGTTACACAATGTTTATTTTGCATGATGTAACATTACTTCAGATTCTTGGGTCCTTTATATTGTTTTCTCTGGTTATAAAGTTGAGTTTATATATTTCCCTCGTCTGGGACTTCCTAATTTTTCTGACTCCATAGCTTGCACTGGGTTACAGTCAGAATTAGAGAATCTGTTGAAAAAAGGGGCAATTCAACAGGTGATAGACCAAGAGGCACCGCTGGGGTTTTATTTCCAGACTTTTCATAGTATAAAAGAAGGATGGTGGTCTTAGACCTATACTAGACCTGCGTGAACTGAATAAATTTATTTCAGTTTGCAAATTACGTATGACTACTCTGTAGATGGTACTAACTCTTATTCCTCCAATTCGTGGTTTGCCGTCCTTGACCTTAAGATCCAGAGGAGTTACAAAATAGAAAAGAGTCCAGTAGTACCTTTAAGACTAACCAACTTTACTGTAGCATAAGAGAAGAGAACTGTGGTTCTTGAAAGCTTATGCTGCAGTAAAGTTGGGTAGTCTTAAAGGTGCTACTGGACTCTTTTCTACTTGACCTTAAGGACGCCTACTTTCACATTTTGATCTTTAAGGACCATAGAAAGTTTTTGAGGTTCACTTAGGAAAAGGGGGTTTTCAGTACCAGGTATTGCCCTTTGGGCTATCAACAGCACCACGTGTTTTCATGAAATGTGTAGCTGTGGTTATTGCCTATTTAAGAACTCAAGGTTGTTGTATTTACCCCTACCTGGACGATTGGCTTATCACTGATCGCTCAGCTGAAGATGGTATTTAAGTACTTTAAATCCAGTTATAAAATCAGTAAACTTTTAGGGGAAGACTGGGAGGTGCATTTTACCTCAGGACACATTCAATGATTCCCAATAGCAACTGCATACTGTTTAGAATGTGGGGAGTGAGGACTAATCAGGCCACATATGCAAATGACTTCTTGTTCCAATGGCGGGGGGTGGGGGTGGGATGAAGTGTGGAATGTTGTGAGTCCCAATCAGGCTGCATATGCAAATGACCTTGAAAGGCTGGCCCAATCAGGGAACAGTGAGTGAGGGCCAAGCTACAAGTGACGAATGACACTTGAACGGCAAGTGTATTTTTCCCTGTTCACTTGCCCTCCACAAAATCCACTTGCCGTTCAAGTGTCGTTCGTCACTTGTAGCTTGGCCCTGAGCTGCAGTGGGCGAGGGTGCAAGCAGGCAGCAGCCTACTAGCTACACAGGGAAACTGTATCCCTTTGAGAAAACACATTTTACTCCTTTTTACCCCCTTAGGGGAAAATTTCTTAAAATCTCTTCTTATTGGGTGTCTACATCATGAAAGGAACGTTCTCCTCAAATTTCATGTTTCTAGGTCCAGGGGGTTGAGCTGGGCATTGATGAGTCAGTCAGGACACTTGTCTTTATATACCCTGCTTTTCTCCCCAGTGATGATCCAAAATGGCTTCCATCATTCCTCCATTTTCACAACAACCCTGTGAGGTAGGGTTAGCCTGAGAGGGTGTGACTGGCCCAAGGTCATCCAGCAAGCCTCCATGGCAAAGTAGGAATTTGAACCTGGGTCTCCCAGATCCTAGTTCAGTACTCTAACCACTATACATCACACCACAATGTGTTGGGATGCAAGATTCAGTATTTTAAAGAAATGCTTAGCTTTTGTTATAAGTCATGGCTACACAAAAATAGATTGCTAATGACTTGTCAAAGCTACCCAGACTTCACCACTGGAGGCTTCCTGTTTAATATGTTTAATGGAAAAGTAGCTCATTTGTGGATACAATCTGAGATAGACAAGAATTTTCAAAGGGCTGTTATCAAGAGCTAACAAGTTTACTTTGGAAGGCTATGGAATTAGCCACGTCTTCCGCCCAGTTTATCAGAGCTTATTCTCAAAGCTATTTTGCTTTTCTAAACCACATTTGCAGATCAGCTTTAGGCTTCCTACAACCGTTGCCGTCTGCCCGTGCTCTGCCGTACACTGAACTGAGGACTCGTGTTCATGACATGGGCGACCTGAGTCAGATCAAGTGCACTCCCGACAGCTTCTGTGTTGCACCGGGAAAGATGTCATTCCTCGTGTGACGCAGAAGTAATGAGATGTGCCAGGGGCCAACTGAATAAAAATCAGCCCCAAACATTAAATGCGGGGTGGATTTTTACTCATTTGGCCCCCTAGCGCTACCCATTACTCCACATTGTGCAGAGAATGACGTCATTCCTGGCACGACATGGAGGCACTCCAGAGCACACAGGAGCATGCTTCTCCCTCCCCATGTTCCCACAACTCTCCTCATTGGCCAGGTGAGAAGTGGCGGGGGCAGAGACTAGGAGTGGCTGACGTTTTACTATAGAGTGTCCGGTGATTCCTAGAGCCACCCTACCTCACTTCCGGTTTTTTTCCGGAAGTGGTGTAGTGGAGCGGCCAACATTGCCTTTTAAAAATTTCCCACACACACTGCTTGGAGTGGGCTGCGTGGATGGGACAACCAGCTTGGGGTCAGGGAGTTCCCTGCTCCAACTGGGAGACTGGCAAGTAGCATAGTGGTTAAGTGATTGGACTGTGAGTCAGTACTCTGCTGGTTTGAATCCCACAACTGCCACGACCTCAGCAGTTGGCCTTGGGTAAGCCACTCCTCTCAGCCCCTGCTCTGTGGCTGTATAGCGAGGATAATAATAATACTGACTGCCTTTCTGAGTGTGTATCATCATCATCATCACATGGAGTCTTGTCAAGGTATGTCTGTAAAGGATGGAGGGAGGTAGTGGAAAATTCTCAATGAAATGGAAGGTTTCCTTTTTTGAAAAATTGTGATCTCGATAATCCGTAACTAGACTATCTGCAGTGGAGAAACTTCCTCATTATTTATTATACTGCCCGCTATATAATGCACTCAGAATTAAAATTCTGGCCAGAATTTTGCCTGCCGAAGCCACATACTCAGAAACCGAGAAAAACGTGTTCCTGTTGGCAGACAGCGACAGTCATGTATCCTATAGAGTTTCACAGTTTGCATTGGCAGCCAGGAACATCAGGTCCAAGGCTTCTCTGAACGGGGTGTCCTTATGACCGGAATGATCCCTTGTACAGTTTATTTTAATTTTTCTGACTATGAGGCTGGATGTAACTGTTTTTAGATGAAGCATGTTTTTTCCTTTTCAATCTTGTGATGGCCTATGGCTAATGACAATAAATCATCTACTACAACGACGACGACTATGACTACTACTACTACTACTACCAGGGCTTTTTTTTCTGGGAAAAGAGATGGTGGAACTCAGGACTGCACAATGATGTCACTTTGGGTCAGCTGGAAAAGGATTTTTTTAAAGTTTAAATCACCCTCGGTGAAAATGGTCACATGGCCAGTGGCCCCGCCCTCTGATCTCCAGTGTGGCGCAGAGGGCAATCTAAACTCCCCTCTGTCTGGAGATCAGGGGGCGGGGCCACTGGCCATGTGACCATTTTCAAGAGGTGCCGGAACTCTGTTCCACTGCGTTCCTGCTGAAAAAAAGCCCTGACTACTACTTCTACTACTACTACTTTCTGTTATCTCAGTCATCTTCAAGCCCTTGGAGATGACTGGTTGTGGCTAGTTCAACTATCATACTGTGAGAGGAATATGAGATGTCCTGAGGCAATGAAGCAGCCACCACTCTGTTTCCCCCCCGCTCTTCCTTGCAACACACTTATAACATGCGATGTTTAGATAATCACACAGTGCACTTCTCTACTCACCTCAAAAAATCATCTCTGGGGCCAAGGAAACAGACAGCACAAGGATCCTTCCTTCTGTTGTGCTTCTCAATTACAGGAAGATGAGAGAAAGGAACACCTTACACAATGGCAGCACCATGATTCTTGCTTAGTTCTGACCTTTGTAAGTTACCGCGTGAGACTGGTCAAATAAGAGTAGAGTTACCAATTCTGAAAGGCTACTCAGTATGTGCATTGAAAAATCTCTACCATGGCAGATTTCATGAACAATTTTTCATAGTTGAAGTGGGTATGAGGGAACCATACTGAAGCATTTTGAAGTGGTTCATCTGAAGGCATTCTCCCCCCCCCCCCACACACACACATTGTTTACGAGCAGATTTTCATTAACCAAGAGTGGCAAGCTCTATCAACGAGTCTTACAGAATTCTATAGCTTGGTTGGCCAAAACACATCAAAACTGTACAGACCACTTACAGGATAAAAAAATCAATTACAGTAATGCTGCTATGTTTTTATAGAACACAGGGGTATGTGATGAAGTTGATGGCCAATAGATTCAAGATGGACAAAAGGAAGAACTTCTTTGCTCAGTGTGCAACTGAATGGAGGAATTCTCCGCCATTGGATATAGTGATGGCCCCAACCATAGATGGCTTGAAAGGGGAATTAGGCACATTCATAAAGGATAGGTCCATCAATTGTTACTAGCCAAGATGAGTAGAGGGGACCTCCATGACCAGATAGTACATCTCTGAATACCAGAGCCAAGAGGCAGCTGTTCTCTATGCTCTGTTTATCGGTTCTCTGGGGCCATTGGTTGCCCCCTGTGTTAACCAGGATGCTGGACTAGTTGGGCTGCTGGTCGAATCCAACAGGGTGCTTCTTATCTTTAATGAAGCATTCTGGAGACCTCAAGAGGTTGCAGACTGTTTTGTGTTGCAGTTAGGATTCATAAACACAAGTTTGTGTGTGTTTTGTTTGCTTTGTGCCAGCATGGCTATACAGAATCTTCATCTAGTTTTGAACTGGACATTTTTTTTTTAAAAAAGTAGGTTCATGTCAAACATTCCCCCATCCCCTCAAGGACAACCTTGGCTGAGCAAATCAAACACGGTAAGCAGTTTCACCTAGTTTTTGAAGCCATGGATTTGTTACATACTGTAGCTTTGGACCATCTTGATAAAAACCACTAGGTGGCAGCAAAGGTACATTAAAAATTCTAGCAGTGCTTATAGTTGAAAGATCCTCTTTTGGTTCCCTGGAAAAAATAGTTATTATTTATTTTTTTTAAAAAAAAACCCTGCTCGTAATTAGTACAGGTGAAATCCCAGCAGATACCTTCCTCAACTAACAGGTCACCTTATTTTAAATCCAGCAAGCCTTTTCCTTTGTTCTTTTCTTCTAGTTACTTGAATATAATATCGAGGCGAGTAAACTCAATTTTGGCAATAATTCCACAGGGGTAGCTGTGTTAGTTTGTTGCTTCAAAATTAAACAGGAGTGTGGTGGCACTTTACATACCGACAATATTTTGTCTCAACGTATGGTTTTTGTGTGCCCAAAACTCCTGTTCAATGTAGCTCAGTCTTAATGCGTAGTCACTCTGGTCTTTTCTGTGTAAAGACCAGCGGAGAAGGTGGGTGGTGGGTGGGTCTCTGTTGTTCAAAATCTATCTTGCCTGTGCACTTGTAAATCAATCAGGAATATTTAAGTCACCTAAGTTAACAGCACCCTGTGGCATCACCAAAGGGGATGGCTCTTTGCTTCTAAGAAGTCACGATATAAAATCAGACAATGTGGAGAGAACAAATGGATTTGAACAGCAAACAAAGGAGCTGATCTCTCTTTCCTTGGACTTCGTGAGAGAGAGTGTGTGAAGGAGGGGGTTAGAGGGTTAGCTTAAGACCAGTTAGATCAAGGTAGTAGGTAGGGTTGCCAACTCCAGGCTGAGAAATTCCTGGTGATTTGTGGGTGGACACCTGAGCATCACCCTCCCGGGGAAAAGACTTCAACTGATACTGCCAATAAATGTACATCAAACGTCTAGTCAAATCAGTGTATGAAAAAGTGCAACAGTGCATAAAATGCAACCATGATCATAAATAGTATAATAGATGGTCTAATAAATAGTCTCTAATAAATACAACTCTAATAAACACAATAATAACATGCTAAGTCCTTAGACAGTCGCACCTGCAGAGGCATCAAATTTTGAAGACTGCTTGTGCCTGTCTTCCTCAAATTGATCAGTCCTTCCCCATAGCAGAGTCCTGCCGGGCAACAAATGCAAAATCAAGCTTTTATGCTTATTAAAATATGTCTTTTCTCTATTACAGGTGTGTCATGTATGCCTGCATATCTGCCATTAATGTATTTTGCATTTTGTGCTGATCATAACTGTTTGCTAAGGTTGTATTCTGTATACTGTATAAATCATCTGAGAGTGTGTTAACTGCTAACATGTAATGTACTGAACCAGTGGGGGTTGACTGTTATCTCGCAAAAGTATTTACTTTCACTTCTATGGTAAGTGTCCTTGGATGCCAGCCACAAGCAGCGAGCGATGTATCTTTTCTCAGAAACTGTGATGATTTCACTCTGTACTCTGTCTAGCCTAAACTAATCAGTTCCCATGTAACTCTTTGGGGTTTCGTGCCTGAATGTCAACGGACCCAAAGGGTGGGAAATTTCCCTATAATTAGTAGTGCCTTTTTTTGAATAGTCACTTCTGCCAATTGCCACCTTTGCGTGAACACCTTGAACTGTATGGATCCCTAATAAAGTTGCTTCAACTGGAACACCTGTGACTCCAGCCCGGGAGACACTTGAGATCCTAGAGAACCGCTGTTAGTCAGAGTGGATAATAGTGACCTTGTCAGAAAAATGCTTTGACTCCGTATAAGGCAGCTTCATGTATGTGTGCAAAGCACATGCGATTTGAGTCTAAGCAGAGAGCACCACAGTTTGGAAAATGGTCTGGAATACAGCACAATCAGGTGTCAGAAGTGCTTTCATGATTGTCCTGCCGAAGCGAAAAGGCATCAAGGGCACACTATGAATGGCTGAACATTTCAGACTTCCCCACACAACCATCACTTCTCAGAAAGACGAGCCAGTGCCTGAAATGCCTCCTGTTTTCAGTTCCACTGCTGAAAATCAGTAGCAACCCTGCTGGAATGAGTGAGATCAGGGCTCATTTCGAGGGGGAACGCGCCAGAACGCAGTTCTGGCAGTTCCCCAAAGAGGTCACATGTCAAGTGGCTCCGCCCAACTGACTCTCAGCCATTTGGACCCATTTCAGCCTGGATTGGGGCTGAAACGCCACGGATCAGGCCTCTGACAGGTGGTGGATCACTCTCCCACTCAGCAGCGAACCTGACCATTTTGGGCCCCTTTTTGGCCATTTTCAGCCCCTTTTTGGCCATTTTCAGCCCCTTTTTGGCCATTTTCAGCCCAGTTTTGGCCCTGAATGGCCAGGACTGGGTCCAAAACAGCCTGGATAGGTGATGTCATGGGGTGTGGCATATGCAAATCAGTCATGCTAATGACACACTTCCGGCGATGGCAAGGGGTGTGGCATATGCTAATGAGTTATGCTAATGAGCTATGCTAATGAGTTCCTCCAGCTCTTTTTCTACGAAATGACCCCTGAGTGGGATAGAGCCGTTCTCAAAGGAGTACCCGGCTGTGTGTTGTGTTTTAGTTTCATATTTGTTACGCCTGCAAAGTCTTGTGAGCATTCTCTGTATGCAAAGAAGCGACATCATGTTTTGCAAACCCAACAACAACTCCAGTATGTGTGAACGTGATCTCATGAGGCCCCGTCTCTTTGAAGACCCATTTTCTGATACGAATCTTTCAGATAAAGTTACAGGTGGTACATTCCAAGCTTTCTGTTTACACTTCAAGAGTGAACATGAAAAACACTTAACATTCAATACTAAGTAACTAGAGAATTCTATTACCTTCTAATGTTCTCGGCAGAGATTTAATCAGTTGTCCTTTGTGTGGGGGAAGGGCATATAAATAGAGAAAAAGAGATGGAGACAATATGGAATATCATTTTAGTCCCCCGCCCCATTCTGTTATTTTAAAATGTTTGGACAACTGTTTATTGCATTTTCTTCTCTTGCTCCTTTTCATTGTGGTCACCTCCACTGGTGCTTGGAATGCAGAAAGAAGAAAGAAGAAGTTACGTGCCCCCTTTGAACATGGAAGATTTGGGTTTGTGTTTACTTTCACGCTGTGCCCTCATGCTACCTGACATTCCGACTCCCTGCCATTAAACTGAGGTTGAGGACATTTCCAAATCTTAGAGGCATTGTAAAAAATACATTAATTCCCTCACGTGTAAAATACAACTGCAAATACATGAATGGGAGAGACATTAAAATGGGAAGGCATTTAAACCTCAGTAATTCTAGCTGGGGGGGTGGAAATGTTGGTACTTCTTTATGAAGAAGTCAGACAAGGTTTATGATATAAAATGCTGCTTCCTTTATCCAACTGATTTTGGAGATCATCCAAAATGTCTCCAGTATGGGTTAAAAGAAAGTGTTTATATTGGTACCTTGTGTGGTTTGTTCCAGGACTTGTGAGGGCAAGCCCGTATATCAGCAGGCAGTGCCAGAGCTCAATAGGAAGAAAATATGAAGTAGGGATGGATAGAGGAGCCCAAATGTATGGGGCTGCAGTTCAATGGCAGAACATTCCCAGCATCTCCATTGGCGGGGGGGGGGGGGTTCTAGATCAGATGATAGTTTTCCAGAAAGAGTTTTAAGGTCTCACATTTGCAATCCAAGGAGCTCTCTCATGTTATAGAATTCTCTTTATTATACTCACAACAACCCTGTGAGGTAGATTAGGACTCATGGTAGAGTGGGGGATTGTCTGGCTCTCCCCGATGCTAGTCTTACCCTCTAGCCATTGAAATTGATCTGGGCACTGGTCATAGGCAACTTTTTCTGTGTTGCAAGAGAACCACATTGGAAAATTTAAAACCAACTGGAGGGCTGCAGTATATCTGCACAATTAAAATATTTTATTTAGGCCGTTTCTACACGGCTTACATTCCTTTGGAATGACCCGGAACATCGCGCAAAAAATGCAGAAGATTGTGTTTTCTTGAGCAAGAAAACGCGATCTACCGCGTTTTTTGTGCGATGTTCTGGGTCGTTCCGAGGGAAGGTAAGCCGTGTGGAAACAGCCCATGTTAAATATTTATGCCTTGCCTTGCCAAGTATCAAAGGAAAGGGTGTTTTGCATAAATATAAGCCTCTTCAGAATGTTGTCAATATACTTCGGAATCTAAGAGCAGAACCACAAGTGACAAAAGGCACAGATTGGACACTTGTCTGCTTCCCTCAAGTTTTGGCGGGAAACGTAGGCAGCTTGGCGGAATGTTGGACAAGTGACAGTTGGAAAGTCCATTGGACAGCAGTCAGAGAGTGAAGCTGCGCGACCAGGATGCCTACATTTCCCATCAAAACTTGAGGGAAGCTGACAAGTGTCCAACCTGTGCCTTTTGTCACTTGTGGTTCTGCTCTAAGAAGAGTCCTGTTGGATCCAAACGAAGGACATGGTGGGCTTCCCCTCACTTGTCAATATCATCTGCTATTCATTGGTATACTGCCTCTGTACATGAAGGTTCCATTAAACTATCATCCATCAATATGCCTATCTTCCACAAATTTGTCTAATCCCTTTTCAAAAGTCACCACATTGTTTGTGTATGAAGGTTAAGAAAAGACAAACCAGTAGTGAAGGCTGAATTGGCCCAGTCGGTTCTTATCAGAAATTTTCACCATGGTAGAAGGGGTGCCACTGGAAGGGGGCCCACCGAATCAGTTTTCTAGAGCCCATTGTATTTCCCCCCACATCGAGCATTGTTACTAGTTGGTAAAAATTGCCTCTGCTCCATTAGCAGAAAAGATCAGTGGGATCTTACCTCATAAGACATGATCCACTGCAGATTGGATCACAGTAGAGATCCAGTATCCATCCCTGTGCATTAAAAGATATCTTCTTCCCAGAACATAGGAAGAGCCCTGCTGGACCAGACTAGGGGTCCATCTAATCCAGTAGCCCATCTCACACAATGGCTAGCCAGTTACTCCGTAGGGCCAATTGCAGGGCATAGGAGCCGAGGGCATCTCCTGAAGTTGCCTCCTAGCACTGGTATTCTGTAAACTTCTTCACATTAAGAGTAATCCAGCAGAGCAATCGGCTGCCTAAGGTTGTGGTGGGTTCCCCTCACTGACAGTCTTCAAGGAGCAGCAGGACGAAAACTTGTTGGCAGGGCTTTTTTTCAGCTCGAACACGGTGGAACGGAGTTCCAGCACCTATTGAAAATGGCCACATGCAGGGCTCGTTTCGAGGGGGAACATGCCGGAACGCAGTTCTGGCAGTTCCCCAAAGAGGTCACACGTCAGGTGGCCCCACCCACCTGACTCTCGGCCTTTTTGGGCCCGTTTCAGCCTGGATTTGGGCCAAAATAGCCTGGATCGGGCCTCTGACAGGTGGTGGACCACTCTCCCGCTCAGCAGCGGCCTGATCCTGACCATTTTGAGCCCATTTTTGGCCATTTTTAGCTCCTTTTTGCCATTTTGGGCCCAATTTCAGCCCTGAATGGCCAGGATAGGTGATATTGGGGTGTGTGGCATATGCAAATCAGTTATGCTAATGACACACTTCCAGTGAAGTCAAGGGACATGGCATATGCTAATAAGTTCTGCTAATGAGTTCCTCCAGCTCTTTTTCTACGAATTGACCCCTGGTCACATGGTTGGTGGCCCCGCCCCCTGATCTCCAGACAGAGGGGAGTTGAGATTGCCTTCCACGCTGCTTGGCGTGGAGGGCAATCTAACCTCCCCTCTGTCTGGAGATCAGGGGGCAGGGCCACTGGCCATGTGACCATTTTCGACGAGGGAAATTTAAACTTTAAAAAACTCCCCCCTTGTTCCAGCTGTCCCAAAGTGACATTGTGCGGTCCTGAGTTCCACCACCTCTTTTCCCAGAAAAAAAGCCCTGCTTGTTGGGGATGCTTTAGGCTGTTCCTGCATTAGGCAGGAAGTTGGACTAGAAGGTCTGTAAGGCCCCTTCCAACTCTATGGTTCGACGTATTCAGAGGCTTACTGCCCCTGAATGTGGAGAGTCCCTTTAGTCACTATGGCTAATAGCTGCTAATAGACCCATCTTCCATTAATCTGTCTAACCCCTCTTTAAAGCTGTCTTATGCTGTGAAATCCTCTGGTAGCAAATTCCACATTTTAGTTGTTTGTTGTAAAAAAGTATTTCCTTTTTTGTGTCTTGAATCTACTACCTATGCTCTTGAGTTCTAGTATTTGGGGAGGGGCAGAAAAAAGTTCTCTTCGAGTATGCTGTTAAATCACAACCAACTTAGGGCAACCTCATCAAGGTGTTTTCAAAGCAGGTGAAGCTCAGAGGGGGGTTGCCTTTGCCTGCCATTACAGACCAACCCCAGTCTTCCTTAGTGGTCTCCCATCCAAGTACTGGTTCTGAGAAATTGAGCTATATCATGCCGCCTTCATACTCAGCCTCTTGTCTCCACGCTGTATTTCGTTTGGTACATTTGCTAGGAGTTGCTAGCAAACATTTCTGTTGCATAAAATATGAATCTGGAACCTTAAAGACTCGGAATATGGTGGATGAATTAGTTGTTGACAATTCGCTTTGCCATTGCATTGGCTTTTCACTCTCAGGGCCAAGCTACAAGTGACGAATGACACTCGCACGGCAAGTGGATTGAGTGGAGCGCAAGTGAACAGGGAGAAATACACTTGCCGTTCAAGTGTCATTCGTCACTTGTAGCTTGGCCCTCAATGTGTTCTTCCGGGCCTATTGAAGCCGATGTAAAAACTCCCTCTGGCTTTGACAGTGTCTGTTGGATGGATCCCATCGCGATGAATGATAACTGGAAGTAAGCGTGCTGATCAGATGAAGGGAGAGCAGTTTAAATTATTTCGAGTCTTGCAAAGTGTTGCATACCAGCCTTATCTACAAGTTAGGAGGGCTGGAACTATCAACTGAAAACACAGGAAACTTCCCGTAGGGGGCTTTGTGCCTCAGCCAATAGCATCTGCTTCAAAAAAGAGAACAAGCTCCCATGCAAGGCAACCTCATATTTTAATTGCACCTGAAAAGTCGGGTCTGGATTCTCTGTGTTGCTGTCTCTGTGGGCAGAGCAACCTGTTCCTGGAAACCTTATTTATGAGAACATCTTCCGAGGGGATGACGAGGGGACCATTCATCTCGCACAACGTCTTGCCTTTTGACAGTGTCCAGAAGGCGATCTCTCAAAGGGTCCCTTCAGGAACAGGATAATTGATCCCCTGCTTAGTCACTTTGAACTTCCACAATTAAGGGCTTAAAAGTCCTTGGTTGTGAAACGGTGGACCGCTTGGGACTCACATCTCCCTCGTACTTGAATTCCAAGAATTCCAGCTTTCGTTTTTTAGAAAAAGATTTCTAGTTCCTACAGTTTCAGAAAGTAGTTACATTGTGAAAAAAAATGGAAGCAAAGAAGCTCTCAGACAGAAGCATAGCTTTAATTATTTGGCAATGCCTGTGAATTTTAAATCTGTGTATCAAGACTTTAAGGGCTTTGTCCTCCCCCCCCCAACCAGTCGTACAGCTGAAAGCTCTAATTTGAGATTAAGGTCATTTTCACACTGCTTACCAGCCACAGAACATCGCGCCAAGCTCACGGAACGACAGCGACTTCCTGGCGTGATTTCACGCAAGAAATCGCGCCAGGAAGACGCTATCGTTCCGGGAGCTTGGTGCGATGTTCCGTGGCCGGTAAGCAATGTGCAAACGGCCGACGGCTATCACATAATAAACCACACATATCGTTTGTCTGCAGTTTCATTAAAGGGCTACAAAACGACTTAACCAATTTGTGCTAATGAGTTGTCGTTGGAAAGCCTAACATGCATGCAAAACTTATGTGGTTTAATACAGTAAAAGTCGCCCATGAACAAATCGGAATTCAAATTCTACAGTCTCCTCAGTCCGCTTTGACATTTAGCAGCCCGACCCCCTCTCTATCCTCCAAATTGCTATGCCAGTGGTGACAAGAGGACCTATGACCTGTTAGCCTGCCAAGACCTTCTGTGACCTCACAGCAGGTCAGCTAAACACTGACAGGGCTGCACATTGTGGATGGGCTAGTTGCAGAACAAGGGTGTGAACCAGCTACATTCATGAAAGCAATGTTCACAACAATATTATGAAAATTGTGTATCCTCAGTTGCGGACTCACGGGGTGACTTGGAGAATTTGTTCTCTCCTATATAATGGGGACAATAGCAACCAATCTGTTGTGTGAAGTTGAATGGGATAAAGAAGAATTGGCAGTTATATTAGACTTCAAGGTAAGGTTGGCTGCACATCTTAATAAACTATTGCACTAGTACTGAGGGAACATTTAAACAACTCAAGGAAATTAACAATCTTTTCTTAACATGTACTTTCCCCCCCTTATTTTGAAACCTCAGAAGGCCGGGATTCTACCCTCCATATATCTCCTTATTTTTGTGTTTCAGTATTTCTTGACTGCATTTATTTCTTTTAAGATATCAAAGGCAAATGTCAGGAATTTTACTTTATTTCCCCCCTACTTAAACCTTTTAACCTCAGTGGTCCCCTACCTTGTTGAACCTGTGGACACTTCTGGAATGTTGAGAACTTTTTTAAAACTGTTTTTTGTAACTGAAATTCTTTTCTGCCACCTCTAAAAAAGAAAAATCAAGGCTTCAAATAGCTTCTTACAGCAATGAGTTCCAAGGGTTAATCAGCATTGGCTCTCATCATAGATGATGTCATTTCTCCGCCACAACAAACAAACTTGTTATCTGCTATGGAAAGACTGGCAGAGGTTGTTTAAGTTATATAATTTTGATTAGAGGTTAATTAAATCTTGATGATGGATGAGTTCAGGAAATGTACAAATGCAGCTCAATGACACACGGTTAGCTCTCTGGTCGTGGCTAAATATAATTTTCTAGCTGTCTTTACTGATTAGGGAGAGAAGTCCTTAAAGCCATCTTCATCTGATGTAAATCAACAATATAATTCCCCCAAAGCGAATAGCTTTATGCTGATTTATGGCACTAAGGATCTGGCCTTTTACTGTACTTTGCCACAGACGTAATTATTTTTATGGTTGTTTTAGTTTTACTAGCCACAAAGAAGGAAGACGCTTATGATTTGGGGGAGGGAGGGTTAAATCTTGTGACTTTTCTTTGGAGTAAAGAAAACATATTTCCCCTTGCTGTGTGGAGTGCATTGTTGATATTGCTTGGCTAAATATATCAGGTATTTTGATGGGATCCAGGCACAGAGATACACGGGCCACAAAGGTGAGAAGTATGGACATTTGTTTCTTTGACTTCAACAGAATGTGTTTGATCTTGGCAGGAAGATGGATGGCTGATGGGCAGAGCACATTTTTGCTCACAGGATGTCCTAGGCATGGTTTCAGTTCAAAGTGAGTGGGTAGCAGGCCTTGAAAGTATTTGTATTGTGTGGAGTACTTTCTAGGAATGTCCAGTTGGATATGGACAATTCAATAATGTGCCCAATATCAAACACTGCTGCCGTCTTCTCAAACTGACATTATTATTCCCCAAAACATTGGATTTTAGAAGCCTGTTAGGAGGGTAGGAGCAACAGCTAATGGAGAGAGAGCAACTTACAGCTGTTTGTTGACAACTAGCTCCCTCCAAAATTTAAAGGGCCATTATTTTCTATGGGAAGACATGCAGTTGGGATGTCAGACGATCTACCACAGAAAACAGTGGTCCTTAAAAATGTAAAGGGAACCTGGCTCTGTCTGTTCGAGGCCTTTCCGCACTTTTCAGCTGTCACCAGGGCTTTTTTTCCTGGGAAAAGAGGTGGTGGAACTCAGTGGGTGGAACTGAGGTGGAAAAGAGGTGGTGGAACTCGGAGAAAATGGTCACATGGCTGGTGGCCCCGCCCCCTGATCTCCAGACAGAGAGGAAGCGGCGCGGAGGGCAATCTCAACTCCCCTCTGTCTGGAGATCAGGGGGCGGGGCCACCAGCCACGTGACCATTTTCAAGAGTTTCCGGAACTCCGTTCCACCGCGTTCCTGCTGAAAAAAAGCCCTGGCTGTCACAACCAGTTTCAGGCAGCCAAGCCTCATCGAAGTCAAGAGGAGTCCGCTCAGTGGCCCACCAGGCATTCTTCTAGTGTTGGAGGCCATAGCAGACTCTGTCATTGGTCACATCAGTGGCAGCACCCTAAAGGCATAGAGAAGCTGGCAAGGTAAGTCCCAGGCCAGTTTGGAGAGGCTTTTTCCTACGGCCAGTAGAGCAGGCCTCCAGAGACCAGAGTCTTGGTCCACTGCCTGCATGAAATGCTAGCTGGTGGATTGGGACTCTGCGGGCTAGGTCTATTGGCCATCAGCTAATGTCAGTGCCTTGGTACTTTTAAATTTTAAAGGCCTACTATTTTCTGTACCCTGACCTGGATAGCCCAGGCAAGCCTGATCTCGTCAGATCTCAGAAACTAAGTAGGGTTGGCTGTGGTTGGTAATTGGATGGGAGACCTCTAAGGGAGACCAGGATTGCAGAGGCAAGCAATGGCAAACCACGTCTGTTAGTCTCTTGCCATGAAAACTCCACGGGGGGGGGGGTCAACGTAAGTCAGCTGTTACTTGAAGGCCAGATTTCATTCATTTACTATTTTCTATGCCCTCCCAACAGTGGAGCCCGTGTCTTCCCATACAAAATAATGACTCTTTAAAATTTAAAATGATCCAGGTGCCCAGAAACACCTGTCACTCCCTCTTAATTCCATAAGGGGATGGGGAAAGGCATGACTGTTTTTATTAATATTGAGAGTCTTGTTCCAAAATTTCCAGAACAAGAACAATATTCCTGACATTCAACCCAGACAATAGTTATGCCTTTTCAATCTTAACAACAAGAGCAACAACATTCGATTTATATACCGACCTTCAGGACAACTTAACGCCCACTGAGAGTGGTTTACAAAGTGTGTCATTATTATCCTCTTGACAATCACCCTATGAGGTGGGGGGGCTGAGAGAGCTCTGAGAGAGCTGTGACTGACCCAAGGCCACCCAGCTGGCTTCAAGTGGAGGAGTGGGGAATCAAACCTGGCTCTCCAGATTAGAGTCCTGCTGCTCTTCTTAACCACTACACCAAACTGGCTCAATACTTCCCAATACAATACAAAAGTGCATACCCCTAGTACTTTTTACTCCCAGGTGAAACTAAGCACCTTTAACTGTCATGGTTATGGCCTCTGGGGAAAGAATTAAATCGTCCCTTCACTCAGTGCTGCTCCAAGTTCAGAGTCCAGCATGACTCAATACAAATCCAAACTTTGACATGAACCAAATTGCCTGAGAAACCTACCATGGTTGTACCAACTCACATATGGTGCAGGCTCCTGTTGGGAGCACCTTGATGTTTTCTGTCAAACTTAATCTTGAGCACCCGATCAAGCCACATGACATCGTTGCAGTAGCGTTCAATGCGAATCACCACACCCTCTTCCAAAGATAAATGCCAGTAAGTGTTCGGAACTGTGCGCAGCAATATGCACCTTTGTTTTCCGCAGTAGTTCGCCAGATGCCACAGAGTATGTGGGCAACAGCCCTCACCCACTGGTGATTCCCTCACATCTGACAATCTGATCTCAGAGGTCGCATTTGGCTATTCTATCTCAGTTAATAGACTTATCCAGAACAAGAAACAAAAATCTATCTAATACATTTTATTAGGGCCAATGTAAAGGAGACAAAACTTTATGCAAGCTTTTGAGGTCATCAGGCCTATCTTCCAAACATTTGTCCATCCCAAATCCATCAAAGCCAGTCACCATTACTACATCTAGGGGCAGTGAGTTCCACAATTCCATCCATTATGTGAAGCAGTACTTTTGCACATCTTGAATCTACTGCCAACAAGTTTCATAGAGTAATCCTGAATTCTACTATTCTAGTAGGTAAAGGTAAGTCCCCTGTGCAAGCACTGAGTCATTAATGACACATAGGGGGACGTTGCATCACGACGTTTTCTTGGCAGACTTTTTATGCGGTGGTTTGCCATTGCCTTCCCCAGTCATCTGCACTTTACCCCCAGGAAACTGGGTACTCATTTTACTGACCACGGAAGGATGGAAGGCTGAGTCTACCTTGAGCCAGCTACCTGAACCGAGCTTCCACCAGGATCGAACTCAGGTTGTAAGCAGAGCTTGGGCTGCAGTACTGCAGCTTACCTCTCTGCAAAGCATTTCTGAATGTAGCATCTATGGCAAGAGAAACTGGTTTGTGCTAGCCCATGTGATCCTTGGTTCTCGTCAAATCACATCACATCAGTTCTCATGGCTGGGCTCTCCAAATGTTTGTTAACTTCCCAGAGAAGCATTCATTTTATATTCAGGTTTTAGTGCACTTGCTCCAGTGGGAATTGTGGATACATTCTAAAGGTTCTTCACAGCAAAAGATGGTAAGAAAAATTTAAGAATTCAGCAAAGGGTTTAGAAACAGCTAAGGCAGAAGAAACACCCCTTTCATAGTCCCTCAGGTCTGCCTCCAGCTTTACCCTGTCATTTTCCTCTCATGTCAGTTCTGTTTACTCCTAGAGTAAATGTCTGATGTCACTTTAATAAAACCAAACCAATATGAAGTCTGTCATTTGATCATTATGATTATATATTGCGTGATATGCATATGTTTTATCGTTTGGGTCTTGCTTGATTCAGAGAGAAATCTCAAGTCTACTCAGAATCATACCTAAGACAGGCTTACTCCCACGAAAATGACTTTAGGATTGCACTATTAATTTCCCCAAATCTCCTCACTCCTGTAGAACGCCCCCATAATCTCGGGTGCCATTTTTATACTAATTCAAAGAAGGGAATAGCTTTGCTTCTCAATGGAGATCAATATGGAGCTCCTTTAATCTGTGTGAGGCGTCAAAGGGACGATTCTGGGTAAGGTGGGGTTCCTGTCCTTCCAAACACTCTACCTCAAGTTTAGGGCGCAGCAGGTTTTCTACCTCATCGGATTGTCTGGCTTTTGTAAACCCGTTCTTCATTTTGTCTGTGTTAGCACTGCTGACTCATTTAAATACCTCACAGTAACAACAAATCGACAAACTGAAAAGCTCCATTATGTCTAATATTATTTCCATATCTCCTAGTTCTGTAGTACATAGGCATTAATATGATACTTAATATTAATTAATTATTAATTAATATTACTGCTGAACAACAGTAACACAATTCTTCAAAATTATTACAATCTCCCTAGATATATTTTTTGTTGAAACATCTGTTCAAACATTATAAAACTATTTAAAGTTTATAAAAAGTATATGTAGTATTTAAGTATTTATTTATTTGATTTATACCCCTCCCTCCCCACAAATGGGCTCAGGGTGGCTAACAACATTCATAAAATACATTGAAAATCACAAAACCATAAAATCAACAATAATCTTTAAACAGTCATTAAAATAGTCCAGGCACAGGCTATTTAAACAAATATTTGGGAGTCCATATATGGGCATAGCAGATGGCTGAGGGCAGCCCCAGAAAAAAGTATTAAAAATGTTTATAATGTTATTGTGTGTGTTGCCCTCAAGTCATAGCTGACTTATGGCATCCCCTGGCAGGGCTTTTATGGCAAGAGACTATCAAAGGTGGTTAGCCTTTGCCTGCCTCTGCACCCCTGGTCTTCGTTGAAGGTCTCCCATCCAATTACTAACCAAGGCTGACCCTGCTTAGCTTCTGAGATCTGACAAGATCAGGCTCACCTGGGCCATCCAGGTCAGGGATATAACATTATTAGAAATTAAAAACTCTTATTAAAATCCCGAATTCAATATGTCAGGACACAACTAATCTGCATATGATCAAACTAAGGAGCTATGTATTTATGTCTGTGCTGACAAGTCACAGCTGATCTATGGCAACTCCATCAAGGGGCTCTCAAGGCAAGTGAGATGCAGAGATGGTTTTCCAGTGCCTTCCTCTGCAGGGTCCTCCTTGGTGGTTCCCCCCATCCATGTACTGACGTTGCTTAGTTTCTGAGACATGATGAGACTGGGCGACACCATGCCTCCTTCCTTCCAACTAACTAGCTAGGTTGGATTTAAAACAAGACAGATAAAATGACCAGTTATGGATTAACCAGAAGAGCTTTGACTCTCAAAAGCTTATACCCTGAAAATCTTGTTGGTCTCAGAGATATCACTGGACTCAAATTCTGCTGTTTTACTGCAGATCAACATCACTGCCTACCTAAACTATCTTCAGGGATTAACCAGTGACCAAATTATCTGATAATTAAGGCCCTACACATCTTGAGACAGGGCTATCTTCTCCCATATTACCCATTTTACCAATTAAAGACTTCTTCCTGTGCATTATTTTTGGTGCCTCTGACCCCAGAAGTGAGCGTGGTGATGACTAGAGATGGGCATGAACAGCAATATGAACAAAAAAAGGCCACGAACAGCCCAATCTGCTGTTTGCGAACAAGCTGTTCGTGAGGCCCCATTCTAAATGAACAAGTGGTCGTTGCAAACCTCGTTCGTTGCTGTTCGTTGCTGTTCATCAAGCCAGACACTCTGGCACCTGCAATCAGTTCCTTTGGCAACTTAGGCAGGGATTGTCTGAACTCTGTCTGAACTCCTGCTGTTGCCCTGGAAACCCCAATCTAAGCCCAATTTAGCTTGATAGGCAGGTCTTCCTTTCAAATGTGGAGCTCCAAATTTGTTACAACAAGGGAGCAAAGAGCAGCGGGGAGGGGGGCTCCCAGCTCTGACTTTGCAGACAGTGGAGAGGGAGAGAGACAGCTGCTGTTGGCATTTTGATAGAGAGAGTGCATTGGAGCTTGAATTTTCTTTGTGTGGTGGGATAGGGATCTACTCCTTCAAGATCCAGGGCTGCTGCCAGGCTCTGGGCCAAGCTATTATTTATTATTGGTACCTTTCCTGCTGCCTGCTCAGGTAAGGTTTCTGGGAGTGGTGTGGTAGGGATCTACCCCTTCAAGTTCCAGGGCTGCTGCGAGGCTCTGGTACCTTTCCTGCTGCATGCTCAGGTCAGGTTTCTGGGAGTGGTGCAGTAGGAATCTTGACTTGGATGATGACTGGAGGAGAGCCTGACCCCCATGAACAGCCAACCACGAACATGTTCATGAACAAGGCCATGTTCGTAGTTGTTCATGAGTCACAGTTTGTGGATGGCAATGAACAACGAACATCATGTTTGTTTGTTTTTTCTGTTTGTGCCCATCTCTAGTGGTGGTGACCATTGAAAAGGCCTTCTCAGTGGTGGTGCCCTGCCATAGAATGTTTTCCCCCTTGAAGCTTACCCATCTCCTATTTTATTAGCTGGAACATTTCTGTTCACAGAGGCTTTGAATTAAACTTGATCCCATTTTACTGTTATTTCAAAGATCTGACTCCTGCAGCTATTTGTCCTTTTATCACCTGCTTTTATGTTGTGATTATTTGATGCTGCTGATTTTATTGATAGCTTTTGTTGTTTGGTGCTTTTACTACTGACAAGTTTTATCAAGTGATTCTGCTACTGCTTTGTATATTTCTATCAGTTATCATTTCATTTCTGTTAGTTACACCACTTTTTCTCTCTTACACTAGTCATCTCAAGAGGATATTTGAGAGGTGTGGCACAAATCCCAATGGAACCATCAATCACTCCATTAACACTGGGATTTAAAACGTCATTGGTTGTCAGATCCAACCAGTTATACACGTAGTAAGAGGAGCTGTTTGCTATGCTGTGAAAGTTGTATCTTCCACTTCTACTGACATTTTAAGATTTCAGAAAAGAAAAAAAGAAGAAAAAAACACCCGACTTCACAGCTTGATTGTTCCCATGAAAACAGCAAAGGGATAAAATTGTATGTGAAAAGAGATTGTGTGAAATGACGCAACTGCTGCCTCTTGAAGAATACATTTTTTAAAAGAAAAGAAGAAGGAATGCAAACATTCCACGGGAGGAGATGAGGAAATACCTGGTAGCTGGTATTTCACCAGTTAATGAAGGGCTTTTAACCTATTATCCCTAATTGACACAGAGCTTATCGTTAGCAAATGCAGAGGTACTTATTCCCTGAAATATTTAGGACATTCGACTAACTTTCCTGGTGGGCTGTTGAAAGGGTTGTATTATACCTGAAAGGCATGCCACCTGAGAAAATAACATAGGGCAATTGTTACCATTAATGGCCGTCATTTGCCACAGGATTTTTAGATGGGACCTGGTCCCTAATTCAAGATGGCACAAAGCAAAGGCGGCTTCTTTGTTGGCCATTTCCTCTGGAATTAACCTCGCAGCTGTCTCTACGAAGGCCATCTTGTACTGCTGGAGGATTACTCTTCCACAGTTATCTGGATGCAGAATTGAAAGTCCAGCTCTACTTGTACCGCCATTAAAATCCCAAACTGGTCCATCTTCATTCAACAAGATGTGCACCAGTCATCCCCATGGTTTCCCTGGCCTTATTTAATTAAATTAAATTAAATTTCCAGGCCTTATTTAATTGTTAGCTGCTTTGGTAGGCAGACTGAATGTATTTTAACCTTTTAAACAACTAATTTATTTTTTTTACTCTTATTTTTTTTACACTTTTTACTCTTATTTTTTTACTCTTATATTTATTCATTGTTCTTCCCCTGTATCCAGTCTCAACTGTTTTTAAACTGATTTGCAAATGGTTTTACATGTGTTGGTTGCAGACTGTAATAATAAACTTGACTTGACTTGACTTAGCTGCTTTGGTAGCCCTGATGGGGTAAAAAAGAGGGGTGTAAATTTTGAAAATATTATAAATAACGTTTAAAATAATATAAATAACAATTAAAAATCTAATCAATCTGTCTTCAGTGGGGAACTGAAGACCACACAGGAACAAAATACAGCCTTGATAGACAGAGAAGCTAATGTGCATGTCAGTGTACATGACAGTGTACATGTCCATGTCCATGTCAGTGTACATGGACAATGGGCAGAGAGGGAAGGAGAAGCCAGTGCCCTGACGCGAGCCTCGCTCATGGTTGAACATGCCGGCACATGCATTTATTGCAGGTAGGCGGGGTGCCTACCCATGTATACACCCATGTATACCTACAGGCTGCATCCACACAACTGAGGATAACTGGGAATGAATATCCCTACTCTTGGGGGGAAAGCATATCGCCTACAGCTTGTATATGTGTTGGGATGCAATTCAAAAAAGTCTAATTAGAAGCATGTCGTGTGTTACGCAGTGGGGCTTACTCTCAGGAAAGTGTTCATCAGACTGCAGCCTGGGTGTGCTGTCCTCATTCAGGCACTTCGTTTCCATGTGCCAGTGTTTAAGTGAGAATTTTAATTGTTTATAGAATGGGGACTCTTTGATTGCCTGAGGGTTTTTTTTCAGATTTATGATACTTTCTTCATGGTCTAGTGACTTTACAGTCGCTAGCTCGACAACCCAATATAATCAACATGATATGCAAACATGGCGGATGGTGATAGTTACCATGAAATAGAAGGAAACAAGTCAGTCCGCTGTGGGGATTTTTTTTGCAGTGCATACCATGAAGTCGAGGATCAGAAAACTGATTACAGTGGTATCATATTTATTTTATCGGTCTGGGGTATGCAGTGTCAGACCTACACAGTAGACATGTTGCCAAGGTTCAAGTCCTGTTTAAAGACGGGACAGGATTTCCAGGATATAGACCAATAAGCATTCCAAGATATATGCTTTTGAGAGTCAAAGGTCCTTCCTCAGATATAAATAGGAATGGCGTTCTCTTGTATCTGATGCAGGAAGCTTTGACTTTCAAAAGCTTATGCCCTGGAACTCTTGCAAGTCTTTACTGGACTCCAGTCTCGCTCTTTTACTGCAGACCAACATAGCTACCCACCTGAAGCTACGTCATCAAGGTTTCTCTGTTCACAAACATCAACCTGCACTGGCTTTACAAGGTCTGCTCACATTCTGAAGAAGTGAGCTGTGGCTCAAGAAAGCCTACCACAAATTTTGTTAGTCTTACAGGGGCTACTGGACTCTTGCTCTTTTCTGCTGCTACAGACAGACTAACACGGCTTCCCATCTTGATCTGCTCACATTCTATTTGGTTGGGCATGCATCAGCACTCTTGATTTCTGCAAAAAGTCTTTCAAGTTTTCTTCCTGAATTTAATATTTCCAGATTTTAAAAGTCATTTACCTTCAGCATCCAACTGAAGATCTAAAGGTAAGGTACCACTCATTGCCTGTTTCTTTCGGTCTGCGTATTCTGTGTGTGTTGGTGAGTGTGGGTGAGTAAAAGAAGCCAACTTGGCACTTTGAGTAAATCCCAAATGGCAAACTCAAGTTAGAAAAGTCTTGTTTAGCCTAGTATTGTAACTGGTAGACATGAGAGTTAGCCAGCAGTAGTAGAAACTCCAGGCTTTAATTCTAGGCATTTTGAAGTTTGAAACACAACTGTTATTCCACAGTAGGCATGTGAATGCCAACTCAACACATTTACTTGCTGTGTCACAGCCTGTCTGGCATTCTGTTTTTCAGGGCCTTTTCCTGGGAAAAGAGGTGGTGGAACTCTGGTGGAACTCAAGACCGCACAATGATGTCACTTTGGGTCAGCTGGAACAAGGAGGGAGTTTTTTAAAGTTTAAATTGCCCTCAGCGAAAATGGTCACATGGCCGGTGGCCCTGCCCCCTGATCACCAGACAGAGGGGAGTTTAGATTGCCCTCCACGCTGCTTGGCGTTTGGCGGTGCTTGACGGTGCGGAGGGCAATCTAAACTCCCCTCTGTCTGGAGATCAGGGGGCGGAGCCCACAGGCCATGTGACCATTTTTAAGAGGTGCCAGAACTCCGTTCCGCCCCATTCCCGCTGAAAAAAAGCCCTGCTGCTTTTCTTTCCCATGTCGTATTCATTGCAGGTCACTTTCACACGCACAATTCTGCATCTTCGTTCTTCTCTGCAGTCCCCCAGTGGAGAATTCTACTGTGCAGTCCCGCAGTCAAAAATTTAATGTACTGCAGAAACATAATATAGAAAGAGGACAACATGTGAACCCAACCGTTTCTTTCAACATGGAATTCGATTTTGAAATTTCAGTTTTGTATCTGAACAACTGACTTCCCAAATATAAATGCCAGCTGCTTGGGATGCTAGAAATTTGCTTAATTTAAAAATACTGTGTGTGTTAAAGGTCAAAAATCAAAAATGAGAATTTCATATCACAAAAGCTGGAGCCCAGCTTTAATAAATTGTCTGTCATGAAAATCTATTAAATCACAGCCCCCACCCCTGCAAAAATAGTCACTAACTGCGGTGTTGAATGGATCAATATCAGAAAAGTATGTAAATATGGGAAAACATAACTATGCTGCTTTCTTCGTTAACAAGAGAGTCAGGACGAAGAAGCTTCCAGCCTACAGTGATCCCGGTAAAGGAGTTTTGTTTTCTTTCTTTATTTTAAACTTCAAGCTACACTAAGGTTGCCAGGTCTCCTTATCCTCCCAGGAGGAGGTGGGAGACCCAGCACTCATCTGTGGTGTAGTCCTTTTCTGGGTGCTCTGCGCATGCACCCTCTTGAACAGCACAATGATGTCACTTCTGGGAAGTTATGTCATTGCATAGGGCCTCATGGTGCCCCTGGGAGCGCTCCCATTCTCCACAGTGGGCTGGTTTGGGCCCATTTGATGCTGAATCAGGCCCATCTGGGGCCTAAATCGGCCCACTGCGACTTGGCCCGCTACATTGGGGCTGTGAATTGGCCCACAGGAGCACGCCAGGGCCCTGCACAATGACGCATGTTCCCCTGCCTCCCCCCCCGCCAACCAGGTAAGCAGTGGCGAGGTGATGGAGGGTGGGAGTGGGGGATCCCCCGCCCCCAGGGGGGGAAGGCTAACCTTATATATCCTGGTATATCAGGCAATGGGGAGGAGCACTTGTGCAGGTGAAAATAAATGTGGGGTTAAATATCCCTCCTGCTAGTATTGAGGTCATGATCAAATCTGGACCCCATCACGGCAGCTTTTCCATAAAAATTCAAAATAGGAGATTCAATTATGTTTTATGAAGGTTAATACGAAAACAGCATTTATGAGCAACTTGATGGAAAAGAGAAGGAGAAAAGCCAGTGTGGCATAGTGATAAGAGTGTTGGACTAGGATCTGGGAGGTCCAGGTTCGAATCCCCATTCTGCCATGGAAGCCAGCTTGGTCACCTTGCACCAGTCACACACAGTCAGCCTAAGCTACATTAGAGGGTTGTTGTGTGGATAGAACGGAAGAGAAGAGAACAATGTAAGCTGGTTTGGGTCCCTGTTAGGGAGAAATGAATAAAAAAAGGTGCACCATGTTGGGAATCTCCACGGGCATCAAAAGGAAATGCAATGTCTTGGAAGATGAACAACGAAGCTCCCTTATACTGAGCGAGACCCTTGGCCGGTCAAGGTCAGGACTGTCTACTTCGGCAGGCAGCAGTTCTATAGAATTTCTGGGTGAGGTCTTTACGATCACCTACTAGCTGAACATTTGAACTGGAGACGCCAGGATTGAACCCGCAGCCTTTTTCAGGCTAAGAAGACGCTCTGCCACTAAGCAAAGCCCTACAACTCCCACCGCAAGACTACAATGAACAGATTTGTGTGATGCCTCCCATATTTTGAATTGTCTTGAACCCAGAACAGTTTTTGTTGAGTCAAAAATGCTCAACACGAACCATTCAAGTGATTCTTGTAATTCCCCTTCTTCTTTTGAAGTACTGTTCAAAAGTGCTCTGAATTTTATAGCCCGTTCTACAATGAATCCTTCCCCCAAACCAATTTATATATAAAGGTTAATGGAACGTGCAGAATCCTTTGTCAAGCCAAAACCTTTTAGTCTTCAGACTCATTTGGAAACTTCTATGTTGAAATATGATGTCCACAAAATTGCAAAAAGTGTTTCCTCTAAAATATAAGGGGGTGGCAGGAGTAAGATTTGATTTCAAAGAGATTTCAGATAGTTTTCAGGTTTTGTTTTCCCCTGCATGATGATTCTGGCCAAAAGTTTTTTAATCAAAAGAATCAAACTATAACCTTGTTAATAACTAAGCAAACAAAGGCCAAAGGGAACTTTTTTTTTTTCACCAAGAAGCACAAGTCACTCCAGTTGGCAGAATAATTGGTAGATCATTATTTGGGTTGAAAACAATCTAATTTGTATTTCTAAATTTGCAAAATGACTTAATTAATAGCAGATGCTGTCCAAGTCTGACTGCAAAGCAGGCCTTCAAAAGGGATATTTTCAAAGTGATATGAGAAGGGCAGAAGGCAGATCAAATGTTATTACTTATTATTTCCACTGAGAAAATAAGACCACATCTACAGACGTGGGCAGTGACATCAGCAACAACGATGTGCAAGAGAGAGTCACTTGAACAGTGGGAATTTCGGTAGGTTCAACCCATTCTAACCAATAAGGGCAATCCTCAAAAGTTGCTAATGAGAAATTACTGCTTGTACTAATCTCACACTATGTAATATGCCTTGAGTCTCAATAAGAAAGGCAGACTATAAATGACATCAATCCATCAATCGATCAATTAATTAATCTTGTCAGATCCATTTTAGGCGTCATACACCATCTCAGCATCTCAACTCCTTTCTTCATTCTCTCTCTCGCTCTTACACACACACACACACACACACACACACGCATGCACGCACCCACGCACACAGTTTCCAATGCTTAGGGTTGTCAAACCAATTGTAGGATTATTGATAATTTTTCTTCCCAGATTTCTTTTCACTGTGAGCTTTCTTTTTCCCTCCTCTTTGTTTTATACACCACTTTTATTTCTTCCCTCCTCTTTAATTTATATACACCACATTTCTACCCATCAGGGACACAAAACAGCCTGCAAATGGATTTCTGCAATCCTGGTCTAGCAGACAAGACACTGCACCATGCTAGTGGTTTAGTTTATTCGATGTTTCACCCGCCCTCCCCACAAGTGGGCTCAGGACGGGGTACAACAGTCATAAAATACAATTGCATAATTGCACGTGTAGGAAGGTACAATTGGTACCTTCCTACACATTCTGAAAGCAGTTTGCATAAAATAGTACACTGATAAATACTTTGCAAAAATATTTTAAAAGCCTTTGGTGAACTCCAGGAGAGGAGGCTGTAAGCTGGAGGGCTGGATCTCAGGTGTTTTAGGACACAGCTGGTAACCCCCATGAACTTTTAGGGGATGGGAACTGGCATGCTGGCGATATGCCAGGGTCCACTTCTGAAGAAAACTGGAAGTGACATTATGGGACGCTCGATGATCTATGAGAGCTCTATGCTAAAAACACAGGATTTTGCAAATTCTGGCACATCCCATGATGTTACTGGAGAACAGAGAAACTGGAGAAAACCAGAAGTAATAATAATAACTGCCCTTATATGCTGCTCTTCTAGACAGATGTGTGCCCCACTCAGAGTGATGAGCCAAGTCAGTGTTATTATCCCCAAAATACAGCTGGGGAGCTGGGGCTGAGAGGAGCGGCTGACCCAAGGGCACCTGCTGAGCTCATGGCAGTCATGGGATTCAAACCAGCAGAGTGCTGATTTGTAGCCCAACCACTTAACCACTATGTTAGTGTGCCGGTGCAATGCCGGTGCATGCCTCCATGCCCCTCCCCCATTTCTTTCCACTAGTGCTTCAGGAATCGGTGGGCAACAAAATTGGTTGCTGGGAGGTCTCTCACTATAATAGAAGACCTGGCAACCCTAGACAGATGTTCAACTGGGGCTGGATCCAGGCATCAAAAAAGGATACTGATCTTCTATTTCCATCCCATATGACTGCCTCTGTGATGGCAGTTGGAAGCCAGTGAACTCACTGTGTAGGTGCATGCACAGGCTGATTTTGATCTCAGCTCATGCCTTGAGAGGTTGTTTTCTTTCATTATGTTCAAATTGAGAACAGGTGTTTAGATTAGAGGTTCCCAATCTTGTTGAGCCTGCAGAGACTTTTGGCATTTGGGGTACATATAATGAGTGTTACCTGAAGAGTAGTCCAGTCCATGAAGGAAGAGAGCGGCTTCAAACATCCAGCATCCTCAGCCAAGAGAGCAAGAGGCTTAGGGCAACCTCAAGGGAGCAGCACTTCAGATCCAATAAGTGTGCACAGTTTGAATGGGGCCAGGGCACTGCTCTTATAGGGTAAAATGTGCCCTGAGGTGGGAAAGCCCACCTAGCCATTGGAACAAAAGGTCCCAATGGTCAGTTCCTGAGAATAACAAAGGTTTGATTACCTTGATTGCTAGCTGCTGGGGTGTGTGAAAGAGAATGCAAAGTCTCTCCTAGGACTGCACAAAAGGGGTAGTTCATTAATGGAGTTCACAGGAGCAAAGGTGATGAATTTAGTTGGAGAATGTACCTTCCCAAGAATGAATCATAAATACTTATGAATGCCAATTGATTTGCTCCTCAATCATGAGCAGGAGATCTCATCACAGAAGGTGGGAAAGGAATGTGCTAAGTGGGATGACTCTGCGAGACCTCTGTTGCTCTGGATTCCTTTCAGAGCTGGGGAGACTGTAAAACTAATCACCACTGGTCACTCTGCATTTACATGCAGCATTCCATTCATGCCTGGGTCTCTTGGGCAGGACTCAGCAACTGCTAGCTGGAATCCCCCAGTTTGCAGGCCAAACTGCCATTTTAATCCAGGGGCCTTATGATATATCATAAGCTGTTAAATAGCTATTAAAGATGGTGGAGGCTGGGCTCTCACATGAGCACCCCCCCCAAATGGCTGCCAGGGGCTTGGTGGGACCAATCACAAAATGACTGTCATGAAAGGTGGCTAGGTCCAATAACAAAACACTGGTTATTTCCACAAAATTTTAGGAGCATCTTCCTCTGATGGAGGCAGCTATCACCAAATGGATGCTTTCTAGGCTCTTTTGAACACCCCTTACTCCAATGAAATTGAGGAAAACCTGAACAAGTCCTTTACTTTAGGGAACAGATGCTTTAGAGAAAAGTAAGTGGGCACCAGAAACTCTAGGCATCTTATATTACCCTAAATGGGAGGTCTCCATGAGAGTTGGGGGATTAGCATTCAAGGATATGTAGTGAGAAGGGTAACTGGAATCTCCGCCAATGTATACCAGTATCGTTCCCTTAGACAACTCTCTGAAAGAACCAGGCGGGTGTTCAACAAGCACAGTTTTTATTAAGGGAGCAGTAAAAAAAAAAATTGCATAGAAAACCACACACAGCATACACACAAAACAGTGAAGAAATGGGAAAACAGTTTCAGGGAGAAGGAGGAGAGGTCTGTGGAGGAGCAGCTTAATGACCAGTGCTTCTTGGAAGAGAACATGCATCTGACGAAGAGAACTATGGTTCTTGAAAGCTTATGGTACAGAAAAGTTGGTTAGTCTTAAAGGTGCTACTGGACTCTTTGCTGTCATGGAAGAGGGCTCAGATGTAATCTGAAGGTTGTGTGTGTGGGTTCCAGACACACACACTGAGCACATGGCTGGACAGCCCAATTATATTGCAAAACATACCCTGGGGCAGGATTACGTTTTCTGCCCCCCAAACAATAGCTGAATAGCCCATTATACATGACCCCCACCAAGTGTTGACTCACCCCCCCAGGGAAGGCACAAGCTTGCTGGCCCTGTCTTCTGCCTCTGTGTGATTGCATGGCTGTCTGCAGAGTGCTACAACATGGAGGAAGTGGCCCATGTACACACCCTCCCCATGATCTTTCAGAATGTGCATGCGCTCCTTTCCACCGCACGACTGTATTTTGCAGACGACCAGGTGATGGTGCAGAGGCCAGGGTAGTGGACCCCATGTGCTTGAGCCCCCCTCCTTGTGAGTCAATGCACAAGGACGGGTCATCTGTGGTGGTGGGAAGTGCTGTCCAGTCATAGCTGACTTATGGCGACCGCTGTTGGGTTTTTCAAGGCAAGAGACTAGCAGAGGTGGTTTGCCCTAGCCTGCCTCTGCAATCCTGGTCTTCTTTGGAGGTCTCCCATCCAATTAAAAACCAAGGCTGACCCTGCTTAGTTTCTAAATTCTGATGAGATTGGGCTTGACTGGGCTATCCAGGTCAGGGTGAGCCATCTGCACTGGGCTATTATCACACCCTTTTGCAGACGTAGGGTGGAACACCTCAGGCTACCTAGTAAAATTGTGGTAGAGGCCAAATTTGAACCTGGATATCCCTGATCTCAAGTCCTTCTCGGAGGTACAACATTACCCCTGCCTGAGAGACTCTTGCTCATTTTCTACTCTGCATTTTGTCTCAGACTTTTGGAGAGAGGGTCATCTTCTAGCAAATATATTAGGAGATCTTTAGTATATTTATAATTTCATGAGGGAAGACCAGAGGCTGGGGAACTTTTGTTATACGTAAGAGAATTACAAACACAGTGAAATATAATGCTGTGCTTTCTACGGGGAAAAGTGTTAGATTAAAAGATTTTAGTCTGGGAATCTTTACCAGTGCTTCTCAGGGCCTTTCCCAAAGGGTTTCATTTATAAATCTCAGCATTGGCCACCAAATGTATCTTCCTATACACTGTTTCTTGTGACTGCTCTTTCTTTTGTTCTCTTTTATACTCCGGTTTCATGTTCTTGCCCTCATAATTGGTGGTGGTGGGGGGGAAGCAACATCTGAAAGGTGAGGCCTAAACCCTCATTTTATTTAAAGTTGTGCAGCCAGTCATTGTGGGGGCTTGATAAAGCATCCCTCAGTGCATTGTGCCTTGCTTAATATGTGAGTGTTCACCCACTACATTATGTACCATACTTGATTAACCATTGTTTCACACTGATGAAATAGCCTATTCCGTTCATGATTCAAATCCTCTTCATAATCCCTCCGCCCAATAAATCGTTCCTTTTCACTATATGTCTATAATTACTTCTTTCATGGAGTGCATAACCTAACACCTCTATACGTTGAGTGCGAAGGATCTGGAACCAGATTAAATAGAATGCTCACCTCCTGGGCCATTATTTCCGTCATTAGAATGCCGTTTATTCCTCCAGAGAACATTAACATTTGAAAATGTGTCAACTTGGGGATGAAATTTATCATGAAAGCGGACCACCTGCCAACTCATTAAAATACAACACTTCAATTTCCTGTTCTCCAGTATTAATCTAACATTTGACACTGTTCTGTCTCTCTGAGTAACTAGGTAGATGTAACCAAACACAGACACACACGCACAATTGTTTCTGTTCAGTTAGCGACAAGTCACTTGTGAAGGCCAAAGGACGTGATTTGGAGATGGGAAGAACAACATCTTCAACCAAGTAAACACAAAAAGCCAAATATAAAATAGGGGCATCCTTTGAAAAGAACCGTGCTGGAGATGTGCCTAGGTTGGGACTTCAGCTGTGCGTGCAGACAGGCATTGTTTAATGCTCCTCTCTCTACAGATTAACAAAAAAAACCCTATATATAAAAAAATCCTACTATATAGAAGCTGTTTTTTAAATCTTTTCTTCTCCCCTTTTTTATTTTAGTTTTCTTTCTTTCTTTCTTTCTTTCTTTCTTTCTTTCTTTCTTTCTTTCTTTCTTTCTTTCTTTCTTTCTTTCTTTCTTTCTTTCTTTCTTTCTTTCTTTCTTTCTTTCTTTCTTAAAATTTTAAAATTTTAAAATTTTAAAATGTTTTTTTATTGCATGTTTTATAAATGTGTAGGAAATTTTAAATAAAAGTTTATTTTTTAAAAAACGCTACATATAAGGAAGTTTAGGATTGTATCCTGAGATCTAGTTTTGTATGGATTGGCATTCAGTTATGCAATCTCTCTTGTACTGTTTGGAACAGAGATGCTTAATCACCCACCTGTTCAGACAGTGGCCTGCTTGCAACTTGCAGCCACTGGGGTTGAATGTTCAACACTCTAGTGCTGCTCACAAGTTGCAGTGAATTTACTATTTATTATTTATTTATTATTTCGATTTATAAACTGCCCATCCTCAAGGGCTCCGGGTGGTGAACAACAGTTAAAATCAATAAAAACAAGAAAACAATAATTCTAAAATCATCATACAATAATCAATAATAAAATAAATTAACGAAGAACATTAAAGTGCAATGGTGGGGAGAACCCCCCCCCCACCCCAAAGGTGGGAGGCCGACATGGCACCGCCCCCTTCAACCACCGAATGCCTGGCAGAACAGCTCTGTCTTACAGGCCCGGCGGAATGATAATATGTCTCACTGGGCACGGGTCTCCATTGACAGAGTGTTCCACCAGGCTGGGGCCAGGACTGAAAAGACCCTGGCCCTGGTTGAAGTGAAGTGGGTTTCCTTAGGGCTGGGGACCACCAGTAAACATTTATCCGCTGATCGAAGCTGTCTCCTGAAGATATGCCAGTCCCAACCCACAATCCATGTACAGTGTACACTTGATTTTTCTTTATATGTGGATTGAGTAATTCTCATGTTCCATTCAATGCATGAACATCTGAACATGTAATTTAGACACCACAATTTGTCCAGGTACTGGTCCTGGATTAATTTGTCAAGTGAACTTGCATTGGCTTTTTCTAACCAACAGATGTACAGGCATTCACTGTAACACATGAACAGGGCTACTGTTCATCTCTGTCTGAACTGCTCAACCATGTTTGGTTATGGACAAAAATTACTGTACAGGCACAATTCACAGGTACATATTGTTGTATGCAAACTAGCTTATCTGCTCCTCACCCCCCAAAGGATCCTGTGGCTAGCACACTGTCAAAACAAACTTTTCACAGTTTGAGAACAAATTTTCTAGTTAGGTGATATTGTCCCTTAAGGGAGCGTAACTTGGTTTTAGATATTGGCTAGATCCAGATAAAGGCCATTTCTACATGTCCTTATAGGGATGGCCCACTCACGGAATGCTGGCGGCTTTTCCCCAGGATTCCAGATGTCTCTGTTTGCAAAATGGTTGCAGGCTGTTTAGTTTCTCTTTTTTTGGCACCTTTTCTGAGACTGCGGGAAAGTGTGGTTTCCAAAAAACTGGAAACCAAGCAGCCTGCAACCGTTTTGCAAACGGAGACGTCTGGAATCCTGGGGGAAAGCTGCCAGCATTCTATGAGTGATCTGGCCCTATAAGGACATGCAAGAAAGGCCACATTCAGGCATGTTCATTTTCTGTGCTGCTTCATGGGAATTGTAGCCACCCCTCCCCCCCCGGTATCTGCTAAAATCTCATTTGAAAACAAGATTAATACAAAGAGGTTTGTCTCAGTGCACGTTTTGCTACATTGTACCTGGAACATACTGCCTGCACTGAAAACTAAAAGGAAAGGCAGCAAAGTTTGTGGATTAGAATATGTTTTGTGCATGCACATCTCTCTTGCATTGTGGTTTTTGAATAGGGTTGCCAACAGTCTGAAGAAAATTGTCCTGTTCCTTTAATACGGGCTTAATGCAGAATTCACAGATATCTTTGAGCCTATGGGCACCTTTGGAATTCTGACACAGGGTGGTGGGTGCAATAACAAAATGGCTGCCATAGGAGGTGGAGCCAATCATACACTGGCTGCCTTAAGAGGCAGAGCCAACCACAAAATATCAGGTTTTGAAGTTATGCATACTTCTCATAGTAACTCTTCAATATTTTAGGCAAAAGCTGGGTTTAACAGAACTTCTCTTAATTTGCACTGGTGTGGGATGTTGCTTCTGGTGAAAAGTGGAAGTGATGTCATGATGTAAGGGATGTCACACTAAGATTTGCCAAAAACTCTATGGCTGAGCTGTAGAGATTTGGTAAATCCTAGATCTTAGCCCCGCAATGTCATGATGTTGCTTTAGTTTTTGCCAGAAGTAATGTTGTGTGCTGATATGACACTAGTGTACCGATCCCTTCCTGCAAATTCTCTGGGGGGTGCCAGACCATGATCTACTACCCCGCAGGGACCCCCGATAGTAGCATGAGGGCAGGGAAGCAGAGGTTTGCAGCAGGAGGATGGAATTGTAAAAAAAATTTCCCTTCATTTATGAGTAATTTAGCACAGGATCCAATCTTATATTAACCATTTGGTATCTCATACTTAAACAAATCACTCATAAGAAATAGCAGCATGATTGCATCAGAGGCTGCTTCCACACACGTTGGATAATCCACTTTCAATACCCTTAGTGAACATTTGAAACTGATTTTCCATGTGTGGAACAAAAAATCCACTTCAAAAGGATTGCGAAAGTGCATTGAAAGTGCATTATTTAACGTGTGTGGAAATGGCCAGAGTGACATTACTTCCTCTATGTTATAGTGCAGAGAATTTCACAGCATGTAAAATAGGCCCTGGTCTTATCCTCTTTTTCAGTACTACATTCTTGGCATGCATATCTTATAATGTTGTTCAAGTGCCTTGAACCAACCGCCCCCCCCCCCAGATCAATATCTTCATTCTCCAAAAACATGAAACATTCTTTGAAAATTTCTATTGAACCTCAACTAGAAGTGAACAAAGAAAAAAATGTACATGACTGAAGGAAGAGAGGGAGATCATGCTATCTGCTGCTGAAGGAACTTGCAAGGGCCTGAGAGAAACCAGATGAGGCAGGTCTTCCTTCATCCACCCTGAAGGGAATGCAAGAAAGAAGCCCAGGCCAGAGAGTCCATACCATTGCCATCTTCTGGGCATGGAGTAAGGGTCACTGTGTGTGTGTGTGTGGGGGGGAGGTATTTGGGAATTTCCTGCATTTTGCAGGGGTTTGGACTAGATGACCCTCAAGGTCCCTCTCAACCCTGTGATTCTATGATTTGATTCTATGACTCTTGAGAGGACAGTCAGTGGTCTGAGGCCAATTCTGCTGTTTATTGTTTTATCTTTTCAAATTTTTGATTGTGAACTACTTTGGGTCTCTTGACAGAAAGGCAATATATAGGGATCCCATTCCCCAGGGTGGGGTGAGGGATCCCCTACAACAACAACAACAGCAGCAGCAGCAGCAGCAGCAGCAGCAACAACAACAACAACAACAACATTCAATTTATATACCGCCCTTCAGGACAACTTAACGCCCACTCAGAGCGGTTTACAAAGTATGTTATTATTATCCCCACAACAAACATCCCGTGAGGTGGGTAGGGCTGAGAGAGCTCCAGAGAGCTGTGATTAGCCCAAGGTCACGCAGCTGGCTTCCAGTGGAGGAGTGGGGAATCAAACCTGCCTCTCCAGATTAGAGTCCCACGCTCTTAACCACTACATCAAACTGGCTCTCTCCCAGCCTTTGCTCACCCCCTCTTACCTGGCTAGCGGGGGGGAGGAGATGCAGGGAATGGAGCCAGGAGCCGCACAGCGTACCCCAGATCTCCTCCTTGTTATGCCAGGAATGACCTCATTCTTGGCGTAACAAGGAAGGGAAGGCCTCTGCATGAGGCTGATTTGATAAAAATCAGCCCCACCCCCACCTGGGGGGCCTTCACTTCCTTATTGTGCCAGGAATGACATCATTCCCAGTGCGTGGTCAGTCGTCCAGTTGTGTGCCTCCCCCCAAACCGCAGTTCCCCAATTTGGGCTCTGGGGGACTTGGCAACTCTGTCAATATATAAAAGAAAGAAAGACCAAATTCCAAGTTTAGAGTAACTAAAATGACTGATGTGGTGGAACACTCAATAACCAGAACCAGGACAACTTGTGAGCATGTAAAACAACTTGGAATACATTTGGGGATTCTTCAGACATTCTTTTGAAGGGTCAGGAGATAGCAGTCAGGGATCAGATGAAGGCTAAAAACCAAGATGTCAACTCGTTGGTTTTTTTTTACACTTTTGTGGCGAAATTCATGTAACTCTTCCCACTTGCCCAAGACCCCAGAGAAAGAGATAGAGGAAGAGGATATATAACAACACACACACACAACCTTTATTGGCATGTCAGAGCAAAAGGAGATACATTAAAATTAGTTGATAGCTTCCCTGATACAAACTGCAGATTGAAGAAAACAAGCAACGTTGGAGGTTATAGAAAAGTTGTGGCCAGATAATAGTCGCTGGACCTTGACATTATCAGAAAGGCCGCACCATGAATAAAGAAGGGAGTTCAAAAATTTGTCTCGGATCTTAGAGTAAAATAGACAGTTTAGTAGAACATGAGAGACAGATTCAATGACACCCAGGCCACAGGGGCATTTTCTGAGTTCGTAAGGGGTCCCTTGACATCTACCATCGAAGATGGACAAAGGCAGTATGTTGAATCTGGCCAGCATTAGTGCCCTTCTTTGATGGGGATCAGTTAGAGAGCAAAAATAGGCAGCTAACTGGCCGGATGACAAAGGCAGTCCCAAGTGAATTGGGGAACAGGTTTTCCCAGCTTCAAGAGGATATATATAAGTACTTTGGTGCAAAGGTGGTGTTGCTCGGTCAATTCCAGTCAGAATTTGTGAACAGCAATCAGTACTCTTCATGAACAATAGCCTGTTCAAGAGTAATGAGCTGTGGGGAAAAAAAGTTTATTCTCATGAGCCCAGGGAAAATAAAGAGGAAGTAGGTGTGGTTGTGAAGATTCATAAGGAGTGGAATTCAGGGCAGGTATAGTTATTGTCATGGAGTTTCATTTAATGTTTTACTTGTGTTAGGTTAACCCAAAACAATAAAAGTATTTAGAAAAGTTTAACCCTCCCTTCCAGTCTAATCCTTCTCAATAAAAGCTCAGCACAGATTTCTAATTCTCGTTTGCTGCTTGATGAACACTGTAGGTGGTAGACTGATCGTGAAGGTCTACCTTCGTTTTGAGTTAGAATCCCACCCATGAAGCTACGGATAAAAAGCAGAGGAAATAGGATGTCAAGCAGGCAGAAGTTCAGTCAGAGAGGGCATGGGAATGAACAAGTCCACTTGCTACTCAAGAGAAGAAGGAACTGGGTGGGCTTTCTTCTCTGGCTTGAGGCCACAGTGACTCATAACTTATCTCACACATAGCTTAATATTTTACTTCCTTGGTTGGACCCTTTATGGCCGTTTCCACACGGCTTACCTTATTCTGCAAAACAGCGAAATCTTGTGCGAAATCTTGCGAGAAGACGCTGTTATCGTGTCTTCTTGCGCAATAACAGCGTCTTCTTGTGAGATTTCGCGCGAGATTTCGCTATTTTGCAGAATATGGTAAGCCGTGTGGAAACAGCCTGTCTATGTCTGCCAAGAGGACATTACCACACGGACCAGATTTAGCTCTCAAGCATTGATGAGGTATCACTTTAATGCTGGTAGAGAGTTGTCCAGCAAAGAGAAAAAAACGAGAAGGACTTGGCAGAAGGCGAGACTGATTTCACTTGTCACTCTACAGCTTTGCTGATGAGCTTTGCTGGCTCAATACCAGGGAAGAGAAGGAAACAGAAGAATATCTGGAAGGGTCTTGTGACATTATTCTTTCATAGCAACGGACACTATTGGGAGCAGTGGCAAACATCTTCAGCGCGGGAGAATGGCGTCGTGTAATGTGATAAGAAACGCAACAAAGGTTATCAGAGATATTATCACATCTATTTTTTGGACAAAGGGTCTTACTGTATAGCTAATTAAAACTTATTTCTGGAGGGTTTTTTTTTCTTTACCTGTTTCTATTTTGTGACTTTTCAGAACCTGGCTCGCAAAGCACTGGAGCGGAAACTTGGCTCACAATATTTTAAGACAAGCTTCTTCCAAAACCTCTTATCAAAAGCCTGTTTTCCAGGCTGTATGAAAGGCCAATGATGAAGCCATTTGCAGACAATTGCTGTCTGCCCATAAGGTCAGTTGCAAGGCAGAAAGCGCAAGAAGAAATTGTATTTCTGTTCTTTACATCCTTCTACGGTGGAAGCATTTAAACTTTGAGCATTCAGTCCACATCTGGACCCCAGAATGTCGCAGTTTACTTTTCCCCGTTGACCTTTACAAATGTTATTCTTTAACACAAGATGGTTTGCTAAAACTTTTTTTCTTAGGGCTGAACTGGATGTTGTATGCAGATGCATATGTAACATTATTGCAATAACCTTTCTTAAATAAGAAAAAAAATCTAGTTGTTCAATTTACTATCAGGATTAGTTCAGAGGAAAGGGAAAGGAAAGGCTGTTTGCCTGTACTTGCTTATACTTTATGTTGAACGTTCCTCTCCATGGACGCTTCCCATGCCCATGGATTACCGAAGACATACTGACCCTCACAAATAAATGTTTGGAGAAACTGGAAAGGAGAGGCAGTTTGGAGCTGGGAAGGCAAATACTTGCATCTCTGCTCACAAATGACATGAGGTCTCTGCCACCAAACCACCATAACACAGAATGATACAATGTGCTAAAACCACAAAATCCAGTTCTTAAAATAAAACATTGACTGAAATGTAATTTTCTAAAAATTTCCACTGTTCTCTGTTAATCTAACACAAGCAAAAAATTAAATACTGAGAACCTAGCACAAGCAAAAAGTTAAATGGGAACACAAGATAATAATTATGTAGGCAGAGCTCACCCTTTAAAATATATCTGTGTCTGCTATGAATTTTACTTGGAAGGGAGTTCTTCTGATTTCCATGAGGTTTGCTCTCAAGTAGACATGGGCACAAATCAAAATACGAATCAAATTTCGTGATGAAAAGGGCTGATTCGTGTATCATGAAAATGCATTTCGTGGGGCCACGTTTCTCACGAAATCCATGACTTTTGGGGCTGATTTGTTCAATTCATGAATGCTTCATGATGCCAGACAGGCTGGCGCCGATCCATATATTCCCTAGGCAACATAGGCCCGAAATGTCTGCAGACTTTTTGTTGCTGTGGAAACCCCAATCTTAGCCCACATAACCTTGATAGGCAGCTCTCCCTGTCAACCTGAGCACTCCCATTCTGTTCTATGAGAGCAATGAGCAGGGGGGAGATGGGCCTTCTGTAGCCATGGGAACACCAGTCGCATCTCTCCAAACCCTGTTAGACAGGTCTGTCTGCCAACCAGAGAGCTCCTGTTCTGCTGTATGTGAGCGTTTCTTATATAAGGCACAGCTCTGCACCTCCTGCTTTCAGTTCCAGTAGACAGAGGGAGAGGGAGGAGTTGTTGCTGGAATTTGGAGTGAGAAAGAGTGGATTTGGGAGCTTTTGGCTGGATTTGCTGCTGCTTCAAAAGAGACGGAAAAGACTCTCTTATTTTCTGCTCTTTTCCTTGCTGGGAAGGTTGTTGAGTGAGGGAGCCTTTGAAGTCTCCCTGCAAGTTTGGCATCTCTGGGTATGAACGGAGCCATTATAGGGATCTGACAAATCATGAACCTAATGAATCATTTGGTGAAAAGGGACAATTTCCTGAAAGTTCATGGTTCATGGTTCGTAGAACGTGATGAACCATGAAACTTAGGGTTCCCCCCCCTGTTTTGTGCCCATCTTTACTCTCAAGTAATTCGATTTCTGCTTTAAAGACAGAGAAATAGAAAACAGCTCTACCTCACAAATGACAATGTATCTTCATGTGCCTCAAAATATTGAAAATTATTATCAGAAATTCTCAACTTGGAGTTGATAAGTTACCCAGGTTCCAGTTGAACATTGTGTTTGGCAGTTTTCAAATCCACAACTGTTCAAAGTAAGGATTAACCCACAGTGATTGTTCCTGGGAGAACCTTTCCTTGCTTATGGCCGATTCCGCGTGGCTTACCTGAAGCCGGGACGTTGCGAAACACGCCGGAAAAAACGCTGAAGATCGTGTTTTCTCGCGCTAGTTTAGCGCAATATCATGCAAAACTCGCATGAGAAAACGCGATCTTCCATGTTTTTTCTGGCATGTTTTGCAATGTCCCAGCTAAAGGTAAGCTGTGCAGAATCGGCCTATGAGAGGAAACTGTGGCGGAATCCAGAAATGACTACAAAAATAGATGTGCTATTTTTGTTTCTCCTTGTGCCTCCATGTCAGTGGCCAGGACGCTGATCTACAGAAAAATAGTCTCATAACTGGATTCTTTGGAATGTTTGTCCACCTTCAGTTCACGAGCTGATGGCTCGTTCATTTGGTTCCTCTCTAAATTGCAAAAGCAATAAACTTTTTTCCTCTGCCAAGTCCTTGATTTCAGATAATTGCTCGCCACGATGGCAGAAACAAGACCAAAGAGAAAAGAAACTTCAAAAATCATAATGAGGACGCCAACTTGAACTTTATGCTCTGGGTCTGGCAACAACATGTGATGTTACTTAATATCTATGCTACAGTCCTCCGGCACAATCAAACGAATCAAGAGTGGAATTTCCTTTCATTTATCATCCAGCTATTAAGGCTGACCAGAGCATAGAAACCTTCCCAGGGTCTGGTGTTGTGAATTCACTGGAAGCAAGCTCCAGGAGTTTCCCCGGTCAAGACTAAAAAAAATGGAATCCCTTGAAAGAGCGCAACAATAACAAATAAGTATAAAAGGGCTGACCTTTCATGTAAAAGCCTCATTCCAAGCCCACGATGATCTCTTCAATCCTGGACTGAGCTTGCCCTTCTGAAACTGTTACAGAGATGGGTCCCCATGGATCTGGCTGGTGGCAAATGTTTCAGAGTTTGCTGTTGTTAATATAGAGTGAACCCTCTGCGAGGTACCCAGCTGAAGTCTTTAGCCTATTAGGGAAAAGTGTGTCCTGTGTGAGTCAATTTTAGGGCTGCAAGTTGCCTTCCCATGGCAGGCAACTTCCCGTCCTGGCCTGCTCTCAGGCAATCGAGTAGTGGGAGAAAACAGCGGTGGGAATGATGTTGCAGAAAGGGTGACATCACTTCTGGGTGGTCGCTTGATGGTGATAGTGCCACATCGGCAATGCCCCCCTCCCCAAATAGAAAAGAGTCCAGTCGCACCTTTAAGACTAACCAACTTTACTGTAGCATAAGCTTTCGAGAACCACAGTTCTCTTCGTCATCTGATGAAGAGAACTGTGGTTCTTGAAAGCTTATGCTACAGTAAAGTTGGTTAGTCTTAAAGGTGCGACTGGACTCTTTTCTATTTTGCTGCTGCAGACTAACACGGCTAACTCCTCTGGCTCCCCCCCCCCAAACTCCCCGCCCCAAGCTTTTAGGCTTGCTGGCACAGGGCTGGTGTCCCTGGGCCTGGACAGAAGAAAATAAGCTTGGATTGGAAGTAATGTACTGCTATAACCCCTGTGCCTTGCTAGAGCATAAAAACGTGGCAGGAGCACTGGGGTGGGGGAGCAAAGAGATAGGCTAGGCAACATGCCCATCACCACACTTATGGGAGGTTTATTTACTTACTTACTTCATTTATACCCCATTTCCTCTCCGTATGGGACCCAAAGTGGCTTATATCATTCTCCCCCCCTACATTTTATCTTCCCAACAACCCTGTGAGGTAGGCTAGGCTGAGTGTTTGTGACTGGGTCAAGATCACCTGCAAGCTTCCATGGCTGAGTGGGGATTTGAACCTGGGTCTCTCAGATCCTAATCGGACACTCTAATCACAACACCACACTGGTTTTTCTCCAAACTAAACATTCCCAAGGCCCTCAGCCTTTCCTCGTAGGGCTCAGTCTCCAGACCCCTGATCATCTTCCTCACTCTCTTCTGCACCCTCTCCATTTTGTCCACATCCTTTTTGAAGCGAGGCCTCCAGAACTGCACACAGTACTCCAGGTGCGGCCTGACAAGAGGGACTATGACCTCCTGCGATTTCGATGCAATGATCCTTTTGATACAACCCAAGACTGCCTTTTTTGCCACCGCATCACACTGACTGCTCATATTTAGTTTACAGTCCGCTCTTACCCCAAGATCTCTTTCGCATACACTACTACCCAGAAGTGTATCCCCCCATCCTGTATTTGTGCTTCACATTTTTGTGTCCCAGATATAGTACTGTACACTTATCTAAGTTGAATTGCATCCTGTTCACAACCGCCCACTTCTCCAGAGTATTCAGGTCTTGTTGAATTTTAACTCTATCTTCTTGGGTGTTTGTCACTCCTCCCAGTTTGGGATCATCAACAAATTTAATGAGTAGCCCATTTACCCCTTCCTCCAGATCATTGATAAAAATATTGAAAAGTACCAGGCCCAAAACCGAGCCCTGCAGCACCCCACTGGACACCTCCCTCCAATCTGATGAAACGTCATTGACCACCACTCTTTGGGTGCAGTCCTCTAACCAGTTCCCTATCCACCGAATTGTCCTATAGTCCAGTCTGCAGTCTTCCAGTTTACCTGTTAGAATGTCATGGGGAACCTTTCCTTTCCTTTCCTTTCCTTTCCTTTCCTTTCCTTTCCTTTCCTTTCCTTTCCTTTCCTTTCCTTTCCTTTCCTTTCCTTTCCTTTCCTTTCCTTTCCTTTCCTGGTACAGCTGCTTTGGCCATAGCCTTAAGCCTGATCCTACATTAACAAACAGACAAAGACTAGAATACTAAAACTACTCTTGCCAATATAGTGAAAAAAGAATCTCACTCCAATCACAAAAATTTCCTAATTTTAGGCTGGTTTACTAAAAGGTAAGATGCCAGTGACCTGGTTATGTATGGGTCCTTATCTTGTAAAAGAAAAGAAAGGCTCTGATTAATATTTGTGAGCTCATTCTTCTCAAGTATCCGAGTAATCCATCTTTGTCTCTCCTCACTGAAATTTGGGAGTTCAATTACTAGGTGAGCCAAGGTCTCTTCCCTGTATTACAGAAACATTTACGTTCTGAAAAGGGAATTTTCAAAAAGCAACCTTTCCTTTCTGGGGTTAGTACAGTGTTCAATCTAGTAGCCAAGAGAATATCTCGATATCAAGGTATTGTCATGGACTTTATTGTTCTTTACTAGGTGTTCAATGGTCTCAACTGATACAGGTGGCCGGGTTTCCAGTTCCCCGATCTCAACCAAATTTTCTTCTTCTCTCTTACTTGTTGTGTCTCCTTCACATAGACGACTAAAGAAAGTAAACCATACATCCAAGGAGATGCAAAAGGGGATAAATGAAACATTCTTACTACTGTTGTTTACAATACACCAAAACTGCCTGTTGTTTCTATAATGAGTAGCAGATATCAAAGCTCAATTTTTTCATCAAAGTTACCCTTTTCTTATAGATTACTAGTCTTTTCCATCTCTCCTTAGCCATCTTAAGCCTGGTTAAAGTATTTTCTGTTCAGTCTAAACTCCTTGTGATAGGCTCTCACTTTTCTTAGGAGGATCCAGCATTCATAATCATACCAATCATTCTTCCTTTGCTTTGATCGATTAAAGCAAGGTAGCTGGTGTACAGATTTACAAAGATCTATTATCTGACTCAAAGGATCGTAATAAGATGTCACATTGACCACTGAGGCACATTTATTGTGCAAGAGGCGACATGCTTGTGAATGGATCATTAAGCCAATTTCTTGTTATATCAGTGGTGTCCATTTCCTTATTTTTATACTCTGCTTGATCTTCTCTAAGTACGCAGATGGAGATGGTAGCTTAACTTCTTGTTCATCTACAGTTAGAATTAGCATAAGGGGGAGATGGTCACCACCAAGAAAGTTACCCACTTTAAAATCGCAGATCCTAGCACCTCTTTCGGTACCAGGCAGTAATCTACTGTACTGGCACCTTTATGGGTAAAACAAGTAAGCACACCTTCAGGATCCACCAATTTATCATGGGGAAACTTATCAAAAGCTTTGCTGAAATCCAGGTAAATCACGTCGGCAGAGTTCCCACAATCCAGTAAGCTCGTCACTCGATCAAAGAAGGAAACCAGAAAAGATCTGTTGGGGACAAAACCATGTTGACTTCCCCGGATCACTAAACGGTCCTTCAGATACTTACAGATAAATCCCTTTAAAATCTGCTCTAATATCTTCCCAGCAACAGAAGTCAGACTGACTGGCCTGTAGTTTCCCAGGTCATCCTTCTTCCCTTTCTTAAAGATTGGGATAACATTCGCTCTTCTCCAATCTTGTGGCACATCCCCAGTCCTCCAGGAGGCCTTGAAGATGATGGACAGAGGCTCTGCAAGTTCTCTAGAAAGTTCTTTGAGCACTTTTGGGTGCACACCATCTGGCCCAGGGGATTTGTATTTGTCCAGTGCAGCCAGGTGCCTCTCCACAACCTCTCTGTCAATGTCAACTAGCCACCCAGGTGTCCTGTCATGTCTACTACCATCTCTAGATGGGCTGGAGTTCTTCAGGGAGAAAACAGAGGCAAAAAAGTTATTAAGCCTGTCTGCTTTTTCTCTGTCCTCTATCAGAGTTTCTCCTTCCACTCCCAACAGCAGTCCAATTGCCTCTTTTACTTTGCATTTGCTTCTCACATATCTGTAAACGTTTTTCTTATTGTAGCGAGCCCCCCTGGCCAGACCCAGCTCATATTGAGCTTTGGCTTCTCTGACGGCTGATCTGCAGTACCTAGTAACCCCCATATAGTCCTCTTTAGAGCTCTGTCCTTCTCTCCATTTCCTGGACTTTTCCTTTTTCTCCCTTAGCTTATTCTGGAGCTCTCTGTTCATCCATATCAGTTTCTTGGAGCCCTTACTATGTTTCAATCTTGCTGGAATAGTGAGGGCTTGAGCTTGCAAAATCTCATGTTTGAGAAGAGCCCACCCTTCACTCGCTCCTTTCCCTTCCAGCACACTCCCCCAGGGAATGACTCTCATCAAGCCTCTGAGTTCATTGAAGTCTGCCCTACGAAAATCTAACCTACGAGTCTGGCTACGAACTTCCTTGGCCCCCCACAGCAACTGGAATTCAAGGAGGACATGGTCACTTCCACTTCACACCATCTACCAATTCCTGTTGGTTAATATTAAGTCTAGTATGGCTGAGCCCTTTGTAGCTTCCTCTACCATTTGAAAAAGGAAGTTATCGGCCAGGCAGATATACTCCGACTTAAAAAAAAAATCCACTTTGTGGTAGGCTGTTTTCCCCATGCATACTCTTTAGTCTATTTTTGGTGTTCCACTCTTTCCCCTCTCTCCCACCCCCTGCCAGCCCACTGCATTGTGATTGGCTTCTCTTGTCTAGCCAGCCACACCCTCTCCCCTCCTTTCCATTCTTCCACACTCCCATCTTTCCTCTTTTTAAAAGTTATTTTAAAGATTATTTTTTTGTCCAGTGCAGGATTGATGAATTGCTGATTTGAAAGCAGGCAGGGAGAAGTTCCCAGTTTAGTGTAGTGGTTAAGAGTGTGGGACTCTAATCTGGAGAACCGGATTTGATTCCCGACTCCTCCACTTGAATCCAGCTGGGTGACCTTGGGTCAGTCACAGCTTCTCGGAGCTCTCTCAGCCCCACCCACCTCACAGGGTGTTTTGTTCTGGGGATAATAATGACATACTTTGTAAACCGCTCTGAGTGGGCATTAAGTTGTCCTGAAGGGCGGTATATAAATCAAATGTTGTTGTTGTTGTTGTTATTATTCAAATTATCTGAAACACAATCAACAATAAATAGAAGTCACATATTATTATTGCTTGGCCTTGCTAAGCTGATACAGATTTCCACCGGAGACCTAAATATCAACCAGATATCGGCGTAATATGTACGCTGTTCCAAGTAGCGCCGTCTTTTGCAGTTCTGTTGGTGTTATGTCAGAAAGATGCAGTTTTCCCATATGAATTGCAAAGTTTTTAGAGATGGTTCAAAGTGCCCTGTTGCACTCTTCTTCCATAGTCGGGTGGTTTCTGTTGCCAGATCTCTGTATTTAATCATTTTTTCTTGTTCTTTTTCTTCAACTCTGGCATCCCCAGGAATTGCAATGTCGATTATCCAGACTTTTCGATTTTCCACGACTGTTACGTCTGGTGTATTATGTTCAAGGTGCCGATCAGTTTGAATTCTGAAATCCCACAAGATCTTGACTTGTTTATTTTCTAGCACCTTTTCCACCTGATGTTCCCATGAATTCTTTGATACTGGCAAGTTACATTTTTTACACAATGACCGATGAATCAGCTTTGCGACCCTGTCACGTCTAGCTTTGAGGTCCGTCTGTGCAGTTTTGCTGCATTCAGAGATAAGGTGGGACACAGTTTCCTCTTTTTCCTGACAAAGTCGACATTTTGGATTTTCACTGATTTTCTGAATTTTGGTTTTCATAACATTAGTTTGCAATGCTTGTTCTTGTGCTGCGAAGATCAGACCTTCAGTTTCTTTCTTGATTGTACCCATCTTCAACCATGCCCAAGTTAGGCTATTGCCACCTTTTCCTTCAATAGTTGTTGTTGTTGTTGTTGTTATTGCTTTGGCACTGGTGAGAATATTGTATGGGAGCTAAATATCTGGTATCAAAAATAATCGAGTTTTATACTCTCTTTTTATCTCATGGTGGAGAAACAGATGTTTGGGGCAACAGAGAAGGAGGCAGAAATGGAGGTTTGCCAGTGATTCATCACTGCTCGGATGAGAGGTGCGAACAGCCACATACATGGGGCTTCCATGCCTTTTGGCTTCAATTCAGGGAAAGCGAGGAGTCACGTCTCTGGTGCAGAAGGGGTTTAGCTATCTTTTCCTCTAAGTTCCACCATTTAGTACCTGGCTGAAAGCAAAACTGAGAAAGATTTTTTATCGGTTTTATCCGAAACATAAGTAATCAAACTATTCCCCCACCCCCACTCCCACTTTATATCCAAACTATCCATGTTTGCATTCAAAGCTACACGAACTGCTTGACTATTGCTTGCTCTGTTCAGAAAAGTGCATAAACAATTCACATGTTTGTTTATTATTTGAGTGGAAACTATGTCTCCCAACACAGCCTAGACACACACTAGGAGATCTGGGGGGCAGTGCCTTGGGGGGGGGGGTGGAATTTAGGAAGGACATGAGGTCACTTTTGGATGACACTCTAGGAATTTCCCTTCATCTTGAGGCTGGGATAAATTCCTAGAACATCAGGAAGGAGGCCATCTTTTCTTCCTGCTCCTCAATTTCTCAAAGGTGGGAGATTGGAGCTGGAGGCAGGGAATTCCTCATCAGGGCCCTTTTCACACTGCTTACCGGGACTCGCAACAACACGGAACATCATGCTACAAACGCGGAAAATCGTGTTTTCTCTCGTGAGATTTGCACGATTTTCAGCGTTTGTAGCATGATGTTCCGCATCATTGCGAATCCCCGTAAGCAGTGTGAACAGGGCCCAGGTCTGGATAACTGGGAAGCCTAAAGGGAACAGTCTTGGTATGTAGTCTTAGCCTCTATGTTCTGTTTGTTGGCCGTCCAGAGCAACTGCTGTGTGAAATAGGATGCTGGACTAGATAGACCCCTAGGCCGTTTTCATACCCAGATTTCTTTGGGAAAGCCGCAACAACGAAAGGGGAATAACACCAGCTTAGAACTGTTGTGCAGATATGTTATTTTGATGGTGCGGGCGAGTCACATTGTTTTCTTACATCACCTAAGCAACAGTCAGTGTTACTTTCTATCTCCTATCATTTGTCTTAAATATTTGGTGAGTAACACAAAGGCCCGTGAACTGAACTAAAATCAAAGTAAATACAAAGAAACCTATGCTTTAAAAGGGGGAGAGAAGAAACCTGCAGTGTGGGAATCTGAAATCAAAAGGGTCACAAAGTCATGTTTAGGAGAAATGGATGACCTCAGCGGCAAGGCTAAAGAGAAAACAATCCCCCCCATATTTCCTTGGAAACTCTTGCATTACAAGCGAACCTAATTTTTTTTGATCTTTAATTGTACTTGTTAGGTGCCCGTCATTTGCAGACTTCCTGTGATTTTTTTGACATAATTGCAAGCTCAAAGAGCATTATGCAAGGCGAAGCCATAATTAATGTGGGAGTCTGTGTGTGAGAGGTGATGGGAGCAGTGGATTGATGAGGAAACAATGATTTCTCGAGACAGAAAATCAGCCCAAAAAGAAAAGCACAGGTTAGAAAATAAGCTTGCCTTTTCATACATCATTTAATTAGGTATGCAAGAGCAACACTGGGATGTTCCATGATTTCTGTGTTCTACCACCGATTTTCTCTGTTATCTCAGTCTTAGACTAAGAATGTTTTGATTGTCAGAATTAAAGACACATTCAGACATCTCAAAAAAAAATTCCTGGCTTGTCTGTGATAAAACACAAACTCATTGTTGCATCTGCCGCCCTCTCCTTCCTTATATGGTGAAAGATTTGTGGTGACATCAAGGATTACCAGGGCTTTTTTTCTGGGAAAAGAGGTGGGGGAACTCAGTGGGTTGCCCTCAGAGAAAATGGTCACATGGCTGGTGGCCCCGCCCCCTGATCTCCAGACAGAGGGGAGTTGAGATTGCCTTCCGTGCCAAGTGGCATGGAGGGCAATCTCAACTCCCCTCTGTCTGGAGATCAGGGGGCGGGGCCACCAGCCATGTGACCATTTTCAAGAGGTTCCGGAACTCCATTCCACTGCGTTCCTGCTGAAAAAAAGCCCTGAGGATTACCAACTTCAAGGTGCCACCTGGAGATCTGGAATTACAACTGCTTGGAGGAAATGGCAGCTTTGCAGGGTGGACTCTAAAGAAACACATTCCCAGTGAATGTCGTCTGCTCCCCAAGCTCCACCTGCCCCATGCACCTCCCCCAAATCTCCAGGAATTTCCCAGGCCAGAGTTGACAACATAGTGACACCTGAATGAAGACATTGGGACAAAATGGAGTCTATTTCTACTGCACAGCCTGGGATTCCACGTTGTGGTTTAATTCCTTCTTCGAGCCTAGCTGTGTGGGGGAAGAAATGTCACCCCAAATTAGAGCTTGATTTAAAGATACCAAACAAGGACTCCTACAGTCACACTCCATGTGAAAGGGGGATTGAGGTGTTTGTGTGTGCAAGTATGACAAGCAGCTGCTTTCATGCCTGTCATAGATAAACAGGTTGGTTGTGATACCTGTACATAGTCTACACAATAGAAAGTGGCCTAGGTGGTCCTTTGGAAACATGCATTGCAGCATGTATTAGACTTTAGAATTAAACTATGCAACTTACGAAGAATATTGTTTTAATGCAGCGCTTTCTTGAGAAAGATCCCTGAAATGAGGTAGCAAGCGAGATGACTCCTTGTCAGGAGGGACTACCAGGACGTTTTCTTCAGTGCAAGAAAGGTATCTTTTCCCCTGAAAGAAAGAAGATATTAAAGAGTATTAGCAACTTTCACATATTTTCTGCACTTGAACACTTTATTGGACTTAACCAGTATGGTTTTCATAATCAGGATTGTGTGGTTTGATTGAACGTAACTGTATGATTCTTTGATTGTACATAATTTTTATTATTCCTTGACAATATAGTTCTCACAGTATTGCACTTGTCACTTTATAAAAGTATTGGCAGGATGATGATATACAATACTCTTTCTACGGTGGTTGTGTTTTTGAGATTGTAATTTAGTAGCTGCAAGAGGTAATTCGGATCCAGGGCACAGTGAGGAAAAGGGTCTCAGTCATTCCCTTTTGTATCATTTTCCCAACTCTTCTGCTGTTGCTTCCTTTTTTTGGCCCTGCATCATAAAGTTGCCTTTTCCTGAGCCAAACGGTTGGTCAATTATGACCTTCCTGTTGGGAATATATATCTAGTTTAGTTTAGTAACTTAGCAGAGTAACATAGCAGAGTAACAGCAGAGTTATTTAGTCAGAAGCGTTTTAACCCCTAAAACGTGCATTAATTAATTAATTAATTTTCAGACAAAATCATAGAAAGATAGAACTTACAGTTTATTGCAGCAGATTTCTTCCATAGCAATGTCTTCTGGTAATAAGAAGGGAAAGATCCTAATCTAAAGAGTTACATTCCCTATCCTAATGCCATGGCCTGAAAAAGTAAGCAGCGAGGCTGTAGATGTGTGTTTGTGGACCAAAAGAAGCTCCATAGTGGAGCATGGAGGATTTTCAAGAGGAAGAATGTAAATCCTCCATGCTCCACTATGTGGAGAGAGAGAGATTTCCCAAGAAGCACACAGGCAAGAGAGGAGGAGTCAGTAGGCATTCCCACCACCTTAGACAAGAGAGTGGCAGATTGCTAGACTCAGGGCTTTTTTTCAGCTGCAACGCAGGGGAACGGAGTTCCAGAACCTCTTGAAAATGGTCACATGGCTGGTGGCTCCGCCCCCTGATCTCCTCTGAGCGGCACGGAGGGCAATCTCAACTCCCCTCTGTCTGGAGATCGGGGCGGGGCCACCAGCCATGTGACCATTTCTCCGAGGGCAACCCACTGAGTTCCACCACCTCTTTTCCCAGAAAAAAAGCCCTGGCTAGACTTATACATTACGTTCAAAGAGATATGCAGCACCCCCCAGAGTCCAAAGGCAGGCTGAGTCACCTATTCCGACACTTCCCTCGCCCTTAAACTACAGAAATGGCACCCATGATGTTTTTAAATTTCAAAAATAACTAAGGAGTTTATTTACATTAATGGGGAAAAGTTAGGTGAAGTCAGGCATTGAAGCTCTTTGAGGTACAATTCAACATATATACATCTAGATCATTGAGGTAACATTTAGGACATGCCCAGACTTCAGTTTTTAGGCTCTTCACTGTAACTTAAGGCTTCTGTTGTTAGGCTTTGTTGTTAGGCTTTGTTTCACTTGAGCATACTTTCTTTTTAGTATTCTCCTTCACTTCTGGGGTGAGGAAGGCGGGTATCCTCTTTTTAGTAGCCCAAGCCCTCTCTCTGCACACATCAGTGCTTTCCTTCAGTCCTCTACTTAATCTGGAAGTCTCCTCGGGCAGTTATCCACCACACCCGACCAGGGATTTCTCCTCTCTCTCAAGCTATCTCCCTGTTTCAATGGGAGGGGACCATTTTCTCTCTTTTAGAAGATCTCCCCCTTTCCTTTCGGTCCTTTTGAGAGTCTGCAATTACTACCCAATCCTACCGCCGACTTTCCCAGTTCTTCTACCCAGGGGTCATTTCGTAGAAAAAGAGCCAGAGGAACTCATTAGCATAATTCATTAGCATAACTCATTAGCATATGCCATGCCCCTTTACATCACCAGAAGTGTGTCATTAGCATAACTGATTTGCATATGCCACACCCCCTGCCATCACCTATCCTGGCTGTTTTGGACCCAATCCTGGCCGTTCGGGGCTGAAATTGGGCCCAAAATGGCAAAAAGGGGCTGAAAATGGCCGAAAAGGGGCCCAAAATGGTCAGGATCAGGCCGCTGCTGAGTGGGAGTGTGATCCTCCACCCGTGTGATCCTCCACCCCAATCCAGGCTGAAATGGGCCCAAAATGGCCGAGAGTCAGGTGGGCAGGGCCACCTGACATGTGACCTCTTTGGGGAACTGCCAGAACTGTGTTCCGGTGCGTTCCCCCTCTAAATGAGCCCTGCTTCTACCAGTGTTGAAACTGCTTTCCCTGAGGACTCCCTCTCTCAATTCTTTCACACACACTGATCTCTCAGTCTCTGCCAGGACTCAAAACCCTCCTCTCTCAGCTCAACTACCCAAACGGATGACTAGGGGTAGCCTGCCACTCAAACCTCTCTGACTTTGAGAGGGATTAATTCTTAACAGTTCTGCAAATATGTGTGTTCAGCCCTTCCAGTCTTTATTTTAACATGCAGACTGTCATATCCATCAAATTCAGTATTGTCGACTCTGACTGACAGGCCCATCCAGGGTCTCGGGATGAGATTTTTCACATTACTTCCTACCCGATATTTTTAACTGAGGATGCCGTGGATTGAACCTGGGATCTTCTGAATGCCAAGCAGATGTTCTTCCATTGGACCATTCTCTCTCCCCATCCTCTCCTGTTTTTCTTAGAGGGTCTGCTTGTACATACAAAAAGCTGATGGAGATCACAGGAACTGCTCACTCACATTCAGGGCTTTTTTTCTGGGAAAAGAGGTGGTGGAACTCAGTGGTAGAACTCAGGACCGCACTTTGGGTCAGCTGGAACAAGGGGGGAGTTTTTTTAAAGTTCAAATTGCCCTCGGCTAAAATGGTCACATGGCCGGTGGCCCCACCCCTTGATCTCCAGACAGGAGGGAGTTTAGATTGCCCTCTGCGCCATGGCGCAGAGGGCAATCTAAACTCCCTCCTGTCTGGAGATCAGGGGGTGGGGCCACCGGCCATATGACCATTTTCAAGAGGTGCTGGAACTCCGTTCCACCACGTTCCTGCTGAAAAAGAGCCCTGCTAATGTTCCTGCAGTTCCTCATCTTCCCAGTTTGGAAAAACTCAAAGAGATTTACATAGTAGAGATGTAAGAGATCATTTGGAAAGCAAAATAACCGTAGCAAGTAAAGCCAGGTCTCCACGTCTTACGTGCATTTGTGCTAAACATCAGATTCAACCAATTTCAGTTAGGGTTGCTAGAACTTCTCTTAATTCCTCTTTACTCACTTTCTCCTTGAAATCCAATAACCCCTTTCTCTTCTTTTTAGGAATGTGTAGCCTGCTTCTAATCAATTCCTTTTTGATCAAAGAGAAAGTTGAAGAGGGGCAGGAAGGGACATTATGCAAAATTTCAGAATTTTACTCTGCAAATATCCAGAAAATGTCTTCTCGAGCCTTCCTATATTCCTACTCGCCCAACCCTCAATTGAGAAGAGAGCATGGATTACAGCCTTTAAGTTGTTCTTGAACAAGGAAATTTACAAGGACAATTCAGGGAAAGTAGGTTTTGCACACTTGATCCCGCAGGATACCTATAAGAGTAGCCGAACTAATTTAATTAACCAGAAACTAAAAATTCTGGATATTGATATAACATCTTTACAGTCAAATGAGGCCCTAAGAGTTATAAAATTAAAACTAAAGGATCTCGATTACAGCAGTACTCTACAGAGAGCCAGGCGTACATGTTCGGGCTTATCCCTGGGACTTTCACCCCCAGAGTCTATTCCATCTTATTGCTATTTTTTAAAGATTCCAGCTCAACGCAGAGCCTTCACATTGGCTAGACTTAACTCCTTCCCCTCTAAAGTGCTTTCTGGTCGTTTCTCTGGACTCCCTTATTCTGAACGAGTTTGTGACTGTGGACAAGGAAAGTTAGAGACCTTGGATCATATAATAGTTTTTTGCCCTAAGTGGAGTAAGGAAAGAGAGAGATTTATTATTCCTATTATGTTAAAAGAAAAGCTTCCCTTCCTTCCTTGGGCAATCTCAGTGCTACTGTCTGATAACTTTCCTGACAATCAAACCTCTGCTATAGTGGCTTCCTTTTTAGCCACGGTGATAAAGAAACAAAATCTTCATGAGCTTAGATAGTTTAAAGTGATAATGACGAGTTATGTCTGTGTGAATTGGGTCTGTTCAAGTGTACAGTTCATATTTTGTTGGTGTTTGTATGGCTTATGGCTTCGGCCGGAAAAGCAATAAATAAATATATATATATTCCTACTACAGCACCACCCTGGGGTGTAGAAATGAAAAAGAAATCCTGCTCTTAAAAGAGAAAAAAGAGAATAAGAGGAATCAATGGCTGTATCTACAAATGTGAATTTTGGAAAAAGAAATTCCCCACCTCGTAGCAACCCTAATTTGGATTGGTGATTTATGTGGGCCACTAAGATTATGGAACCCTAACTATGATCAAGTGGAGGCAGAATATAGCCTGGAGGTGAAGGTGGACTGTAGGAGGATAAGAGCTACCCTTCTGGATCAGATTTCAGCTTTGCATAGTTCTCCATTTGGTTCCCAACTGTGGCCAGACGCATGCTTCTATGGAGTTGATATGCAAAGAATGAAGACAACAGCTTTCCTTGTTTTCCATTCCCAGCACATGACACATTGCTACTAAATATGCAGATTCTATTTAGCAATCTTTTCTGTTTCTAATAGTAAACTGGTTAACCCCTGTGTCAATGAGGACTGCAAAACCAGGATACCCACAATAACAGCAGAGTTCTTTAAAAACATGTAGGATTTCCCATGAATACTGAAAAAAATGACTGTCAATTAATAGAATTTTTTTGGAATAAAGCCTGATGAGGAATAAGTATTCCCCTGAAGAGGCAGAATGTTAAGATCAGGTAAGAGTCCATTAAGGTAAAAAAGGGAAGGGAGGCAATAGATAATCTAGAGAACCCTGGTCGAAGAGATATGTGCAAGTATATGCCCCAATTATTTTTCCCTTGTCTTGTGATTCCTTCTGAGTCCCAAATGTGTTGTATATTTAATTGTAAAGTTACTGGTCTCCATTATGACAGCAACAGCCATATTTTATCTTAGGAAACAGGCTGTATGGATAATGAAAGATGCAAAATGTTCCACAGACAGGGCAGAAGTCTCCACATACTTTTTATGATGCCCCATGTATGCAGAAAGAAAATATGACTTTGCAAATGAACTGAAAAACGTATCTTATTAAGGATTAAATATGCTCCAGGAGTCATAGAATGTGGAGAGCACACGAGAACATGTTAAAGGAAGAAAGGAAGGGAGGGGAGATTAGACTGTTTAAATCCTTGAGATTGTAGAGAAACCTGGAGGAGGAGATTGTGGAGGCAGACTGGGGAAGTCCACATTGTCTCTCATCCCCTATAGCTCCTTACAGTTTACATCTAATTCTCATTGATTAATGTAACCTCCATTACAATTGTATAACTCCTTTGGAAATGTATCTAAGCTGACTATCACCTTGTTTTGTGCTGGTGAGTTCTGTCCATTAATTAGTGCTGTGTGAAGAAGTACTGTTTTTTGTCTGCCTTCGACCAGGTATTTATTATAAGCACAGTGATAGATCAAGTGAATATGATAGCAAATAATATTTCATGTGGCATTAGATTTTGAAGGCATAACATCCCTTATCTTTGCTCCTGAACAGTAAGTGTGACCTCTGTCAGCTTCAATCCATCAATATTTCCATACAATCATTGCCTGCTTTAGACCCCCAACAGCGCGATCCTAAGTCTGGTCTATGTTCATTGATTTCATTTTAGATGGACACGCTTGCCTTGCCGAGACTGGGCAGCCAGATCTGGTTCTTGGCTGAGTCACAGAATCACAGAGTTGGAAGGGGCCATACAGACCTTCTAGTCCATACAGACCAACCTGTTTCCCTCCTTTGATTGAGTGATGAGCTTACTAGATCATGGGAACTCTGTTGACATGATTTACCTGGATTTCAGTAAAGCTTTCGATAAGGTCCCCCATGACATTCTAATGGGTAAATTGGAAGACTGTGGACTGGACTATAGGACAGTTTGGTGGATAGGGAAGTGGTTAGAGGACCACACCCAAGGAGTCGTGGTCAATGGTGTTTCATCAGATTGGAGGGAGGTGTCCAGTGGGGTGCCACAGGGTTTGGTTTTGGGCCCTGTACTTTTGCATTTCCGGCTGTAAAAGCTGCTTTGGAAGAGATCTTGAACAGGAAGCCTCGTCAACGGCAAAGAGCCAGCTCCCTTCAGCACTGCAATGGTCTTCTCCTCCTCATCTGGCCATCGATGGGCACGATGAGCACCTGGCCCAGCCCTCTGCCCGTCTTCACCAGCCAGGAAGGAAGGAAGGAAGGAAGGAGAGAAGCGGGATAAGGCTCCATCCCTGCTCCATTCCTATTGGTCCTGCCTGCTGACGCCAGCTGAGTGGAGGGCGGGGCTGCCTGAGAGTTAGTACCTGTGAGCTACAGCTGAGAATCTGTGAGCAGAGGAGTCAGAATCTGTGAGCAACTGCCCACGTGCTCACATTAACGGGAACACGGTTTGTGAAGATGAAAAAAGAAGGGAATAAACAGTTACGCCACCCTTGGAGAAGGGTGGACTATAACTCACTTTTATAATGAGTTATACATTTACACATTTTTTAAAATGTGTATTAATACACTGCTGTTTTAATGATGTTTTAATGCAGATGAATTTTTATTGTATTTTAATATGTTGTTATCTGCCCTGAGCCTGCTCGCAGGGAAGGCGGAATAGAAATTTGAAATAAATAAATAAAATAAAAATGATATAACTCATTTTTATCCTACCCTTCTTCTAAGAGTCTCAGAGTGGCATAATTGTTTATTCCCTTTTTTCATCTTCTCAGATCTTTTCATGCAACTCTGAGGCAGCCAAGAGTTTTCCATAGCGTGCAGACATTTCCTCTCTCAAATCTTGCTTGAATTGTGGCACAATATTTGATTGGAAAGTTCATTCCAGTTTTTTGGGCTACAGATGTTACTTCAGCCTGTGGTGGGGTAGGGAAGTCACACTTGATGTCTGTTCCTCACCCTTGAGGTCTGTAGATCTTGCAAACAAGACAGTTAACCAGGCAACCTTTCCCTGAAAAATGAAACCTTGCCCTCAAGTCATAATTGACTTATGGCGACTCCTGGTGGGGTTTTCATGGCAAGAGACTAACAGAGGTGGTTTGCCACTGCCTGCCTCTGCAACCCTGGTCTCCGTTGGAGGTCTCCCATCCAATTACTAATCAAGGCTGACTCCGCTTAGCTTCTGAAATCTGATGAGATCAGGCTCTCCTGGGCTATCCAGGTCAGGGCTTACAACTTTCTCTAGCTATTACTAATTTAATGTTGACATTCAGATATTTAGCCTGGGCATAGCAGGAGTGAGGTTGCCAGCTGCAGCTTTGGAAATTCTTGGAGATTTGTGAGTGATGAATGGGGAAGGGCAGAGGGAGGATGAGAGCTCAGCGGGATTGTGATGATGCTATAGAGTCCACCCTGCGAAGCTTCATTTCTTCCAGGGGAATTTGAGTCTGGGGATCAGTTAATGCCTGGGAGAACTCAAGGCCCTACCTTGTGTTTGGTAGCCCTGCACTGAAGGCAAGAGTTAGAAGGCCTTTATAGTTTGAGTCTTAGCCCCTGACTTGCCTGAAGCCCCAAAGTGGACTGGGCCAGTGGATCCAGGATTCTCAGCAAATTGGAAAGATGATTATTTGTCAGTTTTGTTGCCATTTGTTTATTTAAATTTTATTTTGGAAGCAGCTGTGTCTCCACACTGGGAAGAAAAGGCAGTGGAGTGAAAAATACTCAAACAAAAGTTCATTTCAGCATGAGGGGTTGATGTAAGATGCTGGAGTCAGTCAGGAATAAGCCTGAGTAAATGGTCTCCTTGAGTAAATGAAGTGTAACTGTTCAGAATAAACTAGGAAATGAAGAGAAGGGGGCCTACCAGAATCCTTTGTAGGAGTTTGCCTAGATCCAGCCGATACAGAGCCACAAGGAAAACCGGACCTAGAGCACCTCCAGATTCCTATACCCTAGATCTATCCTCCTGGTGGTGGCTGGAGATCTCCTGGAATTCCAACTGATCTCCAGGCTGCAGAGATCAGTTCCCCTGGAGAAAATGGCTCCTTTGGAGGGTGGATCCTGTGGCTTTATACCCCACCGAGTCCCCTCCCTTCCTCAAACTCTGCCCTCTCCAGGCTCCAGCCCCAAATCTCCAAGAATTTCCCAACTTGGAGCTGGCAACCCTATAAACGAGGGAACAGACTCATAGTTGGAGCCAACCTCCAGGCGAAGCGTGAATATCTCCCAGAATTACAACGGATCCCCGGGTACCAGAGACTACTTCCTTAGGAGAAAACGAGCCCCTCCCCTCCTCAAACTCTTCCTCCCCGAGACGCCGTCCCCAAATCTCCAGGAATTTCCCAACTGGGAGCTGGCAGCCCTAGCCACAAGAATATGTCATGAGCTTTCAGATCTTGGCCTTATCAATGGTTGGGGCTATACGTTATAAAGCCAGCAAGGTGTCATGCAGGGGTCCCTCATGTGGCACACGTGGGCACCATGGCCCCTGCTGACCCCAATTCTGGTGTCCACCTGGTGTTTTTAGAAAGTGGGGGCAGCCAGGTAGGGCTTCTGACTGGCCTTTTGATTGGTAGTGCGGTTTTTTAAAGTGCTGGTTTGTCCACAGCTGCCACCACAGCTTAAGGAGCTTCACTGTGGGGCAGCCATTGTGTGGCTGTGCCCACCATGTTGTGTCAAAATTCCAAAGGTACCCACAGACTCAAAAAAGTCAGGGACCCCTGGTGTACTGCTTAGAGAAGCTGATGGAAGGGGGCTTCCTCTCCTTTTCTATTGCAGCCCACGGAGCTCTCTAAGCCTGCTTGGGGTGGGGTGGGGAGTGGGGGGCAGAATCAGAGGAATCTGAGGAGCAGCAAAGGGGCAGTGGGAAGGATTTGGCAAAAATCATATTCTCCTCCACCTGCAATGGAAGTTTTGTTCCACCAACATACCACCCATTTCTGGAATGGAACCATGCCTTGGGATCCAACCATGAAAATTAAAATTATACACTGAGACTTAAAAGCAGCCACATGGGAAGTAAACGCTCTGGGATACTCTCACACCTTTCCAGGCAAATGCTCCCTAGCTTCGGTGATGGTCTGCTGCAGCATTCAGGGCCGTTTCCACATGTCTTATCTTTTGCTGGCACATCACGGAAGACAGCGTCTTTGCGTGAAATAGTGCCAGGAAGACACTGTTATTGTGGAAGAGAGAGTCTTCTCGCACGATTTTGCGCGATAACAGCATCTTCCTGGCGCGATTTCATGCGCGAAGACGCTGGGCCAAGCTACACATGACGAATGACACTTGAACGGCAAGTGTATTTCTCCCTGTTCACTTGCCCTCCACTCAATCCACTTGCCGTTCAAGTGTCATTTGTCATGTGTAGCTTGGCCCGCTGTCTTCCATGATGTGCCGGCAAAAGGTAAGACGTGTGGAAATGGCCCAAGTGAAGCAAAACTTTGCTTGTTGTGCACACATTCTAGCCAGCTGTGTGCCTTGAATGGAGTTGATGCAGGATAATAACTTGGGTATGTGCCAGTATCTTTCAAGGAAAGCAGAGATCCCTTTGCACCCCTCTTGTGCCTCCATCTTTGCTGAACAACAAGGAATAGGAGCGGGAAAAGTGGAGGTGTGTGCAGTGTTTGCAAAGTGAGCAAGCCCAAGGACTCCAGAAACAGACTACGTGCACTTTCAGGCAGGTCTATAAATTCTCTGATGACACAACTGCAAACAGAGCAGCACTCTACCAGTGAAAAAGAATCTGCCATGGATGAGAAGTGAACAGGCCCTAGGGAACATGCAGCATATGGAGAAGGAAAAGATGGGGGGAAGGGCTTTTTCACCAGTGGAGGCATTACGATGTGCCCAAAATGTGTCCCGTCTAGTGCAGAAACCAGCAAGGGGCCAGCTGGACATAACCTTGGCCTCCCTTGTCTTTTCCGCCATATCTAAACAAGGATTTCCAGTTGACATCTGTGCATTTTCCCACCCATTACACACGGGAAGGCTTGCTTCTCATTTTTTAATTAGATCGGCTTGTTCAGAAGCAAGGGGGAATCCTTGAATTGCTCAATATCTTGATATTTGATATGTTGCTATGAACATGAACGCACAATGTTACCTGCCTTAAGAGTTTTAAAAATGGAAGGGTGTTTAGTGCCAGAATCTTTCCAACATGAGGTCTGTCAGTAAAGGGACAGGTGACCTTGGGATGTTTCTCTGTGTTCCTCTCCTTTCTTGGTAGCGTTCTGCATTCTCCACTGAAGTCCCTGTTAGGTATCATGATAGTAGCGATGACTTGTTGATCGTAGGACCATTTGTAGAGTGGAAACACTTGAGGAAGCTCTGGCCTTCAGAGGTAAGAGATCCTACTACAACATTTTAATGCTAGAAGTAGTTATATACAAACTATCCTTGATTAACAGCATTTGCCGTTTTGAACAGTCCTTTTAAGGCATCATGATTTTGGTGCCCCAGCATTACATAACAGAAGGCTTGCTATCCAGGTTCCTGATACGCGCAGTTGCCGTTTTGTGTGAATTGGGCAATGCATATATCTTACAGCTTTGGTAGACGTGAACATGTACCCTCCACAGACCTGGATTTCCAGTCACATGTATGGAAAATATGCACGTTGTCTATTCACACAAAATGGTGACCATGTATATAGAGGCAGAGGAGTTAGCCGTGTTAGTCTGATGAAGAGAACCGTGGTTCTCGAAAGCTTATGCTACAGTAAAGTTGGTTAGTCTTAAAGGGGCTACTGGACTCTTTTCTATCATGTATATAGAGGACTACACCAAACTTGATCTTCCTTTATGCAGAGCTGATTAGCCCAATTTGTAATGCCTGAACAGGGCTAATGTAGCATTATGACAGTACTGTACAAAAGTTTAGCACAAAGTGTACTCATAAACTTAGTGGAAAGCGTTCCTTATTCCACTGGTTTTCAACTCATGATCTGGAGCTTACAGGAGGGCATGGCCCATCACCTGCCAGATTGTGAGATACCTACAGAGCTACATTTTTTTTTAAAAAGGACCTTCTGCCACATTGCGCCTATATAGAAAGCAAAGTGTTAATTCCTGCCTTTTCTGGTACTTGTGGAAAGGGTAAGGTGAGGCAGAGAGGAGTTCTAGCTGGTTCTGGTCTTGAGCTTATTCCTCCTTGCTATGGAACACGTCCTGCTGCTTGGATTGCGTTTCTTGGCTCTCTTGTTCTGCTGTCTGCAATCCTGGTCATGCCAAAACTTTGTCTCTCCCACTTCTTGTCACATGATTGTGATGGAATATTCTCTGTTTGCAGCTTAATGGGTTTCATAATGACACATGGGAGTTAAACCTGTGTCCTAGGTTTGGAAAGACTGAAGACCTCTGCCTTACTCCGAGAGCCTCTCTACACGAGACATCTTACACGGGATGCTCAAGTGTAGAGAGATGCAATGTTAGCCGGGAAGCGTAGTTTAAAAAGGCAGAGCCAGCGGAGATGCTACTCAGAGGATTTGTTAATTTCATGTTTGCCGCCCTGAAGGCTCTGTCAATTTTACCTCACCTTCAGGGAGTCGAAGATGAAATTAGCAAACCATTTGAGAAGCGATCTCCGCTGGTTCTGTATTTTAAAACTACCCTCATGTGGAGAAGCTAATATTACATCTCCCTACACTTGAGCATCCCCATGTAAAATGTCTTGTGTATAAAGACTCTCCCATCAAACAAGAGAAGGTCTCACAGTCACGTCTCAGGGTGCTGTTTCTTCCTTCCGCAGCTGTATTTATTTATTTAATTTTAAAATTAAAATATGATGGAGGGAACACTCTCTACCCATGCCCTGGCCATTCATGCAGAAGGCGCCATTGCTCTGTGATATTGTATAGCAGAGCTCATTGCTTATTGATGTACAAGTCTCACACTATGTAATCCACCTTGAGTCTCAGTGAGAAAGACAGACTACAAGTGACAGAAACAAACAAATCCCAGGCACCAGTTCACAATGGCACTGTCAGTCTATGGAATTCAAGTTACTCTGATTTCATCTCCCACCCCTTACTGCAAGAACTCCAAGGTCTCTTGAGTCAAAAGGGTCTTTATTGAAAGATTATATTCAAAGTACAGGTGTCCATAATAAATCCAAAGGCAAGGATGCTTCTGGCTGAACACAAGACTTTGTTGAGAATGACGTGTTAGTTACCTGTTGCAATATATCAAACTCTCCTTTCTAATCCCCCCCCCCCCATAGTCTAGAGGAAGCAGAGGTTTGGGAACGTGAATGTAAGACTCCTCCAAGGTCTGTGGCTAGCTGTGCTAGATAAGGCCGTCCTGGGAACACAGCTGTCTCTGGGAACCTACAGATAAACAAGACTGGAAAATACAGCAGTTAAAAACAATATAGCAGTAGTGTGGTTAGGAGGCCTGACAGGCACCTCGAAATTTTATTTTGTCACCTAGTATTTGCAGCAATGATTTTATTGTAGGATCTCAGCAATTCTCAGTGGAAGTACAGTGGATCCAACCAGCTTTTCCACTGCTGAGAGAGGAAGGCAAGGCTCTACTGGACAAAAGCCATGTGGAATGGGGGCTATTATAAGGAGGACGATCGGTTGATATTGAGCAAAAAAGCTGGTTGGAACCAACCCATAACGTATTTATTATTTTGCATCAGAATGCTTTGTTGCGTGACATAAAAATATGCACGAATGAAGTTCTTGTCACAGCCTGTTTTATATGTAATTCAACTTTATACAATTCAGCAGCGGTAGATGAACTAGTTTCTTAACTGATTGTTTTCTACGCTGACTCCAAGGCCGATATCAGGGACTTGAATTTCTACCAAAGCACGAACTTGAATGATTGATGAGAGATGCAATGAATATTGGCCAATGATGAAGATTTCTGAAACAGGCAATTTTTATAGCTGGCAGGCCCGTTGCCAACTCTTTGGGTCTCATCTGCTCTACTGATAATACGTTGGATAGGGTGAGAATCCACTGTGGCATCTTCTTCACCACTGCAAAGTGAAAAGAAAAGAAACAAGATTACTTAAAGATTACTTGTACTGTACGTACTGTAGGACTTACCTTTCATATGGACTTACCGTGCATTGGATTCTGATTAGTTGTTATCCTGATTGAATGTGATTAAAACTGAATATATAATGTTGACGATTGCACTTTAATTATATTCAACTTGAGCACTGCCTGTCAGTCCTAGGGTGGCAGTCCCTGGCAGTAAGATCCCCAAGCTCCTCACAGCAAGCATGCAGGTGCATTGGTTGAAGAAACTTTATTCAGAGATCTATTCAGTTCAGGTGTACACTCGTAGGTAGAAGTTGGCAGAAGTGATTATTCAAATAATAGGACTACTGATATAGGGGGACGTTCTCCTGCCCTTTGCATTCAGGCGCGAAAACACAAAAAGTTACATGGGAACAAAGTAGTTTAGTCTAGACAAAGTACAGAGTGGAATCATTCCCTCCTGTGGAAAAGATACATTTCAGTACACAGTTGCATCTCTGTCCCAAGGACACTCAGAACTGAAAGCGCATATTTCTTAGAGATAACAAAGGGGCCACTGGCTCCTTTGGAAATTAGTATTAGCAGTCTAGACACCCTCGGGTGACTTATATAAAATGCATATGATACAGTACTTAACTTTGCCATCATATCAGTATAAGAATAAGATGTAGTGTAAGATGCAAAACACAATGATGGCGCGGATGCTTACATCACTCTCAGTAAAATCAAAAAGAGTCCAGTAGCACCTTTAAGACTAACCAATTTTATTGTAGCATAAGCTTTCGAGAATCAAGTTCTCTTCGTCAGATGCCTGATCAAAACTGGGCCGATACAGAAGAGGAGGGGGGAAGAGAGAGAGAGAGGAAAGAAGGGGACATAAATCACAGGGGGACAGAATGCAATTAGCATGGAGGCAATCAAAACATCTACCCGGGGTCTTGGTGCAGGCACTGGACCCCCCCCCCTTCGCTGCTGAGATCTCTACTCCACTTCAGAAAGGTGAGCTTGTCCCAATTCATCGTGATACCCGGCTCATGCATTAGTCTCTAATTGTCCTACTCTGTATTTCTTAGCTCTTGTATGCAATCTTGTGTGTGTGTGTAAGATTAGGCATACGCCACACTATTAGAAAATACACGTTATTGATTGAATAATTGTAGTCTGCCTCTTTGTCACAGAGATTTCCGTTTGGCAGGACCTTGGTAGACATTGGCTAGATCCGCGCTGTTCTAGTTCTGGACTGCTAAGCTAACTCCCCATCCTATTAACAGAGCAGTTCCAGTAACAGATTAATGATCCTCTGGATCACTCTCAGTGTAAGCTACATAACACAACAATGCTCTCAGTATAAGATGCAGAACACAACAATGGCACAGATGCTTGCACGCATGACACTGCCAGACTTCCGTTGAGGCCCTGTGCTTCATCTGCAGCTAGGGTTGCCATGGGGGGGGGCAAACTGCCACTCCCACCATCAAGTGTCTGTGCTCTATGAAGCAATCATCCAGAAGTGATATCACAGTGTCAGTGATGCTTCTCCCTCCCCTCTCACCCCTAAAAGTTCCCAGGATTTGGGGGTGCAGGCCTGACGAACATAGCAGCTGCCAAGCTGCATGCCCTTCCCCTACCTGCTTGTTCATAAAGACTCTGCCACCCATGCTTCTGGCTGCACGTGCTGCCAAGCATTATCGAGGAAAGGGAATACAGGCATTGTAGATGGGTGTGAATGTAGGCAGTGAGTGGGTTTACAGCTGGAGGAGGATGCACAGGAAGGTGGTGGCTGCACAGGTAGGTACGTGGGGAGGGATCTGTGATAGTGAGCAGAAGAAGGGAGGGAGGCCCCAAGGCTCTCTGCTTTGGGCCTCCCAGAAACCTGGAACCAGCCCTAGGTGCCCCCCATGCCTGCATAGTCTCTGGGCCAAGCTACAAGTGATGAATGACACTTGAATGGCAAGTGAACAGACTCACGTGTATTCCTCCCCGTTCACTTGCCCTCCACTTGCCCTCCACTCGAGTGATCGAGTGGAGCGCAAGTGGAGTGCAAGTGAATGGGAAGGAATACACGTGAGTCTGTTCACTTGCCATTCAAGTGTCATTCGTCACTTGTAGCTTGGCCCTCTCTCTCCACACTACCTTGTAAATGCTCCTCCTGAAGTTCTTTTTAAAAACAGGCAGAAAGTCTCTTCTCTCCAATAATGCCCTTCTAATACTTGATTCTTTCATTTTTTTTTTTTACTTTGAAAGATGCTTCTTCCCCACCATCCTTTACACCCACAATACTTGTGCAGTGCTGAAATGCAATGTCCCTTTAAAAGGGTCAACAGACTTGTAGAAAAATGCATTATGTTTGTGTACTTGAAAGCTATTGATATAGTACAGGGGAGAGGTGGAATGAGAGCACAGCTCCGTGGGGAACTTCTTATTACTCCAGAAACACACCATTTCTCTATAAATAGGTGCATTCGACTGTAGAATCCTTCCTCTTATATCAATGCACCCCCAGGTGGAAACCCTGCTTGGATCCCATCCTGTTTGCCAACAAAGTGAGTTCTTGAATGTCCCGTTTGCAATCGTTGCTGGGCTTGTAACCCCCCCCCCTGCAAGTAGGTAAAATCAAAGCCCAGGTAGTAGGTCTGTGGAATTACATCATGAGATGAGGGAATGCCCCTCCCCCAGCAGTGTATTCTTGGCCCCGCTGTTATTTTGGGCTTCTGTCAAGCAATCTTTGCAAGACGGGAGGAGGAAGATTCCAAATGAACTTATCAGCAGAAAAGATATTTTCCAGGTGACAAAAACAGAATTGCAGCGCAAGCAGATCAAATGGGGGAAAAAAAATTAAACACACATTGTACAGCAGATAGTTGAATCTCACCTCCAAGGTGTGCCTGCATCTTTTTATCAACCCCATTTTCTATGACTTACAGCCAAAACGAAACAATTTGTGAAGAGTGATGAAAGAGATGGATTAAGATAAAGGAGACGGTGGCTTTCACAAAATGAGATGAAGAATATCAACAACCCAAAGCAACCCGCTCTGTACTTTTTTACACCTCTATATTAATCTGCTTGGATGATCAAAAGTCCCTTGACATAAGGGACATAAGATAAGACAATTATGGTTCTTGCCAATGCTTGAAATAATAATAAATTTGACAAAGTTGAATGACGGTCACATCAAAAAAGAAAAAAAAATTGAGAACAGAAAGAAAGAAAAAGAAAAGAACTCAAGTCTTTGGCATTGAGGTGGGTTTTGTGTTTGCTTTCCTTAGCTTTTAAAAAAATGACAATAAAGCAATTCCTTTTAGCACGTAATAGAAAGCTAGTGGGTATAATACTATTTAAGCTCACCTGGAGCAATGGTTCTTTTCTATTTCTTCCCTAGGTGACAAAGGTCAGTGAGAAAGAGAGAGAGAGAAAAAGATTCCTGTTTGGCTCTCTCTCTCTTTTTGTGTGTTTCTACTGTTTAAGCCAAGAGTTTGGTTTTTTTAAAGTCAGGATACTTTCTTTAAAGTCAAGATAGCAGAGTTTGATATTAGCGCATTGGAAATAATATGGTTTTAGCTCTAGAAAAATACTTCTATATAACAGCAAAAAGGGTACGTTTGGTAAGAAAATAAAGAATATTGAACTAACTAGCTGTCAAGATGCCAGACATATTCTCAACAAGCCACTTCGCTGCATGAATATAAGGTCTTTATTGATAAATAAATAAAGCCAGTTTGGTGTAGTGGTTAAGAGCGCGGGACTCTAATCTGGAGAGCTGGGTTTGATTCCCCACTCCTCCACTTGAAGCCAGCTGGGTGACCTTGGGCTAGTCACAGCTCTCTCAGAGCTCTCTCAGCCCCACTCACCTCACAGGGTGTTTGTTGTGGGGATAATAGTAACATACTTTGTAAACTGCTCTGAGTGGGCATTAAGTTGTCCTGAAGGGTGGTATATAAATCAAATGTTGTTGTTGTTTTTGTTGTTATTATTATTATTAAATTGCCAGTTCATACCTCTATGAAGTTCTTGACAGGAATGGTGGTTACATACAGGTATCAAGCAAATAGGCTCCAACCCCTCCCCCTTTCTCCTAGCTAACCCAGTAAGAGAACCAGAGAAACAGAAAGATAAGCTATGTTATTTATGTGAATTCATGCATTTCTCAAAGCCAGAGATTCTCAGGGAGACAGCTCTCCCAGGGAGAGAGATTAAGCAGAACAAACAATTCCTCAGTTTCTCTCCCTCAGCCACAGCATCAAGGCTGACATGTTCCCAGCCTCCAGGTTCCCAACCTGCCCACCCACAGCATCCAGGTTGACAGGTGATCCTAACCAGGGCTTTTTTTCTGGGATAAGAGGTGGTGGAACTCAGTGGTTTGCCCTCGGAGAAAATGGTCACATGGCTGGTGGCCCCGCCCCCTGCTTGCCAGACAGAGGGGAGTTTAGATTGCCCTCCGCACCGCTCGGCGGTGTCTGGAGAGCAGGGGGTGGGGCCACCAGCCTTGTGACCCTTTTCAAGAGGTTCCGGAACTCCATTCCCCCGCGTTCCCCCTGAAAAAAAGCCCTGATGCTAACATCTGCCCCCTCAATGACCCTGTGTACTTTCTATGGAAAGCTCGAACCAGCTTCTGAGCTCTGACATCTGTGAATTTAACCCATTCATCTTGGCTTGGGGGGAAAATTTCCATTGGATTAGGTAATACAGCATTCCCCACTTCCACTTGGAGTCCAAAATGAGTTCAACTTCCTGATGGAGTTGTCCATCTACAAAGATAGGAGGAGGGACCACAGGGTCAGGGTGCCACTTGCCAGGTCCCGGGTCCTTTTTAAGTAAGCTGAAATGGAAAACGGGGTGGACATTTCTCAAATTCTTTGGCAAACTCAGTTCAGCAGTTACATTATTGATTGGACACTTCACATTGAAAGGACCTATATATTTCCATCCCCGTTTTTTTGCTGGGTTATGCTTCTTTTAGATTCTTTGCAGACAAATAAAAACTATTCCCTGGGTTTCAGATTCCAAGGAAAGGACCGTTTTTTGTTAGTTTGATGTTTATAGTCCTGTTTGGCCCTCTCCATCAGGGCCCTCTTGCATAATCACTCCTCCCATGGCTACATCACTTGCATCCACTTGCACTATGAGCTTTTTGTTCTCATCAGGATAACATAACACAGGCTCAGAAGTGAACAGGGTTTAAAATCTTTCAAACGCTTCTTGCCATTCCTCTGTCCACTCCAGTTTGGCATTAGACTTTATTCCTTCTGGTGTCTTCCCTTCTGTTTTTAACAGGCCAGTTAAGGGTAAGGCGGTTTGAGAAAAGTTCTTGATAAAGGGTCTGTAAAAATTTGCAAAGCGCAAGAATGATTGCAGTTGCCTCCTTGTTTTAGGAGCTTCCCATCCCAGCACAGCTTGCATTTTGGCTGGATCCATCCCCAGCCTCCCTTTCGAGACTCGATATCCCCCAAAGTCCAGTTCTTCCTTATGAAACTCATGCTTAGACAGTTTTACATACAGTTGGTTATTGTGCAGAGTGTTTAAAACTCCCCACATCAACTTCACATGCTCTTCACAGTTAGGGATGTAAATCAACACATCATCAGGATAAACGACTATACAAATATTTATGCAATACTTCATTGATCAGGTTCATGAAGAGTTCTGGTGCCTCTTGCAAGCTGAATGACATAACCAAGTATTCAAACTGTCCTAAAGGGGTGTTGAATGCAGTCTCTCTCCCAGATCCAAACTCAAAAGTAAGCATCTCTCAAATCCAGTTTAGTAAAGATTCTCCCTTTAGCTACCACTCTCAACAAGTCTTTGATTAGAGGGAGGGGGGTAGGCATTGGACACGGAAACTGCGTTAATCCCTCTGTAATCAGTGCACAACCGTAAGCCCCCGTCCTTCTTATTCTTGAACAGTGCTGGCGCTGCATGGGACAAGCTGGTGGCACATGGCCCACTCCTTGCCCACCTGGGAGAGGAACAGGTAGGGCAGGCTACGGTTCTCCTGAATTGTGACTAGCATTTGACACCGAACACTTACTAGAGGCCTAAGTGGTCCTATGTTAACTAGCAATCTGACTAAACAAACAGAATAACAATTTAACTCTTTCATGACTGAACGTAGGGCACTTGCAAAAATCTCAACAGTATTGAGGAAATAAAGGTGGAAAGCGGATGCCAGCAAGTCTCGAAATGGGGGAGTAAGATCAAGCTCACAGACACATGGGGTGGGGGAGGCAGGGTGGTTCTCTTGAAGCTGAGGCATTTTGTGTTTGTTTGGGGCAGAGCTTCTGCAGACTGCTCTTTTCTTTTATTGAACCCCATCCAGAGCTATCAAAATCTGAAAAAGAGACTATAACCAAAAACAGGTTCACAGGAAAGCATCCAAGTGTGTCTTTTAAAATATGAGGAATTGTAATTGGCATTTGACAGAGATGTGAGACCTGTCAAGCATGCCCCCTCCATCGCTTTCCAGCTGCCTCCTTGTTCGCATAGTGACCTGATCCCTTCTCTCTCTCTCTCTCTCTATCCTCAGAGCAGTTCCCCACTAACCCACCCTTTGGTTGCTCAAGCACCACACCAGGTGCAGATGGTGAGGGTGTGGAGATGGTCTTGCCGTCCCCATCTTGTCTGGTCATGCAGGCCTGGTTCTTGGCTCAGTCAACTGAGGCCAGTCTCTGAGGGCTACTGCAGCCAGTGAAGGGGAAGGGCATCATTTAAAAAATCCTCCTTAGGACTTTATACGTCAGCAGCTTGAGCAGGCCAATTTCCTTTCCTTTCCTCCCATAACAGGCTTGCAATGGTCCATGTCTTCTGGAGAACATTTAGTCCTTTTCAAGCTTTGAAAAAGGGTTGCGTTTAACTTCTGGTTCACTTAAAAAGGTGTGGTGTACATCCTGCATACCTGGAGAGTCCCCTGTGCACATAGAACCCCCTGGCTTTTCTATGGGCCGCCCCATCGCACTGCTTCCATGGCTCAAGGAGGGGCTCAGATCTCAGTTTAGCTGAAGATTCGTTGGAAAGCCTTAGACAAGTCACATTCTCAGCCCATCATCTGTGAAATGAGGACATTAAGGCCTAGCTACATGTTACATTCACCCATAGATTGTGTCTGGATCCCTTGTGCAAAATTTCAGTCAGATGTCAGCTGCATGTACTCTACAGGAAACTCTGTTCCCAAACATGGGGGACCCAGTACAGATCAGGACTGCACCACCCATGGAGGAGGTGCTTCATCCCTTTAGCCTCCTTCCCTGGCACCATTTCCCTGATTTGAAATAGCTAGGGTTGCCAACCTCCAGGTGGTGACTGAGGATCTCTCAGAACTGCAACTGATCTCCAGCAGTTCCCCTGGAGAAAATGGCTGCTTCAGAGGTGGGCTCTATGGCATTATACCCTGCTAAGGCTCCTCCCTCCCCAAAATCTGCCCTTCCTAGGCCTGACCCCCTTCCCCCCAAAAATCTCTAGGAATTTTCCAACCAGGAGCTGGCAACCCTAGAAATGGCTATAGCTAAAAGGTGAATTTCAAAAAAAGGAACTGCCCTCCCATAGCTCCAGGTTGAGAAATTACTGGAGATGTTGGGGGTGGAGCCTGGAGAGGGTGGGGTTTGGGGGAGGGGAGGGTCTTCAGGTATACAGCGTGGTATACCTGGAGATGGGCAAACCTCACAACATGCGCAACATGCATTACGCTTCTGACTGGGGCCCTGTGCCCTGAGGAATTCAGTCCTTGGAGCAGGAGATGAAAGTTCATGAGGCAGACCCGGGGAGGCTACTTAGCATGTAGTTATGTTTTTACATGAGTGCTATAGGAAATACTAAGCAAGTGTTTGTGAAGCACTTTGAACGCATAGGAAAAGTATCACCGAAAGAAGATGGATCATGGCCTTGGGCTTGTGATGTGCACATCTGCGACAGCTGTGTGACTAAAATATAGTTTCCTTGCGGCTGAGTAGTGAAGTAAAGAAAAGTTTCTTGTGCATTTCCAAAGGCTGTTACAATCAGAAGAAAAAAAAAACACCGAAATATAAACTATGCGAATTAACAGAGACTACAATTAAAGCAGAGATTAAAATACAATAGAAACCGCTAGCCCAAAGACACAAACACACACGACATACGAAAATGAGTTATTCTCAAGGGTGGTTTTGGCCAGGTCTATTCAGCCTTGCTGTAAAGTCTAATTTTAACTGGCCAGACTAGATTACTAAAAGCATCTGCTGTGCGGGGGAAAAATAATGATGGCGTGTTTGTCTGCTCTGCCTCTCAGTATATTTATGGTTTACAATCAAACCATGGCTGAGATTTCAGCGGAACGTTTTCCCGAGGATAAAAGCCCTCTCCCCCAATCTGCTAGCCACGTGTCTGCCAAGTGCAGAAGTGGTGGTGGAGGGGAACTGGGAGAGGAGAGATTTATTTAAACAGACCCTTAACTAACAATCAGCTCTATCAAACTGTACCAAACCGATCCTCAGCCATTCAGCGCCCCTCCGACGGCCCATCTGTCATACGGTTAAGACCTTTAGAAGTTGTTTAAGAAAATGTTAAATAAGATGACATTCAGCGGTGCCAAATGCTTGACTGGCTAAAGGAACGAGAGAAGGAACTTGCCTGCTGGTGTGGTTGATATAAGGCTCGGTGCTACAGATGGAAGGGGCTGCAGAGAACAAGGGAAGAGCTCCCCGCCTGTCGCTTTACGGGCCAAGCTACACATGACGAATGACACTTGAACGGCAAGTGGATTGAGTGGAGGGCAAGTGAACAGGGAGAAATACACTTGCTGTTCAAGTGTCATTCGTCATGTGTAGCTTGGCCCTCAGCAAAACGTGCTGGGTAGCAGAGAGTCAGAAAACAGCATGTGAACTGCCTCAGACAGTAACACTTGCACAACTGGAGGAGAAGAGCGCACAAAAGGCTAGGCGATAACTTAGGGCCAAGCTACAAGTGACGAATGACACTTGAATGGCAAGTGTATTTCTCCCTGTTCACTTGCCCTCCACTCAATCCACTTGCCGTTCAAGTGTCATTCGTCACTTGTAGCTTGGCCCTTGCCCTCAATCCACTTGCCGTTCAAGTGTCATTCATCACTTGTAGCTTGGCCCTCAGGTTCAACTCTTTAGTCCACCTTGAAGGTTACTGGGCAACCTTGGGCCAGTTACTTTATCTCGGCCTTAACCTGCATTCCAAGGCTGTTTTGCAGATAAATTGTGGGAAGGGAGAAGCATATATTCTATACTCCTTTGAGGCAGTGTGAGATATATGTACTCAGGGCTTCTTTTCTGGGAAAAGAGGTGGTGGAACTCAGTGGGTTGCCCTTGGAGAAAACGGTCACATGGCTGGTGGCCCCGCCCCCTGATCTCCAGACAGAGGGGAGTTGAGATTGCCCTCCACACTGCGGCACAGAGGGCAATCTAAACTCCCCACTGTCTGGAGATAAGGGGGCGGGGCCACCAGCCATGTGACCATTTTCAGGAGGTTCCGGAACTCCGTTTCACCACGTTCCAGCTGAAAAAAAGCCCAGTATGTACTAGATAGATAGATGCAGTCTGAGAAACAACCAGATGCCTCTGGGCCACATTACACACTGCATGAAGGTGAAGGGTGTGCACCTAAAAGTCTGAAAATGTAAACCCACAAATGTAAAGTGTGCATGACACAAACACCCTTTGCAAAAAAATGTGCAGTAAACGCATTCAGTTGATTGGCAGCAGATCCTTGCTCAGGGCACGGTCAGTGGGGAATCGTTTGTGTAATATGTGAGATCATGCTGGAGAGTTCCTAAGAAAGGGTTCCCAACAATGGCATACATTTATCTGCTTTAGGTTTGCAGCATGTACCAAAAAAGGAGGATATAGTCTTTAGGCAGGGAAGAATTACAATGCAAATCTCATTAAAGGGGCTGAGAGCAAAAGGAAACATCTCCTTTTTTGCAAAAAACCCAGTTTTCATATGATTAATCTGCTATTTTTTTTATTTACAATTTTAGATTTTATTTTATACAAAAAATCAGTTTTCATATGATTAACTTGCTATTTCTGATGCCATCAAAGACCTCTTCCAATAGTCCTCCTTTGGTTCACAGTATCCACTAAAATTAATTCTAGGGGCCAAGCTACAAGTGATGAATGACATTTGCCTGGCAAGCAAACAGACTTACATGTCACTTGCCATTCACTTGCCATTCACTTGCCCTGTTCGCTTGCCATTCACTTGCGCTCCACTTGATCAAGTGGAGGGCAAGTGGAGCGTAAGTGAACAGGGAGGAAAACACGTGAGGGCCAAGCTACAAGTGAAAAATGACACTTGAATGGCAAGTGGATCGAGCGGAGTGCAAGTGGAGGGCAAGTGAACAGGGAGAAATACACTTGCCGTTCAAGTGTCATTCATCACTTGTAGCTTAGCCCTGAGTCTGTTCACTTGCCAGGCAAGTGTCATTCGTCACTTGTAGTTTGGCCCTAAGCCTCTTGTTGTTTTACAAGTCAGAGAGGCAAACATGTAAATGATGCCTCAATAGCCATTTTTGGTATGAAAAGAAGCTTTGGAAAAGAATGATTTTCACAGGAGAAGTTGCCAAGAGGAGAGGTGCTTAACCCTCCTGCCACCTGCCACCATGCACTCCGAGTTACTCTCAACCTTATTTTTTTTTTTTTACTATTGAGGGATTCCAAATCCTTCCGAGGAATGACAACTCTGGAACCTGGCCAAATGGGGAAGCAACTGGTAGGGGGAAAGGCCATCAGGCCATCTTGCAGAGAGATGAACTGGGCAAAGGGGAGGAGGGGATACGTGTTCTCTCCCTGTCCATTTCTCAGCTTCAGATTGCCTGCCCTAATCTGGGCAGGCAAAAGAGCAGCTGGGCTTTTGAGACATGAGGTAACAATAAACCTTTTCTTCCATCAGCACATGATACAACAAAAGGTCTTTTCCTTGGATGCTCACCTAAATAATGCCGTGTGAGGTAATACAAGAACTTGCATGTGGAATTCACATTTCTGATTGCAATTCTGGCTCCGGCTCCTCACCGAAGTGCCTGGCTTGCATGCTTGTTCGTTCACTTCAAAGGCATTGTTGACAATCTTCTGCAGTGCACAGTGAGATCTCCCCCCCCCCCCAAATTGCTTCGTATGGCCACAAACACATAATGGGTTTTTAGGAGACAAATAATTTGATTGTTTGTGAAAAGGCTGTCTACAACATAGCTGGCAGGACTGGGAAATGGAAGAAAGCACAGAGAAGTTTAGGGAAATGGGCTGCTGTGATCTCTGGCTGCTTCTGCACAGATGTTTTGCTCTGCCTTGCCTCCCAAATGGAAGCTTTTTTCCCCAGATGAGCAAGGCGTGAGTCCAGTAGCCCCTTACAGACCAACAATTTCCAAGAGTCAAGTTACGTCCGGGAAACTCTTGTTGATCTTTAAATTGCTACTGGAAAACCTTGCTCATCTACTCCAGACCAACATGGCTACCCACCGGAGACTTTTTTCCAGACTGTCTGCAGGCCATTGCCCCGCGATGGTGCCTCTTCTTGCACCTTCCTGCTTTGCTGTGATTTCCTTCGGACTTGCTTAGGTATGAACTTTCTGGAAACAGGTTTTTGGGGATGTTTGACTGTGCTGTTTGCAGCTGGATGAGCTAGCAGGCGATTCAGCACCCCTGTTCTCAAGTAGGTAGCAAAACAAGAGGTTGCCATTTTCTGATGGCAGTATGTAAATGTCTTGGAACATTGCTCAAGCATCCACCAATTGGACTCCCATTAAATCAGGCCATGAACAGGAGCCTGGTTTTTCGATTATCACCATCCTCTATATTGCATCCCTCCAAGTACTTGAAGATGGTTATCATATCACCTCTCAGTCATCTCCTCTCCAGACTAAACACTCCAAGCTCCTTCAACCTTTCTTTATAGGACTTGGTCTCCAGACCCCTCACCATCTTCATTGTCCTCCTCTGAACATGTTCCGTTCCAGCTTGTCTATATCCTTCTTAAATTGTGGTGCCCAAAACTGAACACAATACTCTACGTGAGGTCTAACCAGAGCAGAGTAGAATGATACCGTCACTTTGCCTTTTTAACTACCACATCACACTGCTGACTCATGTTCAGTGTATGGTCTACTAAGACCCCTAGATCCTTTTTGCACACACCACTGCCAAGACAAGTCTAATTCCATCCTATAATTATGTTTTTATTTTTCCTTCCTAAATGTAGAACTTTGCTTTTATCTCTGTTGAAATTTATTTTATTTGTTTTAGCCCAGTTTTGCAGCCTATCAAGATCCTATATCCTTAATCTGTCTTTGACCATATTTGCCACCCCTCCCAACTTAGTATCATCTGCAGATTTAATAAGCATTCCCTCTATTCCTTCATCCAAATCATATATAAAAATATTGAATAGAACAGGTCCCAGGACCGATCCCTGAGGAACTCTACTTGTCACTCTTCTCCAAGAGGATGAGGAACCATTAATTAGCACTCTTTGATTGAGATCTGTCAACCAGTTACAGATCTACCTAATAGTAATAGGATCCAAAGCACATTTTACCAACTTGTCGACAAGGATATTATGTGGAACCTTATCAAAAGCCTTACTGAAATCAAGATAAACTATGTCTACAGCATTCCTCTGATCCAGCAAGGTAGTTACTTTCTCAAAAAAAGAGATAAGGTTAGTCTGACATGACTTGTACTTGAGAAACCCATGCTGGCTCTTAGTAATCACAGCCTTCCTTTCTAAATGCTCAAGGACTAACTGATGATTTGTTCTAAGACTTTTCCAGGTTTAGATGTCAAGCTGATGGGTCAGTAGTTATCTGGATCCTTCTTTTCCCCCTTCTTGAAGATGGGGACAACATTTGCCTGCCCCCAATCTTCTGAAAAACCTCACCTGATCACCAGGAATTCTCAAAAATAATGGACAGAGGCTCAGAAATTACATCTGCGAGTTCTTTTCGTACTCTTGGGTGCAATTCATCTGGCCTGAGGACTTAATTCCCTTTAAAGCAACTAGGAGTTTATGTTCTACCTCTATGCTGATCTTAGGCTGTAACTCCCTTCCCCCATCATGTGTTCTGTTATTGCCATGTTGAGCACCATTTCCCTCGCAGGAGAAGACTGAGGAAAAGTAGGAATTGAGCAGTTCTGCCTGCTCTTCATCGCCTGTTACAATTTCACTTCCCTGTCCCTGCAATGGGCCTACCATGTCCTTGCTCCTTTTCTTACTTTGAACAGAAGCAAAGAACCCTTTTTGTTGTTTTTAGTATGACTTACTAGCCTAAGCTCAGACTGAGCTTTAGTTTTTCTAACACTCTCTCTACAAGCATAGGTTATTTTATTATTATTGGTTATAAGGCCCTCCTTCCATTTCCTAAATGAGTCTTTTTTATTTCTCAATTCATTAGAAAGGGGTTTATGAAGCCACCGTGGCTTCTTTAAGCTCCCCCCGTTTTTCCTTCTCATCGGAATCGTTTGCGATTGTGCTTTCAATATTTCGCTTTTAAGACACTCCCACCCCTCTTGAACTCCCTTCTCCTTAAGTATTTCTGACCATGGGATTCTACCCAGCATAGCTTTCAGTTTGTTAAAATTTGCTTTCCTGAAGTCCAACCTATATGTCTGACTACGTACAGCTTTTCCCTTCCAAAATTACATGGTCACTGCTACCCAGGGTACCCACTACTTTTTCACCTTGTCAGCCGTCCCTGTTGGTGAGAATCAAGTCCAAGATAGCGGAGCCCCTTGTTCCCCTCTCTACTTTCTGAAAAATGAAGTTGTCAGTTAGACAAGTCAGGAATTTATTTGACTTTTCATTTTTAGCAGAGTTAGACTTCCAACAGATATCCAGGTAATTGAAATCTCCCATGACCACTTTGTCCCATCTCTTTGTTCTAGGAGTTTTTCATCCAAGTCCTCTGCTTGGCTTGGTGGTCTATAGCAAACCACCACAGTATTACTATTATTTCTTACTCCTTTTATTTTTGCCCAGAGACTTTCAACTGAATTTCCATGCTCAGTTACATGTATTTCCTCACAAGTATATACATCCTTTACATATAATGGTACTCCTCCCCCCTTCCTTACTTGTCTGTCTCGTCTGAACAGGAAGAACTGGAAAAAACACAACTTGTGCTCCCAGGTCCTTAGCCTTTTTACCCAAAGCCACTTAGTTTCTTTTAATGCGTTCTGGACTGTGCCCGACAATATCATTTGTTCCCACGTGTATCAGGAGGAAGGGATAATAATCTGTGGGTCTGATAAGTCTTCCTACCCTTTCTGTCACATCCTGGATGCTTGCACCTCGTAGATAGCATACCTCTCGAGACGACAAGTCTGGTCGGCACACTTTACCCTCTACCCCTCTCAGTAGGAAGTCCCCAATTACCAGCACACGCCTTCATCTATAGTGAGGAATAGAAGCTCAAGTCTTCTTATCTGCAGGGGCCTTGGAAATTTCTTTCAAGGTTTGAGGAGTCTGTGGGAGTAGCTCTTGATCCAGTAGATCTATGGGGAGATCCTGGAACCGATTACTTAGCATCAGAGGTTCAGAATGTCTCCTGATTATCCTGCTCTTGTGGGTTATTTTCTTCCATGTGCTCGACTCTTGTATTGGGTGCTCCTCCAAATCTTGAGATACCTTTCCCTCCTCCTCCAAATCCTGAGACACCTTTCCCTCCTTCTCCAGTTGCCCTCTGAAAAGTGCTTCATGCATTCTGACCATGTGTTCTTCACCTCCCCTTATTAAATTGAGTGAGGACAAGCATGCCTCAAGTCTCTGTATCTTCTCCTCCAATAGGGCTACCAACTTACACTTGCAGCATGATAATTCCCCTGCCAAAATGCCTCAGAAGACTACTTGTGAAAGATTGGCAGAACCAACTGGCACTACTTTACAGCAGGCTCTACACATTCACACACACCCAAACATGTGGTGGAATTTTTTTCCCAGTGTACCAGGCACTGGTACCATACTTATACCATATTATTGTTGAATTTGCATAGGCACATAACACATCAAATCTGAAAAACTAACATTGTTCACTGTGCTACCAGAAATGGGTCTCCTTGAGAGTAAATGGGGGAATTAGCAGCAAGGGGGAAGGCTATGTGAGAAGGGTAACAATGGGATATCTCCACCAGTATTTACAGGGTCCCATCCCCAAGGAGGCAAACAAGACTTGAATAAAAGAGTATTTTTATTAAAAGGGGAGAACTCACACACACACACAAGAGATTGTTTGCAAGCACACAAGATGCTTAGGAAAAGCAGGGGTGAAAGTGGAATAGATGTGAGGGATTTCAGGGTGATAATTACCTATCTGGAGAGTAGGGTAGTCCATAGAGGAAGAGCTTCAAATGTCCCATATTCTCAGCCAGGAGAGACAGTCTTAGGGACAGCAACCCTAAGGGAGCAGTGCTTGGATCCAGAAAGTGTGCATGATTTGAATGGGGCCAGAGCCCTGGTTCTTACAGGGCAAAACATGTTCTGTTTGGTAGCCTCCTCAGTTGTTGGAACAAAGACTCTAAAGGTCGGTTCCTGGGAATTACAAAGGTTTGATTACTTTGATTATTTGCTGCTGGGGTGTGTGAAAGGAAATTCAAAGTCTCTCCTGCTGCCTCACAAACCACTGTCACTGCAGACAGCCTGGTGCCAATCAATCCATTTCCTAGGCAACAGCAGGGATGGGCTCTCTGCAGACCTTCTGCTGACCTGGAAGTGATGTTTTCACAGACTGAATGAACTGGTTCGCGAACTGGGGCAAGTTTGTAAAAGTTCGTGGTTCGTGATTCATTAAATGCGGCAAAGCATGAACTGCATGGTTCAGATTTTTCCAGGTTTGTGCCCATCTCTAGTGTTAATCAGTTTGAACTGGCAGCATCTTAGCACATGCACAGTTTTGGAAAAACTTGAGGCAAATCTGTTCAGCCAGTGTTCATAGCTATTCGGCACAAACCGAACACGCTGGGTGATTGGCACCACTGAACACAGTGGTGAAATTTCATTGTGAAATTTGCAGTATCCTAAATTGCCAGTTGTTCAGGCTTGCAGGCTTAATTAATGGTTTTTGACTGCTTGGCTCCAACATTTACATATCTGTTATTTTGTGTGAGCTGTCCAATAAAATTAATTTACCAGGTAACTAGAGCCCTTTGATAGTATTGGTACCTTTTCAATGTAAATGGTTGTTATCTAAATTGCAGAATCTCTTGATTCTACATACAAGGGGGAATGATATCAGACTTAGGTGAGGGAAAACCCTGTGATTTGCAATTTTGAGTGCTCATGTGCATGAATCCTTCTTATACCACAGACACAAAAACGAAAGAAAATGTTTACTAAATCTGGCATCATTCCATTTTGCTGGCAAGGGTGAAATGCATCTATTGCAGGGGCTCAGTAGCTGTTTTTGGCTTATGTAACCACAACCTTGAGACCAGTAACAAAGTCAGGATGTGCTGAGCCAAGGTCAACATGATTAATTGCACAGAATGATAGAAACACAAGAAATACATTAGATTAAATCTCTGCTGGTCTGGAAAGCAGAAGAAATGCAACCTCCAAGAATAAACAAAAATGTACATTTTTCTCAGCTGTAACACAATCTGCACAACCATCAAAACAGAAAAGTCTTGAATCTCTCTCAGAGACTCACCTTGGACCTAGTAGGCAACTATACAAGTCTAGGAGTTAGCGTGGTGTAGTGGTTAGAGTGTCGGACTAGAATCTAGGAGACCAAAGTTTAAATCCTTGCTCTGTCATGGAAGCTCTCTGGGAGGGGAACTATACAAGATGAGTTATGAGAGTTTATGCAAGTGAACAAATGAAAGCGTGGTCCTATGTTCACATGCTGGCTTTCCCCTGAGCAGGGCATGTATCTGTTAATTTTATGGGATCTCTGGGTGTGTGGTTGCATTTGAAAGTGATCAGGCTCACAACGATCAAGTTGCTAGTGTAGAGTGTCAGTTTTGTTCTATTTCTGCTTCTCTCTCCCGTGGCGTTTGTGTCGTTCTTGTCATTCTTGTTGGGAAGTGTAAAGTCGATCTCAATAACTTCACTGAGTCCAAAACTGCATGAGTTAAAGCTTTATTGATTACCTAAGTTCAGAAGTTCCAAGGTTATATATCCATGACAAAACTCCCCGTGGTCTCACCATTTGTGGCACAGGCTGCTTTGGGACCTGCTGCTCGGCATCCATCACAGCAGGTCACTGTCGTGTTATATGACAGAATGCCAAGGAGGTATACTGCTGGAGTTACATCTCTGCTGGCTGGACTACATGTTCCATACCCTACATATTCAGGATTCAAGCCTAGTGTGCCTTCTAGTCACCAGTAGGGGGCAGCACTCTGTCTTGGAAGCTACCTTATAGAAATAATGACAGGTATTTCCACTATGAGTCTCTATACACAAGACATCTTACACGAGGAAGCTCAAGTGAAAGGTGAAGCAATGTTAGCTGGGAAGGATAGTTTAAAAATATAAAGCGGGCAGAGATTGCTCCTCAGAGGTTTGTTAATGTCACCTTCCCCTCCTGATAGGGAAGGTGAAATTGACAGAGCCTTTGAGTGTGTCCGTGCGTGTGTGTGTGTGTGTGCCTGGTGGCAGTGGGGAGCTGCAAATGACTCAACCACCCTCCATCCTCTCCTCCGTCTTCCGCAACCAGCCACAGAGTGGCCGATCCCGTTGCTGTTTGCTCATAGGTTGGCTCTCCTGCTTTCAATGTGGTCCTCCCCCCCTTTCCCGGAACGTGCACTGGATTCATGGCAACTTGGAACAAAGCTTTGGTTGCTTGCAAGACAGAGGATACAATACTGCAATGCTAATGATCTCTATGGTTTTTCAGAAGTAAGCTTCACTGATTTCGGTAGGACTTACTTCTGAGTAGGCGTGCACAGGGTTACAGCCCACTCCTCATGATCTTAGGCAGAGTTGGCCTGCCTTGAATCAGTCTGTCCTGAGATGAGGCTGTGTGACATCCACACGCATCTTTCTCTTTTCCCCCCCCCTCTCTCTGGGAGCACTCCAGGGCATGATTACTTGTGAGCCACTTACTTCTGAAGTGGCAGTGTTCCAAAGCAGAACCCCAAAACAGAAGACTAACTAAAGTAGCACAAAACTAATGTGCAAGCTTTCGAGCTCTCCAGAAATCTTCACCCATCTGGGCTTTGAATGGGGGAGTGTTGACAAACTGGTGTTACAAGAGATTTTAACACCTACAGACTCTCGCTGTTGCCCTGGCCAGCCTGCGCGCATTTACTCAGTAGCAAGTCGGCCTTACTTCTGAGTAAACGTGAGAGTGGCTGCTCTTCTCCTTCCTCCTTTGCACACCTGAGAATAAATCCTGTAGAACTCATTAAGACTTGCTTCGAAGCAACCCTGCAGGATACCGGCACTCCAGAGCTCCACCACCCTTCGCAATATTTACTTAGAAGTCTTGCATTTAGGAGGGCTTGCTTCTGAGTAAAGCAGGAAGCAGGTTCGAGCAGAAAGGAGGAGAATGGAGGGCAGTTGAGTCATTTGCAGCTTCCCACTGCCAGAAGACACACACGCACTCACCGACACACTCGAAGGCTCTGTCAATTTCACCTCCCCTTGGGACGGGGAAGATCATAGAATCATAGAATCAATGCAGGAAATTCACAACTGCCCCCTCGGCTGTCCCAGTGACCCCAGCTCTATGCCCAGAAGATGGCAAAACACTTCCAGGATCCCTAGCCAAACTGGCCTGTGGAAAATTGCTACCTGACCCCAAGGTGGCGAACAGCATTACTCTGGGCATGTAAGAAGGTCACGCGAACTAAGCACTGGTGAAACCCTTCCTGCTCTCCCTTCTCATCTGCCCAGGTTCACAGAATCAGCATTGCTGTCGGATGGCCATCCAGCTTCTGCTTAAAAACCTCCAAAGAAGGAGAGCCCACCACCTCCCAAGGAAGCCTGTTCCACTGAGGGACCACTGAGGGAACTTACTTTGTCTTCGACCGTATTTTCTACCCCTCCCAATTTAGTATCATCTGCAAATTTAGTAAGCATGACATTAACAAACCCTCTGAGGAGCAATCTTTGCCTGCTTTGTCTTTTTAAACTACCCTTCCTGGCTAACATTGTGTTTCCCTTCACTTGAGTGTCCTTGTGTAAGATGCCTCGTGTATAGAGACTCTCTGTCTCTTGATTGTAAGATAAGATTTGTTGCTCAGAAAACTGAAATGTGATTTAAGTTCTGGCAGTAAATGTATGGCAAGAAAACTAAATGATATGGGAGCAGAAGGTCCATGGTTGTAGGAGATATGGCCTCTCATATCAGTTATCCACCTCAGTTCCTCTTTGACCCCTGCAAAATATAAAGATCACAAAGTTTTAAACACAACAATGGAACCGATCATGGCTTAGACCTTCTTTTCTATAGAACAGATAATAGTATTTAAAAGGGTTCTGATTAATTTCACGACATAAAACTGGGCTCCTCATATTTTCCACCCTTGAAAATAGTGATTTGAAATAACAAAGTGTTACAGTCAAGATCTTCTGATCGTTGCCCTTTAAAGTCTCTTTCTCACATGGCCGGGCTTTACAAAAAGCTATTTTACTAAAAGAAAATTAGATTTCTGGTTAGCGGGAGCCCTAAATAGACATGAATTACAAGAACGTCCTTTGAAAACTCCATCCAGCACTTTCTTTCATTAAATCCCATGAAGCGACCTTAATTTAGTGGAACACTGGATGGGTTATTCTTTTAACCTATTAGCACTTTGGCCAGTCCCCATAAAGCATATTCATGGATGATTCCATCAAGAAGGACAACAGTGGGATTAATATTATTTCAGGATACAGTAAATGCCACGATGATGGAGCTGTTTAAGATCTGGTGCTCGTTGTGTCACACTGAATGCATTGACATTTACTCCGCTATCATTTCATTTCCAATGTTCCTTCCAAATCAGCTAGAGCAAAATGCTTCTCTCTCTCTCTCTCTCTCTCTCTGGAACATACTACCTCAAGGCTTAGAGAAGGGTTACGCTTTCCCTTCCATTCGGTACGGAAAATCACAACTCACATCTGCATTTTTCTGTATTGTGGACAGGCCGTTAACATCTACTTAAAATATTAGGGAATTTCATTTCACATATTCAGTGGGAGATAAGGGATGAATAATGAAGGCATGAATAAGTATCTATGACTCAGTCTTAGGGACACTTTCCAGTGCTTGAATCCTTTTCGTTCAAGTACAGGCATAGTATCAATCAGGGCTTTTTTATGGGAAAAGAGGTGGTGGAACTCAGTGGGTCACCCTCGGAGAAAATGGCCACCAGCCATGTGACCATTTTCAAGAGGTTCCGGAACTCCGTTCCCCTGCGTTCCCCCCGAAAAAAAGCCCTGGTATCAATTGGGCCCTTGTATTGCCACGTTTACATTAGCCAATAATCATACCTTGTACCACCCACCATATTGATATCAGCACTTCCTTTGAATGAACTTTTTATCTCATGGATTCCCCCTCCTCTATTTGATGCACAATGTAGCAGGATACTTTCTGGTGCTCCAGCTGAAACATCTGATGACGGGGGCTTCTGTGAACGGGTGCCATGGTCAGATTAGGGTGAGATTGAAGTTAACTGCCCCCTCATGCTTGGGCAATGAGCTGATTTATGCTTGCCTGAGGAGACTTACGGATCCTAATGGATTCCAGAATGCTTTGCAAGATTTCTCTGGGCCGGCTCTTGCAGCTTGCTTGATGGGCTTACTGAGTCCTGAAATAAGAATCTTCAGGGGGCAATTGAAAGAGTTGCTCCCTGATTCTCTTTGTCCTTGTCCCTCAGTGGCTTCATAGTATAATGAGGAACTAAGAGAGGCTAAGAGGTTGTTAAGACAGCTAGAGTGTAAATGGTGCCAGACTTGTGATGAGATTATGAGAACACAGTTTAGGGCTCAGGGCTAAGCTACAAGTGACGAATGACACTTGAACAGCAAGTGAACAGACTTGCATGCATTCCTTCCTGTTCACTTGTGCTCCGCTTGTACTCCACTTGATCACATGGGTGCAAATGGAGTGCAAGTGGAGCACAAGTGAACAGGGAGGAATACATGTGAGGGCCAAGCTACGAATGACACTTGAACAGCAAGTGGATCAAGTGGAGAGCAAGTGAACAGGGAGGAATACACTTGCCGTTCAAGTGTCACGTCACTTGTAGCTTGGACCTTAGTTGAAGCCCTATGAAGTGGCGGTGAAACCAGCAAAGAGGAATTACTATTCCACTGTTACCCAATGAGGAGGTCTCCTTGCGAGTTGGGGGAATTAGCATGCAAAGAGTGGCAGCAAGAGGTGGATAACTTAGCAAGATCTTCACCTATGTATACGAGGTTTGTCTCTACTAGAGACCCCTTCCAATGAAGAGGCAGATGTTTCAATTAAAAGATTTTTTAAATTTGTAAAATAATAAAGATAAACAGCACGCTAAGACTCGCATGACACATACTCAGAGCTAAGTAGAAAGTAGTGGTGAAAACTGGATAGAGTTTGAAGGATTGGGTGATAGTTACCATCCAGAAGAGGGAGTCCGAGAGAGAGAGCGTTAAGCGACCTGCACGCCAATGCAGAAGAGCTCGGATGGAGGTGCGAGGGTGGATGCTGGATCTGAGAGCATGCACACAACTGTGGTGGAAGGGTAGTCCGATTATATTGTGGAATGTGCCCTGGGACAAGATTGAATCTTCTGCCCAAAAAACAATAACTTAATGGTTGTCCTTGGGGTGGGACAAAGGACTGTAAAGCTATCTCCGAGGCGAGACAACGAACTGGTGAGCTGTCTCCTGAGTGATACAATAAACTGAGAAGGTTTGATGAAGTATTCCCAGGTGGAACTAAAGTTATCCTAAGACATAAAAGGCAAACCGTGTTGCCAATGACTCACTTCTTATCCCCACGCAGGCACACTCCGCGGGGATAAGAAGTATGTTGGGGGCAAAAAGGTTTGCCTCTACCCACCTCCTTGGGGCCTCCAGAGGCACAGAAAGGTCCAGCACAGCTGCGGGAAGGCCCAGCATGCCAGCATGGCCCTCCACGTCACTGATTGGGCCATGCCAGCGATGGGAAGCCCAGCATGCCAGCGTGGCTCTCCACCACCCCAATTGGGCCATAGTGGAAGTGGCAGAAAGGCCCGGCACACTAGCGCAGGCATCCGCTTTCTAGAGCTCATTGTATTTTTTCCCACAATGGGCTTTGTTGCTAGCCAATGATGATTGACAACCAACAGAGCCTTCAGTTGCCTGAGAACAGGAATGGATAAGGGAGGATCGGTAGGGTGTGTTACGGGGATTAATTCAGGAACTCCAGGAAGACTCTGTTGTCTTAGGATCTTTGCACATCCTGAGGCATGGGGGCTGAAAGCTGGCCTCACCAGTATACTGATGATGACACTGAACTCTACCTTCTAATTGATAAGCAACCCGAAGCTGATATCTCTTCCTTGGCCCAATGCCTGGATGCTGTAGTGGAGTGGCTGAGGGGTAGATGGCTGAAGTTAGATCCTTTGGAAACTGAGGTCCTGTGGCTGCGAAGGACTTCCGCAGTGAGGAATTTGTCACTCCCATTACTTGACAGAGCCCAGCTTTCTGCTGTGGACTCCACAAAGAGTTTGGGGGTTTGACTTGATTCTAAGCTTTCCATGGAGAAATAGGTGTCCAGGGTGGCTAGAACAGCATTTTCACCAGATGGCTAGAACAGCATTTTCCTGTCTTCACTGGGTCCAACAACTTTCCCCATATCTATTTCAGTCCGATCTTGCCACATTGATCCATGCTACAGCCATGTCTCGTTTAGACTACCGCAAATCACTCGACATAGGGATACCCTTGAAGATGCTCAGGAGACTTCAAGTGGTGCAAAATGTGGCTGCTAAGAGCCAAGCTACAAGTGACGCCTTACACAGATTGGACACTTGTCAGCTTCCCTCAAGTTTTGATGGGAAATGTAGGCGTCCTGGTTTTACAGCTTGGCTCTCCATTACAGCTGCAAGACCAGGATGCCTACATTTCCCATCAAAAGTTGAGGGAAGCTGAAAAGTGTCCAACCTGTGTCAGGCATCACTTGTAGTTTGGCTGTCAGTTGCTGACCAAGTCACGATAGTCAGTTCATATAACACCGATCTTGAAACAGCTGCACTGGTTACCAATTAGCCTCTGGATCCAATTCAAGGTGTTGGTTCTCACCTTTAAAGCCCTTCATGGTCTGGAACCCTCATACCTTCAGGTCTGTCTCTTCCATTATGGACCCCTCTACCTGCTCCATTCATCTTTGTAGGGCTTGTTGATTGCTCCTGGACCCGGGGTGGCACAGCTTCCTTCCACTAGGAAGAGGGTCTTTACGATTGTGGTGCCCTCCCTTTGGAATGCACTGTTGGAAGGCACTCATGCTCAGCAGGACCTGTTGATGTTTCAGAAACTCTGCAAGGCAGAACTATTCCGGCATGCCTTTGCTATCTAAGGGCCAAGATACAAGTGACGAATGACACAGGTTGGACACTTGTCAGCTTCCCTCAAGTTTTGATGGGAAACGTAGGCATCCTGGTCTTGCAGCTTGGCTCTCCGACTGCTGTCCAATGGACTTTTCAACTGTCACTTGTCCAACATTCCGCCAAGCTGCCTACATTTCCCGCCAAAACTTGAGGGAAGCTGACAAGTGTCCAACCCATGTCAGGCGTCACTTGTAGCTTGGCTCTGAGACTCTAATAGTGTAATCCTGGGCAGAGTTATACGTCACTTGTAGTTTGGTCCTAATATTCTTTTTGAGGCAGAGAAACACTGTGCATTTTATCTACCTTCAATTTTACATTCTTTGCAGAATTTTATAAGCTGGAGTTGAGACTAGAGTGGTATTTAATTATTGTATTAGGCTGTTTTATTGTGATTTTATTGAATATCATAGTTTTGAACTTTTTAACCATTGTGTTGTGAGATCTTAACTGAAGAGATGGGTATAAAAATTGAATAAATAAATATTAAAACCTGTTACGGTCCATGAGAATGTTGCCACATATGTCAGTGTGGAGTCAAGATTTCTTTCCTAACAAGTTACATATTTATTTAATTGAGCATTGGAAAGAAATTGTGCTGTTATAACTTGCAAATTGTGAGTGATTTCCTTCTTAAATGTTGATCTTTCAAAGTGTGTGTGATATTGGCAAGTGGTCAGGGATTTTTCAGCCGATGTGATATTTGCGTTGTCATAGTACCAGTTTGCTTTCATGCTATATCAATTCAATCATCCTTGAGCCAAGGAAACCTCTTGTAAAACAAACATTTCTCAGCACTTCCAACTTAGTGTAAATCCCAGGAGGCCACTTAATTCATTTCGAAAATGTCAGAAACGCGTGTCCCCCCCCCAAGTGGATGTCAAAATTTGACATTAGTTCCTTCCTAAATAACACGAGTCATAAAATCTTGTCATAAAGTGTCTTCTGGACATTTTTAATGGTTTCCATAGGTGATATCCTAGCCTTACACAGGTGGTGAATAATGGTTTTGGAATCCAAACAAAACTCTTTGTTGCCTTTTCAAATCCTTTCAGCAAGCCTGTGTGTCTGTGTTCACAAGGCACTAAAAGGATTGGAGAAGACATCCAAGGATTGTTTTTGTCCCAGGGAGATTCCTTCTTGGCCATAAGTCAAGGCTGACAAATCTTGTCACTCATAGCTAAAAGATTATGGAGGCTTGATGAGTAACATCCATTGCATAGAACCGATGGACGGACAAAGCAGTCTGCAGGTGTGCACTTTCCCCCATGATACAGGAAAGTGCTCTGTTAACAGACACAATCTATCCATAGGGAGCACGAACCTTGAGCTGAGCCTGAAATGTTGGTTTTCTCCTTCCACCAAGGATGACCTGGGTTCAGGGCTTTTTTTCTGGGAAAAGAGGTGGTGGAACTCAGTGGTGGAACTCAGGACCGCACAATGACGTTACTTTGGGTCAGCTGGAACAAGGGGGGGGAGTTTTTAAAGTTTAAGTCGCCCGTGGCGAAAATGAGCGGTGTGGAGGGCAATCTAAACTCCCCTCAGTCTGGAGATCAGGGGGCGGGGCCACTGGCCATGTGACCATTTTCAAGAGGTGCCGGAACTCCGTTTCTCCATGTTCCCACTGAAAAAAGCCCTGCCTGGGTTTTACTGAGGGCTGCTTGCTAGAAAGTATAGCATCATAATAAGCTGAGGGCTGACTCCTGTCTAGATTTCCATGGGCACAAGGAGGAATGGTGATTTTTTTTTTTACTGATTCCCCCCTCCCCTCCGTGCTCCTGCGGCAGTCCAAAAACGCCCCTCCAAGTGCTGCTTCAGGGGAAAGAGGGAGCCCCAGAAATAGCTTAGAGGGGCACCAGAAGTCTCCTGTGGGAGGGGAGATAGGCAAAAATTGGCCCCTTCCTTGCACTTGTAGAAATCTAGATGGAATCTAAATCTGATTTTTTTTTTCGTATTCTTGCTGAGCTGATTTTGCTTCTATGTTTTCGGCATGAAAAAATAGCAAATGTGCAACGTGCAAAAAATAAAACTAATTAATGTTTAGATCTAATCTAAGAGTTTTGTCCCCATTACTGCTTCCCAGATAAAGGCACTGGGCCACTGTACTTTGGGCTTTACTATGTTGTTAATATTAAATTGGTTGATCTGCCTCCTAAGTATTCTACTTTTTAAGAGCTGGCTGGGTTGGCGAGGAAAGCAACTCAGGCCCAGATATCCTGTTAACTGGGTGGTGTGCAAAGACACTTGGGATTGGCGGGAGAAGAGAGAGGGAAAGCAACAGGGTGGAAGCAAAAAGTCTTTTCCTTCCCCAGTCCTCCCACCTCCCTTCTGGGAGCAGGGGCTCTTTCTTTCTCTCCTTCTCCCCTCTCCTCTGCCCCTCATCTCTTGCCAGCACAGAAGGTCTCTCTTTCTCTTTGTATCCTCTCCTGCCCCACTGCAGCTTCCTCTCAGGCTGCTAGCACCATGCAATAGGATTGCTCGCTGGGGTTGCTGGGCACCTCCTGCAATGGTGGCTGAAATCTTTCGATGTTATGTCATGGGATCTATATTTTTAACTTTTATGTTCCCCTTGCATCTTTTTTTGCTTTTAGTTTTTTCTGCAAACTGGGTTGGGGAGGGGTCCTTTTGATTTTTCAGTCCACATTCTTGGGCCATATTCAGAATTGGGTTGCTTTGTATCATACCCTTCCACCACAGCTTCCTGCAACAGAGAAAAATTTCCAACAACAACAACAACAACAACAACAACAACAACAACAACAACAACAACAACAACAACAACAACAACAACAAATCAGAAAAAAGTCATTCCATATCAGAGGACGTCTCTCTCTTGATGGAGGACTTAGCACAAGAGACTCACAGAATCCAAGTTAGTAGAAGGAAGTCCTGGGATCCAAACTACATACGTATATCGAAGGAGTTGTAAAATAGAATTTTTGGGCTTACAGGGGAGCTCAGCTGGGCAGCTTTTTATGGAGGGTGTTTCGTTTTGGTTTTTGCTGGCTAATGTACTGGATGTTTGCTTTCCCCAAATTGCACTGTTATGTATAAATAGGGCTTATACCAGGAAGATGGTCCTTGAAGTATGAGGACCCACGCTATGAAGGGCTCTAAAGGTAAGCAAGCACCATCATTTTGGACTGGGAAACTAATTGGCAGTCCATGAAGAGGTCGTAAAACGGCTGCAGCTACCTGTTGGATAGCAGATGGGCTGTTGCATTTTGTCCCAACTGAAGCTTCTGAGTAATCTTCAAGGGATGCCTCACACAGGGCCTGTTACAGCAATCAAGTCTCAAGATTACTTTAGGAGTGGGTCAGCATGGCCAGATCAGCTGTCTCGAAATATGGGGAAAGCTTTGGGGCTATATAAAGTGTGTCTGTGCGGCGGGGTGGGGGAGGAGTGACCCGCTGTCATGTCTGTGCCCCTATATCCATACCATTGTTCTATGTGTTGAACCATTGCTAATGCTGTCCTTTGATTTCATTCTGCAAATGCTTTAACCATCACTTTCGTTTCTCCCTCTAGCAGCCTGAGAATGCAGCTGTCTTATCTTTTTTTCGTTGAAGCTCATAGACGTGACCTTGTACTGTCTGCAATGTTACCGTTGACTCTTATGCCTCTTTGTCCTGTCTAGGCTGATGTATAAACTCCAGAAGAAGTTCCCAGACCTTTTCCCGCACAAACCAGTGGTCCGAGTGGGAGGGGGAAATGATTGAGTATTTAGAGCTGTGCTTTCTTCAAGTTCCTATTCCTTTCAAGGAAGCGTGTACTGCTTAGATACTTTCTTGCCTCTGAGTAATTCTATGGACATATATATGGAAATGATTGGATTTCTGAATAAAACCATTTAACCAAGAGCTTGGACTTCTTGTTGCAATGGTACAGGGACCTGTCTACCATATCCTGTCATCCATAGCCTGACACCCGCATTCTTAGCCCATGTAGCTATCTGTTTATCTAGTATGCGAGCAAGGCATAGCGACAAGCTCTTACAGTGTGTCTGCTAAGTGGTCTTGGGGATCAACAGCTCCAGAGCAGAGACTACCTTCCACAGCAGATCCCTTCTGCTCGAAACACAAAAAGTGCCATACTTGGAAAGCCCATTACAGCTGCCTCCTTTGTCTTCACAGCTGTGCGTAGATATACAGTAAGATGCAATGCTTCTCTTTGTCAGGCAGCCAGCCCAGCTGGGCCAGTGTCAAATTACAGCTGGCAAGAAAACGCTGTGCTCATCTCAGCAGCAATCTGAAGAATGGCGTTCAGGTGTTGTATGCCATTCTTAGCACATCCTGGGGAATGTAAGGATAAAGCAACGCCTTGCATTTTTCACTTTGCTTATTTCTCATTCACAAGACTCTCACCTTTCAGCTTTTTAAATCTATGGACCAAAGGGGAGATTTGCTTTCTGGCCACCTAAATAGCACTGTTTTTTGGCAGTCTGTAATTTGCAAGACTACACAGTAGGATTGTTATGGGGTCTGGAATTTCTTTTTCTGAAATTAACTTTTTTAGATACGACCATCAATTCCTCTTATTCTTTTTTCTCTTTTAAGAGAAAAAAGATCTCTCCTCCATGTCTCTTCAAATAGAAGTTGTGCCTTTTTGTTACTTCACCTGTTGCAGTTGTTTTACGCTACATACTGCAGGGCTGTGCTGTAGCAGGGAGATAGGAAAGATATTGTTCACCTCTGAGCATCTAGAGAATGAAATTCTGAAATTTTTTAGAACCTCCAGATTTCTCTTTAATCAAAAAGGAATTGATTAGAAACTGATTCCAAATTCCTAAAAAGAGGAAAAGAAAAGGATTGTTGGTGTTCCAGGAGAAACTGCGTAAAGGGAATGAAGAGACAAGCAGAATTATCTTGCTAGTTTGGTGTAGTGGTTAAGAGCAGCAGGACTCTAATCTGGAGAACCAGATTTGATTTCTCACTTTTCCACTTGAAGCCAGCTGGGTGACCTTGGGTCAGTCACAGCTCTTCCAGAGCTCTCTCAGCCCCACCCACCTCACAGGGTGATTGTTGTGGGGATAATAATAATACACTCTGTAAACTGCTCTGAGTGGGCATTAAGTTGTCCTGAAGGGCAGTATATAAATTGAATGACAGACAAAGCAGCAGACAAAACTCTGTCCAATTGACCTCAAATTTCCAAGAAGCTGAAACATTTTATCAAGACCTGTAGACTGTTTGACTACAATCAAAATGGACAGATCCAAAGGCATGAGCTGAGATGATTTTTTGAGATCAATTGCATCATGATGGATTGTGAGTACAATAAATTATGGAACCGGTACTGTGTTTCTAGAACAAACACATTGAATTATAAAGAGTTTTTGCAGTATCTTGACATAACTTAGGATCAAAAAAAGAAAAGAATTATGGAAAGTCAAGATTCAGATTTGGAATCAAAGTGTCCAAAAGTATAGCCTGGGAGAGATTTTTAGATAAGTTTCAAGACCATATTATATTTGATGATGGCTGGGCATCTCCTACAAGAAAACACAACAGGATTGTTCGTTGGTGCTGCTGAAACTGGATTTTATGAAATTGTGATTTTATGGATTTTATTTATTGCTGTATTTTACTTCTTTGTTGTAATCTGCCCTGAACCCGCTCGCGGGAAGGGGGGACTAGAAATTAAATTATTATTATTATTATTATTATTAATAATAATAATAATAATAATGTTATTCTGTTATTATTGGCTGAATGGGGAATAATTTCAGAATGTATTGGCCTAGTGTTGTTACCTTCTCCTAGTTACTCACTCACTCACTCACCTCACTCACCTCACTCACTCACTCACTCACCTACTCACTCACTCTGTCTCTCTCTCTCACACACGAATGAAAATAAAGTAGCAGAATGAATTGAAGCAGCATTCCCTCCCACTAGAGATGGGCACAAACCACAAAAAAAATGAACCATGAGGTTCGTGGTTTGTGGTTTTTCACGAACCAGGAACCAGGAACTGGCATGAACTGGGGCAAGTTTATGAACCAGTTCGTGGTTCGTGGTTCGTGGTTTGTGGGGTTTAAATGCCCCTTTCCAGCCACTTAGCAGTGGCAGGGAAAGGGGCATCTGACAGTTAAAGGGCCCTTTCCTGCCTTGCAAGCGGCAGGTCCCTTTAAACTATTAGCTGGCAGGTGGCGGGGGGGGGCGGGATCTGAGGTTTGGGCAGTTTAAAGGGGTCTGCCACTTGCAAGCAGCAGGAAAAGTTTATATGGCCATTTCCCTGGGGAAATGGCCATTTAAACTGCCCCTTTAATATGACCCAAACGAACCAGTAGACCAGTTCGTGGAAGTTTGTGGAACCAGCCTGGTTTGTGCGTTCTGTTGGGTCATAATTCGATTCGTGCCCATCTCTAGTCCCCACTAGAGAGGGGGATAAATGTAGAATTTTTTTAAAAAATTGAATCAATGCAAGGCACTTACGGTCAGGGATGTTCATTTTCTCTTCCTTTAGCAGCTGCTTAGCAGCCTGCATGAGCCAGGGTAGCCAGAGCTCGTTATATCTCAAAAGCTAAACAGGTCAGCCCTGGTCAGTGCTTGGATGGGAGAACACGAAGGAAGACGTGGATTGCTCTGCAGAGGAAGGCAACGGCAAACCATATCTGCTCATCCCTTGTCTTTTTTTAATTAAAGATTTTATATAATAGAAACAAAAGAAGAAAAAACATAAAAATACAATCATACAAAAACTAGCCAAAGAAATCAGCTAGCAACCAACCAACAATAACCATAGAAACAGAACATAGAATATATATATATTAAAAAAATCTATGTAAACTAAAAGAGGGCTTCCAATTTTCTCCATAACAAATATTATACTTTCAAATTTTCTCTTACTCTAAGTTAAAAATAAAAGCTCTTTTTTTAATGTCCAAATTCTTTAATCCATAAATCCACAAGTCAGCCTTTCAAATATTTAAAGAGAGTAATCATGTCCCCTCTCAATCTCCTCTTCTCCAAATGAAACATTCCCAAGGCCCTCAGCCTTTCCTCGTAGGGCTCAGTCTCCAGACCCCGGGTCATCCTCGTCGCTCTCCTCTGCACCCTCTCGATTTTGTCCACATCCTTTTTGAAGTGGGACCAGCAACAGACGCCAGACTAACCAGCCTGTAGTTTTCCGGGTCATCCTTCTTCCCTTTCTTAAAGATTGGGATAACATTCGCTCTTCTCCAATCTTGCGGCAGATACCTAGTCCTCCAAGAGGCCTTGAAGATGATGGATAGAGACTCTGTAAGTTCTCTTTGAGCACTCTTGGGTGCACACCATCCGGCCCAGGGGATTTGTATTTGTCCAGTGCAGCCAGATGCCTGTCCACAACCTCTCTGTCAACTTTCTTGGGACTAGAAGGAATTGCTCTAGGGAGAAGAAAGCAGGGAAGTGACAGTCTCCCGGAGCCCCAACTGGCAGGAGAGTGATTGGAACAGGCCACTGACATTCCACGCCCATTTTGATCATCACAGGCACAGGCCAAGCCAGCAAAGGGAGGATACTCACAGCCACGATGGCCCCGTAAGGCCAGGAAGAGCAATCAGGCAGCGGGAGAAAGGGAAATCCTGCAGCACCAGCAGTCTCCATGAAGAGGCAGGCCAGTGGCAGCTGGAGAAACATATTATTGGAGACTGGCAGGAAATTAGAGGAGGCACTACCTTTGACAGGCCAGGCTATGGGGAAGAGCAGGAAGTGGGGGAAGGCTGGGAAGAGGTGGTGCAAACCTAACCCATAAAAGCAGATCCCAGGCTAGTGAGGAAGCACTGGGTAGCAGAGAGGAGAAGTTCAGGGAAGAGGGAGGAATCAGGCTGCACAATCCCCTCATCTCAGAGCTGACCTCACATGATGGCAAACGGACATATGGTATACTCAGCTGCGGGGAGTGTCTCATTGTCAGTGGATCACTGGATTAAAAAATGCTTTGTTTTTGCACTGATTGTTAACCTATCTTAATATATATAGTCCAACCCCCTGCATTGGGTAGGGGGTTGGACTAGAAGGTCTGTATGGCCCCTTCCAACTCTGTGATTCTGTGAAATGGCCTACAAGAAACAAATGCCAAAGAAAGTTGGTGAAATGAAAATGGTCTTCCCAACCATGCTTAAAAATTAAGAGAGATCCAGGGTAGTTTAATGACTGGTGTGTCAGCCTAGGACCGCGGTTTTATGAAGCTCGCTGGATGGCCTTGGGCCATCTCTCTCTCACTCATTTTAACCTACCTCATAGAGTTGTTGTGATGACAGAGTGGAGAACAATGTAGCCCTTGGCTCTTTGGAAGAAGAATAGGGTAAAAATGTTTTAGAAAACAAAAGAAAAAATGTGTACATCTTTATACTATATTTATAATCCCATTACTGCCACTCGTAAACTAGTTTTGCAGGTGGGTTTAAGCATTTCAAGAAACTAGCAAAAGCTATTTGTCCAAAAAGATCAGTGGAAGAAAAGTAATCTATCCGTGCACCAAGCATGGCCCTAACTTTGGTGAAACTTTAATCTTCCTTCAAAATGATTTGCCTCCAGCCCAAATTGCCCAGCTTTGTATATTTGAAAGAATATAGTTTGGCTGCCATTGGGCCCCCCCATTGGTGGGGAAATGAGTCCAAAGTTAGAACACACGAGGAGATAATGTATAAACCACGACGGCTCCAAAGCGTCTTCTTTCTACTGCCAAACCGTTGGGTTAATTGCAGGGGCTCAGGTGGTGGGGATGTTGCTGTGATAACAAATGGAAGAAAACTCAGGATGGATCTGACTTAACAAACTGTAAAGCCCATTCAAAGTTCTAGTCTGAAGGGAAGAATTCTCTACCACTGTTGCTTCGGCTCAGTCCCAAAGCTTTTCCAAGTAGTTAAAGGTGTTACATCCAAAAGCTCCCTTAGTGGCTCCGTGCTAAGGTCCCCCTCCCTCCCTTAGATTTTTGCAGATGAATCACTTGCATCTGTTCTGATGTAGATTCTGCTGTTTCTTCAGAGGAGGAGCCAAGTCCTCTTCTTGTCCTTCGTTTTCGGTTGGGTTTCAGTTGATGCCAGCCCAGGATATGGAAAAAGAATGTAGCTCTATGTAGGCTATGACAGGGTTTTTTCCACTCATGTCCCTCCTGGTTTGTGTTACAAGTAAACATGGGCACGAACAGCATTACGAATGAAAAAAAACCCACGAACAGCCCGTTTGTCTGTTCGTGAAAAAGCCATTCGTGAGTCCTCATTCTAAATGAACAAGTGGTCGTTGCAGGCCTTGTTCGTTGCCTTCATCAGCCGTTCGTCAAGCCAGACAGCCTGGGGCCTTTCAATGAATTCCCCTGGCAATGAAGGGACTGAACTCTGAACTCCTTCTGGCTTTCCTTCTGGATTTAACCCTTCAAAGTACTTCCAGCAGAGAGTCCCATTTTTGCCACTGTGAAGAGAAAATTACAACAAAGGGGGAGACCTATGGATCATGCTTTTCCCGGGGTGCAATCTCTCTGAAAATTGGGGGGTCTTTGGAGGACAGTGAGGACTATGCCCCCTGCAAATTTGGTGGGTATTGGACATTGGGAAGATCAGTTTGTAACCCCTCAAAATAGCTTCCACCAGACAGTCCCATTTTTGCCACTGTGAAGAGAAAATGGGAAGGACCCATGGATCATGCCTTTCCCGGGATCTCTCTGAAACTTGGGGGGTCTTCAGAGGACAGTGAGGACTATGTCCCCTGCAAATTTGGTGTGTATTGGACATTGAGAAGGTCAGTTTGTGGGGTGTTTAAAGGACCCTGCCCCTTGGATGTGGCAGGAAAGGGCCCTTTAAATGATCAGCTGTCAGGCAGCAGGGGGGAATTCATGTTTGTGAATAGAGTCATGTTCATTACTGTTTGTTGTTCATGGATGGCAATGAACAATGAACAGTTGTTTATTTTTTTCCATTCGTACCCATATCTAGTTACAAGTCAAGAGAAGTTGGCGATCAATTTTTTAAAAACATAGTTAATTTATTTACTTCAATTATACTCCACTTTTCTCCCCAATGGGGACCTCAAGTGGTTTACATCATTCTTCTCTCCTCCATTTTATCTTCACAACAACCCTGTGAGGTAGGTTGGGCTGAGCATAACTGGCCCAAAGTCACCTAGAAAGCTTCTGTGGCAGAGCAGGAATTCGAACCTGGTTTCCCAGGTCCTAGTCCAACACTCTAACCCAAGGATCCCAACATGGTGCCCTTGAGTGCAGTGGTACCTGCCGATGCCTTTATTGGCACCTGCCAGTTATTTTTGGAAAGTGGTGAGTCCAGGTGAGACTTTTGAATTTCTGATGTTTATGGCATAAGGTTGACAATGGCTTGATATGAAGCTCTTCTACCTGTGCAAATAGCAGAGTGATATTCTAATAAACCCAGGGGGACTCCTTCTGACCGAACACAATAAGGCAGCATGGCTCAAATGCTCAAGGCACCTAACTGAAATGTCTACTGAAGTCATCTTTCCAATTTGCATATGCTTTTATAATTCAGGTGGAAGTCGATAACCGCATCAGTATATATAAAAAAATCAATGTTCCTATCAAAATCTGGGCAGAACCTCTTTCTTACTGTACATATGTGCAAAGAGCTCTCACCGGCCCTTCAGCACCAGCCATCATTGCTAAAAGAAACAGTGCAGGCTGATAAAGTCTGGGCTTATGAGAGAAACGCTCATCTAAAGTGGAGAAGAAGCCAGGAGAAGCATTCCCTCCCCTTTTCCTTTCGCGTAAGTGTTTTAGATGCCTGCAAAATGAAGACAGACACTGTGTCACGGGCTGGGCCAGCCCAAGCAGGGTGGCTCAAGTCCAAGCACCAACACAAAGCCCAGGGGGAGTTCTAGAGTCGAAAGCCAAGTCCAGTCCATAGTCAGAGCCTGAGGTAAGCACCAGGAAGTGAGTCCAGAACCCAAAAGCTAGGTCAAGTACAGTCCGAGGTCAGTTACCAATGGCATCAGGTCTAGAGGCAGGACCGAGTGAGATACAAGGTACACTGCATGGTTGTAGGTAGTATAGCACTTTGCTTCCATGCCTGGTGCTTCCTCCAGGCTGGCTTTTATAGCCAGGCGTGGTTTCCAGCCAGCTGCTGGGACTTCACCCTGATGTTACTCATCATTGCTTTCCAGCAGCTGGCGTCGGCTCAGCAAGCGAGCACTGTGCAGTCTTTCCTGTAACTCCAGCCTCTTCCTTTGCCTGTGGCCCTCTCTGGGCATTGGTGAACCTGGGGAAGTAGAAGCCCCTGGCTGGGCTTTCCCTGTGGTGTTGGAAGTCCCTGACTGAGCTTCCCCTGTGGGTTTAGGTCTTGGGAGTACCGGTGGTTCTGTCTCAGCTGCTGGCTGTGACCTCTGGTTGGCCTCTGCTGAGTCAGGGCTAGCTACACGGAGCTCCTCTTTTCCTTGCTATCACCGAGCCCAGACTGGACCATGACACACTGCCAGATGAGGGATTTTTAGCAAGCTCAATATTTACTTTGTGTGTATGCAAGAAAATATCATTAAGCAATCTGCTAATTTTTAATGGCATCCTGTTAAACAGAACATCTGGGGACCTCCCGCTCTAACTGATACAACACACTGTTTTAACATCTCTTTAATAATTAAGATTAAAGATAGCCTTCGTCATGAACTCATTACTGGTAGCCCTCTTCTCTCAGCCACCATTCTCAATACAGAGGACAATAGGTTACCTCTTCAAAGACCTGCTCAAGATGGCTTCCAGCTAAAACCCTAACAACCCAGGGTATACATGAGTATGAAACAAACACTGAGCAGATTAAAATGATACTGATAACAGTCCTCAGGCCCGAAACAGACCAAAAAGCAGTCAAAGATTTTAAAAATCCTTAGTTAAAAGCAGGACTTTTTTTCTGGGAAAAGAGGTGGTGGAACTCAGTGGGTTGCACTGAGAGAAAATGGTCACATGGCTGGTGGCCCCGCCCCCTGATCTCCAGACAGAGGGGATTTCATGCACTCCATCTCTTGATCTGTGTACATTCAGAGAATCATCATAGGTGACCATCTAGCCTCTTCTTAAATACCCCCAAGGAAGGAGGAACCTCTCTAAATGTCAGGAAGTTCTTCCTAATGTTTAGCCAAAAACTCCTTTGCTTTAATTTTAACCCACTGTTTCTGATCCAACCTGCTGAGGAAACAGAAAACAACTCTGCTCCATCCTTTATGCGATAACCCTTCAAATACATGCAGAGGGCTATCGTATCACTTCTCAGTTGCCTCCTCTCCAGGCTAAACATATCCAGTTCCTTCAACCTTTCCTCATAGGACTTGGTCTCCAGGCCCCTCACCATCTTTGTTGCCCTCCTTTGGACATATTCCAGCTTGTCAACATACTTCTTAAACTATGGTGGCCAAAACTGAACACAGTACTCTAAATGAGGGCTAACTAGCACATAGTAAAGCGATATCATCAGTTTGAGTTTTTGGGCCCGAATTGCACCCAAAATGGCTGAAAAGGGCCCCAAATGGCCAGGATTGGGCCTGAAATTGCCAGAATTTGGCTGCTGCCAGATGGCGGAGTGCTTCCCCACCTGGCAGTGGCCCAATCAGGGCCATTTGGGCCCCAATTCGGGATGAAACCGTCCAATCCAGGCTGCAATGGGCTCAAAATGGCCATTTGGAGCATGTTTCTGCCTGGAATGGGCCCAAAACAGCCCAGATCGGGTTGGTGCAGGGCAGGGATGGGTTTTCCCACCACGCACCAACCCAATCCAGGTGATTTCGGCCCCGATCCCAGCAGAAATAGGTCCAAAATGGACATTTGGGACCCATTTGGGCCCGGATCAGGGCTGAAATGGCCTGGACCAGGTTGGTGCCAGGCAGGGGAGGGTTCCCCCTCCTGGCACTTCCCCGGTCCAGGCTGTTTTGGCCCTGAGCCTGGCTGTTTCAGCCCCAATCCAGGCTGAAACGGGCCCAAAACGGCCGAAAATTGCTATTTCGGGCCCATTTGGGCCCAGACTGGGACCGAAATGGCTGGGACTGGGGTGGTGCCAGGCGGTGGAGGGTTCCCCTGCTTCACACCAACCCGATCTTGGCCATTTTGGCCTCCATCCGGGCCACCAAGAATGGCCGAAAATCAGGTGGGCAGGGCCACCAGACAAGTTACCTCTTTGGAGAACCGCTGGAACTGTGTTCTGGCACGTTCCCCCTTGAAATGAGCCCTGGTGAGGACAAATGAGATGCCTGCCACAAGACCTTGTGGATCTCCTGCTTGTTTATTCTGAATGTGAAGCTTCTGATTTAAGTTGTTATGACATAGCTCTTGACCACTATCCTCCATGAATTTGTCTAAGCTTGTAGCCACCAGCACTCCATCTTCTGCCAATGAATGCCACAAGTAAATATGAAGCCATGATTCCTTCTGTCTCTCCCCAATCCATTGCCAATCCATTTTGTTGTTACTAAAATTGTTTGCGTAAACACATGAAACGAAATGCATTGATAGGTAATCTCCAACCGTTCACCATCATGTCAATTCTGTGATGGATGGAAATATCCCTAGATAGCTTGGTCGGGCAAAGCCCAGGAATCTAGAACACAGCTGGCAACTGGATGTTTTTCAGAGATTCATGCCATAATTTTAGATACAACATGGATGTTATTACCACCGTTGTCTGTGCAATCCTAAACAGAGTTATCAATGGGTTTAGACTGGAGTAACTCTGCTTAGGATTGTACGGTGCATCTCCTAGAATCTTCTAAAGTATTCGTTTTGAATGCTTGGACTTTCCACAGAATTTCCTCTGTGATTTGAATTGTTTGAAAAGTTTTGTTCTTGGTGCAATTGATACCTTCTGCATTTAAATAAGGGTGAACCATAAATAATGAAAGATTTTTTTAAAAAGAAAGGGGGAAAAAATCAAATATTCTGTTTGCTTTACAATACAATCACCTATCAGATTCTTGTTTGCTGATGAGCAAGTCATGTAGATTTTAATACTCCAGGGACTTGAAAAGTGGTCTATTTTATTGAAAGATTTAATGACAGTCCTAGCCTAACAGTAATTATCTCTAAGAGACCCCAGGGGATAATTTCTAAAAGAGGAATATACAGAGGGGGAAAAACCGAATTTCAACAGATCAGGAGTTGTCTGACCATTACAGTTCACTGTAGCAGCCATCTGTATTAGGCTGTTTTCACACTGCCTACCAGCCATGGAACATCGTGCCGAGCTCCCAGAACGACGGGGTCTTCCTGGTGCAATTTTGCGCGAAATTGCGCCAGGAAGAAGCTGTCGTTCTGGGAGCTCAGCGCAATGTTCCGTGGCCGGTAAGCAGTGTGAAAGCAGCCTTCCTTAATATTGCATGAATTCTTTAAAGACAAAATGATTAGGAAGGCTTAATGGTAGCACAGACTTCACAATACAAATATCAGGCTGTGTCCGTGCTGCAGTTTTATTTGCAGATATTTTTTACATAGGATACTTGCACTTCCATTGCTCTAGTATTAGAAGCACATAATATGGGTCATGCTGAGGGGAATGAGCTGTCCCTAGAGGCACACGAGGTTTGTTTATGTCGCCCTCTCTCAAGTGAACAGTTAACACACTGGTGAATTTGGTATTTGATCTGCACTGAGGTTCATGTCTGTGAGATGATCAGGGCTCATTTCAAAGGGAAACTTGCAGGAACGCAGTTCCGGTAGTTCCCCAAAGAGGTCACATGTCAGGTGGCCCCGCTCAGCTGACTCTTGGCCATTTTGGGCCCGTTTCAGCCTGGATTGGGGCCGAAACAGTCCGGATCAGGCCTCTGACGGGTGGTGGATCACTCTCCCACTCAGTGGCGGCCCAATCTTGACCATTTTGGGCCCCTTTTCGGCCATTTTCAGCCCCCTTTTGCCATTTTGGGCCCAATTTCAGCCCTGAATGGCCAGGATTGGGTCCAAAACAGCCAGGATAGGGGGTGTCAAGGGGTGTGGCATATGCAAATCTGTTATGCTAATGACACACTTCCAGTGATGGCAAGGGGTGTGGAATATGCTAATGAGTTATACTAATGAATTCCTCCGGCTCTTTTTTTACGAAATGCCCCCTGGAGATGATTGCTCCCATTCTTTTACTCATGATACGAACTTGACTTCAGAGAACATCCCTGTAGCACTTTGTACTTTTCAAGTTCTGGGACAGCAGGAATGGAGTCCAGAGGCACCTTAGAGATCAACAAGAACTTCAAGGTGTAAGCTGTTGCACGTCAAAGCTCCCTTCTTCAGACACTGACAAGTTCTAGGACTATTGAAGTCATCAGGGGATATGAGTTCTGGGAATTCCTGGTGGGGTAGAGTATTGCAAAACACTTGCCAGTAAAGGAAGGGTACATTCTGGAATAAATGGCAAACTTTCAAGCAAAGAGGTCTTACCCCCAAATATATTTAAAGCCCAGTTTCCTGCCACAGCTTCCTTTAACAATGTCTTCAAAGTCCCTTGGATGTTCTGAAAGGTCAAGAGATAGATAATAATAATAACAACAACATTTGATTTATATGCCTCCCTTCAGGACAACTTAATGCCCACTCAGAGCGGTTTACAAAGTATGTCATTATTATCCCCACAACAAAACACCCTGTGAGGTGGGTGGGGCTGAGAGAGCTCTGAGAGAGCTGTGACTAGCCCAAGGTCACCCAGCTGGCTTCAAGTGGAGGAGTGAGGAATCAAACCCAGCTCTCCAGATTAGAGTCCTGCTGCTCTTAATTGACTGGCCCAAGGTCACCCAGCTGGCTTCAAGTGGAGGAGTGGGGAATCAAACCCAGCTCTCCAGATTAGAGTCCTGTGCTCTTATCCACTGCACCAAACTGGCTCTTGATGCAAACGTCAAGAGGGGAGGCTCAGAAAGCAATATGTTTTGCCATTTTGTGGGCCTTGCTGGAGTGCCTGGGGAAGTGTGCGAGTGAAGGAAGAAACTGACTCTATTTAAGGCTAGCTTAAAGGGGTAACTGAATTAGCTGTCGTGATCCTGGGGCTTGGCTCTTAAATGTCAAGGCTGACTCGTCAACAGCAGAAATCATGATCTGGCCATTCTCAGCAAAACAGATTTCTGTAAGCTGGGAACTTAATCAAGTTCCTCCCAGAGTCTCACTACAAGTCAAATTTTCCTTGGCGATGTCCCTGCGTAAGGTACAGCAGGAATGTTTTAAAGTCCTTCATGGGTGCTTGATAGGGACTGGATTATAGTGCCCCTTGGGGGCATTTCAGATCAGGGAAAGGATGCAGGGGTGGTGGTAGAGGTCAATGCTCCTTCTCTCCATGTGCCATTGTCCTGATTGGAATTGGACACATTCACATCTGGAAGTGCAGAATTTGAGAACACGCCTTGTCATCTGATTAGGAGATGTTGTAAGGTTATGATACTAGACTCGCTCAATAAAGCTTTACAAATCCTGTGGAGACTTTTGGAAACGCGTCTTGGCAGATCATTACAGTTTGTCCAGAATCATCACATTTTCATGTCCTCAAACTCTGAGTACCTGAACCTTGGTGCCTATTGAATCCTGCTACCTGAGCTATGGCTGGAAGAGGAGTGGATACTGGGAATGGGGGGCTGCTAGAGAGTGAGCGTGGAGTGAAAGACCCTGCAGAAGAACCGTGGACCCAATGCGAATGCGTTGGAAGGGACAGATGAAACTTCCTTGGTGGCGGAAAGCCATTCAGATGCGACAGACTCTGAGGAGGAGGTGTTGGAGGCTGAAGAACCGGAGTAGCATGGCTTCGGACCAAAATGAGAATATTAAGGAATCATGTGTATTGGATTATGGACGTCCAACTCCGTGTGTATGTAGACCTGGAAGTGATTAAAAGAAGGTTAACAGCAGCCAATATCCTGGACCTGCAGGATAGAAGTGCTCCATTGAACGGGGATTCTCCCGCAGACTTGGATTCGCAGGAGCTGCAGAGAAGTGGTCTGTAAAACTCGAGCTCGCTTCTGTGGGAGGTGTTCTCTTTGGGGCTCAGCAAAGAGCTAGAGGAGAGGGGCGAGTTAAGAGCGACTGCTAGAGGTAAAGTGCAATAGTTCAGGGCCCAGATGGGGGAGATGCAATGTGACATGCACACCTTTTTATGGAATCTTCAAGAGATGGTAATACCAAAGCAGCCGGGGGACTCGGCCAGCCAGCAACCGCTCCTCCCTTTCTGCCATGGACAAGAAGCCCCATCCCCCTGGATCAACAGCCGCTCCAGCCGCCCCTGATGGGCAGGTTCTAGTGGGGCTACCTGCACAACCTGCTCCTCCCAGCCTCGTGCCACCACTCTAGTGGCTGCCAGGAGGGCTGGTGCCATTGGAACTGCCTGCACAGCCTGCTCACCCCGTCACCGTAATGCATCCCAGATGGGGAACTCACATCAGAGTTTGAGCCCTGATTGACTCTGGATGCAGTCAAGATCTACTCTCCCCTGCCCTAGCCACTGGATTTGGTTTTGATCTGGTGAAATTATCAGAGCCAGTCCAGTTTGAGCAAATGGATGGTTCCCCCATGAAAGAAACTCTGTGTATCTATGAGCATGAGTTAACCCAAGTAGGCGTGGGAAGCCACTGGAGGAGAGAACCTTTATTTTCAGCCCCACTGCCAAGTTTCCATTGGTGTTAGGCGTGAGATGGCTCTGGGACCATGATCCATATGTGCAATGGAAGGCAGGGCAGTTATGCTTTCTGGCAGAAGAATGCCAAACTCATGTATGGAATACTCATTGGGGCCCCACTCCACCTTCCATGCCGGAGGTGGTGTGTCAAACCAAGGAGGAGCTTACACAAATTCCATGTTAGTACCATGATTTAAGTCAAGTCTTTGAAGAGGAGGAGGCTAATGAGCTTCCTCTACACCACCCTGTGGACTGGGCAATTGAATTGATCCCAGGTCAAAGCCTTCCAAGGGGGAAGTTGTATTCTATGAACCCCGTGGAGTGGGAAGAGCTCAGAAAATTTATTGACAAGAACTTGCAAAGAGGCTTCGTTTGCCTGGCCAGCTCCCCCCATGCTGCTCCAGTATTGTTTTGCAAAAAGAGAGATGGGGGAGGGTTAAGGCTTTGTGCGGATTATAGAGGACTAAATGCAGTGTCCATGTTGAACGCATACCCCCTACCCCTCATTCGAGAACTGTTGGGAGTGGTTTCCAAAGGGAAAATCTTAACTAAATTAGACATACAGGATGCTTATTACCTAGTGAGGATCAGAGAAGGCAATGCGTGGAAAAAGCCTTCAATACCCCTTTGGGTCAATTTGAGTATCTGGTCATGCTCTTTGGGCTTCAAGGGGCACCTGGAGTCTTCATGAATTTGATTAATGAAGTGTTACACAAGCATCTTTACAAAGGGGTAGTAGTCTTTCTTGATGATGTATTAATTTATAATGAAGATTATGAATCACATGTCAAACTAGTCAGAGATGTACTGGCCACCCTTCACCAGAATCAGTTGTATGCCAAGTTATCTAAGTGTGAATTTCTCAAGAAGGAACTGAACTTTTTGGGGTACAGAGTGTCGGGCAATGGGCTAGGAATGGACCCCACTAAAGGGCAAGCTGTCAAAGGGTGGGAGGCCACAAAGAAAAGGCGCCGGTTGCAGTCGTTCCTGGGTTTTGCAAATGTCTATAGGCCTTTCATTAAGAATTTGGTCAAAACGGCCCTCCCTCTAACTGATTTATTAAAAACCAAGGGGACAGCGGCAGGGGATACAAAGCCAGGAGCTAAACTGCATTGGGATATGGAATGCCAAAGCGCCTTTGAGAAGTGGAAGGAACTATTTATCTCTGAGCCAGTACTGCATCATCCTGATGAGAATAAAAATTTCATTGTGCAAGTAGATTCTAGTGACATGGCCATGGGGGGGGGAGTAATTTTGCAAGAGGGCTCTGATGGGAAGTAATTCTCAGAGATTGAAAGGAATTGGTCGGTGTGGGACAACGAAGCTGCCACTATAATATTGGCACTTTTGACGTCGAGGCATTTCCTGGAGGGGGCAAAAATACCCTTCAAGATATGGTCAGATCATAAAAAATTGGAAACTCTTTGTACACCCAGAAAATTGAGACCAAAGCAGCTTAGGTGGGTGGAATTTTTCTCTAAGTTTTGGTTCACCATTAAGCAACTCCCTGGGAAATCAAACTTCTTGGCTGATGCCTTATCTTGCCTCCCCCAACATGATAGTCAGAGGGAAGAAATCATTGACTCTATGATGGTGCTATACCTCTGGTGCTACACCTCTGAAGATGCCAGCCACAGCTGCTGCCAAAACGTCAGGACCTACAACGCCAAGACCACGGCTATGCAGCCCGGAAAATCCACAACAACCATCGTTCTCCAGCCATGAAAGCCTTCGACAATACATTGACTCTATGTTTACACCCAGCCAACTGGAAGGAGTTGTAACATGATCCCAAGCCCGTCGGCCCCCTCCGCCCCAACCTGACTTTTGGTTAGACAGAGTGAAGGTGGAAACTGAAAAGGAGAGGGAGCTACCATTACAGGAACTTTTGGTGAAAGGGGAAAATGGATGCTGGTATCAACAAGGGCATTTATATGTTCCAGAAACTCTGAGGGGGGAAATACTGAAATGGTGTCATGATGACAAAACCACTGGTCACTTCGGGTTCATTCAAACCCTCCACTTAACACAAAGAGAATTCTGGTGGCCCGGAATAAGAAGGGATGTGTCTCAGTATGTGTCTACATGTCAAGTCTGTGTGATGGGAAAAAAAGAGGCGGAAAGCCACCAGGAGTTCTTCAGCCTTTGGAGGCTCCCTCTAGACCTTGAGCTACCATTTCCATGGATTTCATCACTGAGCTTCCCCCATCCAAAGGGAACACAGTAATTCTGGTAATCGTGGATCTTTTTTCTAAGCAAGCCCATTTTGTTGCCTGCTCTAAAATCCCCACTGCAAAAAAGCTAGCCCACTTGTTTATACAGCATGTAGTACGTTTACATTCCTTTCCCAACAAGGTAATATCTGACAGGGGGCTCCAGTTTGTTGCCACCTTCTGGCAGGAGTTAGTAAAAGTAACTGGAATCGAGCAGGGACTGAGCTCCTCCCATCATCCAGAGACTGATGGACAAAGTGAAAGATTAAATCAGGTTTTGGAACAATTTTTAAGATGTTATATCAATTACCAACAGGAAAATTGCGTGGAAGTTCTTCCATTTGCAGAATACTGTTACAACAACAGTATACACAGCTCCATTGGGGCCACCCCCTTTAAAGTTACGCAAGGGTTTGAAGGGAAAGCCATGCCCTTATTAGAGCCTGACCCAGTAGGGAGAGGGGGTGATTTACAGCAATGGTGGACAGAAATCATAAATCAATGGGATGTGATAAAGCAAACTGTGGAACAAGCGAAACTGGACTGTAAACATCAAGCAGACAAGAAAAGATTCCCCCCATGGGACTTAAAAATGGGGGGGGGGGAGGAATAGTGTGTACGTGTTTACCAAGCATCTAAAAAGCAATCAACCAAGCAAAAAATTGAGCTGGAAGTTTGTGGGGCCATTCAAAGTGATTCATCTAATTAATGATGTTACCGTGGAGCTGGAGCTACCTAAAAGTCTGAAACAGGTATACCCAATATTCCATTTCAGCCTTCTGAAAAAGGACCCAGTAAGTAGCACCCAGAACTGGTAACACCTCCTCCCATTATGGTGGGGGGGACAGCCCCACCATGAAATCAAACTTGTGTTGGACTCTAAACTGAAACGTGGAAAACTATATTATCTTGTCCAGTGGAAATACTTCCCCAAATCCAGGCTGATTGGGTTCAATCCACTGACATTCGGGCCCCTAAACTAATGAAAGACTTTCACAGAAGATATCCAGAGAAACTAGGAGGGGAATAACTCTTGCGGCGGCTGAATGCCAGGATGCTAGCATCTGCCATGCCCATGCAGGGGGGGGGAAGGATGAAGGTTCCCATAAACTGACTGTTTTCACTAACATGCTCCTAGTGCTGGGAAAGGGGCCTCTATAGCCTCCCCTGTAAACATAATTCCTAGTGAGGAAGGGTGGGGGGAGGAATAGTAGCCTGGGAGGGATTTATGTGTCTATGCTGTTGTACTGCCTTATTCTGGACAAAGGTGTCAGACTATGGAATCCCAGTTATCCAAAGTTCGTCTCCCTCCTCTGCAAGAAGCTCAAGGTTTCTTGGTTTCAAAAGGTTTATTGGAAGATTATGCTCAGGATACAGGTGTCCACACTCCAAGGGTTTGCGACTCTTGGCTGAACGAAAGCTTTGTTGAGAATGACACATGAAATGAAAGTAACAACACTTCAAACACCCATTCCCAGCCTCCCCGCTTAGTCCTGTCTGCGAAGGCATGGGAAGACAAGGACGTCAAGGTCTTTGGGCCGAACGGGCTGATAAGAATTCTTCGCTCCCATGGATATATGCGGCCTGGGCACCCCCTGGGCCTAGAGGGAGGAAAACTAAACAACTACAGATTATAGCGGGGTAAAATGGCGTAACTCTGGCTAGAGAACTGACAAGCAAATTGACACTCTGACAAAAGGCCATCGTAAGATGACCATTGTAAGACTTGTTCAATAGACCATAGTTTAGACCATACTAGACTCGTTCAATAAAGCTTTACAAATCCTGTGGAGACTTTTGGAAACATGTCTTGGCAGATCATTACACTATCATTCCTTCCAATAGGTTGACCCTTATAAATCTCAGTTCATACCTTTCAACTTGCCTCTTCTTGAGATTTGGAAGAGCAGCTGTGAAGGAGCTAGACAAGATCCTTAAAGATAAAGATGTCTGTCTGGGAACCAAGATCAAGATAATCCAAGTTATGGTATTCCCCATTGCCATGTATGGATGTGAAAGTTGGATAGTAAAGAAAGCTGACAGGAAGAAGATTGATTCATTTGAAATGTGGTGCTGGAGGAGAGTTTTGCAGATACCATGGACAGCTAAAAAGACAAATAAGTGGGTACTAGATCAAATCATGTCTGAATTCTTCTTAGAAGATAAAATGAAAAAAACTAAGGCTATCTTACTTTGGTCACATCATGAGAAGACAAGGTTCTCTGGAAAAGTCAGTAATGCTAGGAAAAGGGGAAGGCAGCAGAAAAAGAGGAAGACCTAAAATGAGATGGCTTGACTCAATAAAAGAAGCCATGTCCTCCAGTTTGCAGGATCTGAGTAGGTCTGTTAAAGATAGAACGTTTTGAAGGTCTTTCATTCATAGGGTCGCCATAGGTCAGAGACGACTTGACGGCACATAACACTCACACACTTCTGCAGACACTAGCTTTGCCATGTCCTCTTACCACTTAAGCGTGGCCCTTACCTTGACTTTACTCCTCATGTACACATGCTCCTGTGCCTGCACAATGAAATAACTTCTGGGAAGAGATGTCATCTCATAGGGGCAGAAGTGTACGCGCACTTTGCAGCAGGCCAGTTTGAAGCAGTGTGATGATGCCACTCCAAGGAAGTGATGGTGTTGCGCCACCCTAGGAGCATGCCCAAGAGGACCATTCCTGCACCTTTCCCTCCACCTGGCAGGTGAGTGGTGGTTGTGGTGGTGGAGGGTGGGAGTGGGGTATCCCTCGCCCCCAGGCCTTTTTTTTCTGCTGGAATGTGGTGGGACGGAGTTCTGGCACCTCTTGAAAATGGTCACATGGCTGGTGGCTGCCCCCCGATCTCCAGACAGAGGGGAGTTTAGATTGCCTCTGTCTGGAGATCAGGGGGTGGGGCCACCAGCCATGTGACTATTTTCACCGAGAGTGACTTAAACTTTAAAAAACTCCCCCCTTGTTCCAGCTGACCCAAAGTGACATCATTGGCCCTGGGACCATGCGTGCACTTTGCTCACACGCATGTGGTACCAGGGGCGCTACCTCCCACCAAGACTTGCCCCCTGTGCTGGCAACCCACTGAGTTCCACCACCTCTTTTCCCAGAAAAAAAGCTCTGCCCACCCCTACTGGGGGACCTGGCAGCCTTAGTGGACACTGTCTCGTTCCCACCATTAGAGAGCAACAATTTCATGTCCACTTTTTCTAAAAAGTTTATCTCTAGAACTATATGATTCTCTGAATGATTAAATATTCAAAATAATGATTATTTTTTCTAATGCATTTTAAAAATTACTGACAGGGTGAATTTTTAAGACGGTTGAGGGCCATGACAATGCGTCTTTTCACTCCTTCCCTACCCCCATTATCTCCACCCATATTGTAAATGTCCTAAAGAGACCATGCATCATACGCTTTCAGTCTCTGGGAGAAAGGTGGACTATAAATGTAGTAGTTAAATAAATAAATTTCTCCTTCCTTCTTTCCCGTAACCCAGTTGATCAATGAGTGCAGAGAGAGGATGAATGAGAGTAAGTGAAACTGGATTCCATGGTGGACTATCAGGTGGGTAATATGTAACGGTGGCTTCAAAATGTTTGGAAGTTGTTAAAATAACTAAGATGAGGGTGGAGTGGAGAGTTCATTTGAAATATTTATTTCTATGGATTGTCCTAAAATCTGATGTGATTAGCTTTTGTCATCTAATCAACCCCCCCCCCCGGAAGGGCTCATTGGATTGAATCCCAGTCCATGGGATTTCTGATGAGAAATCCAACAATTTTTATGTTATTTTTCCATCCAACCTATCCGATTTGCACCTCTCTCTCTGTAAAAAGATGTATAATACTGCATATTATTCCCCAAGGACTACAGGATAAGATTATCCTGAGGTGTGGATCCAGATGTTTATTAATATTTATTTAGTCTTCTGGGCGTACAAATCCACTGTTAAACAAATTTCGTTCCAAGTTCCTAATCCCAGAGCTCTGTCCCCATGCAAACCAAAACACTAGGAGTTCTCAGCCAGTGTACAGAAGATGAAATTTTCAAAGGTTTTCGGCAGTTGAGAAAGCACTGGTCAATTTTATTTTTAATACTCTGAAGGAAAACTTTTAGAGTGCAGTTCTAAATAGGTCTCCTCAGAATCTATTCAGCTGGGCTTACTCTCGGGAAAGTGTTTTTAGGATTGCTTTGTGCAATCCTAAGGCTGCTTTTAGGGTTGTCAAGAGGTATGGAGAAAAACAAATAAAACCTTGTCTAGGCCAGCCAGTTGGCAGGTTTGTTATTTTGGTTAGACGAGTCAGGACAGAGGACTTGACCAGCCTGCTGCCTTCTCACTTGAGGGAAACATGAATTAGGAGCAACTGGGGGTCAGCTTTTGGTTGCCAATGTCAGGACCTGTTTAACCTGAGTAATACCATGTTTAATCCTGTAGTGTTTAGCCTGCTTTCCCTCCAGGCAACACCACCTGCATGGAGCCGATTCCATGGGAAAGGATACTGTCTTATCTGTTGTCTCGACCTTGGCCAGCTCAGCGCTCCTCTGAGAATTTTTGCTGTTTGAACTCGGGGGGGGGGGGGAGGCTGGGCTCCAGGAGTGTGAAATGTAACAACCTTCGATCTATGATTCATTCCTAACAAAGCTTTGCTCGGCCAGGATCTCTAATCCTGGAATATGTACATCTGGACTTGAATGCTGTCTTTCATAATAAACCTTTTGAAATCAAAAGACCTTGTCTTCTTGCAGAAGGGATTGAGGCAGACTATCAGGTCTGGAATGCCATAGTCTGACAGCCAAGAGATATTGTAGCTCACATTTGCTTTCTGAAGAAGCTGTGGGAGAGGACGGAGCTACTCCTTCGGATTACAATGATATAGTTTTGACTCACATTTACCAAGGAGAAGCTCTATGTTTGAGAAGAGATCCCTTGTGGCAGGAGGAAAGGACAGGAATAGGAGATTTGCTGGAGTACTCTCCGCTTCGACATCACACAACGGCTCAGGATGGCAGGTGGATGTCTGGAAGATCCCCGTAGTTCTCCAGTCCATGTGGAGCACCCCAGGAGGGAGCAATGACAGGTGAAGCCCTGAGGGGACGACAGGAGCAGTCAAGAGTTCCAGAGAATGGGCAAGATTCAGTTCAACAGCAACTTTATATACTGATGACCCAAGACTTCCATTTGGCTGGCACAGAATACCCAGCAAATAGCTTCAGATGCAAGTTTCTGAGGGTTAGCAGCACTGTTGGTCCAGGATGAGATTCCTGGAATAACAAAAAGGGGAGGATATAAATGTCTTTTTTCATCACTTCGAGGCCACAGCCTACGATGTTGGTTTGCCACAGGATCAATACATGGTGCTTGCATGGAGAAAATTTTGGAATTGATGGCCAACTTGACAGTTAGACAGGCGAGAGACTATAATTATGTCAGAGCTTTGGCTTTGCAGCACTTTGGGAAGTCCAGGGAACAGTTGCAGAGGAGCTTCAGGATGTCTGCTCCCCAGTACAAGGAAACCTATGCTTCGTTTGCAAGCCTTCCTTCACACGAAACAAAGAGGTACCTTCACACTAATTGCAAGTCAGAAGGCGGAATGACCGCAAGTGGATGGTAGAAAGTAGTCAATGCACCCAAAAGTACAAAAATCAATACTCTAATATATAGTCAGTAAATATCACAATCACGTCACAAAAATGTATAAACAATTAGTCAAGGAACAGTAATACATGTAAATCAATAGCAGGCAAGCCGCTCCTTATAATATTTCAAGTCCAACGGGTGTAGTTCTCCACTCATACATATAGATGTGGTAAGTAGAAAGGAGCAGGTAAGTCCATAGAAGTAAATGTTCGAAGTTCCACAGTAGGTAATATTCTAATTTCTTCCTTTCAACAGGTGTACTGTCCCAGATGGACTGTAAATATATAAACTCCCCGCCCCAGTACAAGGAAACTTATGCTTCATTTGCAAGCTGTTTGCAGAGAATGGCTGCTAAATGCTTTTGATGACCTGCTTGAACTGGTGGTGAAAGAACAAGCGTACCAAGTCGTCCCGTCTGAGCATGCCATGCTGGCTAGAGCTCAGAGGCCTGGCACAACTTCTGGATGAAATTGCAGCGGCCAGTCAGCCTTCCATGGAACAAGGGCGCTTGGCACACAAGCAATCACTTCCCAGTCCTTCTACCTCTTTTCCTAAGAAATGCGGAGAGGGCGAGTCATATCAAAAATCAGCCCTGACACCTAACCCTCAGGCTATGCCTTTGCTGGAAGGAAGAAGAAGGGAGCCCAAGAGTGGGGTCTTAGCATGTGCTAAGACAGGAAAATACAGTCTGCTACAACTGCCAGCCCCCCAGACATTTGCGCTCCTGCTGTTCTGAATTACAGCCCAAACTGGAACCTAGGCACCCTAGAATATGTGTAGTTTTGAGTGGAACACAGAGAGCTGTATCACAAGACCATGAGCCAGAAGCAGAATATTGGGACCTGCAAAAAGAAAAAGAGAGAGCGGATACTCCTGTTTCAGTTGTCTCTTCCCGGGAGATACTACAGCCTCAACTTGTGAGTAGATGTGGGTCCCTGGGGGGGGATTGGTCCGCCCAGGATATCCAAGCAGAAATAGGCCCTCACAGGAGCCTGAACAATGCACTCAAATATGTGGCTGGCCTAGACAAATTTTTCCAAAAACAACAAAAAAAGAGGTATGGAGGAAAAGTGTCCTGTCCCTTTAATAGTGACTTAATGTGTGGAGATGGGCCGCTGAAGATTTTCTTGGCATGGAGGTAAATAACATTACCTAAGTGACTTCCCATTAAGCTTCAATGAAAGGGACAGGCCTTTTTTTCCTTCAAGCAGTTGGCAACTATAACTGCTCTGGACATTGCTAGTAGAAACCAATAGTTTCCGACAGCAAACCCGTAAAGTGACGGTGGTGTATATGTGCACGTATCTTTTGATACCCATGCACATATATTTGGGAACTTAGGCCAGTCATGATTTCCAGGCATGAGTAATTTAAAGCACTTGTTTCCCACAGTAAATGTAATTGTCGTGGGGCTCAGTGTAGGTGAGGACTCCTCGGGAGAAGAGGAGTCTTGTGTAACCAGCCAAGCCAGCTCCGATACAGCAGAAGCCGGCAATCAGGAAGAATGGCTGCTGGAAGAGCAGAGTCCACGGCTAGCAGCTGAGCCAGCAGCACCACTGTCCTCCAGTTCCAACACCACTGGTGAAGCACTGCCAAGGAACCTCCAGCTTCACCCAGAGAGCGCCATAGAAAAAAGCAATGAGTGGAGCTGCAGGAGAGGCGGCAAAGTGCACGCCTCCTGGCCAGACGCCAGCTGCTGGTGGAGAGCGATGAGGAAGTAAGCACAGGATAGCTCCCAAGCAGCTGGCTGCCAGCCCAGACTGTCTATAAAACCCAACCACAGAAGACCAGGAAGCGTGGAAGCAACATGTTGGAATCCTGTTCCTGCTGCAACTACTCCACTGAACCTGCCCTTGCCCTTGCCCTTGCCCTTGCCCTTGCCCTTGCCCTTGCCCTTGCCCTTGCCCTTGCCCTTGCCCTTGCCCTTGCCCTTGCCCTTGCCCTTGCCCTTGCCCTTTGGACCATGCCTTGACTCTGCCCTTGCCCTTGCCCTTTGGACTGTGCCTTGACTCTGCTCTTGCCCTTGCCCTTGCCCTTGCCCTTTGGACCATGCCTTGACTCTGCCCTTGCCCTTGCCCTTTGGACCATGCCTTGACTCTGCCCTTGCCCTTGCCCTTGCCCTTTGGACCATGCCTTGACTTTGCCTTTGCCTTTGCCCTTGCCCTTTGGACCGTGCCTTGACTCTGCCTTTGCCCTTGCCCTTGCCCTTTGGACTGTGCCTTGACTCTGCCTTTGCCCTTGCCCTTGCCCTTGCCCTTTGGACCATGCCTTGACTCTGCCCTTGCCCTTTGGACCATGCCTTGACTCTGCCCTTGCCCTTGCCCTTGCCCTTTGGACCATGCCTTGACTCTGCCCTTGCCCTTGCCCTTTGGACCATGCCTTGACTCTGCCCTTGCCCTTGCCTTTGCCCTTGCCGTTGCCCTTTGGACCATGCCTTGACTCTGCCCTTGCCTTTGCCCTTTGGACCATGCCTTGACTCTGCCTTTGCCCTTGCCCTTGCCCTTGCCCTTTGGACTGTGCCTTGACTCTGCCTTTGCCTAGCCCTTGGGACTTGCTGTTAACTGATCTTTGGACTGCTTGACCTTGCTATCTGGACTCTGGAATGGACTCTGACCTTGCTACTGGACCAGCCCACGACAGTAATGTGTGTCTCCACCCTCTCAATTTTTCCATTTAAATTATTTTTAAAAAGCACAGTTTGGTCTTGTAATCTCTCCCCCGTTCCAAATGCTGATGTCTTCCCCCTCTTCTCCTTGACCTAGCCAAAGTGTGATGCTGTCTACTTATCCAGGCTAAATCTAAACAAAACCTTGCCATTAACACCACCAACACTATTATGTGGGATTTCTAACTAAACAATAAAGCAAATGACAGATCATGCTGGATTCCCTGCAAAACCCAATTTTAAGTACCTTTTTTTAATGAATATTATGCAGTGCTCTTTTCTCACTTTTCTTAGTTTTGGTTCATGCTGTATGCAGGTTTCCTGAGACTAAAGAAAAGCAAATCCTCCCATAATTAGAGAACAGACTCTACCACACATCATTGCATAGTTTGCTTCTCTCGACAGGGCTTTTTTTTCAGCTGGAACACAGTGGAGCGGAGTTCCGGCACCTCTTGAAAATGGTCACATGGCCAGTGGCCCCGCCCCCTGATCTTCAGACAGAGGGGAGGTTAGATCGCCCTCCGCACTACGGCACGGAGGGTGATCTCAACTCCCCTCTGTCTGGAGATCAGGGGGCAGAGCCACTGGCCATGTGACCATTTTCATTGAGGGCGATTTAAACTTTAAAAAACTCTGCCCTTGTTCCAGCTGACACAAAGTGACATCATTGTGCAGTCCTGAGTTCCACCACCTCTTTTCCCAGAAAAAAAGCCCTGCTTCTTGAGCTTGCCAAGCAGGGGCACGTTTTCTCTGCCATACAAGCTAACAAACTCCTGAAAAGTTGGGAGCAGATTTAAGTTTCTAACGATGTGTAAATCCTGAGGCTGAAGGGACTTTGTCATCTGGCAAGAGAGTTTTTCCGTGCAGGGGGAAAGAGCATTCCGGGTTCTGTTTGCCTTCAACGTCCCCGCTCCCTGGATCCTGGCAAAGGTTTCATATAGACCTTGGCTCTTGCACAAACAGGCTTCTGATGACGAAGTGTCACCCCAAAATAGCAGCTGCTCGTCCAAGTTGTTTGGCTCATTGTCAAGCAGATGGTCTGAAAATGCTGATAAAACAGTGCATCTCAGAAGGTTCAGTTTGAAAGGAGAGAAAACTGTAAGCCTGTGGGCCAGAGCCTGTTTAAATACACTTTTTTTTGTACTGCAAATGAGTGAGTTTCAACATTTTTAAAAAGTATTGCTTCTTCCTCCTCCTCCTCCTCCTCCTCCTTCTCTTCTGTGTTGCAGCGTTCCCCCTTTCTTAGAATAAACCCTGATGTTTATTTAGATCAGGGGTGGGAACTGGCCCAAGGAGAGAGATGAGCAGCGGAGCTGTGGGCGAATGGCAATGCTGTGGGCGAACAGCAGTGCTGTGGGCGAATGCAGCGGGTGGATCCCCCGATCTCACCCTTCCCCCCTGCTCCCACTTATCCACTTGGCGGGGGTGCCCCTCCCTGGGGGGGGCACGCTCCCACACCGCGAGAGCAGGCAGTGGCGGTGGTGAAAGCAGGCAGCTCTCGCTGCCGCTGCCGCCTGCTGTTGCTAGCGCTGCCCGCTGCCACCGCTGAGAGCAACCTGCAGTGCTGGCAAAAGCGGCCTGTGCTGCTGTGGAGAGAGCAAGTAGTGGTGGCAGTGACAGTGGAGGGGTGCTGGCGCTCATGACAGAGCTGCTGCTGCTGCTGCTGCCACCACCACCACTGCCACAAGCAGGCCACAGTGGTGGCAGCAGGGATAAAGGGGACACAAGCGCCCTTTCTCCTGCACGCGTGATGTCGCTCCTGGAAGTGATGTCATCACGCACCCTAAGAGGCTTACAACATTATTATCCCATGTCTCATGTTAACCCCAAAACAACCCTGTGAGGTAGGTTATGCTAAATGACAGTGATGGGCTCCAGCATTATGCACAATGATGTCATGTTGGATGCATATTAGATGTTTCCACAGGCACATAGAAAGAGCCAGTGGTGTATAGTGGTTAGAGTGCTGGATTGGGATCTGGGAGACCCAGTTTCTAATCCTCACTCTGCCATGGAAGTTCGCTGAGTGACCTTGGGCCTGTCACACACTCTCAGCCTAACAGGGATGTTGTGGAGATAAAATGGAGACAAGAACATGGAGGGTGCGTTCTCCACTCCCCCTTCCCACAGCAGTCCCAAATATCCCCCCAGATCCTGTTCCTGGACAGCCCGCCTCTCCCCAAAACAGGATTGGGGGCATTTAGGGGTGCCACAGGTAGGGGAGGTGGGGAAATTGTGCTGTTTGAGCAGAAATTCTTGAGCCTGCAGAAACTGTAGTCTCAATCCCAGCCATCTTTTCTTCTTTGCTGCTAACATTATAATAATAACATAATAACATTCGATTTATATACCGCCCTTCAGGACAACTTAATGCCCACTCAGAGCGGTTTACAAAGTATGCCATTATTATCCCCACAACAAAACAGTTTGCATCAGTTTTGTGGTTTGCTAGATAGGTACGCATTTCTAGTTTGATTTGGGAAATCCATCAGTCTCCACTTGATCTGCCAGCTGGTCGCTTCAGACCTGCTCCCAGCAGCAAAGGGCAGGGGCCACAACTTGGTGGGTCAGACTGGCTGTGGTCGGGCACTGCCAGATTGGTAGCACAAAGAGCTTGAGCTGGGAATGTAGTTTCAAAACACACCCAGGACCTGCAGCTGGAGAAGATCGGCAGTGGCCGGGAAAATGTCTTGCAGATAATCTGTAGATGCATCCCTGACCTTTTCTTGATGAACACTTTGATTAGTGTCCAACCGGAACCCCGGGGTGCCTCCAACGCGGTTTGAAAATCACTCCTCTAGGCATTTGAGTTATACGTGTCCTCCAGACATATTCCACACTACAGGAGCCAGATGTGAACGGTCAGAAAACCTCATCTGGGGGCTCATGGACTATGACCTGGCTTCTGGTAAACCACGAACCCAGCCTCATGCCTAGCAACGTGTTGATGAAGACTGTGGGTCATCTATTCCAGACTGCCTTGCAACAGAGAAAAACGAAAATTGAAGCTCTCACATACCCAGCTTGCGACTAATTTTTCTGTACAATCTAATACTGCTGAGTCGAAGTTCCAAACTTGCCCGAGCCATATGGTATTGTGTTCATATATCAGACTGGAGGTATTGTATTCCACTTCCCATTACCCCTGAAAATTGCTGGGTCTAATTGACAATATGGCATCCACATTGAGATGTTTTGTTTTATGAAAACTGGCCACTCCTCAGAGATTATGTTGTATTCTTAACTTCTTTACGTTGCCCCGGCTGTTTGATCAATCCGATCCCCTTTGTTCTAAAACCATATGCATTTTCAAAACCAATACTTATACACCTTTCAAGGCCTCTGATTGTCATACAAAAGATGATAAATCTCCAAGGGAGAGCAACTATATCCCGAAGCATACAGGCTAATGAGAAAAATAACTTCAAAATGCCAAGCTTTGGTGTTTTGATATTCTATCTTCTAGCCTTCAAATTGCAGAGGGAAGGGAAGAAATGCTTCACTTCAGCAAGGCATTAATTACATAAATAACAAGGCTGGCATTTGTATTCCCAGGTGAGGCTGTGGTTTAGAGGAGCAATTCTATTGTTGCCGTATGATTATTCACCAGTGTGGCTGAACATGGGGAAGTATACAGCTCATTCCGTCAGGATGGAGAAATTTTATACTTTATGGTGCTGGGTTTTTTTGCACAAAGCATTTAAAAAGGGTCAGTAGACTTTTGCTTCTGTCAATTCATAGGAAATTACTGCTACCATTTCCTAAAAGTCATGTGTACCATGTGGTTAATAGGTTCGCCAACTTCTAGGCTGGGCCTGGAGATCTCCTGGAATTACAATGGATCTCCAAACTACAGAAATCAGTTCCCCTGGGGAAAATTACTGCTTTGGAAGGTAAGCCGTATGACTCACCGTTGTCCCTCAAACCCCCAAACCCTGCTCTCCTCAGGCTGCACCCCACCAAATCTCCAGGAATTTCCCAGTCTGGAGTTGGTACCCCTGAGTATATAGCCAGGGCTAGAGTTCTGTATCTCAGGATTTTTCTTCAATTTTCAGGGCTTTAGCCACGTCTCCAGTCTCTAGGGAAAGGAATATGATCTCAGGACCTAACTACGTCATACTTTTCCCTGGGGCGTCCTTATGTCAGATAGAGTTCTCTGCTTCCCAGGCATGCGTGGCCTAAATTAATATCGGGTGTGAGGGGACTTAGACCTTCCCAACACTATTTTCCTGGCCCCTGGGGATCCTACTTGCTCCAGTGTGAAAACATAACATGTACCATTTTTACCTGAAAAGAAGATGATGCTGAATGTAACACGATCCCCTCCCTCCACAACACAATGCATACACATTCATATGTGCAACTTCTATGCAAATATAAGACAACCCTCTCTTTTTTTTGACTGCACACCAGGTGAAAAGCCCTTGTCTTCCTTTTGGATCAATACAGCTGTTTCCTCCAGGCTCACCATTCCCTCCGGTTGGGGCAGAGAATCTCCTGTCTCAATAAGCACTTCCCACCACTGCTCAGCTTGCCAGTTGGGGTAAGTGGCAGGAAATGGGAAGGAATACCGGCAGCAGCCAGGTGTGCTGGCATCGCTCCTGTGTGCCTGGAAGTGACATCAACATGTTAAACCATAGAGTTTTGCCAAAATACCAGAGCATTCCCAATATCCCCTGGTGATGTGCTGATGTCACGTTTAAGTACACAGGAGTGATGTCAGCACATTTCCATTGGTGTACTCATGTCATCAGAGAGCCTCCCACAATGTCATAAGTCCCCCATACCCCCACCAGTTTTTTGGGGGGGGGACTGGCAACCCTAAGTTCATCAGTACACATTCAGCTCCCATCGGGGCAAATAGCACCTTCCGGGGCCATTTCAGATCAGGAAAAGTCAATAGGGGAAAGTCTAAGCTCTCTTCTTCCATGTGCGGCATTACCAGTTTGAACAAAGTCCACACGTGTCTGGAAAGTGTGGCACTTCAGAACATGCCTCTCCACCTGACTCAGAGATGTTTTTAGGGAAAACATGATGTTTAATTAGGTCATGGGGAAGACAGGGGATCTTCTGTCTTACGACCTATTGCCATTAGCCATGCCCCTTATGTCTTCCAGGCTTCATTCCGAGCCACTAGGCAAGGACAGATTCTGCCCAGGTGACGTCTCCCACCTTCATTAACATCTGTTGGGTTCCATACTATCTAGCTTCATTTGTAAGGCTCCTCCCATTAGATCCTAGGCTGCATTCTCCCAAGACTCAGGACCTGAGCATCAAGATTCAGCAACTCTATCCAAGAATTATTCTCTCAGCCATCACAGAGCATATTTACACAACGAATAGTTAACTTGTGGAGTTCAGAGACAGGGTGTAGTGATGGCCACAGGCATAGATAGCTTTAAAGGGGGCTTGGATATGTTTAATGATGAGAAGTCTATTAGTGGCTACTAGCCATGGTGACTAAAGAGAACGTTCATATTCACAGGCCGTAAACCTCCGAATCCCTGACCTGGATAGCCCAGACAAGCCCTAATTCATCAGATCTCGGAAGCTAAGCAGAGTCAGCCTTGGTTTGTAATTGGATGGGAGACCTCCAATGGAGACCAGGCTTGCAGAGGCAGGCAATGGCAAGCCACCTCTGTTAGTCTCTTGCCTTGAAAACACTGCTAGGGGTCGCTGTTAAGTCAGCTATGACTTGATGGTACTCTCCACCACCAAACCTCTGAATCCCAGTGCCAAGAGGCAATATCGGGGAAGGCCTCGGCCTTTTTGCCCTGTAGTTGGCCCTCCTGAGTAACTGGTTGGCTACTGGGTATAACAGGATGCTGAACTAGATGGACCATTGGTCCGATCCAGTAGGGCTCTTATGTTCTTATGTGTTACATTTCCTTTCTCTTACCAGTGAATTATATCTGAGATTAGGAAAGACTTGCAAAGAATACCACAACAATTACTGTTTTACAAAAATATTTTCCAGCCTTCTTCCCACATATATTTGTCCCAATTTTGGGGTGCCACAAGTCACTTAGTAAAAGTTGCATGCATTCAAGGGTCAGGGAAGTCCCACCAACCCGAGGAGCATTTCTCCAACTTAAGCAGCTGTTCCTTTGGAGGAAGAACTGCTTAAGTTGGAGGAAGACTCCTTAGACTGAAGGAAGGCTCAGTGGTGGGGATGGACACAGAAGGATGGCTGTGATTACTAAGAGCCAGCATGGGTTTCTCAAGAACAAGACATGTCAGACTAACCTTATCTCTATGGTTGTTGTGGGTTTTCCGGGCTGTATTGCCGTGGTCTTGGCATTGTAGTTCCTGACGTTTCGCCAGCAGCTGTGGCTGGCATCTTCAGAGGTGTAGCACCAAAAGACAGAGATCTCTCAGTGTCTTACCATGGACACTGAGAGATCTCTGTCTTTTGGTGCTACACCTCTGAAGATGCCAGCCACAGCTGCTGGCGAAACGTCAGGAACTACAATGCCAAGACCACGGCAATACAGCCCGGAAAACCCACAACAACCATCGTTCTCCGGCCGTGAAAGCCTTCGACAATACATTTAACCTTATCTCTCTTTTTTGAGAAAGTTACTACCTTTCTGGATCAGGGGAATGCTGTGCACATAGTTTATCTTGATTTCAGTAACTCTTTTGATAAGGTTCCACATAATAGCCTTGTTGACAAATTGATAAAATGTGGTTTGGATCCTATTACTGTTAGGTGGATCTGTAATTGGTTGACAGATCGCACCCAAAGAGTGCTAATTAATGGTTCCTCATCCTCTTGGAGAAGAGTGACAAGTGGAGTGTCTCAGGGATTGGTCCTGGGACCTGTTCTGTCCAACATTTTTATAAATGATTTGGATGAAGGAATAGAGGGAATGCTTATTAAATCAAAAGATGGGAGGGGTAGCAAATACGGTAGAAGACAGAATTAGGATACAGGATGATCTTGACAGGCTGGAAAACTGGGCTAAAACAAAATGAATTTCTATAGAGATAAATGCAAAGTTCTGCATTTAGGTAGGAATGCGCGAAAAGGATCTGGGGTCTTAGTAGACCATACACTGAACATGATTCAGCAGTGTGATATGGTAGTTAAAAAGACAAATATGATTTTGGGTTGTATCAACAGAAGCAGGACTTTTTTTCAGCTGGAATGCGGGGGAACGGAGTTCTGGAACCTCTTGAAAATGGTCACATGGCTGGTGGCCCCACCCCCTGATCTCCAGACAGAGGGGAGTTCAGATTGCCCTCTGCACCACCGAGCAGCACGGAGGGCAATCTCAACTCCCCTCTGTCTGGAGATCAGGGGGCGGGGCCACCAGCCATGTGACCATTTTCTCCAAGGGCAACCCACTGAGTTCCACCACCTCTTTTCCCAGAAAAAAAGCCCTGAACAGAAGCATAGTGTCCAGATCATGTGAAATGATGGTATCACTGTACTCTGTTCTGGTTAGACCTCACCTAGAGTATTGTGTTCAATTTTGAGCACCACAATTTCAGTTGGAACGGGCAACAAAGATGGTGAGGGGTCTGGAGACCAAGTCCTATGAGGAAAGGTTGAAGGAGCTCAGTATGTTTAGCCTGGAGAGGAGACGATTGAGAGCGTGATATGATAACCCTCTTCAAGTACTTGATGGGCTGTCATATAGAGGATAGCACAGAGTTGTTTCCTGCTGCCCAGAAGGTTGGACAAGAACTAACAGGTTGAAATTAAATCAAAGGATTTTTTGGTTAAACATTAGGAAGAACTTTCTGACAGTTAGAGTGGTCCCTCAGTGAAACAGGCTTCCTCAAGAGGTGGTGGGCTCTCCTTCTTTGGAGGTTTTTAAGCAGAAGCTAGATGGCCATCTGACAGCAATGCTGATTCTGTGAAACCCAGGCAGATCATGAGAAGGAGGGCAGGGAGGGTTACATCAGTGCTTAGTTCTTCTGACCCTGTCTTATATGCCCAGGGTAATGTCAGTTGCTACCTTGGGTAGAGCTCCGTGGTGCAGAGTAGTAAGGTGCAGTACTGCAGCCCAAGCTCTGCTCACGACCTGAGTTCGATCCTGGCAGAAGTCAGGTTCAAGTAGCTGGCTCATGGTTGACTCAGCCTTCCATCCTTCCGAGGTCGATAAAATGAGTACCCAGTTTCCTGGGGGTAAAGTGTAGATGACTGGGGAAGGCAATGGCAAACCACCCCGTAAAAAGTCTGCCAAGAAAACGTTGTGATGTGATGTCCCCCCCATGGGTCAGTAATGACTCGGTGCTTGCGCAGGGGACTACCTTTACCTTTACCTACCTTGGCTTCAGGTAGCAATTTCCCACAGGCCAGTTTAGCTAGGGATCCGAACAGTGTTTTGCCACCTTCTGGGCATGGAACAGGGGTCACTGGGTGTGTGTGTATGTGGGGGGGGGGGAGAGCTATTTGTGAATTTCCTGCATTGTGCAGGGGGTTGGACTAGATGACCCTGGAGGTACCTTTCAACCCTATAATTCTATGCAAATCATTAAAAGCAGGATCTTAATTAAGGGCATAAAATAGTTTTAGAAATGTGGAACATAATGAATGAAAACAGGAACTGAAAAAAGGCCATGTGGTAATGACCATGAATGGAAAGTACTGGGAGTGAACAAATGCCACTCTTTCTCCTCCTCTCTCTTCTCCCTGCCCTTACTGTGCTGTGGGAAGAGGCTGTGATGTGTCCAGCCTTCTAGTCATGGCATCTGGCCAGCCAGCTGATAGGAATGCCAATTCTCTCTCCTTCTTCTCCCCAAACCTCCCATTGCTTTGAATAATCTTTTAGTGGTCTCCATGGAGTTTGGCCTCCATGTATTCTGGGAAATGTAGCCTACAGTGTATCTAACAAAACGATGGCAGGTAGCTATGAGGATTAGATTTCCCAGGGTGCACCAAGAACCAGCACTTCAGACATCACACTCGAGATACTGGGGATGCTTTGGGGTGAAGGAAAAGTTGTTCTCCTCATCCAATCTGTTGAATCACTTTCCGGTTGCCCATTCTCTAATTTTGTTGTGAAGATGAAATTTCCCAAATAATTTAGTTTTGACATATATTCTTGCAACTATTGTTAGGCAGAATTTTTTCCCTGTCCAACAATATCCCATTTGTTTCAAATTTCTATTTGTTAAAAGTCTCTCCTCATTCAACCGATTAGGAAAGAATACTCCCTTTGGAGGTGATTAGGTTTCTCTTTGGCTGAAAAATATCAGCCCAAAGCAAAATAGCAAAGGACAAAGAAGGCAGAGATGCCTTTCCTTTCCTTTCCTTTCTTTCTTTTACTCAAAACTACAGATATGGTGGCTGCAAACCAAATATGTGAAGCAAGAAATTGACAGTACTGCTTTTTGTTGCTTCTCATTGGCAATGATCCATCAGGAATGAGTATATTCTTATTTCTTTCACTGTGGTTTGATAAGTCGGAGGGATTGAACTGGTTCTATGACAGTGCAATCCTAAGTACTTACATCTTTCTAAATCCATTGAAGTCAATAAGGTTAGAAGGGTGTAACTGTGCAGGACTGCACTGTGAGTTGTGCTTGGTGTGTGTATCTCAGAAGAGGGCACACAAAATGTACAGCACACAGACAAACAGACAAATTAAATTTCCTTGTTCAGTATTTGTGCATTAGGTGTGAAGAGAGTTGGATTATTCTTTGGCCTTAGAAGCTGAAAGCTGTTTTGTCAAGTCCTTGCTAGAGATGGGCACGAACCTAAATACGACCCAAAACCCCACACGAACCAGACCAGTTCGGGGTTCGCAAACCAGGGTTCGTGGAAGCTCCTTTCCATGCTGGTTCGTTGAGTCATATTTACAGGGGCAGTTTAAATGGCCATTTCCCCAGGGATCCCCCCCTGCCGCCTGCCAGCTGATAGTTTAAATGGACCTGCCACTTGCAAAGCAGGAAAGGGCCCTTTAAACTGTTAAATGCCCCTTCCCCTGCCGCTGTTAAGACCAGAAAGGGGCATTTAAACCCCACAAACCACGAACTGGTTCATAACTGGTTCGGTTCCGTGTTTCCTGATTCATTTTTTTTGTTCCGTGCCCATGTCTAGTCCTTACTGACTCACAAAACAACGCTAGAATAGAAATATGCTCCCAAAGCCTCTTTGTAACCAGTGAACCATGCAATGGATGTTCTCTGTTTTCAACTCTAGAGCATATCACTCATATCTGTAAAATTTCAAACAGAACTGTAAGCTGGTCTCTAATCAGATCAAATAGGCCCCAAAGAAAATGGAACCTAAGCATGCGGCCTGGTATCCATCAAAGATCCCTCAACATGTTTGTTGGCATGTTCATTTTCTGGGTTACTTAGTTCATAACAATTTCCCCTTTCCCTTGAAGTTAGTAACCTTAAGTCTCCTACAGCCAAAATTTTGTTTTTAGTGGTAGTCATTGTTTAATTCCTGTCTTTATTCTTCCTTTGTAACTTTGCTAATTGAGATAACCGACTACGTGACTGTGAGCTCAAGTCATCTTCAATTAAAAGAGCCATACATATTCCATCTGAAAATATGTAGGCTTCAGAAGTGTTTGATTACCATCAGAAACTTTTCATCTGGTTATCATTTAAAGTTCAGACCACTTTCTACATTTCTATTAAATGCCTCACATGGAAGTCTGGCGAAAAAGAGTCTGGAGTATAGCTTTTTTTAAAAAAAAATTATAAGTAATCCAATGTTTGTCTGAAGTTGAATGGACTGTACAATAATATACGAGTTAATGAATGAAGTAAAGGGGTGAGATAACATTAAATTGAAGTTGAAACACATGTTATGGATGCTGCCGAAAATGGCTTCCCTGTGACAAGTGATTCTGAACCTGAAGCCTATTCTATTCTATTCTATTCTATTCTATTCTATTCTATTCTATTCTATTCTATTCTATTCTATTCACAACATTTCTATGCTATCTTTCAACTCAATCAAGGTCCTCAAAGCAGCCATCACTTAAAAACATTAAAACAAACTTACAACAATACTTATGTATACACACAGACACCTGACCTGGATGGCTTAGGCAAGGCTGAGCTTGTGAGATTGTGGAAGGTAAGCAGGGTTGGCTCTGGTTAGCCCTTGGATGGGAGGCAATGAAGGAGGTCCAGGTTCAATATGCAGAGGCAGGCAATGGCAAAACACCTCTGGGATTGCGCCCCCCCCCCAAAAAAACATTGGCCCTTTCCAGACGGCTTACCGGTCCCCGGAACATCGTGCCACGTTGCGGGGAAAACGCGAAATATCGCGTTTTCTCGTGCGAGTTTTGCACGACGTCTCATGACGTCGCGCAAAACTCACGTGAGAAAACGCGATATTTCGCGTTTTCCCCGCAACGTGGCGCGATGTTCCGGGGACCGGTAAGCCGTCTGGAAACGGCCATAATCAGTAAGGAAGGTCAATAAAGGAATGTCAGATGAAGCGAAAAAGTCTTCACCCACTGGCTGAAGGTAATGATAGAGAGGGTCAGACTGAGGGTCTCTCTACACAAGACATCTTGAACGGGGATGCTCAAGTGTAGCAAGATGCTACGTTAGCTGGGAAACGTAGTATAAAAAGACAGAGCTGATGGAGATTGCTCCTCAAAGGTTTGTTAATTTCATCTTTGCCTCCCTAAAGGGGAGGTGAAATTGACAAACCCTCTGTGGAGCTGTCTCTGCCAGCTGTGTCTTTAAACTACTCACCTGTATAGAGGTGAAATTGACAGATCCTTCAGCTTTGTCTTTTTAAACTACACTTCCTGCCTAACATTGTGTCTCCTTACAGTTGAACGTCCCTGTGTGAGATGTAGAGAGACTGAGACTCTTCTCTGGGAAAGGAATTCAGGAGCTAATATAGCACAGGGGGGAAGAGACTGAATTGTGATCTAGGAGGTCACCTGTTCAAATCACATCTGATCTCCCTGCACACATCCTAGAGAGCAGCATGTCAGACCATTTTGCTTGGCATGCAGGGCTAGTTCGCTGCCTAAGCAGTAGAAGTGAGCCCCAAGAGCCTGGCAGGGCCACTGGCCCTGAAGTCATGGGAGAAAACAATGAGCATGGCTTATGCCCATCATAGCCACCTAGACACATGCAGCCACCAACTGGGCCCAGTGTGTATTCCTGAGTCTCTGGCAGCACAGCTGGGGTTGGCTTGCTGCTCACATGTTTTGCTTATTTCTGTTAGCAGGCGGATCATGTATGACAGATGTCCTTGTTATCAAAAGCCCAGTATCTCGCTGGGTTTTTCATGATAAATGCAATGTAAATAGCTCTATACTTTCCCAAATCTTTACCCTTGCCAGTTAGGTCTGTGTTTCATCTGATTTTGTCACATGTTCAAAGCCTTCTTTACATGTTCTTAAAAAACCAGAAACTGAGTATATGTTGAAGTTCTGTCATTGACTTCCTCAGGGTACAATGTCTTGCAGTCAAGAACCAGCCCTGTTTCTCTCCAATCTGAGGAAACCCTCAACTTGTGTCCAACATATGCTGCAAGTGCTACCACATTTCGGTGGCATTCATCACAACTCTGGTTGTTACGGGGTGGGGAATTTCTTCTTCCGAAATTTACTTTTTTAGATGTAGCCATTGATTCCTCTTACTTTCTTTTTTCTCTTTTAAGAATAGGATTTCTTTTTTTTTAATTAATTTTTTTTTATTGGATGGGTCAGTATACACAAATTATAATATTCAATATAAACATCCATCCCATTATGTCACTCCCACCCATTCCCCCCCCTTTTCAGTTGACTTCCAACAGTTTTCCATTCCCTTCATCTACATTACATCACTATCTCTTATAATATTACTTTCTATATCATAATATATAGTATAACATATCTATATCTGCCATATTTGAAATAAATCTCTAAAACTACTTTCAAGTTTATAATATAAAATATACTATATCATTCTTACTTATATACTATCCATATTTTCACCTCTAACTAATCTAAAGCAAAGATCCATTCCCCCCTCTTAACAATTATCCAAAGACCACATTTTACCCTTCATGTCCCACTTTTTTTCCACATAATTCTTAAGTTTCTCCCAACTCTTAACATATTCCACAGTATCTTGTTCTTTCAACTTCCTTGTTAGCTTGTCCATTTCTGCCATATTTAGTAGTTTCAGAATCCAATCTTCCACTGATGGTATCTCTTGAGTCTTCCACAACTGTGCATAGGACATCCTAGCCACAGTAATCATATAGAACACCATTGTTCTGTCCATTCTATCAAATTGTTCTAGGTTCAAACTTAATAACAACAATTCTGGGTTCCTAATCACATTTTTCTGTAAAATATCTGACATAACCTCTACAATTTCCCCCCAGAATTGTTTAACTTTTTCACAAGACCACCACATATGATAGAAAGAACCTTCATGCTTCTTACACTTCCAGCACTTATCTGACATTTGACTATTACCATTTGCTAACCTTTTTGGCGTTAAATACCATCTATACATCATTTTATACACATTTTCTCTTATAGTGGTACATGTAGTATTTTTCCACAACCTTCACCCAAGCTTCCATCAGTATATCTTTGTTACAATTTATTGCCCATTTCACCATCTGTACTTTAACTCATCTTCTGTAAACCATTTTAACAAAATCTTATATACTTTAGATATCATTTTTCCCCCTCTTGAAGTAGACATTCCTCTAACTCTGAGTTTTTTATTCTAAATCCTACCTTTCTACGATCTGTATCATATAAAAAGAATAGGATTTCTCTTTCATTTCTTTCTTTCATTTCATTTCTTTCTCATTCCTCTTCGAAGAGAAATCAAGGTGACCTTTTGCAATGTCAGTCCTTGCAGTTCTTTTATGTTATGCACCCAGGGTCGGGCTCTAGTAAGAAGACTGGAAGGCTTAGGAAGACATGGCTTGCCTCTGAGCATCTGCCCCTCCTCTTTTCAAGTTTTTCCATGATCAAAAGAGAATTTGGACTCAATTTCTAGATTCCTAAATAGAGGAAAAGAAAAGGATTGTTGGATTTTGGGGAGGAATTGAGTAAAGAGGAATTATGAGACTTACTCTTAACAACCCTCTTTCACATCTATCATTCAGATTTAATAACAAATGAGGAAAAGGCATTTTCCATTAGAGAATTGCTGTCACAGGGCCAAGCTAGAAGTGACAAATTACACTTGAATGGCAAGTGAAGAGACTCACGTGTATTCCTCCCTGTTTAATTGCGCTCCACTTGCACTCCAGTCGAGTGGAGTGATTGAGTGGAGCGCAAGTGGAGCGTAAGTGAACAGGGAGGAATACACGTGAGTCTCTTCACTTGCTATTCAAGTGTAATTCATTGCTTCTAGCTTGGCCCACAGTTTGGTGTAGCCAGTTTGGTGTCGTGGTTAAGAGTGATGGGACTCTAATCTGGAGAAACAGGTTTGATTCCCCTCTCCTCCACTTGAGGCCAGCTGGGTGACTTTGGGTTAATCACCACTTTCTCAGAGCTCTCTCAGCCCCACCCAACTCACAGGGTGATTGTCGTGAGGATAATAACAACACATTTACAGAGCAATTCTAGGCAGAGTTACTCCAGTCTAAGCCCATAGAAAACAATGGGTTAGACTGGAGTAACTCTGCTTAGGATAGCACTGTAAGTTGTCCTAAAGGGCAGTATATAAATCAAATGCTATTATTATGCTATTACAGTCATTTCTCAGTGAAAAGAGCAATCAAGTTGCCATAAAGCACAATCTGTTTAAAGGAAGGGCCTAAATGACTTGCTTAATCATGGAAGCCTTTTGACGCAGATAATTCCTCTTCCCTCTATATAAATACTATCTGTATCCCACTGATGTACAGTATCTCCATTGCCTATAATTCATGTTTGCAGTCCTTGAAACTTTTTTTCAAGTCTGAAGCCTGTGGAGTACCAGATCAGATTCAAGGTTTTGGTACTGACCTATAAGGCCCTATACAGACTGGGACCAGCGTATCTGTGGGACTGTCACTCCCCATATATTCCCTGAAGAATACTCTGATCAGGGGATAAACAGCTGTTGGTAGTCCCTGGCCTCGACCAGAGCCAGGGCCTTCTTGGTCCTGGCTCCCACCTGGTGGAATCCTCTGTCTACTGAGACCAGGGCCTAGCAAGACCTACTATGTTTTTGCCGGGCCTGTAAGACAGAGCTGTTCTACCAGGCACATGGCTGAGGTCTGGGCCTCCATTGGCCTGAAACAACAAGGGTTGTATAAAATCTAACTCTCCCTGTGAAGGCTGTCCACTACCCTGTTTTAGTTTGTAAGGCTGACTGCATAATTAGAAATATATTTTTATTTTAATGATGTTTTTAAATGTTTTATGGAAATAGAATTTTATTAACTTTAACTTGTTTATTTCTTCTTTGTCTCCCTCCCCCCCCCCCACCGGGAGGTGAAATTAACATAGCCTTTGGGGAGGAGAAGGGGGAATGGGAAATTAACAAACACTCCGAGGAATGATCTCCCGGCTCTTTGTAGAGAGGTGAAAGTGACGAAGCCTTCTGTTCTGTCGCCTACATTTCCTGGCTAACAGTGCATCTCTCTTCACTTGATCCAGAGGAGTTAGCCATGTTAGTCTGTAGTAGTAAAATAGTAAAGAGTCCAGTAGCATCTTTAAGACTAACCAACTTTATTGTAGCATAAGCTTTCGAGAATCACAGTTCTCTTTGTCAGATGCATGGAGGGCAAGAAGAAACTGGTCAGATATATAGGTGGAGAGAGGAGGTCTCTATTCATAGTCTCTATGAATGGTTATCCCATTATCAGAAGTAACTGACTTCCTTAACAGAAGCAAACTGATCTCCATATCAGAAGCTACTGTTTGCATCTACTCCCCCCTCTCCTCTCCACCTATATATCTGACCAGTTCCTTCTTGCCCTCCATGCATCTGACGAAGAGAGCTGTGGTTCTCGAAAGCTTATGCTACAGTAAAGTTGGTTAGTCTTAAAGGTGCTACTGGACACTTTACTATTTCTCTTTACTTGAGCATCCTCGTGTGAGATGTCTTGTTGTCCATAGAGACTCTCAGGCAGAGGTCTTTCCCATCATCTACTGCTTGGTCCTTTTTAAATCAGATACTGGGGATTTAACCTGGGACCTTCTGTATGCAGACCAAATGCTCTGCCATTGAGCCAAGGTGCTTCTTGTCTGTCATATATCAGTCATGAACATGTAATTGAACCACTATCTTGCTCTCAGGCTGTGTGCAGTGCCTGTGCAAAAGTATAGAACTCCATATCTAACTCTAGGTAATTAGCCACAGTCAGCTTCCAGCTCTTCTCATATCCCAAAGTCCCTACAATGTGCTCTTTTGGTATGACAATAAATTTATCCCACATTCAATCCTTTCCAAATGTGCTGGTGATTTCTCAAATTCATTGAACATTGGATACTGTCTTGTACTGTCTTTCATTAACAGCTCTATCCTAAGCAGAGGTAAACCCTGATCAACTTAGGAGGCTGTATATCTGCTTCACATGGCATTGGGAATAGAGATTGGCAACCGTAATACGAACCAAAATTAAGCACGAACCAGGCCGGTTTGTGGTTCGCAAACCACGGTTCATCAGATCCCATATCTGATGAACCGCCAGGAACTTTTAGGCTGGTTCATTTGTTTTGTTTTTTGGTTCATCACTGCAGACAGCCTGGTGCCAATCAATCAGTTTCCCAGGCAACAGGGGATGGACTTCCTGCAGAGTTTCTGCTGACCCAGAAGTGACCTTCTGCTGGCCAAGAAGTGTTGGTCTTCTGACGCGGATGTGACGTTTTCACAAACCAAATGAACTGGTTCGCGAACCGGGGGCAGGTTTGTGCAAGTTGGTGGTTCGTGAAATTTGACGAACCACGAACTGCATGGTTTGGTTTTTTTCTGGTTCGTGCTCATGTCTAATTGGGAATGCCTGATCACTGAACTATCTGCAATCCTATCAACTGTGGCAAAAATGCGGGATAAACCGGATTCTTTCAACCACTTGTTCACTGCTGTTTTTTATGAAAGTGGTCATAAAAAGGACCCCCGAAAGACAATTTAAACTAGAACCTGACAGGGTTTTCATCTCTTGGTTATGATATCAGCAGATAAACCGGTTGATGTTTGGCCTTATGTTGTTTTCAGCTGCAGCAACTATGTGACATTAATTACCTCGTGGAACATTGGCTTATGGGGTGGCTTCAAGAATGTCAGGAAAAAATAGGCCTTGCTACACAGTAGTTTCTACTGGACCTTTGAAAAAAACAACTAAAGTTCTGACCTTCTGTTTTCAAGGTGGTATGCCATTTACCCATGCATATCAGATATACACAATAACTTGTAAAAATTCAAAACAAACCATTTTAGAGGCCAAAGTCTTCATGAATGTTTCATGCCAACAAAAACAAATTCCCTTTGCCCCGAAAAAACCCATTATAGACATTTTCCAGTGCCTTGTCTAAAGGAAAATGTTTTGAAACTCCTTTGCAGTTATCCCAGGCTAAGCCAATGAGCTCAGGCTGCTGTCCTATGAATTTTTTCCTGGAGTAAACCAGATTGAATACAATAGGACTTACTTCTGAGAAGACCTTCTTAGCATTGCTCCCTTACAGTGGAGTAACGCTGCCTAGGATTGCATGATGTGCTGTCACAGCCCCCTGGAACTTCAGAACTTTCAGCAAATTGGGGAACATGGAACAACATAAATTGAATGCAATCATTCAATTGAAATCAATGGGTTTAGAAGGGAGTAATTATGAATAGAATTGACTTTTAGAGAGTAGGATGTATAACAACAACAACAACAACATTTGATTTATATACCACCCTTCAGGATGACTAAACACCCACTCAGAGTGGTTTACAAAGTATATTATTATTATCCCCACAACAAACACCCTGTGAGGTGGGTGGAGCTGAGAGAGCTAGGCGATGTGACTGACCCAAGGTCACCCAGCTGGCTTCAAGCGGAGGAGTGGGGAATCAAACCTGGCTCTCCAGATTAGAGTCCTGCCACTCTTAACCACTACACCAAACTGGATCTCAAAATGTACTCAAACCTTGCGTGCATGTATATGTGCCTTCAAGCCGCAACCCACTTATAGCAACCCTCTGCAGAACCATCCTTGGTGGATGCCTATTGAAGTAGTGATTCTGCTTAGCTTCTGAGATCTAATGAGATCGGGCTGTACCATACTGCCTGCCCTTTCACTCAAATCCTACTCCGGTCTACTTAATAGGGCTTACTCCTAGGAACGGACTCTTAGGATTACATTATGAGTTGCTTTTGGATAACAGCACAAGAAATTGATGTTCCTTTGCAGTGTTTATTTATTCATTATTCATTTATACCCCACCTTTCTCCCCAACGGGGACCTAAAGCAGCTTACATCCTTCTTCTCTCCGCCAGTTTATCCTCACAAGAACCCTGTGAGGTAGATTAGTCTAGGAGATTGTGACTTGTCCAAGGTCACCCATTGAGCTTCTATGGCAGGACAGGGAATTATACCTGGGGAATACAGATCCTAGTGCGACTCTCTAACCACTACACCACACTGACTCTCAGTATACATTTGTTTCGTTTACAAACATACAAGCGGAGACCATTGGCAGACTCCTAAAAGCAGACAATGGATCCACTAATTGTTCAACAGATTTCTAGAAAGCAACTTGTTCAGCCATCTTCCACCTGCCCATTGGAGGTTACTCCAGCTAGAAATTCCCACTATTTAAATCCAAGCTGAGGGATAAAAATGCTTCCAACATTTTGCTTGCTTCCTCACAGTAGTTGGATGGCATCACCTTTAAAACACTGCTGTGGGTGACATTTCGAAAGCTGGAGAGTTTCCCAGCTAGAACATGGCCTGCTCATTAGCTCTCACAGATGAAACGTAAGCGAATTGCTAGTTAAAAACTCATCAGCCTAACAAAGGAATGTCCCCAGTTTCTGCAACCAGGTATTATATGCATTGATATATTATAGCTCTGAAGCTATTTTAATGCAGTATTTAATTCTGAAGGCATAAAAATGTGAATGGCAATTTTCAGAATGGAGGGTTGAGATGAGGCATCATGGCTTATCATAATTCCAGGATTATTCACGTACAAATTGGGGACCCCTGAGTCTCACAGGGAAGGGAAATCCTACCCACCTATGCTGGCCCACACCTTTTCTCCCTTGTCAGCCTGCTCTGCACTTTCCTTCCCTTGCCACTCAGTCAGCACTTTCTCTTCTATCTTGCCTTCTCCTCTGCTACTTACTGCCTCCCCTACCTCCCCCTCTGTCCAGGGTCTGAGGCTCAGCCCCCAGACTTGCCAAGAGGAACAGGCAGGGGACAGCCAGGAGGCAGCTACTCTGCTGCCCCGTCAGACCAGGTCCCAAATTTGCCAGCAACAGAGGGAGGTAAAGAAGCATCCAAGCTTCAGGGGGCTAGACAGGGCAGGTGGAAGCCAGCTAGCTCCACCCTCCGCTGGGAGGCTGGGAACCCAGGCAGGGTGAGGACAACCAGGAGAGGATCAGACCAGAGGGAGAAAGCCCAGGAAGCAGGGTCAGCCAGCCAGCAGCAAGACAGTCAGCAGCCTTACCTGCAGTAGAGGAAGGGCAGCACAGGGCCATGCCCCAGTCTGCAGGCAGGCTAGAAGGAATCAGCCAGAACCAGGTGGGGCTGAAAGCAAAGCAGCCACAGGTGGGGCTGCCTGAGGCCCTTAGCAGAGAAAGGCAAGGCGTGGCTGCCTAGGACAGCCAAGGCCATGGCTAGGGTGCTGGGGGCATGGCTGGCAGTTGGAGCCAGGAATGGGTGAAGGGATATAAGTGAAGACCACCCACAGGGTGGGGTGGGTTGTGTAGGAGTGAGGAGGAGGCTAGCAGAGTGAGAGAAGGAAGAGTGAGCAAGGAGGAGGCAAGGAGAGTGGAAGCTGCAGAAGGCTGGAAGTAAGAGGAGGCTGCTGGGACCCTGACAGGTTGAGCAGGCGCACAAGTGGTAGAGAGGGAGCAAGTATGATGTATACCTCCCCTCCTTCCACAGAGCAGAGACCTGGGCAGTCCCTGTCCACAGCCAAGGACTGCAGTTCAGGCACACTGACACCCTGTGCAGCTACACCCCAGCCAAAGCCTGACACCCTCAGTCACCATTTTCTCTCTTTCCTCCCCTTTCCTGCTACTTTCCTCCAAACCTTCAGTCATGCTTGCTTGGTAGGCAACTCACAATATTGAATCATGTGATATTTCACAAGATCTTGGTCAGCATTCTCTGTTGCTAGTGAATCAATTCCCTGGTGGGGTCAGTGGATCCTCCATTTTTACCCTGTGCCCTCCCCACTCACCTGGCTGGCAGGAGGAGAAGGCATGGGAATGAGCCTCCCAGGCACACTCCAGGGGTGGTGTGGTCTGGACAGGGGGGGCTCACTACAATAAGAAAAACTTCTACAGCTTTGCGAGAAGCAAACGTAAGGTAAAAGAGGCAATTGGACCACTGTTGGGAGTGGAAGGAGAAACTCTGATGGAGGACAGAGAAAAAGAAGACAGGCTTAATGACCTTTTTGCCTCTGTTTTCTCCCTGAAGAACTCCAGCCCATCTAGAGATGGTAGTAGACATGACAGGACACCTGGGTGGCTAGTTGACATTGACAGAGAGGTTGTGGAGAAGCATCTGGTTGCACTGGATGAATACAAATCCCCTGGGCCAGATGGTGTGCACCCAAAAGTGCTCAAAGAACTTTCTAGAGAACTTGCAGAGCCTCTCTGTCCATCATCTTCAAGGCCTCCTGGAGAACTGGGGATGTGCCACAAGATTGGAGAAGAGTAAATGTTATCCCACTCTTTAAGAAAGGGAAGAAGTATAACCCAGGAAACTACAGGCCGGTCTGTCTGACTTCTTGGGAAGGTATTACAACAGATTTTAAAGGGATTGATCTGTAAGCATCTGAAGGACCATTTAGTGATCCGGGGGAGTCAACATGGTTTTGTCCCCAACGGATCTTGTCAGACCAACCTGGTTTCCTTCTTTGATCGAGTGACAAGCTTACTGGATCGTGGGAACTCTGTCGACGTGATTTACCTGGATTTCAGCAAAGCTTTTGATAAGGTTGCCCATGACATTCTAATGGGTAAACTGGAAGACTGCGGACTGGACTATAGGACTGCACTCAAAGAGAGGTGTTCAATGGTGTTTCATCAGATTGGAGGGAGGTGTCCAATGGGGTGCCGCGGGGCTTGTCTTTGAGCCTGGTACTTTTCAATGTTTTTATCAATGATCTGGATGAAGGCTACTCAATAAATTTGCTGATGATACCAAATTGGGAGGAGTGACACCCAAGAAGATAGAGTTAAAATTCAACAAGACCTGAATACTCTGGAGAAGTGGGTGGTTGTGAAGAGGATGCAATTCAACATAGATAAGTGCACAGTATTGCATCTGGGCCTGAAGCACAAATATTGGATGGGGGATACACTTATGGGTAGTAGTGTATGCGAAAGAGATCTTGGGGTAAGAGTGGACTGTAAACTAAATATGAGCAGTCAGTGTGATGCGGTGGCAAAAAAGGCAAACTCAGTCTTGGGTTGTATCAAAAGGGCCATTGCATCAAAATCACAGGAGGTCATAGTCCCTCTCTATACTGCCTTGATCAGGCCGCACCGGAGGACTGTGTGCAGTTCTGGAGGCCTCACTTCAAAAAGGATGTGGACAAAATCAAGAGGGTGCAGAGGAGAGCGACGAGGATGATCAGGGGTCTGGAGACTGAGCCCTACGAGGAAAGGCTGAGGGCCTTGGGAATGTTTTGTTTGGAGAAGAGGAGATTGAGGGGGGACATGATTGCTCTCTGTAAATATTTGAAAGGCTGTCATTTGGAGGAGGGCAGGGAGCTGTTCCAGTAGGCAGCAGAGGATAGGACCAAAAGCAACCGGCTTAAATTACATGCAGAAAGGTACCGGCTGGATATTAGGAAAAACTTTTTCACGGTCAGAGTAGTTCAAAGGCTGAATCAGCTGCCTGGGGAGGTGGTGAGCTCCCCTCCGATGACAGTTTTCAAGAAGAGGCTGGATGAATATTTGTCAGGGATGCTTTAGGCTAATCCTGCACTGGGCAGGGGGTTGGACTAGAAGGTCTGTGTGGCCCCTTCCAGCTCTGTGGTTCTGTGACGTCACTCCCCAGAGTGATGTCACCGCGCTGCTCTGAGAGTGCTCTTGTGCTTTGCTGCAGGCCGAATTTGGCTCCATTTGGGCCTGTCTGAGGCCAAAATTGGCCTGTAGCAAAGTGTATGCACGCCCCCACACCTACATGTTTATCTGCATGTTCTTTGCACAGATGCAAGGAGGATCAGGGAAAGGCCAGAAAAGTAAGCACCAGGTCCCCCTCCCTCCTACTAGGAGGCTAGGGGGACTTGGTAACCCTATCTGTTACAGGATTTACACCCAAGCTTTGAAAAAAAATATTGGGGGGTGATTTAGTGCAAATGTGAATTGATATGCACTCTGGAGCCATTGTCAGAAGTAGATAAAACATTTGAAATCTAAGTGATTGCAACCTTCACTTCCTTTTGGTGGTTATACACATATCTTGTAAATAATAATATACTCCTTGACAGCTTGTCAGGACGTAACATTTGTCTTTGTTTTGGACATTCTTTTTTCTAGTTGCAAGAATTAGGTTTCAACTTAGACACGAAACAGTTGTTCCTTTTTAAACTTAAAAAGCAGCCTTGGCTCTGTCGGTGAGGTTCATATGTTCATATGACACTGCTTTATACTGAATCAGACCCTTCATCCATCAAGATCAGCATTGTCTTCTCCAGGGCTTTTTTTCTGGGGAAAGAGGTGGTGGAACTCAGTGGGTTGCCCTAGGAGAAAATGGTCACATGGCTGGTGGCCCCGCCCCCTGATCTCCAGACAGAGGGGAGTTTAGATTTCCTTCCGTGCCACCGAGTGGTGCAGAGGGCAATCTAAACTCCCCTCTGACTGGAGATCAGGGGGGCGGGGCCACCAGCCATGTGACCATTTTCAAGAGGTTCCGGAACTTCATTCCACCATGTTCCAGCTGAAAAAAAGCCCTGGTCTTCTCTGGTGCAGTATTTGTACCCTACAGCCCTACTTTGTGCTTTATATATCTGTCTGAATAAAGACAGAGAAGGTCTAAGAACCAAGAAGGTTGAAAAAACCCAAATCAAAGGCCTGAATATTAAAATTACTAAATGCAGAGCATAAATATATAACAAAATACATGTATATATTACATATATACAACAAAAATATTACATGTATACACCAAAATACATATATATATTACAGAATAATATAAAAACTATTACAGGCCCAATGTAGCCTCTATATAGAGAGCCAGCTTGGTGTAGTGGTTAAAAGTGGCAGGACTCTAATCTGGAGAACTGAATTTGATTCCCCACTTCTCCTCTTGAAGCCAGCGGGGTGACCTTGGGACAGTCACAGCTCTCTCAAAGTTCTCTCAGCCCTACCCACCTCACAGGGTGATTGTTATGGGGATAATAAGAAGATTCTTTGTAAACTGCTCCAAACAATACAATAATAATTAATAACTATAATCAATATAAGACCAAGTTGGAATATGTGCAAAAACAGACAGGAAGGGAAAAAAGAAAAACAACTGATTATTAAATTTGGTACATTACTTATACAACATAAAAATGTATTTTTTGCAAACAAAATGTTGAAAATAACTTACTTCCAATTAATATCAATAACTCAAGGCAGAGGTAGACTTAAAAGTCCTTATTTGAGGACTTCTGCCTTAGTCAGGTACATGCGTCTTAGGTGGGAATTCAAATGGTGTGCACCTGAAAAAGATATTTAGAATATCCTAATAGCAAATTTAGAAAAGAATCCAAGTTACATATTTGATAATGCTGCCCGATTTATAAAAATCACCTTCCTATTTTGGTCCCAGAAGCATCAATGGTAGATGTGTCGCCACTCCAAGTGATGCTGCTAGCTCTAGGAATTGCTGGATTGCAATTGCTAAAAGGACCGCTGGCACTTCTGGGTTTTCCCTGGAAGTCACATCATTGTGGTCGTTATGCTGCCCCCCCCCATGTCACCATCTCTAACCCTCCTGACAGCACAGGGGAGGAGTAGGAACAGCCAGTGATGTTGTCAACATTGTGCATTTGTTTTCAGGTGGGTCTCAGCGCCACACTTGTCCTGTCTAAAGTGTACCACCAATGGGTCCCACTCAAGACAGTGAGCTGTCTTTTTTTGCTGCTGCCACCACTGCTATCATTCCTGGTATTATTCCTGGTAGCTGCTATTATTCCTGGTAGCAGGACCAGCTCCATCCAGCAGGAAGCTCAGGCAGGGATTAATGAACTTCCCAAATCAAACTGGAAATCGAGGAGTATGTAATATTTGCATACTCTATCTCCTAACCCTGTCTTGGAATTCAAAGGAATCTCTCAGTAGGTCAGTAGGCAGGGACTGACTTAGAATGTTTGTTCTCTACTTTTCTCTTCCAAGGGACTCAAAGTGTCTTACAGCAATTAAAAATGGAATAAAAATACATCACAGTTGAAACAAGACAAATGAAAAATAAGCAGGTATATTTTGGACTTGTCCTGGTTCCAATGGACAATGTTGTCCAAGGCCACAGGGCACAAGCTGTGGGCTAAGAGCTAAGGAACAAGAGTCATTCAGCTCATGCCCAAGAGCTCCTGCCTCTGGCCCCACTCACAGGTTATGCCTGGTATGGCGTAGTGGTTAAGTAGTTGGGCTGCGATGTAGTAATTTGCTGGTTTGGATCTCACTACTGCTATGAAATCTGCAGATGGCCTGGGTAAGCCGCTCCTCTCAGCCCCAGCTCCTCAGCTATATTGTGAGGATAACAACACTGACTTAGTTCACTATTCTGAGTAGTGCACTAATTTGTCCAGAAGAGCATTATACAAATGAACAGTTGTTGTTGTTCTTATTATAGACAGGGAGAGCAATTAAGATGCTACAGCCAGCCGCAATGTTCCTTCCAATCTGTCCTCCCTGTTCACCAACACTTGCCCCTAAAAAACAACACATCATATTTTCCAGGTTTTTTGGGGGGAGCTGTACAACCAGAATATTGGTTTTTACAACACTAACTTAAGCACTCACTCTAGACTCATTTTTTGACCCTTTGAGCACCTTTGGAATTCTGATACAGGGTGGTGGACACAGCCACAAAATGGCTATCACAAAATGGCTGCTACAGGAGGCGGAGACAGCTACAAAATTGTTGCAGTAGGTTATTTTCAGTGACACAGTGAAGATACTTGTGCTGTGGTGATAATTGCTGCTAAAGTGATATTTTAAAAAAATCGGCACAGCTAATCAAATCTCCAGTGGCTAACAAGAAGCACTGCTGAGTAAAAACTAGACATGGGCACGAACCAAAAAAATTTAATGAACCAGCAGCCCATGGTTCGGTGCCGATGACGAACCTGAACCAGCGAACTGCAACGAACGTTTCCCACTGACGAACCGGTTTGAGGTTCGTGGTTCGTGGGCATCAGAACAGCCCCCATTGGACTTAGAGTGCCCATATTCACAGGGAGTGTTTAGCAGGCTCTCCTCCAGCCAGCATCCAAGTTTGGTCAAGATTGCAATAGGGATCTTGGCGTTATACCCTCTCCAATCCGAGCCTCCCAGGAAACTCCCATTCGATAAAATTAGAGCCACCAGTTGATGTTGGCCCAGTGTACAAGGAGTTGGCCGTCAGAATTGTCTATCATAGTTTGCAGGGATGAGATTGGACTGCCCATGGCTACAGAACCCCCCCTCCCTCCTCCCGGGTTTCTTCTCCCATGTAACCAATTGTAACCAATTTGCAGCTCCATGGTTGGAAGGAAGACCTGCTGATCAAGGTAAGCTGGGTTTCTATTTGGGTTTCCAGGGCGACAGAAGGAGTGCAGACAGAGTTCAGGCATTCCCCCAGCTCCATTTCCAAGGGAATTGATTGATGGTGCCTGACTGTCTGGCTTCACGAACCGTGGGCGAATGCAACGAACCGGGCTTCCAATGAACATTGGTTCATTGGCCATGGACCTTCACAAACTGCCAGTTCGCGAACAGACGATCAGGCGGTTCATGAGTTTTTTTGGTTCATAATGCGGTTTGTGCCCATGTCTGGTAAAAACTCAGCTTGATCTGCCCATTTGATGGGCATCAGGAAAAATGTCAGTGTAACCGGTTTTCTATGAGTTCTATGGGGCTAATTTAGGAAGCAAACTTTCACATAATTGTAAGTTAAGAATTTTTTTCTTTGTCACCAAACCTTTAAACCATTAGAACAACTCCCCCCCTTTTCTTTAACTAAACTCATAAGAGCTACAAAAAGTAAAACTTTCAGCCAACCATATCTTTGATAACCACTCAAGGTAAGCAAGTTCGTCTTCTCAGATCCCACCAAGTGATAGAGACCTTTGCCACCATCCTTCCAATTAGGAAGCAACTGGAACCCAGACTTCTGTCCTCTTCTTGGGGAATCAGAACCCGGCAAGAATAATATGATTCCAAATAATAATACCAACTAATTATAACATACACACACCACTTTTAGTTACTTTAGAGCCAGTTTGGTGTAGTGGTTAAGAGTGTGGGACTCTAATCTGGAGAGCTGGGTTTGATTCCTGACTCCTCCACTTGAAGCCGGCTGGGTGACCTTGGGTCAGTCACAGCTTCTCATAGCTCTCTCAGCCCCACCCACCTCTCAGGGTGTTTTGTTGTGGGGATAATAATAACATACTTTGTAAACTGCTCTGAGTGGGAGTTAAGTCATCCTGAAGGGTGGTATATAAATCAAATGTTGTTGTTGTTATATCGTTCACATATAGCAGGTTTCTGATTACCTTATTCAAGGTGATAAGAGCATGTAAGGTGTTATCAAACTCCCAGTAGCCAGCCTTTTCTGCAGCTGCCTGGCTCCAGATACTAACTATGCCTTACTGGTCTAAACCAATTAGCACATGGGGGTTACATCGGCAGGTTCCATTGTGCCCAACAGGCACCACACTGGGGACCCCTGTCCTAGACTTATGCAGAAGCCAGAACCTAGATCCAGTCTTGGGCTCATTGAATGAGCTCTGGGGCAAAACATATCCATCGGCCAAGCACAAACTATTAAAGACTTCCTGAGGTTGGTTCTCAAGTCTGGAAAGAAATATGGACCTTGATTGCAGCCTGTTTTGAAACAAGTCTGTAGCTTCACTGAAAGCTATTCTCATTCGCAAAAGGATAATCAACCTGAACTCTATATAAGGTAAACTACTCAACATTACCGGGTAGAAGAAAGATAATAGAATAAGGCAAAAGCTGAAATGCAATTGATGGTTCAACTTAATTCAATTACTGCAAAATATAGTCTTTATTGTTTTTTTAAATCACATTTTCCAGTAAATCTGATTCAGTTAAATTTTTACGGTATTATAAATAATTCTAATTACACTCATATAGGTTTAGCTTTACTCTATATGGACATTCAGGGGGGAAAATTAAATTAAATTATCTACATGTGCTTGAAACGTAATACACAAGATTATCTGAAGAGCCAGAAGCAGCCCACAACTATGAACAAATTTTCTTAAGTAATGTCTGAGAAAGCTGAGGACGGGGTTCAGGAACAGAGTTCACATTTTCCTAAGAACTGTCCTCTTTGTGGATGAAATGTTTAATGATAGAGCCAAGTCCACAAATCGACTGTCAGTGCTGGATAGGAGGAATGGAAGGTCTAGCTACAGACACGCTAGCAGATTAACAGAAATTTTTCAATGTCAGAGGTAATTAATTATGAGTCTCCATTGACTGATATAATTCTGTTTATCAGACAGGATTCCTGGAATAGTAAATGGCTGGCAGAGCATTTGGTGAGTTTTTCAGTTCTTCCACTTGTTTGTCATTTGTCTCTTTCAGGATTTGTCCTTGTTCACATTGGGTCAGCTTTCTAATGTATTAAAAGCTAAGCAAAACCAGACTGCTCATGAAATCTGCCTACAAAGTACGAAGAAATCTTAAAGGAGGAAAGAGCAGTGTCAAGATTTGAAAATTTACCCAGAAAGATCAAGATGGGTAGCAATGTTAGTCTGTCTGTAGCAGTAGAAAAAAGCAAGAGTTATAGTAGCAACTATGAGACTAACTAAATTTGTGGTAAGGTATGAGCTTTCGTGAGTCACAGCTCACTTCTTTAGGTCTGACTCATGAAAGTTCATACCCTACAACAAATTTTGTCAGACTTACCTTAAGAATGAAGATACTGAAGAAGTGAGCTGTGACTCACAAAAGCTCATATCCTACCACAAATTTTGTTAGACTTAGTTGCTACTAGACTCTTGAACTCACCCAGAAAGCTTTCATTTTGGGATCATAGCCACTAGTGGTGGGCATGAATCACAATACGAGGCAAAAAAATGCACGGACCAAGCCAATTCGTGGTTTGTGAGAATGCGGTTCGTAGGATCATGTTTTCCATGAACTCCATGACTTCTTTTACCCAGTTTGTGTGAGTGGTCAGCAGTTTGTAAAGCCAGGTAGGCTGGCGGTGCTGATCATGTGTGAAACTGACAGCCCCTTTCTCCTGCCGCTTGATGGGCTGAAGCCCGCTTGGGAAAAGTTCGTGGAAGTTCATGGTTTCCGGTTCATGGAATGTGACGAACCACAAATCACGTGGTTCTTTTTTTTGGTTCATGCCCATGTCTTATAGCCACTCTTGCAAAGTTTTCAGTCTGCTCGGGGCCAAACTACACATTATTGTTTTCCAAGTGTTGTGTCTGGGTTCCTAGACGTGAAGGTGAATCAGTCACATGTCAGCTACAAATTCCCTGCTGAGAACTCATTTCCCAAGTGTAAGCAGTTGGCCCAGCCTCCGCCATCTTTAATAGCCATTTAATATGGCCACTTATGATATAATATTACAAGACCCCTGAATTAACAATGGCAGTTTGTCTTACAAACAGGTGAATTCCAGTTAGCAGTTGCTGAGTCCCGCCCAGGAGACCCAGGCATGAATGGAATGCCACATGTAAATGTGAGGAGATTAGCAGTGATTAGTTTACAGGCTCCCCAGCCCCAAAAGGAATCCAGTGCAACAAAGGTCTCGCAGTCACCTCGGTTAAAATGTTCCTTTCCCTCCTCCTGTGATGAGATCTCCTGTCCATGATTGAGGAGAAAATCAATTAGCATTTGTAGGTATTTATAATTCATTCCTGGGAAGGTACGTTCCCCAACTAAATTAATCGCCTTAGCTCCAGTGGACTCCATTAACAAACTGCCCCTTTTCTGCAGTTCCAGGAGAGATTTTGCATTCTCTTTCACATGCCCCCGCAATCAAGGTAATCAAACCTGTTGTTACTCGCAGGAACTGACCATTGGAGTCTTTGTTCCAATGGCTAGGTGGGCTATCCCAACTCAGGGCATGTTTTACCCTTTAAGAGTAGTGCCCTGGCCCCATTCAAATCAGTGCACACTTATTGGATCCAAAGTGCTGCTCCCTTGAGGTTGCTCCAAGCCTCTTGCTCTCCTGGCTCTACTCTTCAGAATAGGTCAATATACCTTGCCCTCCCTCACTCTATTTCAATTTCAGACTAGCTTCCTAGGACTCTGTGTGTATGTAACCATTTTATTAATTACTCCTGTGTGCGTGTGTTTTTCTTCTCCAATAAAAGTTTGCTCTTTGAATTTAAAGCACCAGCCTCATCTGCTAACTTGGAAGGGACCCCATAAAAATTGGTTAAAAAGATCCCATAGTTACCACCTCTTGCATAGCCGTCTTCCTTGCTGTTATTCCCCCCACAATTCTCTTATTTGCAAGGAGACCAATTCAGGTAACACAAGCATGTGGGGTGGTGGTTTGGATTGGGACCATGGTGCATGGTGGGGGAAGGGGCTCTGTCCCTCTTGCACTGTTTGTCATAAGTGGGCACTATTTGCCCTTTTAGAGCCTCCTAGGTCATTTTGGGTCAGGATGTGTGGATGCAGGTACAGCTAGTCAAATCAGTCCCAAATGATGTAAATCAATCAGAAATAAACTCCATCTTAAAAAAAAAATCTACCTTTCAAGGCTCACCTAAGGAGTCTGTGGTTAATGGGTGCCAATTGGTTTGGATCAGCAGTGGTTCATCCATCAGTGGTCCCTCCCCCATCCAGGTGTTTGAGTTGTTCTATACCATCCAAACTGACCCAGGTGGGCTCACATCTGATTGTCACAATTGAATACTGTAAGTTCAACTGTTGAATACATTTGACGTTAAAGTCATGGCATCCCGAGACACAACAAACAAACAAAGAAAAGTCTCCCAATAGATATTTAAATCTTTTATATCAGAATGTTTAAGTTTTGTGAAAAAATGTGTAAAGCGCTCAGTGCATATAATAAATAACAGTAAATACAATTAATCAATAGTTCCTACAAAATAGTCAATACATCCACAGCATTAGAAGAATAATAGCTCACATGTGTACAATCCTTGTAGATGATAAAGTCCTTCTGCTCAATAGATGGAACAGGTAAAGAAACTCATGGTGTTAAACAATGCGTACTTGTAAATATCACAGGAGAGAGGAAGACAAGAAGACATTGGACTGCCATTTTCTGCCACAGGCCTCTGCCATTTGCAAAACTCTAGTTCCATTTTACAACATAAGAACTGGCATGCTGTGAAAATCTGGGGACTTACATGCTACCTTCTCTGCTCTCCCACCACCATTCCCTCTTCTGTTTCCTCTAACCAGAATTGTCTGATTTGAATACCACAGCAAATTATGGTTAGCCCCCAAAGAAACAAATTGCAAGCACACTTTCAAACTATGGTTTCCATTTGTGGCTTGGACATGATGTCTTCCATCTCTGCTTTCTAGTTAAGAAATTGAAGACACTATAGTCAGAGGGAAAGCAAGTAATGGAGGAAGGAAAAAGTAAGGAAAAGAGGACAATGGAGGAGGAAGGGTGTGTAAACATGCAGCACAGAATGGAAGTCAGGGGTCCCCAACATGGGCACCATGACCCCAACCAACACCTTTCCTGGCACCCACCAAGTGCTTTTAGAAAGTGGGTGGGGCCAGGTGGGGCTTTGTCCAGCAGGGCTTCTAATTGGACATTGGAGGTCTGATTGGCTGCATAGATTAAAATATTTTTGGTGGCAGCTGCTGTTTTATCTTAAAATGAGACTGTCCATCATCCAATACATGAACAGGTCAGGTCAGTGAAGAAGATGACAGACGTGTCTATAAATGAGGTTGCAAGCCTTCACATCTAGTTTGGCACGGGACATTTGCACGATGTTAGGGGCTGGTTGAACTGTCCCATAAGGGGAGAAAGCCTGCCAGTTCTCAGAAAACCTATTGCACCAATTGCTGGTAATCTCCTTAAGGTGCATGAGTCAGATGGGACGTGGCCAGGTAGCCCACATGCCAGGTCTGGAATGCAGAACAAACCTGACCCCCCCCCTTCAGATCCTGATTAATCACTAAAAGCAGGGCTCATTTTGAGGGGGAACGTGCCGGAACACAGTTCCGGCACTTCTCCCAAGAGGTCATGTGCCAAGTGGCACCGCCCACCTGATTTTCAGCCATTTGGCTGAAGTGACGTCACTGGAAATGACACCATCATCACACAGCCAATAAGCATGAAGAGAGGGAGAAGGAGGTAAGAGCCAGGCCTCCCTACCTCCTGCTGGGCAATCCTACTCCAGTTCCCCTGGAGAAAATGTTTGCTTTGGAGGGTTGACTGTATAATATTATACCCTGCTGAGGGCCTTCCCAAACATTGGCTGATTCCGCACACGTTGGATAATGCACTTTCAATCCTCTTTAGAGATTATTTGGAACTGAATTTTTCGAGTGTGAAACAAAAAAGCCACTTCCAAATGATAGCTAAAGTGCATTGAAAGTGCATTATCCAAAGTGTGCGGAATCAGCCCGTCCTCTCCTGTCTCCACCTTCAAATCTCCAGGAATTTCCTAACCCAGATTTGGCAACCCTGTTTTACATCCTTTAAGTTAGTAGGCTGAGGCTAGGCACTTTCCATTGGCCTGGCCCTGGATGCTAAACACTGCAGGAAAGTTGTTTCAAATAAACTGCGGTTTGAAGAGGGGAAGGCATAAGAGCTGGCAAATGAAGCCATGGCAGGATGGGAGGGGAGAGAAATATAGGAAGAATGTGAAGTATGCACACACGAGGAAACAACAAGTTGCTTCATTTCCATTTTGGGGGAATCTTGTCTGGCTGTTGTGAATGTTTTCCAGTGAGAATCTCAAGCCTGGTATATAGGGCATGAGGCAGTAATGAGATGGTGGAGCACAAAATAGATCGTACATTTTCAGACTGTTGGTGGGGAATTACATTTGTTGCTGTTTCCCTATATTATATTCCCCGCAAATGGAAAATTGGCTCAGCATAGAACCTTTCTCCTTGATATGCTTTGCTTTTTACTCACAGGGAGGGTTTCTGGTTTCTGGTCTGATTGCATAGGATGCTTGTATTTTGTGCTCTGCTTAGAGGCTGCAAATTGTAACTCTAGAGGCTTTTAAACATTTCTTTTTAGTTCCTTTTTCCCTCCCTTTCTTCTCCCTTACTTTCTGTTTAGTCTTTCCATCTTTGTTTAGGGATTCTGTTATTTCAAAGTAGCTACGTAGTTACACAGTTATACAGCTACTGTTCTCCCCTGTTTGGAGTATTTTATCTTATTTTCAGTTTTAGCTTTTAAATTGCCAGACTTGCTCGGTTGTAGCCACCTTGCTGAGAAGGGAGTTGGTTGCTGGCATTTGCTGTTTTGGCTCCCTAATTTTTTTTTTGAGGTGGGCTTGAGCAGGGCCGATACTGACCCAAACAAGTTCTCTTGTCTGAGAACTGGCTACAAGCTTGAGGAAATAGATTTATGGAAATTACTCACAGGGAGTAAATGGGGATTACATTATGAATTTGACCCTCTTCCAATCCGAATTCTTCAGAATTCTGAAGAACCACCTGAGAATTCTACCAGTCCTTCTGTTGCAAATGACAAGGACACCATTTCCTTTGAACAAAGTAATGGTTCTAGATACCATGCATGAGCCCTGAAGGTACAGTCTCTGAAGCTTTGGAAAGACTGAGGGCCTGGGATAGTACTTCCAAGGGTCAGGGTCATATGCTGTGCTAATTTTCCATTTTCTCTGACCTGGATAGCCCAAGCAAGCCTGATTTCTTCAGATCTCGGAAGCTAAGCAGGGTTGGCCTTGGTTAGTAATTGGATGAGAGACCTCCAATGAAGACCAGGGTTGCAGAGGAAAGCAATGGCAAACCACCACTTTTAGTCTCTTGCCTTGAATACCCCAGCAGGGGTCACCATAAATCTGCTATGACTTGTTGGTACTTTCCACCACCAATTTTCCACTTAGGGAAGTATTCATGACCTGGATGGCCCAGGTGAGCCTGATCTTGTCGGATCTCAGAAGCTAAGCAGGGTCAGCCTTGGTTGGTTATTGGATGGGAGACCTCCAAAGAAGACCAGGGTTGCAGAGGTAGGCAATGGCAAACCACCTCTCTTAGTATCTTGCCATGAAAACCCCAGGAGGGGTGCTATAACTTGATGCACTCCCCACCAATATATGGGTGCTTTTTAAAAAAGTAAGCCTTTGTTTGTAGTTTTTTGTGCAGTCCTTTCAGTGGTGGGTCTGTGACTCAGTGAAAGACAAGGTCGAGTTCTCAACAACTTTACTTAACAAGGGTCAGGTAATAATAGGTGATTCAAAAGACCTCACTCCGAAATCCCAGAGAGCCACTGCCAGAGTATTTTTATTTATATTTTACTTCATTTACATTTATATTTTACTTCATTTACACAACCAAAGCTGTGATTTAGTAGAAGACAGGACTTTTTTTGTGGCAGGACATACTGGAGGGGGGACTTCCTAGTCCTGAGGGGGGAATTGATGGAAATCAGTGCACCCATATAGGCAAGTACCAGCAACTTTCTTACAAACAGAAAATGCATGGCTAGAGGGCAACTTCTCAGAGCCTCCCTACACAAGACATCTTACACGAGAATGCTCAAGTGAAGGGAGACACAACGTTAGCCGGGGAGCATAGTTTAAAAAGACAGAGCCAAAGGCTTTGTCAATTTCACCTCTCTATAGGAAGGTAGTTTAAAAAGACAGAGCCCACAGAGATCACTCCTCAGAGGGTTTGTTAATTTCATCTTCACCTCCCCAAAGACTCTGTCAATTTCACCTCCCCTTGGGGAAGGCGTCTCCCTTCACTTGATTATTCTCGTATAAGATGTCTTGTGTAGAGATACTCTTATGCTCATATGAAACCACCTCTTTCTACAGCATGTGTCAATCAGACCTGAGTTGACATCATTCAGGGTTCCTCGGGGCAACATTTGGATAATTCTGGCGCAAAATATAATTATGGTTATATCCATGCATCTTTGGCTATGAATGAATGAATGAATTTATTTGTGGTCAGAGACCATAACAATGACAATACATCCTTATCAATCAATACAATAATTCAGCATAAAAATATAAAGGACATAAAAATACATTTAGCATTTAAAATCTTGTCTTAAAATGTATATAGTTCTCTGGGAACCGAAGGAATTCTAATATTTAAAACATAGACATTAAAATAGTTAAAATTGTAAAAAGAGCAGGAGACTATGTATGGCTATTCTTTTTATTATGGGATTTAACCAAATCGAGACAGAATTTGGCAATTTGCCTGGAGATAGTTGGATTTTCATCAATTAGGAATTTCTCCAGGCAGCATCTTTGGCTATAATTGTGTCTCTACATCAATAATTTACAACTCGTTAGAGTTGCCAGCTCCTGGTTGGGAAATTCCTGGAGATTTTAGAGTGCACCCTATGAAGGATGGGGTTTAGGGGGAGGGGGGTGAACACAGCAAGGTAGAAAGTCACGGAGTCCACCTTTCAAAGTAGCTGTTTTCTCCAAGGGAATTGATCTCTGTCATCTGAAGATCAGCTGTTATTCTGGGACATCAACAGTTCCCATGTGGATGTTGGCAACCATATAGCTAACTTGTCCACACAGGAAAATCTGGTTGTAAATTATTGCTTTTGTGCAATATCCAAAGACATCTGGATGCTGCTCGTGTTATTGACCAACATATGAAAAGCGTAAAGAGGTGGATCTAGTCCTTCTGTTATTCTGACTAATCTATCATCCAAACATCCTCAAATAAGTCTAGATAGGTTTTTTTTTAAAATGCTTGCTTCAATGCAGGTAACATTTTCAAATGAATGTGGAAAAGAAAAAAAAATCAACATTGCCCACTGATACTTAAACACAGCTATTTGGGCATTTTTGCTTTTATTTGTAATGGCTAATCTTAATTAAGTTTTCAGCTGAACTCTACTACTCTGATGTCCATTTCAGGGTTTCTTGCTTATCTTAATTGTAAGATATCCCTTTGCAAGTTGCGGGGGCGGGGCGGGGGGAGAGGGGAGCTGAGAGCTGAGAGGGCACACTTACTGGGTTAACTGCTCCATTCTTTCAAGCTTATCTTAACAGCCAATAACATTATTTGTGGAGTCATTCTTGTAGTTTCGGTAATGAAGAAACACCACACAGCAGGGTGGTAGATAAGTTTTTTAAAAAAAATCTTTGCCTAGGGCACAGTCTGGGCTCTGGCTTTTTCAATGGCTGTCCTATGCTTGTGGAATAGTCTCTAGGGAAGAGGTTAGGTGGTTTTGACCCTCCTGGCTTTCCAGCGAGGTTGTAATACAGAGCTGGTTCACAAAGCCAGTGTCCCCTAATGTTGAGGGCACAAATTATCTTTAATTTGTGCCCTCGACATTAGAGCCAGTTTGGTGCAGTGGTTAAGAGCACGGGACTCTAATCTGGAGAGCCAGGTTTGATTCCCCACTCCTCCACTTGAAGCCAGCTGGGTGACCTTGGGCTAGTAACAGCTCTCTCAGAGCTCTCTCAGCTCCACCCACCTCACAGGGTATTTTGTGGTGGGGATAATAATAACATACTTTGTAAACTGCTCTGAGTGGGCATTAAGTTGTCCTGAAGGGTAGTATATAAATCCAATGGTATTGTTATTATTATTATTAAATTGGTTTTAATGTATCTTTATAACTGATATTGCAATACTTATTGTTTTATAAAATTGTTGTTACCTACCTTGGGTCCTGAGATTCTCAGGAGAAGATGTACATTACAGATTTTAAATAAATCAGTGCAAATATAAACAAACCGATGCTGATCTTTGCAGTAATATTTGCAGTACTCCCTGGCAGAGGGGGGCTGGCACATTCACACTGAGATGTGCTTGGAGGTGATTTCCAAGACACCAAACATCTCTCTTTGAGCATCTTTTCCTGGCGTTTGGCTTGGCATTATTAGCAATCACCCTTTGCCAATTAGCATTCACCTGCGGCTACGATACATGCCAGGAATGCTGGCCCAGAGCCTGAAATTCCCCAGAGTGACCAAACGACAGCGCCCAGAGTGGCAGCGCCATTGCTAATTACCAAAGCCAACTGTTGTCTGGCTGGCTAGCTGATGTTAACACATTTCCACCCCCTCTCTTCCTTTTAATTCGAGTGTGAGCTGAACATGCTGTTATTATGCTAATACACACTGGCCTTGCCACACGACAACATATGTGAGATGCGCTGTTTTCCCTAATTGCTTCATTCTCAGCTTATTGGGTCTCTGTGCAATATTTATAGCCTTTCCCCCCCACTGCAGAAAGGTCAGTGTGCTTCAAGTAATTACAAATATGCACATAACAAAGGAAGTGATATAGTCCGGAACTCGACAGAAGGTCTGTGAAGCTGCTGGGTGACCAGAAATAACTTTCCCCACACAGCTTAAGGAAATGGACAGCAGGGGTGTAGTGGTTATAGCACTGGGCTGGAATCTGGCTTTGAATCCCTGCTCTGCCGTAGAAGCTTGCTGGGTCAACCTGGGCCAGTCACATACTCTCAGCCTAAACTGCCTCTTGAGGTTGTTGTGAGGATAAAATGGGGGAGGGGAGAACAATGGACGCTGCTTTGGGTCCTCATAAGGGGGAAAAATGGGGAATAAATGGAGCAGCTCTTATAGCCTAAAGTAACCTGATCTAGACAGAGCTTGGTCAAGATAGGCAGCCATGTTAGTCTGTAGCAGTAGAAAAGAGCAAGAGTCCAGTAGCATCTATAGGATTGACAAAGTTAGTGGTAGGGTTTGAGCTATCGTGAGCTTTCTTATCGGTGCTACTGGTCTCTTGCTCTTTTCTACTAGTCAGAGCTCGGAAGCTAAGTAGGGTTGGAACTTGGATGGGAGACCACCAGGAATGACTGGGGCTGCTATGCAATGTCAGGTAATGGCAAACCACCTTTGTTCATCTCTTGCCTTGGAAATCCCATAAGGTGGAACTTTGTGGGGTCATTATGAGGTGGTTGGGACTACAGTGTACCTTTGCATATGAAACAAACACACAGGCTGATTCCGCACATGTTGGATAATGCACTTTCAATGCACTTTATCAATCGTTTGAGGTGGATTTTTTGTTCCGCACACAAAAAAATTCGTTCCAAATGATCTATAAAGAGGATTGGAAGTACATTATCCAATGCGTGCGGAATCACTCACAAATAACTAAAATGGCAAAACTGAAAGCATTCTTTGTGGTCCTCCTTAGAGAAAATGAATCAGAAAGGAGAATATCATCTGCCATTATAGACAAGCCATTTTGCCTTGCCAAATGAAAAGATGACCACCGCTCATGTTATTTGTACAGCTTGGTGTTGAAGACACTTGCTCAATAGGCAGTTGATCATCTAAGAACTTAGAAGAGGTGTCATTGCCACCCTTCTGCTGGAATCTAACCTACTCTATATCAATTGTCAAGGCAGTGCTGGAAAAAGCAGCTGTTTTGGGTATGCAGCGAAAAATAGATCTTGAATTTGGGAAACTCTGATGTTGTTTTCAAAGCAATTTGTGCCTTTTCGAGTTCCAAGCAGAATTGGATTTGAGAAATCAGCAAGAGAAGCATGGATAAAGCCAGAAGGTTTAAGGAAAACTTGAGCATATCTCATGGACACATGCAGAGATTACTGCCCACGCCCTCAACACATACTACCTGGAATGCACAAAAACCACGACCCACTTGCAGATCCGCTTTCAGTGTTTCCTTATAATGTGCAAAGTTTCTATGAGAGAACGGATCTAAGAATGAATCAGGACCAAAAAGTGCAAACTTTTAGACGACTTAATATTCAGCAACACTTCATGCAAATATTAAATGTAGCTCTCAGCTTCAGAATTCTAAATTGAGACATACAAAATGTTTCGCATGTCAGCACCAAAATAATTTTGAGCGGACAGTTTCTCACTCCCTAACAGATTGAAAATTTGACTAGAGGCAGCAAAATATATACAATAAAGAAACTCAACTTTCTTTCTGAGGAATAGGTCAGCAAATTAGAAAGAGAAGCCACTCTTCTATGCCTATCGGGGTACAAAGTTCGCCTCCTCCCACCTTAGAAAGAGAGGGTGGTATTTCTGTAGGCCATTGGGGAAGGTGTGGAAGATATAAAAGGTGTGCAAATGTCTGTGTGTGTTTTTCTGCATGAAGCTGGTCAGGGCTAATTATAAAATCATTACTAAGTGCTAATTGTGACTCCGATGATGAAAATCATTCCTTTCCAATTGGCTACATCTGCTCAAGCTGAGTGGCTTTCGGTTCAGTTTGATTATCTCCTACCATGAGTGTGTATAAATCCTGCTAATTTACAGCCAGGAAAGCAACATGCAAATTGGCAGATTGCTTTAGAGAAGAGAGCCGTGTGTTCATTGCAAATTCGTACAGATACCAACGTCATTTGGAAAGAGTGCTGATCAGCCCCCTCAACGCCCCCCCTCCAAGAGGCTGAAACAGTGTCTGGGGCATAATGACATCTCTGCCCCCCTGACCCCCGCCTCCCCGAGATCAGGTTTTGTGTACATTCTGAATGAACAAGGTGATGGGATGCCATCCTAGTCCCATGCAATCTATGTCACATCAGTAGGCTCCGTGTTCATAACCTTCCCATTCTTGTTTGCCTACAGATCGGATAGCTGACCCGTATGCTTTCAGACTCCCTTCTTAAAAAGCTGCCTTGAGCCAAATGTTTTAATATTTAAACAAATAAGTAAATAAAAAGATGAGCAACAGAGTGGCAGATATGATTACTAACTTGATCTGACACATTACTGACGCCTGCCTTTTTCTTTTTGTTCAGCTTTTAGTGATTATTTATTAATATACTTGAAATATTTGTCCCTCCCCAGAGGGACTCAAAACAGCTCACAATAGTAAAAAAGGACAGTATAAATAATCCAATGAAAGAAACCCTTGCACTACATCTTGGGCAGGTGCAGTTCTCTAGCTGTCTCCTCTAAAGGCACTGGCTGTGAGCCACAGGCGAAGAGCCAAAAAGTGGCCTGGCCTCCTCCCGTGTTTTACCTCAGAATTAGAATGGACAAAAAATCCTGAAAGTATGTGTATATGTGTGCAAGAGAGGCAAGATTTAATTCTCTTCTCTGTTATCTTCCATTTTGGTTTAAAAACAGGCCGGCAACAACTATATTAGACATGAACAAGTGCAGGACTCAAAAGGACCTGCAGGGGGCATCTCATTTCTCCCTTTCCACATTTCCTCTTTCCCTACCCAGACAGCCCTCCAGGTTCTCCCCTTTCCCTGCCTCCTCTCCTTCCAGCCCACCAGCCAACCAGTCCCGATGTCTTCAGCTTTCCCTTCTTCTCTCCCTGTGGCAGCCTCTCCCAGGGAAAACTCTAGCGGAGTTTTAAAGCACTGACTGAGCTAGGTCCATTTGCACAGCTGGGAATCTGCAATAAGGTTGCAAGGTCCCCTTACCCTTCTGGTGGCTGTGGGTCCTGGCACTTACCCTGTCTTCCTTCCTCACACACACGCAAAGTGAATGTGCACTTCTATGCCTGCATGATGATGTCATTTCTGGGAAGTGATGTCATTGCTCCACCCTGAGAGCACGTGCACTCTCAGAGCGGAGCGATGACGTCTCTCCCGGGAGCGATGTCATTGCGCCACCTCAGGAGCATGCCCGGGAGGCCAGTTCCTGTGCCTTCCCCCCCTCACCGGCCAGGTGAGTGGTGGCGGGTGGTGGTGGAGGGGGGAGCAGGGGATCCCCTGCCCCCACTGGGGGACCTGGGAGCCCTATGTGAGGGCACCTGATTTTTCCCAGTATCTCTTTCTCTACACTATTTCCCTTTCCCCTCCTCCTGGTAGCCCCTGTATCCTCATCTTTCCCTGCTTCCTTCTCTTCTTCCTACTCACCAACCCTTTTTCTTTCCTCCAACTTCAGCTGCATTTTTTATTTCATTCATACCTCATCTTTCTCCATAACGGGGACCAAAAGCAGCTTATATCATTCTCCTGTCCTCCATTTTATCTTCACAACAACTCTGAGAGGTAGGTTAGGCTGAGAATGAGTAAGTGGCCCAAGGTCTCTCAGCAAGTTTCCCCCACTCTATGAGGATTTGAACCTGGATCTGCCAGTCCCTAGTCTGAAACTATAACTACTACACAACACTAGCTTTTGAGCGGTGGCTGCTGTGGAACAGTAGCAAACATCTGGGTTTTGGTGAGCCAAGTAAGTTGAATAGTAACGTGTTGCCCAGTGTTTGCTGGCAGGCTTGACCCTGATGAGTTCTCTGTCAAAGATCCTTGTCATGTCTGTCTGTCTACATACATGTCATGATTGTGTTGCTGACATTTCTTACAACATTTTTTATTTTTCAACAATTTTTTGATTTAACAAATTTATCAACAGTAAACAAAAGTAAACAAGTTTTAACAGTACAGGTAAATTGGTAAAACAAAAACAGAGAGAGAGAGAGAGAGAGAGAGAGAGAGAGAGAGAGAGAGAGAGAGAGAGATTTGAAGTGCCTACATGTAGCCTACAATAAAACGTACATATTTGGAGAACCAAAAGTTTCACACTATTAAGGTTACAATAAGAAAGGGTCTATTGGATATTTTTTGCTGGGACCAATGTCTTCTGTAATCAAATGATCTAGTACTGGAAGCCAGTCTTCCCAAAAGTCTGATTGTATCATTGGCGATTCAGAACAACAGATTTGATATGTTACCTTCTCCATGTAATACTGGTCCCAAACTTTGTTAAACCACAGGGGTAGTGTAGGGGGTCTAGGGTCCTTCCACCTCAAAGCGATGGCTGTTTTAGCTGCAGCTAAAAGCATAGCCACCCTTTTCCTTATAATAGTGGGTATATCATAGCTTGACCATAAGTTAAGTAAAATTGTTTCAGGTTTAAAAGGAACTATAATACCCAACATTTGTTTGATAACAGTTGTTACATCGGACCAAAATTTGCTTATCAAAGGACATGTCCACCAACAGTGAATAAAGGACCCCACCTCACCACATCCTTTCCAACATTTGGGCGATATTATTTTATTGGCATAGTTAAGCTTCTGAGGAGTGATATACCAACGTGTCAAAAGTTTTTGAGATTGTGACTTTACAGAAATTAAATTAGTCTTAAATATCGGGGAGTTCCAAATGCTTGACCACTGTGCCTCAGAAAATTTAATATCGCAGTATGTTTCCCAAGCCAGTTGGTATGAATAAGGCTTGCTTTTTTGGGCTTTCAACATTATTTTGTAAATCTTTGATAGAAGACCCTTACTTCCACTGCCACCTGATTTCAGTATTTCTTCAAATTCAGTTATCTCACGCTTTAGGGAGCTTTGTATCTCAGGAGCAGCTACAAGGTGTTGAACCTGCAGGTATTGGAGCCAAGAAATCTTGGCTTGCAACCGTGCTTCAATCAGTTGTTTAGATAAGAGCTGCCCTCTTGAGGTTATATCGACAAACGTCGTAAGCTGTTTAGATTTCCATTCTGCAAAGGAGTCTTTACTGAGGGCAGGTATAAACCACTTTTGTCCTGTAAAACATGAAAAAGGAGAAAAGGACGGTGCTACTGAAGCCCTATTTTTGTCCCAAATCCCTAGTGCCGGAGCTAAAAGTAAGTGGTTTTTAATTGCCTTGGGACGTTCAGGTGCTGAGTTCCAAATGGTTTCCTGCATTGTTTTGGGTAGTGTGTAGTGCTGTTCAATAGCTTTCCAGTCAGCCTTAAAGTCAGACTGCAACATAAGGACCAGGTAAGTAAGTTGGGTAGCCTCATAATACAATCTAATATCAGGCATTCCTAACCCACCCTGTTTGGTGTGACTTCTCAGGGTAACAAAACTAATCCTAGGCTTTTTTCCTGCCCAAATAAATTTATTCAGCAGTTTCTGCCATCTTTCTAAGGTGTGTGGTTTAATAAAGATGGGTAGTGCTCGAAAATAAAATAGTATCTGTGGGAGTATTAAAGTTTTTATTAAGTTGATTTTTTCTAGCCAAGTTAGTTGTAGCCTTTTCCAGCTACTTAATGTTCTAGATAAAGAAATATAGAGCTCATTGAAATTCAAGTCCCATATTTCATTCAAATTTAATGGTATTTTTACACCAAGATAGGACCAATTGGATTTAATCCACTTATATTTGTAGTTTGTTTTAATGAACTGGGTAGTGTCTTGCTGTAAATTCATGGGGTATAGTTCAGACTTTAGGTGATTAATGGCCAAACCGGAGACCAATTTGAAGTCTGTTAAGCATTTTTCCACAGCTGGTAATGAGCTACTAGGGTCTGTTAAATACAACACTAGATCGTCTGCAAAGAGGCTAGTCTTATAGGTTTGTTTTCCAATCGTGATTCCTTTTATGTTGGGGTGTAATCTTATTGATGTTGCTAAGGGTTCTATGGCTAAGGCAAATAAAATAGGGGAAAGGGGGCAACCTTGTCTGGTACCTCTTCTAATTTGAAATTCTGATGAATAAGTACCATTGGCTCTTACTATGGCTTTAGGAGAGTCGTAAAGTGCTCTGATAGCTTGTAAAAAATACTTGCCAAATCCCATGTGCTCAAGTAAGCCTAATAAGTAAGGGACCTCCACCCTATCAAACGCTTTCTCCACGTCCAACGATAGTAGAAAAGCTGGTAGCTTTTTTAGGGTGCAATGGTTAATTAAATCTATGGTTTTTCTTATATTGTCAAAGAGATTTCTCGTGGGCATAAAGCCGGCCTGATCCAGATGTATATAATTAGTGATAAAGGAGGTTAGTCTTTTTGCTAGTATAGAAGTGAAAATTTTTTGGTCTTGGTTTAAAAGGGAAATTGGCCTATATGATTTGGGGTCAGTAGTGTCCTTGCCTTTTTTAGGTATCACAGTAATTTCTGCCTCCTTCCAGGATGGGGGGATCTTGCCTGACTTCAGTACAAAGTTACAAGTATCTGTCAATGGGGTTAGAATCAGATCTATATATTTTTTGTAGAATTCTGGAGGGTAACCGTCCCTTCCAGGGGCTTTGTTATTTTTGAGCGATTTAATTGCCAATTTAACTTCTGATTCTGATATTGGTTGTTCCATGATTGATTTGTGTTCATCTGAAATGCTACTAACTAGGTTTCTATTAGATATATAATCTATTAACCTAGCAGGCTCTGGCGAGTCTGAGGTATATAAAGTCTGATAAAAATCTGCAAAAATATTTACTATTTCTTCAGATTTTGAATGCATTTGTCCTGCTTTATCTTTGATAGCCTTTATGGCGTATGTCATGGTTTTCTCTTTAACTTTTTTAATAAGGAGTTTAGTGGATTTAGGTGACCTGACCCAATATTTTTGCTTAACATAAAGTAATTTTTTCTGAATCTGAGCAGTTTCTAAGCTTTCTAGGGCTTTCCTTTCTAACGTTAACTGTTTATAAATCAGTTTGCTACAAGATTTCTTATGTTCCTGCTCCAAGCTTTTAATTTTGGCAACTATCTCGTTTCTAGTTTTCTCTCTTTGTTTTTTGTGATAGGAGGCTGCTGATATAATTTGCCCCCGAAGAACAGCTTTCATAGCGTCCCACACCAGTTCTTGGGAGACACCGCAAGCTGCATTTAGTTCAAAATATTGCTTTATATCTGAGGATATTTTTGAATAGATTTGTTTGTTGAATAAAAGTGAAGTATTTAATTTCCAATTTGTTTTCCTTTGCATTTTACACCCTAAACTGAAAACACATTCTGTCCAAGCATGATCAGACCATAGTTTCTCACCTATATCAGTTGAACAAACTAGATCACAGAGTTTAGGTGTCAAAAAAATATAGTCTATTCGTGTATATACGTTATGAACAGATGAGTAGTAAGTATAATCCCTTGTGCTTGGGTGTTGGATACGCCAAATGTCTTGTAAGCCTGCCTTATTTATTATACCTGATAGTTCAGAGATACCTGTCCTCCTAACTTGATGGCAGTGGTGTTTTCGGGTTTTGTCCAAATCATAATCCATAATAAAGTTGAAGTCCCCAGCAAGAACTATTTCTCCTTCTGCAAAAGAGTTTAAAAGTGTTAGGGTGTTGTCTATAAAGCTTATTTGGTCTTGATTTGGTGCATAAATTACAGCCAATGTTAGCAGCATATGATCTAAACTGCCCTTTAAAAATAAAAATCTGCCTTGTGGATCTATTTTTGATTCCTTTAAAGAAAAATTAGTTTCTTTTGAGAATAGTATAGCCACCCCTCTGGATTTTGATGACCCAGGGGATTGAAACTGCTGGTTAAACCAGCAAGTCTTAAAAACTGGCAGATTAGAGGTTTTCAGATGTGTTTCTTGAAGAAATAATATTGAAGGTTTCTGTCTTGTAAGGGCAGTTGATATTCTTTTAAGTTTGATTTTATTGTTTAGACCCCTACAATTCACCGAAATAATTTTATATTTCTGGTCACCCATTATCTATGTAAGAAGTCTAGCGATAGATCAATATTATTTTGGCTAGGGTGAAAATATAACAAAGTTCTTTTAGACCCTCTTAATTTTGGCCCCATCATCTTATAGTGCATAGCAAAAAATGTAGCTAAATCTGCCATCAGATCTCCCTGTGCTTTTGTTAGTCTAAACAAAGAGAACACCACTTGTATGTTCAATGGCCAGTTTTGAACTATGATTTCATAAATCAAATCCATTAACACACCAATACATTCCAACCAAGTCAAAACCTCAAATCCCCAGGACAATTTTCCAATTCCTTCCACCCCCTCCCTAATTCCATTCCCTCCCTCTGTTAATTCCCCCCCTCTCTCCCCTTTTCTATCCTTTACAGCAACAATTTTTACTAGATTGAAAATGAAAAAGATAAGACAAAAGAAAAAAGAAAAGTCAGCAACGGCTGACTGAAATAACATATGCCACCCTGATTTCCACCTTACAACAAGGTGAAAACAAAAGAGCTTTACAGCCCTAAACCAGGAGACAAAAAAGGAAAATAGGGGGGAGATTGCCTAGAGTCTGAATCCCAGCCTCCACTCCAACCTCTTTGTGATCATAAAGTTTGTCTTGTAACAAAGGCACCCTGGGTCTGCTGACTGCATGCGATTAGTTTTCAACGTTTGTCTTGCAAAGCAGAGCTGACTCTCTTCCAACTCTCAGTCTTTCTTGGTATCTTGGATTCTTCCTGTAGATCTTTCAAAGGTGGGTTATGCTCAGCAGTGAGGTTCAAAGTATTTAATAGAGCATGTCCTTCTTCCAAATCCTTAGCAACAATCAGATTTCCATCATGAAGCACTGAGAGCTTGGAAGTCGATCCAATCCACCTGTATTTCAAGTTAGCTTTTGCAAGTGCATTGGTAATTGGCTTTAGGTCTCTGCGCATTTTTAATATTTCTGATGGCAGATCAGGGAACACTTGAATTTCTTTGTTCTTGTAGAGCAAATATCCACGTCTGCGCGCCTCTCTTAGAATCTTTTCTTTTGATCGTAGGTCTCTAAAGATTACCAAAATATCTCTTGGCAGGCGTGATTTATTTGCTGCCCTAGATCCCAATCTAAAAGCAGCTTCGATGTTGGGAGCAACCCCTTCTTCCAGTTGGAGTACTTCTGCAAGCCAGGACATTATAAAAATAGGAAGCTCTGTATGTTCTTCCTCATTTTCAGGGAGACCCCTCATCTTCAGATTTCTAGCTTTAATTTTCATCTCCAAGTCGATTATTTTCACTGATAGTGCTTCTTCTATTTGCTGGGTTTGATTTAAATCTTTTTGCAGATTAATCCCTAGTTCAAGGGCTTTTTCAGCTGTTTGAGTAACAGCAGCTATAGTTTCACTAATGTCCTTGAGTTGCTTTGTAATGGGCTCTAGGCTGCTGTTTATCTTTTCATCTATTTTTTCAGAAATGGTGGCAATAATATTGCTTTCCAATATTTGGATAGCTTTTGAGAACTCTTGTTTTGTTAACCCCACCACACTGCTTTCCCCGTCGGCCATTTTAGCTCCGTTTTCTGCTGAAGATTTATTGCAGTTTTTGGCTTCTTCAGGGGCAAAAAAAGCTTTAACTGTGGCTGACTGCGCGTGGGGAGGCTTTGGCTTACCTGCCCCTGTCTTTCCCATCGTATCAGGATGCTTTTATGGCTTTGTTTTGAGGCTGGAAGCAGGCCGGGCCCAGAGCTCTAGAAAGGAGCAGCCACCATTTCCAAGCGTTGCTCCGCCCCCCTCGTGTTGCTGACATTTCTTGTTCGCTAATGCTGACATTTCTTGTTCACTACTGCTGATATTATACTAAAGCCATGCTACTGTATTAATGTGTATTAATTAATATGCACTCTCTCTTCCTGTATAACTGTAGTGCAGATGTTACTGAGGACCCAAGCAAGGGCCTCTCCCTTATCTTAGAGAAATATGCGAGTCTCGGCTAGCTGTAACTTTGAAGTATCTAAATGCCAGTTTCAGCTACTCTCCCCAGATGCTGGGAATAGGTTGTTGTCTATCTGATTCATAGTCATAACTAGAGATGGGCACAAACTGGAAAAAACCCGAACCATGCAGTTCATGGTTCGTCAAATTTCACAAACCATGAACCACGAACTTTCACGAACCTACCGCTGGTTCGTGAACCGATTCGTTTGGTTCGTGAAAACGTCACATCCAGGTCAGAAAACCATCACTTCCGGGCCAGAAGAAGGTCACTTCCAGGTCAACAGAAGGTCTACAGGAAGTCCATCCCTTGTTGCCTAGGAAACTGATTGATTGGCCCCAGGCTGTCTGCAGTCACAAACCAAAAAATGAACCAAACAAACCAGCCTGAAGTTTGTGGCAATTTGTCAGAAATGGGATCTGACGAACTGTGGTCCATGAACCATGAATCAGCCTGGTTCGTGCTTAATTTTGGTTTGTATTTTGGTTTGTGCCCATCTCTAGTCGTAACTAAGTTGATTCTCACAGAACTTGTGTAATCTTGCGCGCCAAAACTGTAACTTATGTCTAAAGTGTGGGGAAATGAAGTATAACAGAAATTGCCTGATTTGGATTGTCACTTCTGTCAAACTCTGTGATGGAGTGCATAGCTGGACTGTATGGACTCTAATAAAGCTACTTCTTATGGAACCAACGTGTGTTCACTGCAGATGGGCTTGAGGTATCTATCTACCAGGGACTGACAATCCTAACTGCTCAGGAAAGGGCCCTGCTTCCTTCCCTACCTTTTACAGACAGAAACCAAGGCTCAAAAGCTGGCAATAATGTGTGGTTCCCAGCAAGGGCCACTGAGAGTATTTGATTCATAAAGCTATAGGTGTCTATACTATTATTTTGGATTTTTTTTAAAAAAAACTCCATATATATTAGATTTCAGATTTTCTTGCAAATCTGGGGGGATTTTTGGTATTCACAACATAGTGCTATAGAAGGACATCAATCAGATTCTGGATCAGCTCTCCAGCATATTGTTAAAAAGGATTAGGACCATGGCTGAGCAGCTGAAGTTTTTTTCTCCTATTCCATTTTCCTAACCTGTATTCATATTACTGCTGTTACACTTAAAGGCAGAATTTCACTCTTCATCTACTGTTACTTACTAAAGATGATTTTTTTTGCTGTAGTCTCCCTACCTCATAATTCCCCCCCTAGTGCTATCATCAGATCTTTTCAGAATGTATTGGAAACTCACCATTTGTACAAAATGGAAGTGCTACCCATCCCCCCCCCCATATAAGCAGTCGCTATGTTGTGTGAATGTTAGAGGGAACACACATATTTACTGTGAATGTACAGACTTAGTATTCTCAATGTGATCCCTGAAAAATTCACTGGTCAGTTTGCACCTACAGAAGTTGTATACTCACAGTAAAAATATGCTTTGCCTCTGTTCATAACTACATATTGGTAGGATCGCAAGCACTCTCATTACATGTGGTTGGTGGGCTACTGGTATGCAGGGCTCATTTCAAGGGGGAACGCACAGGAACGCAGTTCCTGCAGTTCCCCAAAGAGGTCACATGTCAGGTGGCCCCACTCACCTGACTCTCGGCCATTTTGGGCCTGATTCGGCCTGGATTGGGGCTGAAACAGCCTGGATCGGGCCTCTGATGGGTGGTGGCCCAATCCTGACCAATTTGGCTCCCCTTTCAGCCAATTTCAGGCTCTTTTTGCCATTTTGGGCTCAATTTTGGCCCTGAATGGCAAGGATTGGGTCCAAAACAGCCAGAATAGTTGATGTCAGGGAGTGTGGCATATGCAAATCAGTTATACTAATGACACACTTCTGGTGATGGCAAGAGGCATGGCATATGCTAATGAGTTATGCTAATGAGTTCCTCCAGCTCTTTTTCTACGAAATGACCCCTGCTGGTATGTATGACTGTAACATCTAAAGAGGTCTACTACACCAGAGCAATCCTTTACTTTTGGAGTATCTTGTCCTCACAGGAAAATGCAATTGTGAAGACTGTTATACCACAACAGTAGTACAATATTCAATGGTGAGTGGATCCACCCAGATAATTCTCTTTTGGAAACGGTGAACTAGATTTCTCGGCTTTTAATTTAGAAATTGTCTTTGGTTAAACTTTTTAAGTGCCATGTGGTTTCTGGTATGCAGCTTAAACTTGATTTAAAAAAAACAATAAAGAATGGTCTTATTTTCTTTTTATATGCAAGTTGTCTCATCTCTTAAAGTTAGTTACAGATACAAAATGAAAAGCCAAAATATGAGTTTGTTTGATTGACAGTAATGGTTCTGAAAAGAAACTATTTAAATATTATTTACATATTATTTTAAGCCATAATAACAAAGCTATCATGGAATTGTATTGTCATTAAATGAGTCTTTGACAAGTCAGCTCAAAGGAGGCTGTTATGAAAATTAGACAGGTAGAGTTGAAAAACTTTATAAGAAAGTTAGTTGCCTGACTACAAACAGCTAACTCTGGTATACTGTATGCCAGGGATCCCCAAAATGGTGTCCTTGGGTTCCATTGTACCAATGACACTTTTCCTAGTTCCTACCAAGAGTTTTTAGAAAATGGGTGGGGCCAGGTGGGTTTTTGCCCAGCAGGGCTTCTTCTTGATCAGTGGAGATCTGACAGGCTGTGCATTTTTTTTTTAAATGTTGCTTTGAAAGCAGCTGCCTCCACAGCACAAGGATCTCCACTGTGTGACTGAAGATGAGCTGTGGCAGCCATTTTATGTCTGCACACATCATGTTATGTCAGAATTCCAAAGGTGTCTGCAGGCTCAAAATGGTGCAGTTCTTCTGTTGTGAAAACTAGGCATTGCCTACTTTGGTTGCTAGAAGATTTGCCTCTTAAAGAAAGTTTCCACAGATGATATAGAATCCATCTCCATTTTACAATGCAGATTGTTTTCACAATTGATGATGGACTGCTTTAGCCTGGGGTAATACTCTGAAACAGGTATTTTATAGAATCATAGAATCATCGTGTTGGAAGTGACCTCCAGGATCATCTAATCCAACCCCCTGCACAATGCAGGAGATTCACAACTACCTCCCCCCCACACACTCCCAGTGACCTCTGTTCCATGCCAAGAAGATAGCAAAATAGTGTCAGGATTCCAAGCCAAACTGGCCTGGGAAAAATGGCTACCTGACACCAAGGTGGTGAACAGCAACGTAAGAAGGGGCCACGAGAACTAAGCACTGATGTAACCCAATATTGACACCACTGGCCAACCCTTTTTTTGAAAGAATTAAATTACAGGAGATTTATAGACGATTTATACATCTTATTTGAGGGCCAGGATCAAGTTGGGCCCTTTACAACATGGATGAATCAGATAGATAGTAACATCAAGTTCACTGTACAGTCTGATGCGAACCACAAGTTTTTTGGACGAGGTGACTTATCGTAATGATCAAAACAAGATAGGGATTAGACCTTTTAAAAAGGTAATGGACAGGAATTCATATCTGGACTACCGGTCCTTCCATCCACGTCACCTGAGACGGAATATTCCATTCGGCCAGATTCTGAGATTGAAACGAAATTCCACTCAACCAGTGGATTTTGTTAGGGAAAACAACCAAATGAAGAGGGCTTTTTTAGATAGGGGCTACCCTCCAGAAGTGATATTAGAGGTGGAGAAGAGAGTGGAAAGTACAGATAGGAGGGAGCTCTTTAATCTTAAACAGCCCCGCACCAGAGACTTGATGTTTTGTTCGTTCAAATTTACACCCTTAGCACACGAGATCAGACAAATTATTCATCAACACTGGCATCTGGTCTCAGGCATCACAGGCTGTGACAGGCCTCCCCAAATTGAGTTCAGGAGAACCAGAAACATAAAAGATATTTTGGTACACACCAAACATAACACATCAGAGGACACAACAACACTGCCAAAAGGGCATTTTGCATGCGGCCATTGCCGAGTGTGCCCCTTGGTATGGTCAGGCAAGGAGACAGAGGTGGGAAATAATCAGTTTAACATCAATCTATCCCATTTTTCTACCTGTCAAACCAAATCAGTCGTGTATTTGATCAGTTGCTCCTGCAACAAATTATATGTGGGCAGCGCTACTCGCCCCATACGTACCCGAATCATGAAGCATCAGTCCAGGATAAGAAACCGTGCTCCGCTAGTTGAACATTTTCATGAGCACCATCTTAATGAAAACGAGTTTAAATTCACAGCGCTGTATGTGTCCGCTAGAGAATCCCAGTCCTTTGGACAAAAGGATTTATTAAGACGGGAAGCTGAATGGATCTTTAAGTTAGGGTCTTTACATCCCGGGGGTCTGAACTCTGAATTGAACCTGTCATGTTTTGTATAATCTTGTATCAGTGTTTGTTTGTTGGATCTGGGTCATTATGACTTACAGACATTATGTGGAATCTCTGTCACTTTAAATTTTTGAGGTAAGCGTTGTATTTAAGAATCCAGGAGGGAGGGGTTGTTACCTCGACTGTAGTGGAGTGCATTGAATGTTGTGCACGTGAGTGTTTACTTTGAACCGTGGGTAAGTGTCCACTCTTGGTGTACGGTTTTTATTGACTGTTTTGAGAAGTAAAGTACAATGGGAAACTCATGTCACTGGTAAAAAAACTTTTTATTTGTAGAAAATTGTTGTTTTGGTGGATATCAAACTGGCCCCTGAGGAAGTGAATGTCACATGAAACAAACCATCTTTGCCAGCCGCTTGTAGGGACCCCCCTGGGTCCTCGTTACATCTCAGTAGCTCCACCTATGGCAAGAAACAAAAGATAAGTACTTCCACAGAAAAGTGGTATTGTGACATTACCTGACGGAAGGAGGATGACGTTTCCTGACAGTCATCGTTTCCTTTGTCACCTCTGGACAGAGAATTACACTTGGTCCAAAAATGTGTGGATTTGGCATGGTCTCCAGTCACTAAGACTGAAATTGATGTCAATTTCGGTTGACTCATATATTTGAACAAAGACTTGCAGAGAGACGCTTGCCAGCTATCGCGGTCGGATGTTTATTGTTGTTTATTGTGGTTATGAATGAAGGGTGTATAGTATATTGTATAGTTTATATCACACATCACATTCACTATTGAAAAATTATTTTTGAAAAATTATTTATAAACATTTTGTATAGAATTTTCGTTTATTAATTCTTTATGTAGATTACGTTCTCCGGGAATCTTTTGGTGCTTTTAAGTTCACAGAATCAGCACTGCTGTCAGATGGCCATCTAGCCTCTGCTTAAAAGCCTCCAAAGAAGCAGAGCCCACCACCTCCTGAGGAAGCCTGTTCCACTGAGGGACCACTCTCCGGAAGTTCTTCCTAATGTTTAGCTGAAAATTCTTTTGATTTAATTTCAACCTGTTGGTTCTGGTCCAACCTTCTGAGGCACTGGAAAACAACTCTGCGCCATCCTCTATATGACAGACCTTCAAGTACTTGAAGGTGGTTATCATATCACCTCTCAATCGTCTCCTCTCCAGGCTAAACATGCCAAGCTCCTTCAACCTTTCCTCATAGGACTTGGTCTCCAGACCCCTCACCATCTTCATTGCCCTCCTCTGGACATGCTCCAACTTGTCTATAGAGGGGTGACCTGTGAGGAAGAGGTGGTCCCACAGGTTTGGCAGACAAAGGCCATGAAGATAGCTAATACTTTGAACTCAGCACAGTAGCCAATGGAGGGACTGCAGGATGGGAGTGATATTCATACTTCTGCTTGCTTCTGACAACTGAGCCACAGCATATTTCACCAATTGTTGTCACCTAGTTAACTTAGACAGGACATCTATGTACAGTGCATTACAATAGTCATGTCCTGATGTTATCATAGCATGGATCCAGGTGGCCAGGTTGGCTAGGTCAAGGTAGGAAGCCATCTTCCAGAGTAGCATGAGTTTGTAGAAAGCATTTTTTGTAGCTGCCTTAACTTGTTTTTTTAGCAGAAGCACTGGATCCAGTATAACCTCTAGGCTTTTATCTAAGTCTTCAAGGGTCAGATGGGCCACTAACCTGATCTGGCTGGACTCTTTTGATGTTCTGATGCTCTTACAGCAGCAAAAGACTGGCAGGCACAGCCAGTCTTAGCTCATTGTGGCTTTGAAAGGGTCTAGGCAATATGCTACAAATGCAGGCTTTTCCTGCATACTTTAAGGTCCTCCCACTAGTAGGAACCCACTTCCAGTTTTGTTCCCAACACATTCACTCATGGCTGTATGCATTTTACCATTATGGGCAATAGTGTTCAGGGGTCATTTCGTAGAAAAAGAGCAGGAGGAACTCATTAGCACAATTCATTAGCATATGCCACGCCCCTTGCCATCACCAGAATTGTGTCATTAGCATAACTGATTTGCATATGCCACACTCCCTGACATCACCTATCCTGGCTGTTTTGGACCCAATCCTGGCCATTCAGGGCCAAAATTGGGCCCAAAATGGCAAAAAAGGGCTGAAAATGGCTGAAAAGGGACCCAAAATCGTCAGGATTGGGCTACTGCTGAGTGGGAGAGTGTTCCACCACCTGTCAGAGGCCCGATCAGGGCTGTTTTGGCCCCAATCCAGGTTGAAACGGGCCCAAAATGGCCGAGAGTCAGGTGCGCGGGGCCACCTGACATGTGACCTCTTTGTGGAACAGCCGGAACTGTGTTCCAGCACGTTCCCCCTCAAAATGAGCCCTGGTGTTTCCTCCCTCCCACTCTTAACTTAGCCCCCTGGTTGCATCTCCCAGACATGCTTTCTCCCTCTATTTTCTGGATAGGAGGCAGATAATGAGAAAATGGCAAAGGAAAGCTGTTTCCACCCATTTAGTAATTCATGGAAAAGATGAAGCATACCCCGTTGTGGCTAGCTTCTTGAATGGAGAGAAAAAAAAGAATAACAAGGAGAATGCATGTATATGGAGAATGCATGTTAATTTTGCTCCTGTGCAAGGTGGCACGTGCAGAAGGCCCTGTTCAGATGAGTGAAGCTGCCCTGGGAGAGAGACAGTTCCATAGATATGATGGACCAATGCCATGAAGAACTTTATATGTGATAGCCAATACTTGGAATTGGGCTCAGTAACTGATAGGTAGCCAATGGAGTGACTGCAGAATGGGAATAATATTCATGCTCCTTCTAGCTCCTGATAATAACTGAGCTGCAGTGCTCTATACCAACTGGACTCTCCGAATTAACTTAGAGGGAAGACTTATGTGCAGTACAGGACAGCAGTCAAGTCTTGATGTTACCATGTCATGGATCCAGGTGGCCAGATGGGCTGTGTTAAGGTAGGGGGCCCTTCCTGGCTAGATTGAGGTTGTAGAAAGTATCTTTTGCAGCTGCATTAACTTGCTTTTCTAGCGCCGGATTTGGTATACCCCCTAAGCTCGTAAATGAGTCAGCCAGAGTCAACTGAACCCAATCAAAGGTTGGAAGCACAATGTCCTTCAAGATCCTAACCAGCATCACTTCCATCTTGTCTGGGTTCAGTTACCATTTGTTTGCTCTCAGCCATTTGACGACAGCTGTTAGGAGGCAGTGACCCAAGATCTATACTGCACCCGGAAGTGATTTGGAGAGTGAGATACAGAGCAGAGTGTCATCTGCATACTGATGCATCGAATCCCATAGCTACAAATGAGTTCGCCGAAAGGCTTTAAATAAGGGTTGAATAGCATAAGAGATAAGATTGCACCCTGCAGAACCTCACAAGATAGTTTCCATTCTTGAGATAGTTGGTCTCCAGTAGCAACGTTTTGTTCTGTGAGAAATGATTTAAACCAATCTAAGGCACATCCTGCTGATACCCACTTCTGTCTCCAAATGCCTCAACAAGATGGCGTGTTATGTTGTATTGAAGGCTGCAGATAGATCCAGAAGGAGCAAGAAAGAAGCAAGGCTTTTCTCTACATTCAGACAGAGATCATCAACTAAGCCTCCAGAGCCATCTCCATCCCATAGCCTGGCCTGAATCCAGACTGAAAAGGGTCCAAAGCACCAGACTTATCGAAGAAGACCTGGATTTGGTCAGCTACTGCTCTTTCAGTCGCTTTGCTCAGAAAGGGCAGGTTAGAGACTGGGTGATAATTGGCCATGCCATTTTTGCCTAGGAATTATTTTTGAATCAGCAGGCAGATAACTGCCTGTTTGAGTGGCCAAGCAAGATGCCCTGGGATAGTAACTGATTTATGTTGGACTTCAAGGGCTCATTTATGTGGTCCTCACATGATTTTAACAGCCAAGATGGGGAAGGATCCAGTGGTAGTGGCCTTTACAGATGCCCAGTTTCTGTCAACATCCATCATTGTAACTGGGTCAAAGTGGCCCGTAAGTGAACCAGATGGTGTATTAAGCATTCCCAGAAAAGGGTGCTGAACAAAGCGAACCCAAACGGCCCGCAACCGTTTTGCAAACTGAGCTGTCTGGATTCCTGGGGGAAAACTACCAGTGTTTGGTGAGTGGGCCGTCACTTTAAAAGCGTGTGGAAATGGCCCTTGACTGCATTCAGTCAAGCAGTATAGCTGGCATTCAGATCAAAGCATGTTTGTGCTATTTTACTGGCAAAAAACTTTGCAAAGGCATCATAGCTAATTGTCTGTCCTTGAGACTGTAAAGGTTCAGATTTAGGAGACAGAAGATGTCAAGATACCTTGAACAATTGGGATGGTTGTGAACTAGCTGGTGCAACGGTTGCAGAGAAATAACATTTCTTTGTTGGTCTCATTGTGGTTTCATAGGTCTTCCAAGAGGTCTGTGTGGCATGCTCTATCAGACTCAGTGCAAGTTTTCCACCAGTGTCTTTCTAGAATATGAATACGAGTTGAGTATGAAATGAATTGTTTCTCTGATCCCTTTTCAGAGAATAATACAGTGAAAATGAATGGGAACCAATTCTGGCTACCATTAAAGAAACTGAACGAACTGGCTTATGCATAGATTTGTTTTTGAACAATATTCTTCTATATTTAGGCATTTTGTAGTCACCTCACAGTGCTGACGCCCACTGACATGGTGTTTTATATAATAAAAACAGAAATAATATTCTGTATACAGGTGGTATTATTTACCATACCATGAAAAAATTCAGCTACCTATTTCCACACATGAAGCGTCTGTTAAAGGGGCAGGATATTTTTTCAGACAGGCCTGTTGGCAATCCATATACAACAATGACACTTATGCCAACTCACAGGACAGTAATTGTAATAAGGAGGGGAAATGACTCTCTGGTCCTCAAGTAATACCAAAAAGACAAAGTTCTGAAGCCACGTAGCTAACCGTTGATAGTACCTAAAGAGGGGGTTGCCCAGCATTGCCTCAGCAATTCTGAGGATGGTAACTGGGAGTGTGGTGTTTCGGGAAGATGTGATGTGACTTCTGGGTGATGCTGATGGACTTTCCCTCTAGTCTCTATGGTAAAAACCATAAAGAGATGGGGGGAAATGCTAGTATGTCACTATGGAGGCCATTGTATCTCCATCTCCTCAATTTCTTTAGAGTGAGGGTGCCAGTGGCCGGGGCTTACTCATTGCACGCAGGCAAACGGCAAGCCTACCTAAAGACAGTGTGACTCAGGGCCCCACGACTGTTCAAATACCTTCTCCCCAGCGATGATGTGAGTTGGAAGAGAAATCAGATCAAAAGTGTGCCAGTAGTAGCACTTTAACCTAACTGTTGACAGATGGAGAATGGAAGCAACGTAAACGTTCTCTTTTTGTGTCAGCACTATAAAAATATCTGACTAGCCCATGAAAGATGGAGATGAAAGCTCTAGCGGCCATTAGAAGCTGCGCCTTACTTTGAGCAATAACTCATTCCCATGGTATTATGAAAATGGTTTTATCGCAGTGGATTACTTTTTTCCCTCGCTGCAAAAATTACTGCTTATCAGCAGCGCAGAACTAAAGCAAGCAACAGCCCGGTCTTTTCTTTTCTTTTTCTTTTCTCTCCCTCTAACTCTTTCCAGCACAACTTACTTCCCAATGGTCAGGAATTTAATAAAATGTAACATTTCTTTTTAAGCAGTTTGCATGCTTCTTTGAAGTGGATGCCATTCTCCAAAAGGGGGGGCGGCAGCGGCGTTTTAAATACCCTGCTAATTAGGCGCTGTGGCGTGCATGGTTCTTGATATTAATGCTCAAGCCGGGTCACATCTTGACTGAAGCCCAAGTCTTTTGCAGAACACTATCGGGAAAAACTCCCAGAAAAGATATCTAATGATAAAAGATTCAAAAGCAGCCATAGTTTGGGTCGGTACACGGCAACAAGCACAACGCAGTGGCCGATTCTTTGAGGTGCTTGTAATTGCCACCAGAGAGTCTGAGGGCCAAGCTACAAGTGACAAATGACACTTGAACGGCAAGTGGATTGAGTGGAGGGCAAGTGAACAGGGAGAAATACACTTGCCGTTCAAGTGTCATTCGTCACTTGTAGCTTGGCCCTCAGTGTGGTACTTTTTCCCTCAGGTGTATTGTTTCTGTGACTCCTGAGGAAGGTTCTACGAAACAAGTCACTTGCTGGCTCCTTGTCGAGTTGCTGGGTCTTTGCACCCCTATTTCACAGCACCTGTAGAAAGAAAAAAGAAAAATAGCATATCATTGCATGTTTGCAGTATCATATACTTACCTGGTATGATAAGACATCGTTTCTCTGTCTTTTTCCTTTATTCTACTCAGCACCTGTGTTGGTATTTAGACTATTAGCTACTAGAGAAACCATGTGACAGCCGCTGACCCATTTTACTGTGTACCTTTTGGATTAATGTTTTCACTATATCCACTCCCTTTTATGGTTGCGTAGCATTTGCCCCTTACTATTTTTGTAATACATTTATAACCTTTTCATTGTTATTGCTCTCTGCGTTTTGCTTGTTGGCATGTTTTCTCTGAGGGCGGCTCCTTCTGGTTTGCATTCGTAGTTTGGGTCAGTGGCTCTTTGAGAGTTGCCAAACATCTTGGGAAAGAAACAAAAGAGAACCAGGTGTTTTGTCTACAGCGAAGCAAACTAGCCCTGCCGAAAGAAGTTCTCTCAACATCCCCCACCCCCAATCATCTGCTTTACTATGAACTACAGATGGGGAAATCTGATTTGATTGGAACTAAGTCATTTACAGAATGTCCACTGTATGTTCTTTTTTATTTTTATTTTGAAAATTAAAAAATAAAACATTTTAGTTGAAAATAATAACAATGGCAATAACGACAACATTCGATTTATATACTGCCTTTCAGGACAACTTAATGCCCACTCAGAGTGGTTTACCAAGTGTGTTATTATTATCATCACAACAACCACGCTGTGAGGTAGGTGGGGCTGAGGGCCAAGCTACACATGACGAATGACACTTGAACAGCAAGTGGATTGAGTGGAGGGCAAGTGAACAGGGAGAAATACACTTGCCGTTCAAGTGTCATTCATCATGTGTAGCTTGGCCCAAAGAGAGCTCCAAGAAGCTGTGACTGACTCAAGGTCACCTAGCTGGCTTTGAGTAGAGGAGTGGGGAATCAAACCCGGCTCTCCAGATTAGAGTCCTGCTGATCTTAACCACTACACCAAACCTCATACACAATATGTTTCAGAAATGTATGTGGGACTCGTTACCACAAATTTCTCTAATGAGGATACAACTTCCATTTAATGGAGGAGGATTTGGCTTTCCTGATCTTAATTTATATCATCAGGCATACTAGTTAACTTGTATGAATTATTAGGACAGCTCCTCCCAGATAGATCGTCCGTCTTGGGCTCTTTTGGTGGCTTCTTGTCTGGGTCCCCTTTTAAAATGAAGTGCTTTAGGGTCTACCTACATTCAACTGGATCCTGTCCCTCCTGCTATTTCTGCAGTTAGAGAACTATGGTGGACTATGTTACGACAATATCAATTTGGCCCATTTTCACATGCTAAGTTAGCATTATAGGCCCATCCAGATTTAAAATTTGGGAAGAAATTTTTTCTATGGAAGGCTTTGATGGATAGGGAGACTTTTAGCTTTGGATCAATTTATAGATTATGATGGTGAGCTGTTGTTATTTTCTCAGCTGAGGTCTAGATACGATTGGTCAACTTTTGCTGAATGGCAATATTTACAGCCACTTCAGTGATCCCTTTGAAAGATCATCTGAAAAACCCCAAGCAAGGTCTTCCAAGGCAAAAATACAGTTTTTGTACGCAGAAGAGTCCTAGTTTCATCTCCAGCACCTCAAATGAGAAGGATTTCAGGAGGCACGTTTGGGGAATACCACTGCCTACATTCTGGAGAGCCCATGAGACTAGACCAGACTGAGGTAGATGAACCTAAACATCCACCTCCATGTAAGTTTTATATATTCACGGCCCTTTCCTCAGATTGTGATGATATTATACCATAATAGGAATGGAGGAGAATTCTGTGCTTGATATTTGTGAAGTTACCTTTCCAGCTGTACTAAATATGAAGAAGTATTTCCATTAACACCTCTTTCAAAGACATTGATCACAATTCATATTTTAAACACTTTCAGCACAATCCTAAGGACAGCTACTTCAGTTTGATTTCAATGGGCTTAGACTGGAGTAATTCTCCTTAGGGTTGCAGTGTAAATGAGTTCACAGGAACTTCAGAGTCATCAACCTCCCATCCTCGTCTCGTCTCGTCTCGTCTCGTCTCGTCTCGTCTCGTCTCGTCTCGTCTCGTCTCGTCTCGTCTCGTCTCGTCTCGTCTCGTCTCGTCTCTTTCAGTGATTCCCCCCAATATCTCTAATTGTAGTATTAAATATTTTTGTATAAAACATAATAAAAACAATACCATAAAATATGGATTATCCTGCTTAAATTGTGATCACACTTCATTAGAAGTGTCGAAACCATGGGCTCCGTAATGAACAAGGATGTGTGAAGTACAGATAACCAGGAATGTTTCTGACCTGTGCAGCCACACTGTTGCCATGTGGTAATGCAGGCCAGAAACAGTCACAAACTTTTCTTAGATAGGGCTATAGGGCCTTGCGTTGCTGTCGGCACACTTGAGAGAAAGTGTGGCTGAAGAACTCCTGATGAGTGTTTTATTTCTGGTGTGGCACAAAGGGAAAGGGAGACGTTTTCAGCTGTTTTATTCATCTTTCCTGCTTCACGCCTTGACACTCTGGTTTCCTTGCTGCTCCACTGATATGGTTGTCCACTCTCAGATACTTTTTGATATTTTGAAATTCTGAACTCTTGGTTTTTCCTCTTAATTCCTGATTATTTTAATCTTCCTAGCCCCATTTTTGTATCCATTGCTCATCTGCCATTAATTTTCAGCAGCTCATTCATTCTATTCAGGCCCTTCATTTCAATTCCTGTAACATTCTGTCTTTTTTTTTTTGGAGCCTGGAAGACAGCATAGGCCGGGTAAAATGAAAATATACTTTCCCAGATTTTTAGTAGCTTAATTATTTTATTTTAACTGAAGCTGAGACATCAATCAGACTATTCTCTAAATCCCAGTCACATCAGCTGCTAAATGAAAATATCAGTTATTCTACCTCACTCCCAGCCTACCTGATTTTAAGCAGTGTTATTGCAGGAAATATTAAGAATTCAGGCATGTCTGGGATCTTATTTGAAATCCTTTTGCAAACAAGGCAAAAGCAATGCAGCTGAAATCCTAATATAACTCATGAAATATCATTAACCAATGGGGAATGACTCATTCAGGTGTTCGGAGAAGAGATGTTCCAAAGCCCATGGGGTTAGACGTGAGGAGTGACTGAAAAATAAAGATCAATGTGTAGAAATAGCAAGATAACGGTAGAACGTGGGTATTGTATCAGGTTTCTTGGACTCTTTCATCCCCAGTCCTCAGATTGATGGTTGCTGGGAAAAATTAGCAAGTCTACTATTTGAAATGGTAACGTGTCAATGCAGTTGGTAGGCTAATAATGTTACTGTTGGGCATATTTATGTCCATGCATCAATGTATGACCTTCAGATACTTTTCAAGCATTCCAATTTCTCTGGTAGAAGACTGGAATACTTGGATAGGAGCTGTAATTCAGTGACAGGGCATCTGCTTGGCATACAGATGGTTCCCAAGTTCAGTCTCTGGTAGTACCTGTTAAAAGGATCAGATGGTAGATAGCTAGTGATGTGAAAGGCATGAGGGTTGCTAGCAATCAGAGTACCTAATATGGACCTTGATAGGCCAATGATCTGAGAGCTAAGCTACAAGTGATGAATGACACTTGAACGGCAAGTGAACAGACTCACATGTATTCCTCCCTGTTCACGTAGTGATCAAGTGGAGTGCAAGTGGAGCACAAGTGAACAGGGAAGAATACACGTGAGTCTGTTCACTTGCCGTTCAAGTGTCATTCATCACTTGTAGCTTGGCCCTGACAGTATTAGGTAGCTTCATGTGTTCAGTTGGGCATCTCTCCCTCGCTCTGTTACGCAGATAGCATAATGTACATTGGCTGAGAGTTGCAGTGGTGTTGTGGTTAGGGTCAGACTAGGATCTGGGAGACCCAAGATCAAATCCATATTCTGCCTTGCAGCTTACTAGGTAAACTTAAGCCAGTCCTCGGGGCCCCAGCCTCTAGTGGGGATGGGGGATGGGGCATCCTTCAACCCCCTCTCTCTCACCCTCCCTCTCAGATTGATGGTGGGAGTTAGTTGTTGTAGATTTTCTGGGCTTTTGGTGCTACACCTCTGAAGATGCCAGTCACAGCTGCTGGCAAAATGTCAGGAACTACAATGCCAAGACCACAGCCATACAGCCCGGAAAATCTACAACAACTAATGTTCTCTGGCCGTGAAAGCCTTTGACAATATATTGATGGTCGGAGAATTTTAAAAAACACAGCATTGCATTCAGGTTCATGCCACTTCAGATAAAAAATTGGAAGTGGCATAGGGTAGTTGTAGCAATTTCTTGAAAGTCCGGTTTTACCATAGAGTTTCTGTCAATTGCTAGAGCTACTTATGTCACTTGGGACATCAGTTATCAGTTTAAAAAATCAAAAGAGGGGGATGAAAAAACCCAGGCTAGCCTACAGTTGGTTACTCCATCTTAAGAAGAAGGCGAAGGAGTGTTCTTTGGACTTTATGAGGCAAGACTCTTACCCTTTTGAGGCATTCAATTTTGGCACATGCATAAAAGGCACTCAAACCTCCTGATAATCAATGTTGCTATTTTATGCAAATCAGGCAATGAGTTACAGCTTTTGTTCACCCAAATAGGTACCCTCAAAAATCAATATTCTGATTCTAACAAATATAGAAAATGTGCATTGTTTTAAATATGCAAAATTTTACCATATATGGTGGACTTGTAAGGAAACACAAAAACATTGGCTAAAGATACATGAAGGGACGCAAAAGATTCTCAAACTTAAATTTGAATTAAACTCAAAAAGTATGCTTTTAAATATTTTACCAATTAATGTGAGAAAAGAACAAGGAGATCTTTTCCGTTACATGGTGACGGCAGCGAGAGTATTATTATTTGCAGCAAACTGGAAAACAGATACTTGTCCTGGGCTCCCGGAGTGGAGAGATAAGATTTATGAATATGCCTCAATGACTAAACCGACTATTTATTTACATAATAGATCGATAACCGAATTCTGGGGAAAATGGAAGGGCATTTTTGATTACCTAGGCAGAAAATAAATGATATAGAAGTTCACATAATTAAAATATGCTAAGTAGAGGGAAGGAGAGGGAAAGAGAAATATAATGTATCCAGGCTTAGAGATGCTAAATATAACAGATTTTTATTTGATTTGTTTGTTTAACTACTAAAACTACTTTATATGACTGTTCAGTCTATATGATTGTATAAATTTCAATGCAAATCTGACTAGAGATCTACCAGGACATTCCATCAAGGACTTAAAGGTCACCATAGTTACACAGAAACCTTTCAAAAACAAAATCCAACGGGAAGCTGCTGAATTGGAATTCATATGTAAATTTGACTCAGTCAGACTTGGATTGAATACAGACTATGAATGGTTATCTCATTATCAGAAGTCATCATGAAATCATTATCAGAAACAAACTGATCCCATTATCAGAAGCAAATTGATTTGCATCTATTCTCCCCTCCCCTCACCATCTATATATATCTGGCCAGTTTCTCCATACCCTCCATGCATCTGATGAAGAGAGCTGTGGTTCTTGAAAGCTTATGCTACAGTAAAGTTGGTTAGTCTTAAAGATGCTACTGGACTCTTTGCCATTTTACTACTACAAACACGGCTCACTCCTCTGGATCTGTGACACCATGATGTCACTTTAAGCTGAGAAATCAGAAGTGATATCACCACGTTGCAAGATGCTATAGGATTCCCCAGAAATGTGATGGGTTTTACCATTGGGGGAAATCTACAGTGTCCTGTAACACGGTGACAATACTTCTGGTTACACAGCTGGAACTAATGTGGTGTCATAGGACATCGTTTGAGTAAGTCTCTGTCCTCCAATTTCTGGGGAGTCACCGACCTGCAACCCCACGGCTTGTCATGTATGCACTTTGATTCAAAATGAAAAAGGGTTGTATGTAGAGGACTAAAGTAAGCTAGGGGTTCAGGGAATCGCATGTTATCCTTCCAGCTTGCCATATTAGAAAATGCTGGAATTCATCTACTTAGAAAGAGCAGTTTCATGTTCCAGCTCCTTTTCCATTTGACCCTTGATGGTAGCCAGTTTGTTTCCTCCGGTTTGTACCTTGGTGGTTTCAGCCAGTTAAATTGTTGGTTTTATACCGTCTGTGTAGCCTCCTCTTCATGACATGTACCATGCTTTCTTGCATTTTAAATACCTGTTTAAATGCATGTACGCATACACGCACACACACACATGCAAATATATAAATGCAAATATAAAATCACACAATCAACTCTCTCTTTTTTACTTGACAAGGTGATAATCCACAACACTTTAATTAAAGTGTAGAATATAAAACCTACAGAAATTGATGCATCAATCAGCTGTATTTAGGGAAGGGGAGGTCTTTTTATATGCTTTTTAAAATTCTGATCTAGGAGGATTTTGCCAGAATTCCTGAGAGTTTTGCAGAAATATGCAAGTTCTTATTTGCCATGTGTTCAGCCCTTGGGTTAGATACAACTAGCATTTCCATTTGTGAAAAAGGGAGACGTTCCCTTTGTCCAGAAAAGATCCTTAAAGATGTCTCTCTGGGGACTAAAATCAAGATAATCCAAACTATGGTATTCCCCATTACTATGTATGGATGGAAAAGTTGGACAGTGAAGAAAGCTGACAGGAAGAAAATTGATTCATTTGAAATGTGGTGCTGGAGGAGAGTTTTACAGATACAAATGGATGGCCAAAAAGACAAATAAGTGGGTTCTAGATCAAATCAAGCCTAAATTCTCCCTAGAAGCTAAAATGATAAAACTGAGGCAATCATACTATCATGAGAACATAAGATTCTCTGGAAAAGTCAATAATGCTAGGAAAAGTGGAAGGCAGCAGGAAAAGAGGAAAACCTAAAATAAGATGGCTTGACTCAATAAAAGAAGCCACGTCCTCCAGTCTGTTAATGACTAGACGTTTTGGAGATCTTTCATTCATAGTGTTGCCATAGGGAGGAGGTGACTTGACAGCACATGACACACACACCTCTTTGTCCATCCAAATACAGACACAGACATTATGAATAAAATTACAAAATCCAGAGGCCTTTGGTTGAATTGGAGTAAAACAGAATGTTACTTGAGCTTGCTGAATAGCAGTACTGTGGAGTTGCTACAAACCGATCTTAGTAAATGGCTCATTGATGAAGAAAACTGAGATAACAAAAGGAACATGTTAGGGTTGTCCAATATCACCACTACTGTTTATTATTGCTTTGGAAATATTGGCAGTGAGAATTAGGCAAGACAGAAGAACTGCTGGAATAAAGGAAGGGAAAGAGACATATAAAATGAAAAGCTACGCAGATGATGTGGTCATACCAGTGATGAACCCATATAATAACATTCAATAATAATAATAACATTCGATTTATATACCGCCCTTCAGGACAACTTAATGCCCACTCAGAGCGGTTTACAAAGAGTTATTATTGCCCCACAACAATCACCCTGTGAGGTGGGTGGGGCTGAGAGAGCTCCAGAGAACTGTGACTCTCCCAAGGTCACCCAGCTGGCTATGTGGAGGAGTGGGGAATCAAACCTGGCTCTCCAGATTAGAGTCCCATGCTCTTAACCACTACACCAAACTGGCTCTCTAATTCCCTGACTTATGAAATAGAACAAATATCAAGATTTGGATACAAATACAAATTTGGATACAGCTCTGGATATAAGCTGAATAAAAAGAGCAAAGATAATGTAATTTTTGACAATGACAGAGGAACAAGAAGTGATAGAAAAATTAACGCAATGCACCATTTCTACAAAGCTGCTAAATATTTAGGGATATATGTATCAGTATGAAATGAGAATCTTTATAAGGATAACTATCAAAAATTTTGGACAAGAATTACTGAAGATATGCAGAGATGGGAAAAACAAAATTTCATGGCTAGGAAGAATCTCTGCTGTCAAAATGAATATATTACCAAAACTGAATTTTTTATTTCAAATGATTCCAATTTACATAGATCAAAAGTTCCTAAATAAGTGGCAGAAAGCAATAAATGATTTCATATGGAAAGGGAAGAAACCAAGGGTAAGATTTTAAAGTATTACAGGATGACAAAAACCGAGGAGGACTAGCAATACTGAACATTAAATTGTATCACCAAGCAGTGGCACTAGTTTGGACAACAGACTGGATAATAAATCCGAGTAGCAGACACGTCAAATTGGAGATAACAAAAGCTAAAGGCGGCATCCACAATTATCTATGGATTAAGAAATCATTAAATCTATTCAAAACCAGAATAGGACTCACATACTAAGAGACGGGCTATTTAAAACATGGTTTCAATGCAGAAATATTGAGCCCACTGGTTTCCCAATTGATGTTGCCAGTAAATGATTATTACGACGTACCCACCAGAAACAGAATTGATCAGCTCAGCTATGAGTCAATGATTGATAAGAATGGAAATATAAAAGTTTTGCAAGAAATTCAAGATCCAGGCAAAAATATTCCATGGCTGATGTATCACCAAATAGCATCAAGGCAGAAGAACAGTCTCTTAAAGAAGGCTGTAGTTTAAGAGAAAAAAGAATTTGAACCAGGGCTCATTCTGAGGGGGAACGCGCAGGAACGCAATTCTGGCAGTTCTCCCAAGAGGCCATGTACCATGGGGCCCGCCCACCTGATTTTCAGCCATTTTGGGTCCATTTCCGCCAGGATCGGGGCCAAACAGCCAGGATCGGGTCATTGCCAGCCGTGTCTACCTCGATCTGGGCTCAAATGGGCCCAAACTGGCTATTTTTGGCCATTTGGGGCTTGTTTCGGCCAGGATCAGGGCCAAAATCACCAGGACTGGGTTGGTGCCTGTTGGAGGACCCCTCTCCTCCCCAGCACCGACCCAATCTAGGCCGTTTTGTGCCCAATCCAGGCCCAAACACTCCCCAAATGGCTATTTTGGGCCCATTTTGGCCTGGATTGAGTGGTTTCATCCCAAATTGGGGCCAAAACAGCCCTGATTGGGACACTGCCAGGTGGGGGAACACTCCCTTATCTGGCAGCAGCTGAATCCTGGCCATTTCAGGCCAGATCCTGGCCATTTTGAGTCCTTTCAGCTATTTTAGGCCCAATTTGGGCCCAAAATGGCCAGGATCAGGCCCCAAACAGCCAGGATTGGTCCTGAAATGGCCAGGATCAGGCCTCTGATGGGTGGTGGATTACTCTCCCACTCAGTGGCAGCCCAATCATGACCATTTTGGGCCTCTTTTCGGCCATTTTCAGCCCCTTTTGGCCATTTTGGGCCCAATTTTGGCCCTGAATGGCCAGGATTGGGTCCAAAACAGCCATGATAGGAGATGTCAGGGGGTGTGGCATATGTAAATCAATTATGCTAATGACACACTTCTGGTGATGGCAAGGACCGTAGCATATGCTAATGAGTTATGCTAATGAGTTCCTCCAGCTCTTTTTCTATGAAATAACCCCTGATTTGAACGATTAATACCTGGAGATTTGAAACATCTCTTAGGGAAAAGTTACAAAATGTTATTGCGACACCACACAGAAATGGAAGGAGTCAAAACCTGCATGATAAAATGGATGGAAAATTTCAGAGAAACTATTCCAATGAACCTAAGGAAAGATCTATGAACTAAGGATGTAAAATATACAGGCTGTCAGTTACTAAGGGAGAATTGGTTTAAAATGTTTTTGGGGTATATTACCCCAAAAGACATTGTGAGAATCACTAAGCATTATAGTGGACAGTGTTGGAAATGTCAATGGATGTAAGCAACAATTTACCATATGTGGTGGACTTGTAAGAAAGTGTGAAAATTCTGGATAAAGACACATGAAGAGATGCTGAAGATTTTGAGTTGAATCCAAAAAACATGTTATTAAATATCCTACCAACTAATATCAGAAAAGAACAGGGAGACTTTTTTCGTTACATAGTTACAGCAGCAAATGTGCTGTACGAAGCTAGATGTAAAGCGGATGTGTGCCCTGAGGTGTCAGAGTGGATAAAGTCTATGAATATGCATCAATGGCCAAATTAACTACTTACGTACACAACAGACCAATAGCTGAATTTTGGGGAAAATGGAAGGATTTCTTTGACTACTTAGGCCAGAACTAAGATTAATTAAGGTAACTCAGTATAAAGATCAGAGCATAAAACACAGGGAAATGACTAATCAAAACAGTTGATATTAAAGTTTGTGTAAGTAATCAAGGAGAAGGCAGGAGAGTTATTATACAATTAAGTTCTGTTATTAAATTTTGACTGTATTTTTCTATCACTTTAATCCAATTTCTAACGTAGTGTTTGTTTAAGTTGTAAACCACTTCTAAATTTACTGTTTGTATGTCTCAAATTAATCTCAGTGTACTATTTGTATAAGTTTTTTTAATGCATTTTCTATTGTTATATCTTACCTTGTCTTTTAAAATAAAATATTAGGGTGCCCCCTAATAATTTTGTGCCTGGGGCGGCTGCCCCTCTGCCCCCCCCCACACTACTCTACTGCTCTCAGCCCAGTTTCCCAGATGTATTGTGGGGATAATAATAACACTGACTTTGTTCACATCTGAGTGGAGGCACCAGTCTGTCTAGAAGAGTGGTATATACACACAGTTATTATTATAGGAGCTGCTGTAGCATACTGGTTCAGTGGTTGGGCTGCAAGTCATGTCTCTGCTGGTTCAACTCCCACCACTGATCATCCAGGAATACAAATCACTGTTACATCTTTGTTATATGTGTATACCCTTGCTTTCAGACTGCAGACCAACACAGCTACCCACAGGAAACTATTTTCATGGAAGGCACCACATTCAGCAGGCTGGAGTGAAAATCCATTAACCTTACCAAAAAAAAAAAAACTTGCACGGGTACCGACTGATATTCCTTTTCTTACCAAATGCAAAAGCCTGGATATTATACCTTATGGACTGATAATTAAAAATTAGCTACAAATCTAGTTAATCTTTAAGGTGTTATTGGACCTGGATCTTGGTCTTCAACTGCAGACCAACATGTCTATCCACCTTAAACTATCTTTTTGGACTTTGTGCTCTCACATCTTAAGAATTCACAGATGGCCAGACTGGAGTGCTTAGAAGCCACCAACATCCGATTAGATGCAGAGCCACGAATGAATCAGTTTCTTCCTTCTGCTTTCTATCCATAGCTGTTTTGTTTCCTGGCTACTGTATAACCATAAACTTTTTAAAAAGTAAGGTGATGCCTTGCGACATATGAATAACCATTTCAAGTTCTCCTCCACTTTCCTTTCACGTTCTGCCTTAGCAAATAATAATTATAACTTTGTGCATGATTCAGGGAAGAGAGGAAGGCCCCCCCCCCATATCTAATTGATGGTGGGGAATAATATCAAGGTCCATGTTTTACTGCTGGAATTCCATGTTTAGCGCCAGGTTTTGCTTGGCTTGGCTTGAGTGGATGTTACTGGCTATTTCGGTCACTCCTCACCTCTGCCTGCTAGATCCATCAATCACTTTAATTATAATGGAACATAGAGCCAGTGACTGAAGGAGAAAAATCAACCCAATCCGAAGAGCAATCTTTCTTGATGAATTCTCCCCCTAAATCGAAACAATTCACTGGGTAACCCAGCTGGGGTTCATATGCTTTTGATTACTGTGGGCTATTTAGCTCTACAAAATGACATGCGGCTTAATGGACTTTTAATGGTTATAGGTTTCTTTCTCTCTCTCTCCCTCTCTCTTTTAATGAGCTTCACCAGTTTGTTACTAATGCCCTGTGGAAATCTGGCCCTTTGCCAGATCTGATGTTACAAATTTTCTGGTTTCTCTGAGGCATAAATGCAACCAACATGTGGAAGGGGGTGTTGCTGATTATTCTCTTAATACCATTAAACACATACACACACAGAGCAAAAGTGTGTACCCTGCAGCCCTACAAATTACATTGTCTTTGAGTACACAGATAACACTTCTCAGCTTGGAGCACGTTCACTCATACCTCATCTTTGGAAGAATGCCAAGATGTGTAGGCCATTGCCACAAAGACAATTTCTTGCTCGCCATTTTCATGCTTGCTTATATAGAATCATAGAATCATAGAGTTGGAAGGGGCCATACAGACCATCTAGTCCAACCCCCTGCCCAGTTCAGGATCAGCCTAAAGCATCTCTGACAAATATTCATCCGCCCTCTTCTTGAAAACTGCCAGTGAGGGGGAGCTCAGCACCTCCCTAGGCAGCTGATTCCACTTTTGAACTACTCTGACCATGAAAAAGTTTTTCCTAATGTCCAGCTGGTACCTTTGTGCATGTAATTTAAGCCCATTGCTTCGGGTCCTACCCTCTGCTGCCAACTGGAACAGCCCCTTGCCCTCCTCCAAATGACAGCCTTTCAAATACTTAAAGAGAGCAATCATGTCCACCCTCAATCTTCTCTTCTCCAAACTAAGCATTCCCAAATCCCTCAGCCTTCCCTCGTAGGGCTCAGTCTCCAGACCCCTGATCATCCTCGTCGCTCTCCTCTGCACCCTCTCGATTTTGTCCACATCCTTTTTGAAGTGAGGCCTCCAGAACTGCACACAATACTCCAGGTGTGGCCTGACCAAAGCAGTATAGAGAGGGGCTATGACCTCCTGCGATTTCGATGCTATGGCCCCTTTGATACAACCAAGATTGAATTAGCCTTTTTTACCACCGCATCACACTGACTGCTCATATCAAGTGAAGGATGTTGTGTGGTGGTTGATATTCTGGGTTCCTGAAAGAGTTGGCATAGAAATTTTCTATATAAAATTTAAAATAATAAACAAATTCTGGATTGGGCAAGATGGACAAACCACAGAAATACCATAAGGAACTCATATAGGGAAATAAACAGTTACTATTCTATGTGATAGACTGGTTCTGGACACGAGGCTGGGATAAAAATGCCAGCAATGTTGCTGGATGATAGAGACGTTCTCAAATGGGTCTGTGGGTCTGGAGATGCAGCTATGGCTCAACAGGCAAGCAACAGGCAGAGATGGTCCCCACGATCCATCCCCATGGTATGAAAAACCTTGTCTGAGACCTGGAGAGCCACTTCCAGTTGAAGCAGCCAATACTGATTTTGATGTGGGCTGTTTACCGACTCAGCTTGATGTCTATACCTAGAAAAGTTTTGAGTTTTTAAAATATTTTTTTTATTCGTTTTCAGTTCCAGCTTATTCTGATAGCAGAGTTAATAAAAAAAACTTACATTTTTTGGTTACGTGATATATACCATACATTTCATTTCGTCTCTACAAATTCCATTGTAATGATATTATTTTCTACTAAGCTATTATCACTGTAAGTCTACTTTCTTTAATTCTAGTACTTTTTTTCTTTCCTCATTCATTTAATTGTGTTTTGCTAACATAAAGTTATGTCCGTATGTTATACTTCCGTTCAACCTGTCTATAGAGTGGGGTCCATTTTTGTTTCCCATCAACCTAGAAAAGTTTTGAAACAGATCATCAGTCAGTCCGTGGACATTTAAAAAGGATGGCTGTGATTACTAAGAGCCAGCATGGGTTTTCCAAGCATAAGTCATGTCAGACTAACCTTATCTCTCTCTCTTTTTAAAGAAAGTTACTACCTTGCTGGATCAAAGGAATGCTGTAGGCATAGTTTATTTCGATTTCAGTAAGACTTTTGATAAGGTTCCACATAATATCCTTATTGACAAGTTGGTAAAATGTGGTTTGGATCCTATTACTATTAGGTGGATCTGTAACTGGTTGACAGATCGCACCCGGAGAGTGCTAGTTAATGGTTCCTCATCCTCTTGGAGAAGAGTGAAAAGTAGAGTGTCTCAGGGATCAATCCTGGGATCTGTCCTGTTCAATATTTTTATAAAAGATTTGGATGAAGGAATAGAGGGAATGCTTATTAGATTTGCAGATAATACTAAATTAAGAGGGTTAGCAAATACAGAGTAAGGCAGAGTAAGAATACAGGATGATCTTGACAGGATGGAAAACTGGGCTAAAACAAATAAAATGAATTTCAACAGAGATAAATGTGAAGCTCTGCATTTATATAGGAAAAATCAAATTCATTATTATAGGATAGGGGAGACTTGGCTTGGCAGTAATATGTGCAAAAAGGATCTGGGATCTTAGTAGACCATATACTGAACATGAATGATGTGATAGCTAAAAAGGCAAATATGGTTTTGGGCTATATCAACAGAAGCATAGTATCCAGATCATACAAAGTGATAGTATCACTCTATTTTGCTCTGGTTAGACCTCACCTAGAGTATTGTGTTCAGTTTTGAGCACCACGATTTAAGAAGGATATAGACAAGCTGGAATGTGTCTAGAGGTGGGCAACGAAGATGGTGAGGGGTCTGGAGACCAAGTCCTACAAGGAAAGGTTGAAGGAGCTCAGTATGTTTAGCCTGGAGAGGAAATGACTGAGAGATGATATAAGCATCCTCAAGTGCTTGAAGGGCTGTCATATAGAGGATGGCGTGGAGTTGTTTTCTGTTGCCTCAGAAGGTCAGAGCAGAACCAATGGGTTGAAATTAAGTCAAAAGAGTATTCAGCTAAACATTAGGAAGAACTTCCTGACAGAGTGGTCCCTCAATGGAACAGGCTTCCTCAGGAGGTGGTGGGCTCTTTTCCTTTGGAGGTTTTTAAGCAGAGGCTAGATGGCCATCTGACAGCAATGTTGATTCTGTGAACCTAGGTAGATCATGAGAGGGAGGGCAGGAAGGGTTACACCAGTGCTTAGTTCTTGTGACCCCTTCTTACACACCTAGAGTAATGCCAATTGCCACGTTGGGGTCAGGAAGCAATTTTCCCCAGGCCAGTTTGGCTAAGGATCCTGACACTGTTTTGCCATCTTCTGACTATGGAGCAAAGGTCACTGGGGGTGTGTTGGGGGTATTTGTTGCCCTGCACTTTGCAGGGGGTTGGACTAGATGACCCTGGAGATCCCTTCCAACCCTATGATTCTATGATGGTCTAACATAATATAAGCCAGCAGGATTTCAGTCTAGTGGCACCTTAGAGACAAACAAGATTTTCAGCGTGTAAAGTTTTGAGAGTCAGAGCTCCCTTCTTTAGATATGAGTCATCTCTGACTCTCAAAACCTTACACTCTGAAAATCTTGTTGGTCTTTAGGGTGCCACAGGACTCAAATTCTGCTGTTCTACTGCAGACCAAAATGGCTATTCCTCTAAAAGAATAAGCCAGCTTCACGTATTCACATGTTTTTTTCTCACAGGAGTTGAAAGTCAAGAGATAGCTTCAGGAGAAAACAGGAAGTGTCAGATTAGAAGGAAGCAAGAAAGATATGTTGGCTGAGAGCAGCATTTACAGGACAGAGTCAGCTAGAAGTGTAAGCAGTCGGCCCAGCCTCTGCCATATTTAATAGCTACTTAATATAGCTATCTGTGATGTAAAACCTCAAGGCCCCTGGATTAAATGCAGTTTGGTTTGCAAACAGGATAATTCCAACTAGCAGTTGCCGAGCCCTGCCCAAGAGATCCAGGCATGAATGGAATGCCAAATGTAAATGCAGAGTGACCAGTGGTGATTAGTTTACAGTCCTCTCAGCTCCAGTTGGAGCCAGAGCAAGAAAGGTCTCACAGTGTCATCCCACTTAGCACATTCCTTTCCCTTCTTCTGTGAGGAGATCCCCAGCCCACGATTGAGGAGAAATCAATTAGTACGCATAAGGTTTTATAATTCATTCCTGGAAAAGGTACATTCCCCAACTAAATTCATCAACTCAGCTCCAGTGGAACCCAATAACAAACTGCTCCTTTTGTGCAGTCCCAGGAGAGACTTTGCATTTTCTTTTGTTCCACCCCGGCAGCAAGCAATCAAGGTAATCAAACCTTTTGTTACTCCCAGGAACTGACCGTTGGAGTCTTTGCTGGAGGCTCTCCAGCCTCAGGGTATGTTTTGTCTATATAAGAATAGGGACCCTTGCCCCATTCAAACTGTGCACACTTATCGGATCCAAAGTGCTGCTTCCTTGAGGTTACTCTAAACCTCTTGCTCTCCTGGCCGAGAAAATGGGACGTTTGAAACTACTGTCTTCCTCCATGGATTGGACTACTGTTCAGGATAGGTAGATATACTTCCCCTCCCTTATTCTATCCCAACTTCTGGCTAGCTTCCTAGGATTCTGTGTGTATGCAGCCATTTTATTGTTTACTTCTGTGTGCGCATGTGTTTTTCCTCTTTTAATAAAAGATTACACTTTGAACTTAAAAGCACCAGCCTCGTCTGCTATTTTGGGGAAGGGACTCTGTAAAAATTGGTGAAAAGATCCTGTTGTTACCCTTCTTGCATAGCCGTCTTCCCTGCCGCAAATTCCCCACACAATTCTATTACTCGCAAGGAGACCAATTCAGGTAACAAGATGTTTTCATAGTTTAGCTGACAGCATGAAAACTGAGCCTAGGAGGGGGAACAGGAAAGTTGGGTGTTATCTAACTCACTCTCTTCTTTTTGACATCTGAAATTCTGTGCTATGAATCCTGCTCTTCTGAATTCTCTAACATCCTAGTCATTCAACTTTGTCAGTGAAAGTACAGCCAAGTTCTACTCCTCAGCGTTAGTTATTAGTTGTATTGCTGCCACCAGGCAAAAGAGTGCTGCTATTTTATATGATGTTTTAATGTTTTAATTTGGAATGTTTTTAAATGATTTTAATGTTGTTATCTGCCTTGAGCCTGCTTGCGAGGAGGGCGGAATACAAATATGATATAAATAAAAATAAAATAAATAAAATAAGCCAATAACACAAGACTGCTTCCTGCAGCTGCCATATAACCTTCTTTCCTTCCATCCATTTTCAGAGTGCCAAGTCCCCCCCCCCCACACACCAAATCAAACACTTTTCTAGGGCTACTTGTGATACTATGTTTTCCAGATGGGATAATTCCATTGCAATGGTGACCATATCCATGTAGATGCACAAATGGAAGCTACAGTGCTGCACAGCAGTTATGTGGGACTAGGACCAGGGAGATGCAAGTATGGATCTTATGGATTTATACCTCATTGGGAGACTGAGGGCCAGTCATTCTCTCAGCCTAGCATACTGCATCGAGTTGATGTTATGAAGGTAAGGAAAAAGAAAGAAAAATTAATAAATGTATGCCTGAGGGGAAAATGCAAGTAATGAGTTCATATATGAATTTGTGAAGCACATAGCTGTTTTTGGCTTATATTAAAGTTCATTGGTGTGTCAGGGACTCTGATCTTTGACAGAGACTGGAATCTGGTTCTGTGTTGCCATTGAGGAAACAAGAATTTGCTTTCATCTGGTAAACCATGGCAATTGGACTTTGTTTACGCTAATATTATTGATCAATTTGATAATATTTATGTACTTTCTTGCCTGGTTTACATAAAAATTCCACAAAACCATATGAGATGATAGTTAAAACAGTCAACAACAAAGACATTGCAATGAAAGAACAAATTCCGCAGCCAAAATGTAACAATTCACTCGCAGTCCTTTATTTATTTGGAAACATATTTAGGTTCTGTCTTTCCCACTGGACCTGCTGGCTCAAGGGGGAGCATCAAAGCTGCCCATCAAGCATTCCAATGTGTCATCACCTTCTAAAGTTGCCAGTCTCCAGATGGGGCCCAGAGAGCTCTCAGAATTACAACTGATTTCCAGATGATGGAGATCAGTCCCCCTGGAGAAAATGGCTGCTTTGGAGGGTGGACTTTGTGGTATTCGACCCCATAGAGGTCCCTACACTCCCCAAATCCTAACTTCCCAGGCTTCACCTCTAACTTCCAGGAATTTCCCAACCTGTAGTTGACCACCTTACCTCCTTCCTGAATTAAAGAGCAAACTCGATTAAACCAGACTCTACCAGGCAAACCAGGATTTCAGGAATCATTTGCAAGCTGAAACCCAAATAAAGTAATGTTCTGTGTAACATCTAAATGGAGAATCTCCAGTGAGGACACGTGATTTGAGGGCATGGCTGCCTGAAGCTTTCCATTCTGGAGAGACAACATAGCTTTGATTAATGGCTGGAGATTAAACTCCATCTGATAAATCACTCTGAATAAGGAAGGATTGTAAGATTAACCACTTGTGCCCCGTTTGATGGTTCTGCTGAAGGTTTTACTGCCCAGGCTTGATCTGGGTGGTAACTGGAAATTGGAGTGCCAGAGATGGGAAACATCTACTCACAGCTATGATTGAAGTTCAAATGCATGTCGACCCTTGGTCTTAAATCTAAGGACTTCAAAGAATTAAGCAACTCTATGACACAGCTAATCACAGTTTGGTGAGATAATACTCTGCTTTCCTGGACTTTTTCTTTTCTCCCTTTTTTAACTGAGATAAGAAGATTAATGATACATCATTAGCAGAAAGCTCTTAAACTACATATGAGGAAAGAAATATTAAATGGACTAAGGGGAACCAAAAACCTATTTGTTTATCTTGGCAATTTGTGAATTTGTATCGGGAGAAAGTGTTTTGGCTGAAACAGATAAATAAAACTGTATAGAAGGAGTTAAGGGTGAAGTGCTGGCCTTGAAAGTTGGAATTGTCATGTAAACAAAACCAAAAGTAAATAATACTATCTGTAAAAGGCTTCATAGATTATTTATAAAGAAACAGAGCCATCTTGTGGAAAATGTCTCAAGGTACAAGAAAGTGCATGGCTTTCATAGATCCACATCCACAGATTTGATGCAAAAACTCTTTGATCACTTAGGTGATAAATCAGATTCATTTGAAAGGAAAATGGAAGTTAATTTTATTAAATTTAAAGCAGATTTAACTGAATAAATTTAAAATATTGAAGGAGCTGTTAAAAAACAAGGATTTAAAGAAGTTGAATAAACAAGTGATGACCCTGGACAGCATAACAGGAGTGTTTGATAGAGAGTTGGAGAAACATCAAGATAACTTAGCCTTATTGGAACTAAGAGAGAAAGAATATGCTCTGAGACTACGGGGCACTAGGGAGACACAAGATGAAGGTAAGACATTATAGTGCATTTTGTCAAAAAGTCTATAAGACTATAGTGCATTTTGTCTATAGTGCATTTTGTCAAAAAGTCTACAACATTACAAGAAGAAACTGAGAATACAGGAAGTTGGGGCTATCATTTTAAAGGAGCTATCACTCTGAATTCTGAGGAAATGAAGAGACTATGTATTTTTAACTGAAAAACTGAAACAGAAGAAAATCCCATTTAGATAGGACAAGTTGGAAGGAGTGTTTTTTACTTTCAAACAACAAAGATTCAGGTTGAATTAGTACCAAAAGCAAGAGATTTCTTTGCAAGATACAAGAGGGATTTGGGAGAGTTTTCAGAAGATCCACAACAGTCCAGATTGGAACAGAAAGATGAGGAAGAACAAGTAGATGTGGACCCTGATAATAATTAAAGCCCAAGTATGGATTACAAATGTATAACATGGAATATAAATGGGGCGAATGCTCCTCAAAAATGATGGAAAATATTTCATTATTTGAAAAAAATTGAGACCTGTTTACAAGAGACTCATATCCGGAAAAAAACCATCAAGTATTTGGATTAGAAAATTTTGGGGGAAATTTGTCTCTTTAGATAATAAAAAGAAAAACAGGGTGGTATTGTATCAAAAAACAGCATTGAAACCAGAACTGACAATCATGGTAGATTTGTGGGGGCAGTGGTGACATAAAATGGGAACAAAATTTTGCTGGTGGGAATCTATGCACCAAATGAGGAAAAGGGGAAACTATCTTTGGGAAAAATTGGTGGATCTGTCCTATGAAAACTGTTGTTTGATGGGTGATTGGAATGGTGTAGTTTCTCCACAAATAGATGTTCTGAGAAAAACATAAAAGATACTCATGGTGAATTACCAAAAATTTGTTATGATTGATAATATGGATTTGGTGGATGTTTGGAGACAAAAAATGGGGACTCTGAGAGACATAAATCTTTGTCATGTATAGATATGGTCTGGGTATTGAAAAACTTGGAAACCAAAATTGTTAAAGTAGAGAAAAAACAGAAAGTATTCTGCAAGAAATTTAAAAAAGGAGGGAGAAGGGCATCTCAATCCTAAAGGGGGGGGGGAAGTGCATAGGGAGAGAACTGAGGCTTGCACGGGCGTAAATAGCTCTTACGGCTATAAACTATTCACCACAATTTTAGCAGGAAGACTTAAGTATGTTCTCAAAGACTTGATTCATGAAGCTCAAAGTGGTTTCTTACCCAAAAGACAGTTGAAAGACAATGTCAGAACTGTATCGGATATAATGGAATACTTGGATAAACACAATGTAAAACAAGCAGCTCTAATTTTCTTGGATGTGGATGCCTTTGACCATTTGGATTTTCCTGTTTGACGTTTTGGAAAAGATGCATTTTGGGGAGAATTTTATAAAATGGGTAAAATCAATCTACACTTTACAGACTTCTAAAATTACTGTTAATGGAGAATTAATAAACCATGTGAGATTCAAAAAAGAACACGTCAAGGATGACCATTGACACCGTTTTTTTTTTATTTTGGTGTTGGAGGTGTTGAACACAGACATTAGACAGGAGGAAAGGATTAGAGACGTAAACATTTTAAAAGAGTCATATAAATTAAGAACCTTCGCAGACGAGTTATTTTTAATCCTAGAAGATATACTAGAGGGAATTGAAACATTGATGGAGAAGTTGACAGAGTTTGATACTCTGACAGACTTCAAAATAAATTAACAGAAAACAAAAATGTTAACGAAGAATATGGATAATAAAAGCTAGGAAAAATTGTTGAAAGTAACAGATTTTAAGGTTGAAAAAAAGGTAAAATAGGTATCACGCTGACAGGGATCAATTTTATGCTATTTCAAAATAACTATGTAAAGAAATTAAAGAAACTATGGAAATTTTTTTAAAAGATATGTTAAGATGGGATAAAGTACAGTTTTCCTTGTTGGGGAGAATAACAGTTATCAAGATGAATGTTTTACCTAGGATGTTATTTTTGTGCCAGACAATGCCTGTTTTAACTTCAGAAGTACTATTTGAACAGTGGCAAAGGATATTTCAACATTTATATGGCAAGGGGGAAAAAAGAGTTAAATACAAAATTTTACAAGATGAGGAGAGAGGAGGCCTAGGTTCACTGGACTTCAAGTTGTATTTCGCTGCCTCGTCTAATGTGGATGAACGAATGGATGCTTCTGAGAAAGAATAGGATCTTGACTTTGGAAGGTCATGAGATTTGGATGGCATGCTTATTTGTGGCATGATAAAGTAAAGGTCAATGTAGACTTCCAAAAAATCATTGTATTAGGCAAGCCATCTTGAGCATTTGGAACAAATATAAACACAGAAGACACCACTTTGGATTTCAACACAGGAAGCGTTCTATAGAGGTGAAATGACAACTAAATGGGGATGGTTGACTTATGGAGATTTATTAGAGTTCTTACAAGGAGATTGTAAACTGAAGATGAGAGAAGATCTAATATCTAAAGGTCATAAATGTCAATGGTTTTTCAATGCACAATTACTGGAAAGGTTTAAATTAGATAAACAATTATGGGGCTTTGACTATGAAAAGACAGAGTTTGAAAAAGAGCTTTGTACAAATGATTAACATGTTATTTCCAAAACTTATAAACTTTTGTTGAAATTTGAAATGGAGGAGCAATGTGTGTATGGTAAAATGGGCTAAAATTTTGGGTATAATATATAAATGGACTAGTGGGAAAATATGTGGGTAAAGGCTTAAATTCACTATGAGTTCCATACTTAAAGAAAACTTTTATTAAATGATGTATTGGTGGTATATGTCTCCTGATAAATTAGCAAAAATGTTAAAAGGTATGTAAATCAAATGTTGGAAATGTGAGGAACCTGAAGGAACATTTTATCATCTTTGTCCAAAAGCAAAAATGTTTTGGTCACAAACTCATATGATAATTCAGAAACATTTGAAGATCAATATACAATTTAAACCAGAAGCCTTTTTGCTCGGACTAATGGACAAACAGTTGGAAAATAGATGGTATCCTATTTCTATATATGACAATGGCGGCTAGGCTTTGAAAAGTACAGTATTGCCTTCAATGGATGACTGGATTGTGAAAATGATAAAGTTAGTGGAGATGGAGAAATTTACAGCTCTGATCAGAGATAAAACATTGTCTGCCTTAATGGTTAATTGGAAACCCCTTACTGACTTCCTGTGTGAAATGAGAAAAAATGAACTGATGATTTGTGGACTTGATTTTTAATAAAATAAATTTGGGAAAAATAAATAGAAAGGGGCAGTATTAAAAAGGTAAATTTTGGCGGTATCAAAACTACACGTATAATGTTTGTAAAGATGTGATAGGTGTTGTAGAGAAAAATGGAAAATGAAATCCCCCCCCCTTTTTTTTGTTCTTCTCTTTTTCTCTCTTTTTGTATTCCTTTTTCTTTCTTGATTCTCTACCCTTTTTATTGGGCTTTTAATCTTATCAATAAAAGAAAAAGTATTTAAAAATAGGGAGAATCTCCAGTGAAACATATGCTGGAAACAGCTCCCCTCCCTTGCCTGTCAACAGATTTATACAAGCTTCAAACATGGGAGTCCAAAGCTATTGTGGCTAATAGCCGTGAACAGACTTCTCCTCTCCCTTTTTATATTTATTTACTTCATTTATAAACTGCCTTTCTCACCAAGACTCAGTAGATTTTTTTTGCCATTAAATTGCAGCTGACATGACAACCCCCTAAAGTTTCAAGGCAAGAGATGCACAGAGATGTTTTACCATTGCTTGCTTCATGGCAACCCTATACTTCCTTAGCGGTCTCTCATCCAAGTACTAACTAGAGCCAATTTCTGTTTAGTTTCTGAAAGCTGATGAGATCAGGCTAGCCTGGGCTATCCAGAGCAAGGCATTATAAGCAGGGCTTTTTTTTCAGCTGGAACATGGTGGAACAGAGTTCTGGAACCTCTTGAAAATGGTCACATGGCTGGTGGCCCCACCCCCTGATCTCCAGACAGAGGGGAGTTGAGATTGTCTTCCGAGCTGCCAAGCGGCACAGAGGGCAATCTCAACTCCCCTCTGTCTGGAGATCAGGGGGCGGGGCCACCAGCCATGTGACCATTTTCTCCGAGGGAAACCCACTGAGTTCCACCACCTCTTTTCCCAGAAAAAAGCCCTGATTGTAAGTGATCTAAAATATACAAAATGGTGGGTTACAAGCTGTAAAAACAATTCCATCAGACAGCACAAGACGTCCCATAAACAATAAAATAGGAAGAGGATTACTGAACTGGAAAACAACACACACACACACACACACACACACACACACCATCTAAAATAAGACATACCATAAAGCAGAAAGCAGGTTACCAAGGTAGAAGACAATGCCGTAAAAGCAAGGCAGTACATTGCAACAGACTAGAATCCTGTCGAAGGCTTTCACGGCTGGAGAACGATGGTTGTTGTGGATTTTCTGGGCTGTATAGCCGTGGTCTTGGCATTGTAGTTCCTGACGTTTCACCAGCAGCTGTGACTGGCATCTTCAGAGATCAGGGGCACCAAAAGACAGAGATCTCTCAGTGTCACAGTGTGGAGAAGATGTTGGCAGGTAATTTATATCTACTCAGGAAGGTGGGTTTGGGCTGAGTCATCCTGTAAGAGTTTTCCTGGGTGTGGAATGCTAATGGAGGGAGGCTTCATTGTATCCTGAGAAGGTTCTTTTGCATATGGATTGGTGCTTGATATGCTAATCTTCTCTGCAGGGCTATTGTAGGGTGTAGAGTACTTAGTTAGCCTGGTGTTTTTCAGGACTGGAAACCATGCTGTATTCATTCTTAAAGTCTCTTCTTTCCTGTTGAAATTGTGCTTATGCTTATGAATTTCAATTGCCATTTACAATAGCCCTGCAGAGAAGATTAGCATATCAAGCACCAATCCATATGCAAAAGAACCAGCTATACAACCCAGAAAATCCACAACAACCACAGACTAGAATCCTGTTCCATTATAAAAGTGACTTCCAGAGCTTTTACTAAAGTTCTATTCCCTTCGTAGGAAGGGTGGAGAGCTTCATAAATATATTATGCACTATGTGAACAAGTACCATCTTTTTGAATAAGAGCACAGTAATTTGCCTTCACCCTGGAGTACATGCAGTTGAATCTGGCTTGCTCATCCCCCAAAACTGCTACCTTTAAGCAGTGCATGAAACAAGATTGAGACAATGGAGTACATTTTAGTGTTCTCTAATTTGTACTTTAAATTCAAATAGATGCATTTTAGCAAATACGTTGCCAGGGGCTGGGGCGTCACTTATAGTCTTGACCTCAAAACATAGAATACATATGTAGAAAAATGATATAGGAACAGCTTCTGTTCTGAGTTTTTGCAACTTAATATTAAAGTCTTAATAAGGAAGATACAAGGGCATTAGGACTGGAGAGAGCTGGGAGGGGCTGTGGCTAAGTGGAAGAGCTTTGTGTGCAGAAGGCCCCAGGTTCAGGCCCTGACATCTCCAGGTGAAAGGACCAGGTAGGAGATGATGTGAAAGAGGGTACGATATTCATCTCTCAAATGAAAAAGCTCTGCAATAGCCTGGGAGTATAAGAAACTTATGGTGATGCAGAATTTGAATACTATGAGCATGTCTCCCTCCCTGTTTTGAGGTAAGTCCGCTGGTTGCCTTTATTGATGTCCTAGGATAATGGGAGTTCCCATCATATCCAGTGGCTGCCTCCTGTTTACACAGCTGATCCAAACTCTGCCATGAACAGAATGTCACTCTAGCTGACCAAACCTACCTCACAATGCTGTTGTGAGGAGAAAATGGAGGAAAACACACTGCTCTGCACTCCTTGGAATTTGGGCAGAATAAAAATATGTATTAAATACATTTGCTATTATTTCTTGCTTATTAAATCTCCTCTCAAACTCCTCCCATCCTTGTCTAGTACCCTCTTCTTTCAGTACAATATGGCTTCATCTGTGAGAAAAAGAAATATTCCTTCACTCGGTCATGACTGTCATTTATTTATTTTTGTTCACTTTATTGATAGCCTGCCTTTCTCAATGACACTCAAGGTGGATTATACGGCGTAAGTCAACAATCAACAAGATGGGGCATCCAATAAACAATGTAATAGGGTTTGGATTGTAGAAATCTGAAAGCAAGCAGAAATCTGAAACGAAGCTGACACAGCATGCACATTTAAATGTGGCATGTCCAGGGTCCCCAATCTTTTTTAGCCTGTGGGCACCTTTGGAATTCTGACACAAGGCGGTGAGCACAACCACAAAATGGCTGACACAGGAGGTGGATCCAACCACAAAATGGCTGACACAGGAGGTGGATCCAACCACAAAATGGCTGACACAGGAGGTGGATCCAACCACAAAATGTTAGGGACTGAGGTTATCCATAACTCTGATAGTAGATCTTCAACATATCGGGCAAAAGCTCTGCTTAATTAGCTGCCTCATTACTCAGTTTCTTAAGATGACGTCTCAAATTAAAGGGATAACTGAAAAATGCATGTGAAAGTTTTAAAATGTAATTAGTCGCACTGAAAATTTTGAGGCAAACATGATCGCTGGTGAATGTACCTTGACTACATTTTCTTGATTACTTGCAAGGCGATCATTCCATCAGATCGTCTCAATTGTTTTTACCAAAATTGGTCTTTGGATCTGTGCTGAGCTTCTTTCTGCTTCCACAATATCTGCTTGTTCTGTAGCAGGGGTCCTCAACCTTTTTGAGCCTGCAGGCACATTTGGAATTCTGATATAGTGTGGTAGGCGCAACAACAAAATGGCTGTCGTAAAATGGCTGCTGCAGGAGGTGCAGCCAACCGCAAAAGAGTGGCTAGAGCTTACTTTCAGTCACACAGTGAAGATCCTTGTACTGTGGAAGCAGTTTTTGCCAAAGCAATGTTTTTAAAAGCTGCACAGTCAATTACTCTCCAGTAGTCAATCAGAAGCCATGCTTGGCAAAAACCTACCGGCCCCCCTCTCACTTTCTATGACACCTGGTGGGCACATTGCAGACCTCTGTTCTACAGGGTCAGTTGTGTCTTGGAAATATGTAACAAATAAACTTGACCAATAGCGCAATCCTTTACTTATTATCAAGGTGCAACTAGGATCACCAAGATCACTGGTGAAAGGTAAGGCCCTGTTGCAGGACCAGGCTGACTTGCAGAGGATTAGAAAGCAGTGGCCTGGTGTCTTAATTATGTGGTCTGCTATGCCTCCACACTGGGTATGGTGGGAAGTTTTTGATCCCAAGGGGCTTGAGGAGGCCAGGTGTGTTGGAAGAAGGGACTGGCGATGTCTCTTGCTCAGGCCTTTAGGACTGCTAGCAGAGAAGAAGGAAAGCAACAACCATAGAGTCAGTTAGATAGATAGGCTACTAGCAACGAAATGATTGCTGATGTTTTAACCTAACCTCTCCAGACAGAACATTTGAAGTTCTCTTTTGAATGAAGATGGGCCTGGTACACTGAGCCAAGATCTATCGAGAGGGGGTGTTGGAAGAAGGGACTGGAGAAGTCTTTTGCTCAGGCCAGCAGAGAAGAAGGAAGGCAACAACCATAGAGTCAGTTAGATAGATAGGCTGCTATCAGACTCTTTCCTGCCAGGGGAACTTCCTTCTTTTCCTTCTCTCCCCCTCCTCACTCTCTTCTTCCCTGCATGCATCAGGAGAGGCAGCATGGTGTCTCCTCCTGAGAGAGATGGCCTACTTTCAATCTAAAGCCATCCTAGCTAGTTAGATCGGTTACTAGTTCTTTCTCTCCACTAAACTTATGCAAATATATTTATTTAGATAAATAAACAGTTATTGGTTCTCTAACTTGGATGAGAGCTTTCTGCATGCAGTTTGTTTAGTTAACGTGCCTTAACTAAAATCCAATAAGGCGCAGTGCCAAAAGGGCCCTTCAAATAGCCCTGTAGGAAGTGTTGGGCATTTATCTCCCCCACCCTAGAAGTAAGGCAGGTTAGTCAACCTCTTTGGTAGATGGTCGATGGTGTCCACCTTTTGGTGGCTGGTAACATATTTTTAGATGACCTGTGGCAAGGGCTCCAGTTGGCATTAAGCAGGGCTTCTTTTCTGGAGAAAGAGGTGGGGGAACTCTCACCAAGGGCTACTCCGAGCAGGAGGTGCAAAGCACATGATGACATCACTTCTGGGAAGTGACATCATCGCTCATGGCGTGGCTGCCCCTGGGACAAAGAATGTGAAAAGGTAGGGAAAGAAGGAAAGAGGAAGGAAGGGAAAGAAAGACATGGAAAGACATGGAGAGGCATGGAAAGAGAAAGGAAGGGAGGGAGGAAGGCTTCAGCTGGGAGGGGGGAATCCCTCTCCTCTCAGCTGAAGTTTAAAGCCCGTTTGGGGCTTTCCCCAACCAGCTGAAGAGTGGGGATTAAAGAGCTCCTTTCCCACAGCTTGCCAAGCAGAAAGGAGCTCTTCAGCTGTTGTGGGGGGGGATCCTTGTGTCTGCCTGTTTATTTCGACTGGGAGGGCAAACTACATTTGTAATTGAAGCCACCATAGAATAAGCTGAGGCACAGAAGGGGCAGAATGGGCAATTGGAGTCCACACATTAGAGGTATCCTCTGAATGGGGACAGGCTGTGCCAACCAGGAACGTAAACTAGAAGTGAGACAACTTCTAATGCACGTGACTTCTCTCTAGTTCTCTTTCTGTTTTTGTGAAAGTCCACCTTTGGATAAGTCTTGGTACATACAGACTTACCTCTGAAGTTACCCTGTTTCGGTCTTCAGTCTATAGTTGTTCTCCATCTATGTGCACTGCTAACATATGTGTCTCATGTAGGTGGTACATAGTTGACACCTTGGTAGGATGATTTAGGATCAACATTGCTCTCTGCTGCAGTAGTTCGGCTCCTCTGGGTGCCATTGCTCACATTTTTGCTTTTGATGAAGCAGGAACATACAGATGGGACCTTAATTTATATCAATAAAAATTTAATGTCATATTTTGGTTCGGGCATGTTTTGAATTTTGACCATGTATGAAACACTCAGGATTTTAATCTGTGATTCTGGTAGGGTTTAATGTTCTCTGGATTCGCTCCAGAACTCTAAACAAAGAGAGAGAGGCAGCCCTCTTGATGTGGACTGCAACTGATCCTGCTGCCCAGTGAGTGGATTCCTGCTGCTGCCTGCTGAGACTTGCAGGATCTGAGCAAGTCTGTTAATGATTAGAGATAGGCACGAACCAAAATACAAACCAAAATTTGTGACAAACCAGGCTGGTTCATGGTTTGCGAACCAGTGGTTCGTCAGATCCCATTTCTAATGAACCGCCACAAACTTTAGGCTGGTTTGTTTGGTTTGGTTTTTTTGTTTCGTCAGTGCAGACAGCCTGGTGCCGATCAATCAGTTTCCTAGGCAACAGGGGATGGATTTCCTGCAGACCTTCTGCTGAACCGGAAGTGACCTTCTGCTGGCCCGGAAGTGACAATTTTCTGACCTGGATGTGACATTTTCATGAACCAAACAAACCAGTTCGCGAACCAGGGGCAGGTTTGTGAAAGTTCGTGGTTTGTGGTTCATGAAATTTGATGAACCATGAACCACATCATTCTTTTTTTTTCTGGTTCGTGGCCATCTCTATTAATGATAGGACATTTTGGAGGTCTTTCATTCATAGGTCAGAAGTGACTTGACGGCACATAACACATTAAAGTGAAAAGAATGGCCATCTTAAGGGCCAACATGCCATGGACCAGACAGGGAGTAGTTGTTCCTCCTAAATGCTTCTGCTTCCTCCCTGGCACCATTCCCAATCCCAAGATTTATTGGGAGTGAATTTATCAGAATCAGGAATATTGGGGTGTGTGACCAGACACCCCCCCCTCCCCAAAATGAGGACACTGAACAAGATTGTCCAGAAATTTGGGGCAGGATGTCATCTATATGTAGATGACACCCAGCTCTATGTTTCAGTTTCCAAGCCTTCAGATACGTCTGTCTCAGTGGTGGCCCAAAGCTTTGAGGCTGTGGTCAAGTGGCTAAGCAAAGCAAGCTGAAGCTGAATCCAGACAAGATGGAAGCAATGCTTTTTGGGAAGGACAATTCTCTGAAGAGACAGGACTTGCTTTTTGTGTGTGCAGGTGGAGTGGAGTTTGCATTTGCAGAGCAAAGCAATGACTTGGGAGTAGAGATGGCTACAAACAGCAATAAGAACTAAAAAAACCCATGAACAGCCCAAGCTGCTGTTCACGAACAAGCTATTCACAAGGCCCCATTCTAAACAAACAGATGGTCGTTGCAAGCCTCGTTCATTGCTGTTAGTTGCTGTTCCTCAAGCCAGCCAGTCTGGCACCTGCAATCAATTCCCATGGCAACTCAGGCAAGGATTGTCTGAACTCTGTCTGAACTCCTGCTGTTGCCCTGGAAACCCCAATCTAAGACCAATTTAGCTTGATAGGCAGGTTTTCCTTCCAAGTGTGGATTGGAGTTCCAAATTTGTTACAAGAGGAAAAGACCAGGGGGGAGGGGGGCTCCCAGCTTTGGCTTTCAGGGAGAGACAGTTGCTGCTGGCATTTTGATAGAAAGAGTGCACTGGAGCTTGAATTTTCTTTGTGTGTGGTGGGATAGGGATCTACCTCTTCAGGTTCCAGGGCTGCGACCAGGCTCTGAGGCCAAGCTATTATTTATTATTGGTACCTTTCCTGCTGCCTGCTCAGGTAGGGTTTCCGGGAGTGGTGCGGTAGGGATCTACCCCTTCAAGTTCCAGGGCTGCTGCCAGGCTCCGGGGATCTTGATGGCTGGAGGAGAGCCTGCTGGCCCCCACAAAAAATGAACAACTAACAAGTTCGTGACAGGATCATGTTCGTCAGTGTTCATTGTTCATTGTTCGTGGATGGCAATGAACAACAAACACCATATTCATTTTTTTTTCTGTTTGTGCCCATGTCTACTTGGGAGTCCTCATGGACTGCCTTGCTATTTGAAAAGCAGCTTGATGCAGCAGCCAAGAGTGTTAAGCTGCATCTGGATCTCCAAGTATCTCACACTCAGGAGACCTACCTATGCTTTTGTAACCTCACAGTTAGACTGCTGTAACATGCTTTACGTGGGACTGCACTTGAAGAACCAGAAACTGCTATTAGTATAGAACGTAGCAGCTGAACGATTGTCAGGAGCTAGCTGATGGGAACACATTTTACCTATTTTAAAACAGCTACATTGGCTGCCAGTTGCTTTCACATTCATTTCAAGGTCTAGTTACCGTCACTGATTCTTATAATTTATGTAAATACTAACATCTTCACCCCCACCCACCCTATTTTAATATTGTAAGGCTTATGATTAGTAATCCTGCCATTTACTCAAAGTCTAAATTCTAGAAATGAAACTAGAACGTAATTCGGGGGCAAGGTCGGGCGTTAATAAATAAACTGAGTGGGTGAAAATTGCTGTCTTGATAGTTTCAGAAAAATTGCTAGCTTAAATAAAATCTCACCGTCTGAATTTTTCAACTAAGATTCATCACATTACAGTATTGCTCTCAGGGGGCTACAGTTTGGGAATGCCCATTTTATCATGGTGGCTGAACCCATAATTCTTTTCCAAACCTCTTCATGTTGTGCAGCCATAAAGCGAGGACACCAGTTGTGTTTCTGCTGGCAGCTTGCGATTCCCAAGATGTCCACAGAGATGATAAACAAAAGTCTTTTGTACCATATTAAATGTGTTTTCAGCACCCTCGGCACAACTCCTTGTCATAAGAGTAAGTCATGTGTAGCAAAAATCCTTTGTAGGCCAAGTTTGTTTTCATATCTGGCCAGCTTTGAATTGAAGTCCCTTTGAGGAGCTGCAAAGAAAATGTTTGTTTATATTTGAACAGCGCTGCAATTGTGATACTGCAACTCTTTGGGTGAATGAAACAGCCATTTCCTAAGGAGCTTTCTTTGAAAACATTTTTATTGGCTTCTTCCAGCTGTCAATGGGCTTTGACTCCTGTTTACACTAAAACAATAGGAGGCACTCCATAAATTAATTTGGTGGACATGCTCATGTCTGAGAAGGCTAAATTATATGTATTTTTAAATGGATGTATTCCTGCTTGTCCTTCTATTTTATTAATTCACCTTTCTCTTTTAAAAACATGAAGAAAAGTACAGTATTTTTGCTGAAGTTGCTAAAAGGAAAATAATAAATTATTTTCAACTTGCAGCTGTGCCCAAGAGGGATAAATCATATATTTTAAAAAATGATTTATTCCTGCTTTCTTTAATATTCAGTGAATAAAATTGTCATCTTTTTAGAAGAGTTGGTAACAAACAAAGTATCAACTAACATTTCCCTATAGAAAAAATTTTCCTTGAAAACGAGCATTCTTTTTAGTCAAGTTGTTATTTGCCCGAAATGTACATAATTTAAGAGGATCCTGGCTAAATCAGACCAGTGGCCTGTTTTAGAGTTTACTGAAGTTGCTAAGGCAAATATTTTCCATGTTTGCAATCTGTTAACTATATCTTAACATTTTAGTTGCCGTGCATTGGCCTTGTTTCCATTTGCAACCATCTCTGTCCATCGCAGAGGTGGTTCTCCACTGTGCACTGTCTTCTCCTGCCACCTGGTTCTTATTGGAAACAAAAATAGGGACCACCCCGGTGCAAGCACTAGCAAAATTACAGACAAAACAAGGGCTGTGAAGTGAAAACTCAATGAATACACATTAAGAACACTCAAATTATCAAAAATATAGTTATAATGTGTATATACAAAATAATCCAAATACTGAAGTAATCAAGATGTGAGTATTACAACAACCATCTCAGTAAATACGTCACAAAAGTGCTCACTGGCACAAAACAGTAAAGGGGGGGGGGGTGCACGCAGGCACCTCCTAAGAATTATACAACCTAAAGGCAGCAACACTCAATTACAACAATACAAGGGTGCACACTGGCACTTCCATTCAATTAGGCAGCCATGAAACGGTTTACAAAGAATACCGTCCACAGCAAAAACATTTAAAGGGCGAAAATGTCCAATAACATCAAGCTGCAATTGAAGAAAGGAGGCTGTGAAGAGCTGAAGGGGTCCAACGCCAAGTCAGCAACTTCAGCCACCTCATCAGCCACAGACAGGACGGGATTTGCCAGCATACGTAGTATTAGCCCGTTTCGTGAATGGATCACTTCTTCAGCAGGCACATGTAGTTAGATCCCTGTGGAACAGTTTCGCATACTCTCGCAGTGAAGCCGCCAATTAGTCACAGTCTGCACCCATCTCATAGGAGCAGAAGCTCTTAGTGCCAGAGGACAAGCAGAGGCAAGGCTTAAGATCTGGCCCAGAATGACCCTTGTGGACACAGCACCTTTTCATCTTACTCCTTGCAAAAATCGAAGGGTCATCAAGGGGGCACCCCATGAGTTGAAAGAAACTTCTGCTTGCAGAGGTAATCAGCAACTGCTTAGTCCAACTCCTGGCACATGGGATTGCTTATCTGCTTAGGTTGGCCCAGCGTCTCCTGCTTTGTGTATTATTTTGACCGCCATACCGTCTTAAGCCATTTCTATAGTGACCTTTTGGAATGATTTGCCAGAACAGACGCACAAGATACCTTCTATGGCAAGATTTAGAAAACTGCATAAAGCCATATTATTTCAATAAGCCTTTGGTAGCTCATCCTACATCAGGTGAGTTTTTCCTGTTATCCAAGACAGATGCTTATAATCGTTATCGTGATTCTTGTCACAGTGAGCTTTCCTAGCTGATTCAAGTTGTGTGCAACTAGGAGTTTGCATCCTCTAGCAGCCTGGGATGGAATATGGCATCAACAACTGATCAAAAGATGCATAAAGCCTGAGCAATGGAACCTGAATGAATATCCCACTGCAGAAAAAAATGCATTTCAAGGAGGGTTGTCACTTGCCAGCCCTGCAATGGCACATGCTGGCAGATGTGTGTGTGGGGGGGATCTCTATGGTGAAGAATCACAGAGGAATCCCTAGAGTGTCTTGGCAGATGTGATGTCACTTCGAGTGATGCTCTAGGAATACTTACAAGCTCAAAAGTCTTTATCATAGAGATTGGAGAAACCCTTAGAGCATCATGATTGATACTATTTCCTATCCATTTTTTCACCCACTCCTTAAATCATTGAGGGTGGGAGGCTGAGGATGGGGGTGGGGATTGCTTGTAGTCAGCAGGTAAATGGGAAGCCTAGTGTCAAGATATGTAGTTTTATCAATTGTGATTGTGTAAGCCTTCTTTTGCACATTGGACTCCTTTGCTTGGATTGGAGCATGTGAGTTTTTTTTTTTAAAGAATGTAGGTTCCTCCAATGTAAATCAAGACAAGTGTTTTAAAAAGGAATCTAAACCTCAAAATAGTTTAAAAAATCATATATACCCACCTTCTGATATATAATTGAAGATTTTTGCCGTAGCTTAGATGTAATATTGAGGAATTTTCCTACTGGGTGTATGAGTATTAACTTTATAAGCCAATGATGCAAAGAAGGTTGGAATTTTATTTAAGTTTTTCTGTTTTAACTTTGTAGAGTTGCTTTATTCCTTCATGCACCATCAGCGTTTAGACTTGTTAATTCTTATCCCAAAAGGGATTAGGGGTATGGAAAGTTCTCTGGCTGGCCACATTCTGCTAAATGAAGATTAATTGTGCTGTAATGTTTGGGAGTTGTCCTCTCTCGCTATGTCCTTCTTGAATAGTCACCTTGGCTAGATTGCTCAATCAGTAATGTGGGCATCTCCATTCAATCCTTGTAGTACCTGTGGCATGCACTGCAAAAACTAAAACAATACATATTAATACAAATACTATGGTCTAGGTAGAATCATGGAATTATAGGGTTGGAAGAGACCTCTAGGGTCATCTAGTCCAACCCCCTGCACAATGCAGGAAACTCACAACTACCTCCCCTCCCCACACCCCCAGTGACCCTTGCTCCATGCCCAGAAGATGGTAGAACACATCAGGATCCTTAGCCAAACTGGCCTGGGGAAAATTGCTTCCCAACCCCAAAGTGGTGACCAGCATTACCCTGGGCATATAAGGTGGGGCCATGAGAACTAAGCACTGATGTAACCCTTCCTGCCCTCCCTCTCATGATCTGCCTGAGTTTCACAGAATCAGCATTGCTGTCAGATGACCATCTAGCCTCTGCTTAAAAACCTCCAAGGTAGAGCCCATCACCACCCGAGGAAGCCTGTTCCACTGAGCTCTAACTGTCCACAGCTCTAACTGTCTGGAAGTTCTTCCTAACGTTTAGCCCAAAACTCTTTTGATTTAATTTGAACCTGTTGGTTCTGGTCTGACCTTCTGGGCCAATGGAAAACAACTCCATGCTGTCGTCTATATGGCAGCCCTTCAAGTACTTGAAGATGGTTATCATGTCACTTCTCAGTCATCCCGATCTTGTCAGATCTTGGATGAGAAGTAGGGTTGTCCCTGGTCAGTATTTGAACAGGACCTCAGTTGGGTATAATGCCATAAACTCCATCCTTCAAAGCTCCCATTTTCTCCAGGAGAACTGATCTCTGTAGTCTGAAAATTAATTGTAATGCTCGGAGGTCTCCAGCCTCTGCCTTGAAGTTGGCAACCCCTACCGTTCATAGTGCAAATGCCTTAGAAGTCCTATGCAGTCTAGAGTACATCATGAATGACTGTTCGATCCAGTATGAACCTGCCTGTTGTCCGAGCTCTGTTCTGTGACAGAGACATGGACATCCTACCAGTGGCCCTGTGCTTACGAAACTTATTCCCAGCTCAAACCCATCCAACGTATCATCAGTGAGCTACAACCCATCCTGGAAAATGATACCTCTCTCTCAGAAGCCCTGGGTGGAAGACCTTTCCTTGCCTACAGACAGCCCCCCAACCTTAAACGACTTCTCACTCACAACCATGAATCAGCCAGCAGAGTCACCAGCACAGGTACCAGGCCCTGCAACAGACCCAGATGCCAGCTCTGCCCCTATATCTACCCAGGGAATACAATTACAGGACCCAATGGCATCAACTACACTGTCTCTGGCTCTTACAGCTGCTCATCCTCCAATCTGATATATGCCCTCATGTGCCAACAACGTCCTTCTGCTCTGTACATTGGACAAACCAGCCAACCTCTACGCAAAAGAATAAATGGACACAAATCTGACATTAGAAATGGAAACGTCCAAAAACCAGTGGGAGAACACTTCAATCTACCAGGACATTCCACCAAAGACTTAAAGGTCACTGTAGTTCAACAGAAACCTTTCAAAAACAAAATCCAACGGGAGGCTGCTGAACTGGAATTCATATGCAAATTTGACTCTGTCAAGCTGGGACTGAATAGGGACTATGAATGGTTATCACATTACCACAGGTAACAGATTTCCTTTACAGAGGTGGGGTCTGGGGGAGCTCAGTGGTACCTGGCGTGGGCTTTCGGGAACCACAGATCTCTTTGTCAGATGCATCTGGCAGGGAGAGCTGTGGTTACCGAAGGCCCATACTGCATTGGAATTGGATGATCTAGCTGTTTGGCTTCTACAAACTAACAGGGCAAACTCCTTTGAAGCCAACTGATCCACACACCAAAAGGAGATGTTTACATATACTAGCAAAGGAATGTTTTGATTGCTCCCTCCCCCTCCCCCCCTAATTGCCTCTTCCCTCTCTTGCTCTTCTGTGTTTGACCAGTCTCTGTATCAGGCATCTGACGAAGAGAACTTGATTCTCGAAAGCTTATGCTAAAATAAAATTGGTTAGTCTTAAAGGTGCTACTGGGCTCTTTTTGATTTTGCTACCACAGACTAACACGGCTAACTTCTCTGCATCTTATTCCCCACAGCAATTCATTTGGCATAAGTTAATACACCTTTCAGTACTGGGTAAAGTGTCCATATGGTTGTGTTGTACTTCTTTTTGTAGACGTATGTCACAAGTTGCCAGATCTTTGGCATAGGATGACAGTTTAAATTGACAAACTAGGAAAAAGTTTGCTATCCACATTTTTTTTAATCCACATTTTTGAGCAATTGTTTCCTTCCTTCTGTCTGTTGGGTCCCTATCTAATGAATACTATTTTTATTCGGATGCTTTTGATGGACTGATTGGCAGAATTTTGTGCTAAAACAAGCTAGATTTGACCAGAGGTTCAGCTTGTCTTTCGTAAGCTAATTTTTTTTGCAGGGGTTATTTTTTGCTCGTGTCATTGTTTTACTTTTCTATAATACAATTTTAAATTGCTGTTTTATCTTATAAACCACATCAGGAACAGTGCACTGAGAATTAGTCCCCAAAGGGCTGTCCTTTGATCTGAAGCCAGCACCAAAATGACAGGGTGTAAAGAGGCAGACACATTCCGCTTCTTTCATTTTCACCCTAGATATCAACAGTCTGCTTAGTACTTTTTCTCTGCCATTCTTCCAAGAACCACAGAGGGGCACAAATGACTCTCTCCCTTCCTCATTTTCCCCCACAACAACCCTATAAGGTAGGTTAAACTAAGAGGGAGTGATTGGCCCAAGGTCCTCCAGGTAGCTTCATGGCAGAAGGGTGATTTGGTCTTGCGTTTCTCAGCTCTAAATTGGATGTGGTACTGCCTCTCCCCATAGTTTGGGACTATAAATTTTCCACATCTTTCTCAAAGGGCTTAATAAAGCCACAGATCAAGATTTTAGTGGCACCTTAGAGGCCAACAAGATTTTCAAGGTATAAGCTTTCGAGACACAGAGGTCCCTTCTTCAGACACGTTATTCACGTCTGTATAAGAGAGATCTGACTTTCGAAAGCTTACACTGAACATCTTGGTCCCTAAGGTGCCACTGAGCTAAAATCCTGCTGTTCTACTGTAGACCAACACGTCTACTCACCTAAAAAAGATCAAGATCAAGTCCTAGAATGTGTGAAATAACAAAGACCCTGCCGGCCATTTTTAACTGGCTCTGCTTTTGCGCCTTGTAACAGAATTCCAAACAAATATATGCAAATTTCACCAGTTGTTTTTCTGCACATAGGCTGATATAATATTAAAGGCAGGAATGCAGATGTAGTGTATACTGATGTAGGAGAGCCTTTCACCCAGAAGACGCGAATTCCAGGAAGTATCTTTTTAAAAATAAATGCCCTGACTCCCCCAATCACATTGACAGGTTGCATTGTGAGTTATCTCTAAGCTTCAGTGCTTCAGTTGGGGAATTCGAGCCCCGTGACCCTCTTCTAGCTGTTCATGTCCTATGCTGCTGAGTCTTACAATTACTAGTATCTGTACCTGATATGCGACACTTTGATATCTTTACAATGTCACAGGTCGTGACAGATTTGGCAAGGCATTGCACTGGCGATCGTTTTGAAGAATCTATAACAGGCGTGTCGGGACTGCAGAGGGCAGCATAAGACCGTTTTCTGGTGCCAGCTGTCGGAGGTGTGCTAGGCTTGAAATGTGCCACCTGCAGTGAGTTCTGAGGATGCCGTATATAAAAGAGTCAACCCTTTTCAGATTCAAAGTGGAAGTCTGCTTAGCCATCCCGAAAAGGGAATCTTTACCCCCGTTTCTCCCACTCCATCTCGCCCCCCCACCCCCCATGCTTTTCTAATTTTACAAAGAATGGCTGCGATTTGCTCTGTAACAGGGAGATGAACATTGTGTCTAGCCACATGTAGGGAACCGAAAGGCTGCTTCGTTGCCAGTGTTCCACAACAAATTTGAACTTGCAATGTGGTAAGTTAATGTGACTAGAGCCAGATGGTACTTGGAGAGCACAAACAGGTAAGGGGGACACTGCAGAAGCATGGCTGGCTGAAGAACACAAGGTGGGACGGGGAAAAAAAATGCTCACAGGGTCATCTGGTTCCTCCCCCACCAATTCCTTTACTCTTTGTAATTTTAAGGGTTTAAGGTCTGTCATTCAGGACTTTCCCAGGTTTTCCTTTTGTAACGCGATACACAGAATGTTATGGACTTGGGCCCAAACAACTATGTTGGGTGTAGGATTTTTGAAAGGGAAGGTGGACCACCTTGGCCTATCACAAATTGCATTCCAAACTTTCCTCAGTTTTAAAAGCTGCCACGTAACACTCCCCCACCCCTTCCTCAGCAGCCAAAACATGTTCCTCAATCAAATATGAGAAGCTGCCTTATACCAAATCAGAATGTAGGTCTGTTTAGCTCAGTATAATCTACTCTGATTTCCAGGGCCTCAGGGTAGAGAGAGGTCTCTCAGAAGAATGTAAGGGCCAAGCTACACATGACGAATGACACTTGAACGGCAAGTGTATTTCTCCCTGTTCACTTGCCCTCCACTCAATCCACTTGCCGTTCGAGTGTCATTCGTCACTTGTAGCTTGGCCCTGAGGGGCAGTTTGCTGGCTCAAGCCAGTGGTCCACATTGTTGTTATGGGAAACTTTGGTTCATGGCTGTTATGTCACCTAGCAGCCATAACTGCGAGACAATCATGTCTACCAGTCCTCAGAGCACATGTTCTGCCCTGCAATAATGTAGCCAATCAGATTATGCCATGTGTACTTGTTCCTATTTTGCCACATAAGTGCCTATAAAAGCTTTGTAACTGTCTTAGGGTGAAGCTACAAGTGATGAATGACACTTGAACAGCAAGTGTATTTCTCCCTGTTCACTTGCGCTCCACTCAATCCACTTGCTGTTCAAGTGTCATTCGTCACTTGTAGCATGGCCCTCAGTACAGGGTCTTTGGACTTTGGTTCATAGAATCATGGAGTTGGAAGGGGCCATACAGACCATCTAGTCCAACCCCCCTGCCCAGTGCAGGATCAGCCTAAAACATCTCTGACAAGTATTCATCCAGCCTCTTCTCGAAAACTGCCAGTGAAGGGGAGCTCACCACCTCCCTAGGCAGCTGATTCCACTTTTGAACTACTCTGACCGTGAAAAAGTTTTTCCTAATATCCAGCCGGTACCTTTGTGCATGTAGTTTAAGCCCACTGCTTCGTGTTCTACCCTCTGCTGCCAACTGGAACAGCTCCTTGCCCTCCTCCAAATGACAGCCTTTCAAATATTTAAAGAGAGCAATCATGTCCTCCTTCAACCTCCTCTTCTCCAAACTAAACAGCCTTTCCTCGTAGGGCTCAGTCTCCAGACCCCTGATCATTCTTGTCGCTCTCCTCTGCACCCTCTCCATTTTGGTCACATCCTTTTTGAAGTGAGGCCTCCAGAACTGCACTGGTTCTTAGGCCCATGAATGTACATAAAACTGGTTTTGATTTAATTCATTCCTTTTTGTCTTTTACATTTCTGGTCTAGGGTGTTGGTTGTTTCCAGGTTCAGCCGACTGGAATAGCCGGGTGTGCTCTCAAATTCTTAGAACATTGTCCAGCATCCTGATTCACACTGTCGGCCACCAGTTGCCACGGAGGGCCAACAAACAGTGCAGAGAAGCCAAAGCTTTCCACAGATGTTGCTTGTTGGCACCGGTGTTCACAGGTATACTTCCTGTGGATATGGAGGTTCTCTTTAGTCACCATGGCCAGTAGCCATCGATGGACTTCTTCTCCATGAATAATCCTCTGCTAAAGCCATCATGGCCAACTTGATGTCCACTGGCAGTGAATTCCACATTTAGTTACTAGTTGAGTGAAGAAGTACTTTCTTTTGTCCACCCTGAATGTATTGTCCATCAACTTCATTGGATGACCCCAAGTTCTATATGAGAGAGGGAGAAAAAATTCACTACCTGCTACCTGAGAGCCCGTAACTGGAATCTCCAGGGATTGGAGGCCCTGAGCCTTTCCGTTGACGAATATGTCCTTTGCCACTGAACCTTTCCCACGAGCCACTGACCTGCTCCTTCAGGTTCTGGTCCAGTTGTGGAAACATGGTATTTTCCCAGAACTCAAAGAGCAACAGGAAACCTGATTCTTTTATGCAGTTAGTGCATTTGCTATTGAATTGAGGTTGGCTATGAACTGACATGTCTTGCTGGGTGAAATGAACTCTGCAGTGTGGTTCAATGCTGACACAGACGTTGGAGTCTCAGGGGAGGGCAGTAGAGAGTTGGTACAGGGCTAGATAGGTTGCTTCCTGACCTTTCCTTTGTCCACTTCTGCTGCTGTCTCTTTATTACCCAGAATGCTGTTTTTAGGGCTTCCTTCCTTCTAGTCACTTCTCTTCTTTCTCTTTTTTTGTCTGTCCATCATAAGGGCAGGCTATTCTTTCTATAATCTCTTTCCATCCTAGCTTGGATAGCTAGCTAGAAGTAAAATAGAAAGACAGACTTTGCCTTTCCTATCAGGTTTGGAATTCTCTTATAATAAAGAGCTTCTATTCCTTTTCTAAGTAACAAGCCTCCCCGTGAACTTATTCCTCAAGAAGCCAAACTATAGGGTTCCACTGTACAGAAATTCAGCTCTGCTTTCATGTTTTGCATAGAATTTTCAAATACTGAGCACCTGAAACCAGGGGCCCATGTTTTAAAAGAACTCAAGCTTTCAAATGAGGATTAAAATAAAGATCAAGTTAATAAAATATTACTACTTCCATTTTTATCCAGAAGTTATAACTACATATGTTTTTTTGGAAAACATTGTCCTAGAAAAGTCATTTTCCAGCTCTTTGGATAGCCTCATCCTGCAGTGGTGCCAAACGCTTTTGGAAAAGCAACTGAAATTGAATTAGCTGGCTAGAACAGATCAGAAAAAACTGCACAGTGTGGTTTTCTACTATGAAAACAAGAGGAGCAGTTTATTGGTCGGTTTCTGTTTTCTTCCAAATCATTCTGACTCGTCCAGAAGAAATCTTCATTAAAATGGCACCTTAAGTTATTGATCTATGACAGACCAATTTTATACTGAATTTCAGCACACACGAATTTGGATTTTAAGACTGTGATTCTTTCTAAAACATTCTCTACATTATAAACATACGGGCAGGCTATGCTAAGTCCCATTACTTTGATTGCTCTTACGTCCAAGTATTATCATAATTATTACTGCTATAATAATGATAATCAAGAGGGTAGCTTGTGCCAATCACAAGAGTAGGGGGAAAAAAACTAGGCCACCCAGAATGATAGAAGTGTTCTTTTGTAATCTGAGATTTCCTTTGGAATAAAGAAAAATATTACTTCCTAAAGAAATCAAAATAAAAAAGTAAAAATGGTTATATGAAGACTGAGCATGCTGTGGAAAGCAGAGAATGCTTAAAGCAGTTGAAAATTCTCCTGTCAAAGGGCAGGAGAAATGGCCTGCTCGAACTTCAGAGAATTTAAAGAATAATCCTGGAAGGGAATAGTGGGGGTAGAGGTACATGTGAGAAACTACAACTTCTATTTCCTCCATGACTCTTCACAGAATCAGTTTGTTGCCTCTAATAGCACAGTTCATGTTTTTGAAGGCAACATTTCCATGCATGTGGAGAGTCAGTTAAAAACAAAAAAAAAGAAGGAAAGAAAGAAAGAAAGAAAGAAAGAAAGAAAGAAAGAAAGAAAGAAAGAAAGAAAGAAAAGAAAAAGAACAAAAGAATGATGCCCTGTCCATGCCCCCAAAAGTTTTCCAGAGTTGAATAATGAATTGGGAGAGGCTTAATTGGTCTACCTGAGGTGGACTATAGGTGTAAATGGTACTTGATGACCCTTTGAGTACTGGATGGGAAAAGCTACCAGATTTGCCGAATAGCCATAGATGGTGCTTAATGCAGGTGGATGGGTGAGGGAACTGAGTCAGGGCATGGATGAGATTAGCCAGGAGCGTCCTGGGAACCTCATTGTCCTACGTTTAGTCAGCCAGCTGCTCGGACTCTCCTTTTGAAATATTTTTCCAGGCTCTTACCTGGCTGGAATGCAGGTTTTTGTTTTTATTTCAGGCCAGGCAGTGTCTTGCACTTACGCTATATGAGGAAGGGTGTTCGCGATTTCCTATCTATAAACTGCCCTTCAGCAGGAGAAGGGGTCTGGCTGCTTAGACTCAGTCCTGTTACACTCTTTTATTGGAGGAAAGCTTTCATAGATGAAGAGGAGTCTGCCTTTGTTGAAGGATATATATATATCTATGTATATATATCTATGTATATCTATATATATATCTGTGTGTACACGACTCTCTGAGTCCTGGCTTGATGCCTCTGAATTCCTAGAATAGCTTATACATGGGACAAATTGCCAAGACAGGCTCTTAAATGAGATTTTATAAATGAGTGCAGGAAGAGCCTCCGCTTAATTTATTCCTGGATGGAGATGGAGATCAAGCTTGCCCCCAAAGGGCCATGGTTTATTAGGCCAAGTGGCCTTTCCCTTCCCTCTTAATGCCTCCTGCCCATAACTAACAATTCTCCTCGCAAAAGGTTAATAAAATATCATCCTCATTTCCAACTTCGCCTTAACGCTTTCCTTGCAGGAATCAGGCCACTGAGGTCCAGCTCACGGTGATTGCATCGCGTTTCTTAAGATTAGCCACTTTCTCAAAAAGCTTGCAACTTACAATACTATTGGAGAGAATTGCAATTGGTCTGAGAGAGGTTGAAGGTATTTTTCTTTGGGGCAAAAAGATTTGGCAGGGTTTTGAAACAATACCAGTGTTTGCAATGCTGTTGTGTACACAGCACAACCCACAAGGCCTCTTTCAAAAGGCCCTTTTGTTATCTGAAAACAAAAGAAGACACAAGACAAGGATATGGGTTAAACTAGAATACTAGATCTTACTCAAACACTAATGTGCAGTGACTTACTAAACCTCTAATTGAATCTATTAAATATTGCGCTTGGCGCTCAAGTGATTTCAGCCAGGCAGTGACTTCAGCTCATAGTATACATTTATTGGTAACAAGGAGAACTGTGTGGCCCCTGAGGGAGCCACATATATACACTTCCAACTCCACCCCATTTCCGTAACTCCCCAATAAGAACACAGGCACTAGGATCCTTCATTTGCATGCACTAAACAAAAGGCAACATGTTTACACGGTTGCAATTGGCCCACATCCAGGGGAAATGATTGGTTGCTGATATCCCAATTCCTAATAGGATTGGCTACCTGAGGATCCCTGTTTCCCTTGAAGCTAGCCCAATACGTAACAGAATCTTTCCTCCACCCTCTAGTGAGAGTTACTTCTAATGGGAGGCCCAATATGGTGGTCTACATGTTGGTAGCCCTAGTCCAGCTCAAAATGCCATGTACTTCAGGCTGCCTTGCCTTGGCAAAGGTACCAAGCTCACCATCTTCCACCCATGATGTAGAGCAGCTAAGGTTCAGCTGCCCAGGACCAGGGAATCCCCTCCCCAGCCCTTCCAGCTGTCACAGCCAATAAGAAACCAGCCTGTGTGAATTCCCTCTGCCATTAGATGACTTAGGGTACTCGCCAAATTTCCCTACCTACAATATGGTGGTGGAGAGTGCCCTCAAGTCACAGCTGATGGCAACCTCTGGTGGGGTTTTCATGGAAAGAAACTAACAGAAGTTGTTTGCCATTGCCTGCCTCTGTAGCCTTGGTCTTCATTGGAGATCTCCCATATGCAGTTACTAACCAAGGCTGACCCTGCTTTTGAGATCTGACAAGATCAGGCTTACTGAATTATTCCTATCAATCTATCTAGGGTCTCACTGGTCCTATGACTAGACCTATTTAACTGAATAACCCCAGATAGGAAACTATTTTATTTATAGTCTACCTTTCCTACAAAGACTTAAGTGAAATTCAATAAAATCAACACAGTGAAATTCAATAAAATCAACAGTTGGGGCATTGAACTAGCAATCAGGTATGGATTTTAGAAATATGAAAAAAAGCAAAAATCTAATACAGAGCTGAAACAATGTTGAAACAAATCATAAGCAATTTGACGTGACATAATAAATAACACAGAGAGCACACAGTAATATTGTCTACAGTCTCTATTCCTTTATCGTAGAGTACTTTTAGGACTTGCTGGAAACTCTGTGACTTTACCATAGAGTTTCCAGTGATTCCTGGAGCTATTCTACATCTCTTCCAGTTTTTACCTAGAACTTATTTGGGTTTATAAAACCTGCATTAGCCAGAATGTTTAACCACATTAAAATGCTGCTTCTTTTTCATCTGCACAAACAACTATCAGAACTTAATGTGATATGGATAGATTACTGATGCCTCATGTACAAAACATTCTTAGTAGAAAATATCTCTATCTCTATCTCTATCTCTATCTCTATCTCTATCTCTATCTCTATCTCTATCTCTATCTCTATATAAAAGATATAGAAATATATATTAGTGGAATATACACACACACTACAGACTTAGAGGGGCATTATAAAATTGTATTTATTTAGTTAGGATATTTCTCAAGGACCCTTCCAAAAGAGAACTCAAAATTCAGATAAAACAATTTTGTAAAAATTGCTAAACAACTGAAACCCCTCTAAATAGCATCAAGACCAAATAATAAAATTGAAAATATTGGCATAATCATTATTTAATCAACTTCCAAGTTCCTTCTGGGAAAGGTTTTTTTTTTTTTTTTTAGTTTGGTGTGGAAGACCTATAGGGAATATGCCAACCTTATCTCCTTGGGGATGGAATTCTACCTGGGGCTGTCAATTCTGGAAATTTGGGAGTGCAACTTGGGAAGGGCAGGATTGGGAGAGGGGCCTTAACAGAGTATAATGCCCTTGAGTCCTCCCTCCAAAGCAGCCATTTTTTTCAGGGGAATAGAGCTCTGTCGTCTGGAGATCAGTTGTAATTCTGGGGGATCTCCAGCCACCACCTGGAGGCTGGCACCACAGCAGTGTGTTCCTTCGCTCTTAGGGTCAGTTGCCCAGCAAACCTCATGGCAGGGCAGGGATTGTGACCCACATCTCTCTGGGCCTGCTGTGGAGGGGGAGCTGTGTGAGTCTGTAGCAGTAAGGGAAAAAAACCAGGCATTCGGCAGCAACTTGAAGGCTCCCCTGGATAGATATTTGTGGACTAGACCCTGCTTCTTCAGAGGCAGAGCAGTTCAGTGGTTAGCATTGCCAGCTCTGCTTTGGGAAATTCCTGGCGATTTGGGTGAGGAGCTGGGGAGGATGAGGTTTGGGCAGGGCAGGGACTTAGGGCTGCCAATTTCCAGGTCGTGGCAGCTGGACTCCCAGGATTACAACTGATCTCCGGGCCACAGAAATAAGTCCTCCTGGAGAAAATGACAGCTTTGGAGGGGGCACTCTGTGACATTATACCCTGCTGAGGTCCTTCCTCAAACTCCACCCACTCCAGGCTCCACCCACAGATCCTCCAGGAATTTCACAACCTGGAGCTGGCAACCCTACAGGGACTTCAGTTGAGATGTGATTCCATACAGTCCTCCCTCCAAAGCAGCCATTTTCTCCAGGGGAACTGATCTCTGTCGTCTGGAGATCAATTGTAATACCAGGGGATCTTCAGGCCCCACCTGCATTCAAAAGGGGGTGGCTGAAAAGTCCTCTTATGGGTCCTGGACAACCTTACTTTGTTAAGGCCAGTTCTCACAGGAGATCAGTATACGTAGACTTCAAGACTCAGACAGATTGATACAGATTGAGGCAGTCTGTAGGTATTCTTTCCCCAAACTACTGAGTGCTTTATAGGACACAACTAGCGCCTTCGATTGAGCCAGTGTGACTTGGATTGCATGGTGAGGGGGAATGGGTTTGCATGTCCTGGCAGCCCTTCCAACCTCCATGTGTCCTGGTTTTGCATTCTGATTATTATATGTTTAGCTCTTTCAAGAATGAGATAGTCATTAAAACACATTGCTGATATTATCTGTACATGTTTGGTTAGCAAAACCCCTTCTTCATCCAGGACCTAATCATATTGGTTTATATTACAAGGCAGCCACTTTTTCAGTAATTATAGGTATCATCTCCAGCAAGGAAAAGGGTAACTCAATCTTCCGCCAAAAGTTGGTACAGTAGCCAAAAGCGGAGCAGTTTCTTCACTTTTATAATAATTCCAAATCATCTGTTACCCAAAGGGAAGGTCTCCTTGAGAGTTGGGGGAATTAGCATGCAAGGAGGGCAGTGAGAGGCAGTAACTTAGGGATCTCCTCTGATGTATATGAGGATTGTCCCAACTAGAGAACTCTTTCAATGACCAAACAGAAGTTTCAACCAAAAAGGGGGATTTTTATTGAAAATAACAAGGATCAACGGCACACAAAATACACACAGCACATGCTCAGAGCTAACTAGAAAGCAGTGATAAAATTTGGATAGAGTTTGAGGGACTGGGTGATAGTTACCATCCAGAACAGGGTGTCCAAAGAAAGAGAGCTTTGAGCAACCTGAGCATCAAGGTGGAAGGGCTCGAACGGAGTTTGAGGGTGGATGCTGGATCCAAGAGCATGCACACACAGCTGTGGCAGATTGATTTGCTTGGGTTTTCCCAGGTGGCACTAAATTCATCAATAATGATTGATGACCTGCGAGGTGGATGGGTGAGGCTATCAGCTTCCTGAATCACCTAAGAATGGGAAAGTGGTTAAAGAGTGATCGGTACGGTGTGTTGCGCTGATTAATTCAGAAACTCCTGGAAGGCACTATTGTATCAGCATCCTTAGTGCACCTCTGGGGCATAGGATGGGGTGAGCTGGCCTTGCCTGTCATTCCCTATGTTTGGACATTCCATACCTTTCCATGTCCCTGCCAGCTTGGGCAGTGATTTTAATGCTCAAAGCATAATCAGAGAAGGGGCTTACGGCATAACCATAATCATAAGCCTTCTAATATTATGGAGGCTAGTCTGACTGCTATCACAACAGCCCATTTGTCTTTATTACATCTTCACCACAAGAACAATGGATTATTATTTGAAGGACTTTGCTTGTAATGACCTTCAAGGTTTGCCAATGGGAAAACATTGCAACTTTCTAATGTACCACTTCACCTATATTTGAGTTCCATTTAATACCTTGCGCAGAACCTACGGACCTATAACTGTATATGCACAGGAATCCTTGTTAGGATTGCTATTTCCAGGTTGGGAAATTCCAATAGATTGGGGGGGGGGGAGCCTGGGAAAGGTACTGTTTGGCAAAGGGAAGAACCTTGGTAGGGATAGTGTCATAGTCTCTCTCTATATGAGACATCTGACATGTGAAGAACACGTGTGGAGATGCGATGTTAGCTGGGAATGGTAGTTTAAAAAGACAGAGCCAGTGGCAGGGCAAAGGCTTTGCTATACACTGGAGCTGAGTGCAGGGGCTGTGAAATGCCAGAAGGGAAGCTTCAACCCATTATAACCTCTCCCGGTCCAAGTCCGGCTCTGGAAGGCAGCTCCAGCCCATTTTCATTCCTTGCTGATCTCTGGTTGTGATCCCACACGGTTTTGGATTAAAGAGGTAAACTGACAGAACCTTTGGGGAGCTGAAATTAACAACCCTCTGAGGAGTGATCTCTGCCAGTTCTGTTTTTTTAAACTTCACTTCCCAGCTAACACTGCATCTCTGAGGACTTGATGAACATGTGACGAGGCGTCTTGTGTAGCGAGACGCTTAGAGTCCACCCTCCAAAGTAGCTATTTTCTCCAGGGGAACTGATCTCTGTCATTGGGAGGTCAGTTAATTCCAGGAGATCTCCAGGCCCTACCTGGAGGTTGGCAACCCTACTTGTTGTGTATGACTGGCAGTCTGGAAAAACAGGATACTCATCTGAATTTGTTCTGTACAGACATTGGACTTTTCAGGTGTTATAGTAAAATATACTGAAAATCCCCCAGCCATGCAAACCAGGCGCACACGCTACTCAAGCCGCCCCAGTATGCAGAGTGTAAGGTTCTACCAGGTTAATTTCAGTGACTTCACTACATGAGTCCAGAACTGCATGAGTTAAAGCTTTATTGATAACCTACTAGTTCAGCTATCCATTACAGGATCATTGCCAGGAATGAAATTCTGCGCCAAGCCACAAGCCTATATTGAAATCTAGGTACAGCCCAGTTCCTTCCCCCGCTAGCTACGGTGTGTGCAATGCAAAAGCAAAGCAAAGCAACTCTGAAGGAAAGCAGAGAGGATGTTTTAGAAAGATCAGAAGTTCCAAGGTTATGTATCCATGACAACGGTTCCTCTTCCCAGGTTGAGCGCTGGAGGTAGGCAGATAAGCTCAGGAGGGGCCCCTCTCCACTGCACGCTTTCACAGAAACACAGGAATGCTTTCACAGAAACCTAAGAGCACAATGTCGATTAGAGTCCAGTCCTTGGCCTAGACCTTTATTCAGCAGTCCAGGGGTTTGTCCAGGGGTTTGTCACACCCTTGAAGTATGGCAGGGGATGCTAAGACCCTGCCACAGAGTCATGACGTTGTGTGAAATGTGCAGTGCATGTATTTACCATCTGCATATGTAGAACCTCAGTAAAGGTACATATAAAGAGAAACCCTGAAAAACTCAATGGTTAGTTCATGCACACTGAGGTAAATACGCATGTTGTCCTTGTTCACACAACATGGCAACCATCCATATTGAAAGGATCATGGATAATGCGTGCTCCAATTACACATGGCTGTTGGGTTCCTGGTACACTTTACTGTAACATTATTCAATTGAAGTTTCATGGGCACAAGGATTTTATCCTCCCCCCTCTCATGGCAACCCAAAATAATAATAACAACAACAACATAGTAACACTTGATTTATATACCACCCTTCAGGACAACTTAATGCCACATTCAGTGTGGTTTACAAAGTATGTTATTATTATTCTCATGACAATCACCCTTTGAGGTGGGTGGGGCTGAAGGAGCTCTGGGAGAGCTGTGACTGACCCAAGGACACCCAGCAGGCTTCAAGTGGAGGAGTGGGAAATCAAACCTGGCTCAGACCTGCCGCTCTTAACCACTACACCAAATTGGCTCCCAAATCCTGTTCATGCTGGAGGGTGGACCCCCAGAACTTGACTGAGTGCCGTTTTCGAATGTTACAAGGAGCAGAGATCAGAAAAATTGCACTCCAGAAGCTGAAATCCTTGTGCCCATGGAAATATCATTCTGGATCCAACACATGGATTGGGGGAAAAGGCAGTGCAGGCAATTCCACTCAACGCCTCTATACACTTGGAATAATACATGCACTTCTGCTAGAGTTACTAGGGGTCACAAAGTGAGAATTCTCAGAAACCTTTTTTCCTTTTCAGGGAAAGCCATGCCAGTTAAATTGGTATAATATATTTACAGTGTGGATGTGTCCCATGATGGTCACACAGGGTACCGTTTCCAAATTCAGTTGAAAATCTGGCTACTGCACTGGAATGCTGACTTGTTTAACAGTTGGCTGTCAGCCCAAACCAACTGCCAGCACCAACAATTGCATTCCTCAAACAGAGGAGAAGAATGCTCTGCTGTTGGCAAATGCCGATGCAAAGCTTTTGAGCAAATGAGCAAACTTGTCAAAGCTGGGCTGTGCAAAATACACAGTGTTAATAGCACCAGCAAGTTTATAGTTTCTATTCCTTTGCCTCAGCATTCTCAGTATTGTCATTTTCCCCCTTCTCCTCTTGTGGGTCCAGCTAGGCAACCTTCCAGTGTGATGCTGTGAGCTGCTCAGATACATGATCCACCTGGTTCTGCACAGTCCTAATTTATTATGAAACAAAGCTAAAGATTGCTCTAAGCAAGGATGGGAAATGTTGCAGATTGCAGCTCCAAGTCAAACCTGAAGTGACAGCGGGTTTGCAAATCCCAGTCACTGCGAGGAGGTTAGAAAATGCTCCACTGCAACAGAAAAAGCAGCTCAAATCTGACAGATGATCAAGTGTACGAGGTCTGTGAAATCATGAATCACATCTAAAAGGACTCATGCTGTGAAGTGTTTGAGATTTACTTGGCAGCTCCTCACAAATAATTTCTAAAATATTTTATTCTGTTTTATATGTGAATTTGAAAAATTCGTTCAATGCCTATGAATTCCTGAATATATTCCTTTAGCTAAAATAAGTTTTTTTTAAAATCTACCAGACTAAATGAATAAAAAGTAAACTTCCTAGGAACAGTTACATCAGTCTAAGCCTATTAATTTCAATGGGCTTAGACTGGAGTAACTCTTCCTAGGATTGCATTATTAACCTCCTACACTCTAGAAATAAGACCACCTGACAAAATTATTCTTCCACGCTATTGCATTGGAACTGCTTGCCGAAACAATTCGTGAAAATAACCGGATATGTGGTGTCACAATAAACTCTAGCAATTACAAAATGTTTGCTGACAACATTCTACTCTACATTATTAAACCTGAAAAGTCTCTTCCACAACTTCAAGACCTGCTCACAACATTCGAGCAAATATCAGAGCTAGAAATTAATCACTCTAAATTGAGCCTATTGTCTTTTAGCCTAACAATGCAAAACGAAACACTAATACATCAAGATTTCAAATTCCAATGAACTGAAACTTACCTACTTTATCTCGGGATCTTCATCGCTATGAATCCTAACCATCTGATAAAGGACAAACACATCCGTACATTTAAAAAGATAAAACAAGACCTTTACAAACAACAACATACTTGATACAACAGATACCATTTAATTAAATCTTTTGTGCTCCCAGAACTGCTTTTTCTCTTCCAAGCCATATGAAACTATTGAGGAACTGGCAAACAACCATCAACAGTTTCCTATGGGAATATAAATGCCTGAGAATGTAAGGATGCTGGGCAACTCTCAAGAGACTTCACTTCCTCATGAGTAAAAGTTCTTTATTGATAAGATGCCAGTATCATACACTTATGCCATCCTTGCTACGACTGGCAGCTACAGACAAGTATCAAGCAGATATAGGTTCCCCAAGGCTACTTCAGTTCCCCCCCACCTTTCTCCTAACAGTTCTCTAACTCTCATTCAGGAAAGCAGGCTGTGTGATTCATGGACTGCTCAAGGTCAAGCTGGCTCCCAGGCTTGGGAAAGATTACAACAGGAACAAACACCTCCCATTCTAAGTTTCCCACCCCGGGTTCAAATAACAGAATCACCTCAACAGCATCAGTTTTAGCTGCAGGGGGTATTGAATATGGCAGGTGATCCTGAGCACCTGACAGAGAATAGCATTCTCCACAGTAACACAAGGTAGTTTTAATTATCCAGGTATAGACATCTATTTTAAAACAACTAATTTAGCTAATTTCATACTAATGTTACAAGCTGGTGACCAAATAGATTGGATAAAAATCTTACAACCTCCTCATCATCCTCTTTCTATCCAAGAGCTGATCTGGAGCAAACCTAACTCCTGTCCTTCGGTGATTGCTCTAAATATTTTTTTAAAATTCCATACTGAAGACATGGAACTCATACATAAACCAACTAACACCTAAGATATCCAGGTGCTCCTCATTCTTGGCTCAAGAATGGTTCCCCCACAGGCCAAGGCTCAAGTATGAGCAAAATCTGGGACAACACAAGACAACACAATTAATAGACATCATCACAAAAAGTGGAATCCTATAAAAGACAGAGCTGGAAAGAAAATCCTATGGAAAATCCCGTGGTATTACTACCTACAACTTAAACACATGGCCACATGGATAAAGATAGCAGAAATACTGAAGGAGCCTGAAATAGAATTAGAACAATTACTAACCAAATCAGAACATACTCGTAAAAACCTAATCTCGAAATTATATAGAATACTCATACATACCAATAAAACCAAATCCTTCAGCTGCCAAACAAAATGGCAACAAGACTGTGGAATTCCTATATCAAAGGATCAATGGGAAGCAATCTGGTCTTCAAATCTCTTAAATTGTCCAGTGATCAACACTAAATAACAGTCTTATAAATGAATAATGTGCTGGTATTGTACCCCCCAAAAGATGGCAGTAGTATCTTCATTGAAATAACAACATTCGATTTATATACCGCCCTTCAGGACAACTTAATGCCCACTCAGAGTGGTTTACAATGTCATTATTATCCCCACAACAAACACCCTGTGAGGTGGGTGGGGCTGAGAGAGCTCCAGAGAGCCGTGACTAGCCCAAGGTCACCCAGCTGGCTTCAAGTGGAGGAATGGGGAATCAAACCCAGCTCTCCAGATTTGAGTCCCGCGCTCTTAACCACTACACCAAACTGGCTCTCCCCTATGCTTTCCATTGAAAACTGAAAGAATGGGAAATTTGCATTTAGATGTGTCAGCATACTCAGCATTGGGCCTTCCCAGGGCTTTTTTTCAGTGGGAACACAGTGGAACGGAGTTCCGGCACCTCTTAGAAATGGTCACATGGCCGGTGGCCCCACCCCCTAATCTCCAGACAGAGGGGAGTTGAGATTGCCCTCCGCGCCACTCGGCCATGTGACCATTTTCGCTGAGGACAATTTAAACTTTAAAAAACTCCCCTCTTGCTCCAGCTGACCCAAAGTGGTGTCATTGTGCGATCTTGAGTTCCACCACTGAGTTCCACCACCTCTTTTCCCAGAAAAAAAGCCCTGGGCCTTCCATAAACCAGCTTAATTCCCATTGTAAATAAGGCGTTCAGGGCTAGGAGCTAAAGAAGGGACATGTGGATGCCAAGTGGAGCCACAATACTTCTGGCTGTTGTTTTCACAACTGTAGTTCCTGCTGCTGGTGGACATGAGTCATGGGAACTTCTGCAGTGTGACCCTGTCCTATGCATGCCTCCCCCTCCCCCCCCCTCAGATGTTCAGAGCTGAAAGGAAGCTCCCATCGTGGGGATTAAACTGGAAATTAAAAGGACTTTGTGTTCAATTCAAGAGCAGTCATGGTGGAATGCTATGCAGAATTGATGCTTGTTAAAAACTTTGCTTAAACTGGAGCTGTTACGTTGCATGGCAAACGTGTCAGTCAAAGATTCAGCAGTGTCAATGGCGGGCACTGTGCTTCAGGGGGAGGTTCAATCTCCCTTCCCCGTATACAGGTGTGCTAGAAATGGAGAAGGACTGCAAGAGCTTACCATGAACCCAAGAATATCTGCAGCCTTTGAAGTGCTTCTGGAGAAACATGTCACTTCAAACGTTTTCCTGCAGCTGCAGCTAGCACACAAAAGCTCCCCCCTCCCCCAGCCAAAGCAGCTGCAGGACTTTGTTTTTCTATTTCATGCTCCTGTGTGCTTTGAAAATACTTTGAAGAGGTATGAAAAAACTGACTTGGGCCTGCGTCCCCTGATGATGGTCTACGAAGCTTGTGGATTATGACCTTTTTGGTGATGAACTTGAAGTATTTTATGCAGTGCAAGGAGGCTCTGTCCACAGATGACAGTGAGTCCCTTTAAATCTTCAGAGCTAAGGAAAAACTTATCAAGACAGGAGGCATTTGACCTTCTGGTTTCCCATCTTCTGCTGTAGGAATGAAATGGCCCCCATGTTCAGCCTTCAATAGGTTGCCCACCTGTTCATAATTTTTATGGACTGTTTTTAGTATCTCTGTCCACAAGAAGTGGGCAGTCTAAAAATGGAAATTGCTGCATAGGAGCTACGATAGCCATTGGCTGCTACCAACCAGTTCTTCAATGCCACCTTTAATAATTTACACTACACAACGTGCATGTTGACACATGCTTATTCTTCTCCATGGATCTTAACTTGGCATAGTGGAAAGGTAACAGTGGAGATCCTTGGTTAGAGCGGGGGAGAAAAGAAAACAGATCGTAAGTATATTTTTCAGGATTCCTGTTGAGTGTTAAAATGATCAGTTGATGAACATTCCCTGGCAATTAATTTAATTTATTATACTTGTTTTTTTAAATATTTGTTTTATTTTATTAATAGAATAAAAAGCCCAACCGAAAGGGCAAAAAGTAAAGAAAAAAGAAAGAAAGTAAAAGAAGCTTACATGAGAGAAGAAAAGAAAACAGAAATAAAAGAAAACAATAATACGTATTTCTTTTCCATCATACTAAAGATCATACTTAAAATTTAATCTCTCCAAAATTTTCTTTTCCACTACTGCCTCCCTTCTATTTGTTTTTTCCTCAGATTTATCTTCTTAAGGATCAAAACGAGAAATCATCAAATCACTATTCCTCATTTCATGCAGAAAGAGGATTCCAGTTAGCCAAAAAAGTAGACAATGTTTTATCTCTGATCAAAGCTGTAAATTTAGCCATTTCCGCTAATTCCATTGTTTTAATAATCCAGTCCTCAATTTAAGGCAATTCTGTACTTTTTCATTTTTGTACATGCAAAAGCCTGGCTGCTGTAGTCATATATAAAAATAAAGTCCCGTGCTGATTTTCCAACTGTTTGTCCATTAAACCCAACAAAAAAGCTTCTAGCTTAAACTGTATAGTAGTCTTTAAATTTTTTTGTATGACTTTGAGTCAATTTTTTTTAAACTTTACGGCAAGTCCATCAAAGATGATAAAATGTTCCTTCTTGTTTCTCACATTTCCAACATTTATTTGACATATTTTTACTCATTTTAGCTAATTTATCAGGGGACATAAACCATCGATACATCATTTTATAAAAATTTTCTTTAAGTCTAACACTCAAAGTAAATTTAAGCTCCTTTACCCACATATTTTCCCACTGATCCATCATTATATTATATCCAAAAATTTTAGCTCTTTTTACCATACAATCTTTCACAGATTCTTCTTCTGTTTCAAATTCCAGTAAATTATGATGCACTCGTAATTAGAGATGGGCACAGACCTAAATACGGAACAAAAAAACCCATGAACCAGCCCAGTTCAGGGTTCGCGAACCAGGGTTTGTGGAAGCTCGTTTCCATGAACTTCCACAAACTGGACTACTGGTTCGTATTAAAGAACCAGTTTAAATGGCCATTTCCCCGGGAGAAATGGCCATTTAAACTTTTCCTGCCACTTGCAAGTGGCAGGCCCCTTTAAACTACTAGCTGGGAGGTGGCAGGGGGGGGATCCCCCCCTCGCTGACTGCCAGCTGATAGTTTAAAGTGACTTGCCACTTGCAAGTGGCAGGGCCCTTTAAATGGCCCAATCCCCAGCCCCCCAGCTCCAGCCCCAACCCCAGCCCTTCACCCCCCTCCCAAGTCCCAGATGGGGTGGTGGAAGCCTCTTCCATTGCCCTGCAAGCCCACACAGCAGTGGAGGAGGTGGAAAAGGGCCCTCCTGCCCCTTAAATGGCAGCTGCAGCTGCCATTTGAGGGGCAGGAGGGCCCTTTTTGGCCTCCTCTGCTGCCCTGTGGCTGCCATTTGAGGGGCGGGAGGGCCCTTTTTGGCCTCCTCTGCTGCCCTGTGGCTGCCATTTGAGGGGCAGAAAGGGTGTTTTTGGCCTTCTCCTCTGCTGCGCTGGCAGTGAAGGAGGCCTCCAGCACCCTAGCATCAGAGGGAAGGTAAGTGGGGGGCTGGGGCTTGGGGAGGTGAGGGGGTGGAGGGTGGGGGCTGGGGGGTGGGCCGTTTAAAGGGCCCTGCTGCTTGCAAGTGGCAGGTCCCTTTAAACTATCAGCTGGCAGTCAGCAAGGGGAGGGATCCCCCCTGCTGCCTGCCATCTGATAGTTTAAAGGGTCCTCCTGCCCCTTGCAAGTGGCAGGAAAGGGCCCTTTAAATGTTTAAATGCCCCTTTCCCTGCCAGAAAGGGGCATTTAAACCCCACGAACCACAAACCACGAACTGGTTCATAACTGGGCCAGTTCCGTGCCAGTTGTTGGTTCGTGGTTCGTGGAAACCCCACAAACCACGAACCCCATGGTTCTTTTTTTTTTTCTGGTTCATGCCCGTGTTTACTTGTAATCCATCAAAGGGAAGGGGAAGGGCTTTGTGGAAGAGCACCTGCCATTTATGCATGAGGCCCAAGTTTCAATCCCTAGCATCTCCTGTTAAAAGATCAGGTAGTGGGCAACCTTGACCCAAGACTCTGGAGAGAGTCAGAAAGATCTAAGCCAAGTGTCTTCTGTGGCTATGGCACAGGTGCTGAGGCTTGGCTGTGCCTACTCCTGAATTTCAGCGGTATTGGTCCACCATGAACACTCCCAATAAGTTAAATGATCAGTTCACCCCCATACAGGAAGAAAAGAAAATTGATCCTATATTATTAGTCCGGCATCAAACCATACTGTCCTAAGTAGAGTTACACCTTTCTAAGCCCTTTAACTTCAATGGGTGTCATATGAGCCATTATGAATGATGCAAAATTGCAGAGAGACCCACAGTGGGTTGAGATGATGGATTGGAGAAACACGGTTCTGAAAAGGGCATGCTCTCTCCTCCCCTCCCTCTCTCTCTCCTCCTTTTTCCAAATAATTGTGAGTCATGACTTTGAAAACTAGGGAATTAATGTTTAATTGAGATAGGCCAGTACCATTTGGTAACTAATCTGTTTTAGACGCTTTGGTCGTGGATGAACCAAGCAGAACCACATAACTTTTCTCAGCCTTTCCGCTTTGATCCCCAACCTGCCTCTTTTGAAATAGCTGAGGATTTAATTCTTCCTAAGCTACTGAGTTGGGCTTTTGCTCATCTAAAAGTCAGAGGTCAGATGTGATATATGGCCAAATTAACTCACTTGTCATGGCTCTCTTACCGTAATTCCTTTAAGGGTTCTTTTGGCCGTCTGTTGGAAAATTGTCTGCTGTTACTCTGAAGAGCAATATCTGTAGGGACTCCTGAAAGAGAGAGAGCAGAAGTCCAAAATGTTAACTCTCTCATTGACTGAAGAGAAAAGAAGGTAATGCAAAAGAGGTCCAAGAGTGAAAATTCAATTCACGCCATTCAGATTAATGACGAAAGTGAAAAGCACATCAGCGCAACAGAGCAATATTCTTCAAGCAGCAGATTTTAATGATGAACGGCATGGAAAAGAACAACAGCTGGGGATGCCGGAATGCCATAATTATCTGCCTTTTTTGAGTTGTTTGGTGAACTCATCAATTGGCTCTTTCTCTACAATAATCTTTTCTTTAAGAAAGAAAGCACGAGAGAGAGAGAGAGAGCCATTGAGTGTAGGGAAGTTTCATTATTTTGCTTTTGATCCTCAATAAAAGCTTAGGATGCAACATTCCTTGGCAAGATTGCTGACAATGAGATAGATTTTGCAGTGGAACAGTTTCAAAATAAATGTTTTTATACGGGGAGAGAGGCCACTGGAACCTTCCCTAAATAACAAAGATATGTGGCATACAAGATGTGACATACCCCAGTGACATTACTCAGCAGTATCCATGAGCATGACCAAATCAAGTTAAATTCTAATGAATGGGACAAATATAAATATGTTCTTAGCTCTCCAGTGTTGACTAAAGTGACTGGAAGAACACTTCACTTTTACTGGCCAGTGCCCAAATATCTCTAGAACAGGAGATATCTCCGTTCCTGGCTCAGCCCTCCACCAGTAGAAACTTGTTTTGTCTGGATTAAGTTTCAGCTGGTTAGCCCTCCTCCATGCCCAAACGGCCTCCAGCCACCTGTTCCCAGTTTCCACTGCCTCCCTGGGATCTGCTGGAAGCATGAGAAAGAGCTTAGTGTCATCTGCATATTGGTGGTGGTGGTGGTGGTGTAGACTTCCCTCAAGTTAGACTTATGGTGACCTTTGGTGGGGTTTTCCTGGCAAGAGACTAACAGAGGTGGTTTGCCATTGCCTGCCTCTGCACCTCTGGTCTTTGTTGGAGGTCTCCCATCCAATTATTAACCAAGAGCAGCCCTGCTGAGCTTCTGAGATCTGATGAGATCAGGTTTACTTGGGTTATCCAGGTCAGGGTGCATATTGGTGGTAACTCATCCCAAATGTCTGGATGACCTTTCTCAGTGGCTTTAGAAGCGTGGGACACAAGATAGAACCTTGGGCAACCCCAAAGGCAAGAGGCCAAGGGGCAGAGCAGCAGTCTACCAGCACCACATTCTGAAACCTACATTCTAGTTAGGTTCGAAACCGCTATAAAACCGTGCCTCCCAGTCTCAATTCTGAACAGCCATCCATAAAGATACCATTGTCGACAGTATCAAAAGCCATTGAGAGGTCCAGGGGAATTAACTAGGTCGCACTCCCAATGTCCCTTTTCTGGCTCAGGTAATCCACCTGCTTGACTGGGTCATTTCAGTCCTATGACCAGGCCTGAAACCAGATTGGAATGGATCTAAACAATCCATTTCATTCAGGTCAAATCACCTAGCCACCACACGTTCAATCACCTTGCTCAGGAATGTTACTTTTGAGATGGGATGGTAGTTCCTCAACTCTCCTGGGTCCAGAGTGGGATGTACCTTTGCCTGCTTCAAGGCAGGGGTGACCAACTCCTTCAGGGAGGTATTTACTGTCTCCCAAACCTAAGTACACCAATGCCCCCTGGCAGATTAAGGTTGCCAGGAGGGGCAAAGGTCATTCAAGCCAGTCGTAATTCTTATACTTTTGAGAATCCTGGCCACATTCGTGACTGGCTATGCTGAAAAGTATCCCATGCAACTGGACAAATCAAGATAATCCAATTCTATCGCTGCTATTTGTTATCTGCCCTGAGCCTGCGAAAGTGGGGAGGGCGGAATATAAATATAATAAATTAAATTAAATTAAATTAAATTAATCTTGATAGTTGCTCCTGACTAGACATGAGCGTGAATGGAAAAAAACCCATGAACAAGCTGTTCGTTGTTCGTTGCCATCCACGAACAATGAACAACGAACAGTAACAAACATGACCCTGTTCACAAACATGTTCATTGTTCATGGTCCCTTAAAGATCCCTTTAAACTATCAGCTGGCAGGTGGCAGGAGGAATTCCCCCCTGCCGCCTGCCAGCGGATAGTTTAAAGGGTCATTTCCTGCCATGTGCAAGGGGCAGGGCCCTTTAAACACCCCACAAACTGACCTTCCCAATGTCCAATACGCACCAAATTTGCAGGGGACATAGTCCTCACTGTCCTCCGAAGACCCCCAAATTTCAGAGAGATTGCACCTTGGGAAAGGCATGATCAATGTGTCCCCCCGCCCTTGCTGTCATTTTCTGTTCACAGTGGCAAAACCAGAACTGCCTGTTGGAAGGCAGCTACTTTGAGGGGTTACAAACTGACCTTCCCAATTTTCAATACCCACCAAATTTGCAGGGGACATAGTCCTCACTGTCCTCTGAAGATCCTCCAAATTTCAGAGAGATTGCACCCTGGGAAAGGCATGATCCAAGGGTCCTTCCCTTTGTTGTTATTTTCTCTTCACAGTGGCAGAAATAGGACTCTCTGCTGGAAGTACTTTGAAGGGTTAAAGCCAGAAGGAAAGCCAGAAGGAGTTCAGACAGAATTCAGTCCCTGCCGTTTCCAGGGGAATTGATTGAAAGGCCCCAGACTGTCTGGCTTGACGAACAGCTGATGAAGGCAATGAATGAGGCTTGCAACAACCACTTGTTCGTTTAGAATGGAGCCTCACGAATGCCGTGTTCATGAACAGACGAATGGCTGTTTGTGTTTTTTTTTCCGTTCGTAATGCTGTTCGTGCCCATGTCTACTCCTGACCTCTAGAGACTCCACCTGTCTCATCTGCAACACAAGACCCTTTGATCTGGAAAACAATTTAATGGAGAAGCAAAGGTTGCTTTAGTGGTACTCATTTTAACATATGCAATCTATAGGAATTTTATTAGTAATCTAGCAAGAGGTGCCCTCAAGCTCCATGAAGCAGAAGCATATTTATTATCCAAAGTCAAGAAAGAAAGAAAGAAAGAAAGAAAGAAAGAAAGAAAGAAAGAAAGAAAGAAAGAAAGAAAGAAAGAAAGAAAGAAAGAAAGAAAGAAAAAGAAAGAGAATTCTGAGCTGTATCCAGATCTCCATCAGGATGAATGTGAATCCAGAAAGACCCAATTATAGGCTATTGCAAAGGAAACTCTAAAGAGCATGCAGCTGGGACAACTGATTTACTTGTTTTTTCTAAAGGCACATTTCCTCCTGATGAAGACTTGAATTCACCTTTGATTCTTTGGGCTTTTTATAGTTACACCTTAGCAGTGTTACACCTTTCTAGACTCATTGGTTTCAATGGAGTTAGACGGTGTTATTCTGCTTTGAATGGGACTGTTACCCTTTTCCTAGAATAAATCTGTGATTAATGGTTGACTTTTACTTTTATTGACTGGGGATTGTTTTTAAAGGTTATTACTTTCCTTGATCTTTCTAGGACAGGTCAGGCTAAAAGTCACAATTACATATTCTTTATTGTGAAAACTGCCCTTCTGTGCCGCTTAAATAAAATCTGGTTCAAGGACAGAATCCAAAGGGGCTACTTTCACTCAAATATGTTTTCTCCATAATACAGCTGCAGAGTGCCATGGAAGTTGTTGAGGTATGAAGTTGTTCTTAATTGGCTGCTTCTAGTTTATCACTTTCCCAAGGTGAGAGAATGATCTAAAAAGATAAGTCCTATAGTCTGTGTTCCTGGTCTGGAGACCCGTTTGAAATTCCTTTGGCTATGGTTTCATGTCCTGACCAGTTGGGACAAGATAATGGAGTTGAGAAAGGGCAAAGGGAATGAGAGACTGGGAGGGGGCGAGAGAAAGAGAGACTATGTCTGAAGTTTTGCCTTTTCTTTTGAGATACATTCTGCAGCTGGAATTAGCAGTTTGAAAGTGAAAATTCAGTAAGTACTTAGAAAACATAAGAAAATCAAAAGGGTTAGAGCTGATGCAGTAAACAGGCCATTTTGACAATGAAGGTTTGGCTCAAGAACTGTATTGGCAGTTATAAGAAAAGGACAAGTTATAATATTGTATTCATTTTGAAATAACAGAATGGGGAAAAACAACCAGCCAGTCTTTTAGAAGAAATCGGCCTCCACTTCGATAAAGGTAATATGCATTTCTGGTCCCTAAATATTCTAGAGGTTTGTAGCTAATGTGCTTAGCTTTTTGTGGCAGGTCAACCCTAGGAATGTGAAGAAGGTCTGGAAGGTCTGGAAGAGATTTTGTGGGGAAGACAGGGTCACCCCACACACATTTTTCCTATTCACCTTCCCAGTTATTCTTATAGAAAAACTGGGACATTTGTGGGGGAGGGGGGAGGGGGGCAGAAAAAATATAATGTTGTTGTCGTTGTTTGAATCAAGTGAAATGTTTTTTGGCCAAATCCACATTTACTGGCATAGCGCTAAACAGTCGGAATGACAGCATCTTCCTGCCGCTTTTTCTGACGTCATCGCGCCATGAGAGTGGCACCGTGGCGTGATGATGTCATAAAACGTGCCAGGAAGACGCTATCATTCCAATGGTTTAGCACTATGCCAGTAAGTGTGGATTCAGCCTTTAAAAATTCAACCGTAGTAGTATAGTGTCAGACTAGAATCTGAGAGACAAAGTTGGAATCTCTATTCTGCTATGGAAACTCTCCGGGTGACCTTTGGCCAGTCACACACTCTCCACTTAACCTACCTCACAGGGTGGTTGTGAAGATAAAATGAAGAAGGAAGGAATGCTGGGATCCGTTTTGTATCCCCCTTGAGAAGAAAAGTGAGTTATAATAATAAAGATATAAGACATTTTTATTCATTGATTCCTCACTCCTCCTCTTGAAGCCAGCTGAGTGACCTTGGGTCTGTCATAGCTCTCTGGAGCTCTCTCAGCTGCACCCACCTCACAGGGTGATTTCTTGTGGAGATAATAATAGCATACTTTGTAAACCTCTTTGAGTGGGCATTAAGTTGTCTTGAAGGGCGGTATATAAATCAAAAGTTATTATTATTCATTCAAAGCGCATAATGTGAAAAATGTTATTGGAGACAACTTAACATCACAATCCCTGTGAATACAGTATTTCAAAGATGTTTGTTGTTAAAATATGAATAATTTTGGCAACAATTAATATGCAACAACATGCTAAGTGATAATAAATTATTACGTAGAGTGTTTCCAGTGTTATAAATTTGATATCCTAATATGGTGGAAGTCCTAGGCATTGTGAGTGTATGAGAATGTTTCTCTCCAAATAACATACTTTGTTCGGTTTACTACACTTTTTCTAGTTCAACTTTTATTTTTTCCTAACTCTGCTGGCCAAAAATAAAACACATAAGATGCAGCAGTTTGCAGCTCTCTCTCAAGAATTGGGTATATATACAGCTTTTCTTATAAAAAATGAAAGCATTCATACTTTTAAATTCCATAAATATGCCAGATAGTACAATTACATATGCTAACTAAATTATAAACCGTGCATGTTATGCTGATAAATATGCAAAATAAGTTTAGATTTGACAGGACAGGAAGTAGTGCATATTTTTCAATTTTCTCTCAAATTTCTGATTCCCTCTGAAAAAAATGGCGGTAGGGTTTCGTTGATGAATTTTGGTGGACAGGTTTTGGACATAGTACATAAAAAAAAAAGGATGTAACCTAAAACAATGTTTTTCTCTAATCCTGGAACCCTCATTAAGCCCAGGTGGCAACATGGGACTGGATGAGCTGCAAGTGACAGACAGCCAAATGATATCTATCTGTTTATTTGTTTCACAGATGCATACTTTCAGTTCCAGTGACTATCCAAACAAGATTTCAATGATAAAATGAACATAAATATCAACACATCAGTCCAGTAATTAAATAGAATACTGCCTAACAGGGCTTTTTTTCTGGGAAAAGAGGTGGGGGAACTCAGTGGGTTGCCAGCACAGGCACTCCGTCACTACACGCAGGTATGTGCAAAGCGTGCATGTGCTCCTGGGATTGCACGATGATGTCACTTCCAGGAAGTGACATCATTGCACATGGAGCGACCCCCCCCTGAGAAAGGAGGAGAAAGGAGGAGAAAGAAAGAAAAAAAAGGAAAAACATGGAAAGAAGGGAGGGAGGAAGAGGAAGGAGGGAAGGAAGGAAAGACATGGAAAGAAGGAAAGAGAAAGGAGGGGAGGGAGGAAAGGGCTTCAGCTGGGAAGGGGGAATTCCCCCTCCTCTCAGCTGGAGTTTAAAGCCAGTTTGGGGCTTTCTCAGCTTCAGCTGGGAGGAGGGGAATACCCCACCTTTCAGCTGAAGTTTAAAACCACTTTGGAGCTTCCCCTGACCAGCTGAAGGGCAGGGATTAAAGAGCTCCTTTCCCGCAGCTTGCCAAGCTAAAAAGGAGGTCTTTTAACCCCGACTCTTCAGCTGGGGGGGGGACTTCCTCGACAAGCTGAAGAGCGGGGGTTAAAGAGCTCCTTTTCCTCGTAATCTGGTCAGGGCCACCTGAAAATGTGGCTACTTTGCAGAGCTGCCAGAACGCCATGCTTGTGTTCTGGCAGGAAAAAAGGCCTGCTGCCTAAGGCAAAAACCAAAAAGAACCCCCCCAAAACTGAAAGAGGCAACGGTGTTCCTTGGTTGTAGACATCTAGTTCTGAATACACAGAATTAAATTTGCCCTTGCCACCTCACAGACATCCAGTCCAGTTTTTTTTCTCCCCCTTCTCCTTGACATGAAGATTTATAAGCTACTGCCTTTTCATTGTGTTTAATTCAAAAGGAGAAGGAACACATGATCTGAATTAGGTTCTTTACAAGTGCACATATCCAGTGATTGATTGCTAGCCTAACTGAAGTTTTCTATGAACTGACACTCCAGCTTTCAGCCTGAATAAGAAACAGAAGAGGAGGAGAAAACACTCTTCTCTCTCTTTCTCCCACCAGAGTGTTTGCTTTTCTGGCATCAGCACATTTTCTCTGACAGCATTTCTTTCTGGTTTCAATTTGGATTTGTCTCAATAAAGACGAAGCCACAACCTGATTTTTAGTACTGTAAATTGTACAAAATTAAGTCTTTAATGCGTTCTCTGGATGCTGATAGCCATGATTTTTTTCCACATCAAGCAGAGAGAAAAGAGAAACGAAGGGAAGGAGCGGATTTTTGCAAACTGGAAACCATTTTTACTTGTAAAAGATTGAAATATTAAAGTTTGGGGGCAGAAAAAAAATATAGTGCTGATTCTGTGATGAGGAGACTTTTTTTGTTGTTTTCAATTGGCCTGGAAGAACCAGTTGCCAAGTCTCTGTTTCAAATAACAGTATGGGTAAAAAACGAGTCTTTCCCATTTAAGCAAATCTAGATAACTGACTGACTGGAATGTGTACTCGAGTTTTTGTGCATGTCCCCCCCAAGTGTGTTTATTGGAGGTTAGTTGCAAGCAAGGCTTTTTTTTCTGGGAAAAGACGTGGTGGAACTCAGTGGTGGAACTCAGGACTGCACAATGACATCACTTTGGGTCAGCTGGAACAAGGGGGGAGTTTTTTAAAGTTTAAATTGCCCTCGGTGAAAATGGTCACATGGCCGGTGGCCCTGCCTCCTGATCTCCGGACTGAGGGGAGTTTAGATTGCCCTCCGCGCTGCCAAGCAGCGCAGAGGGCAATCTAAACTCCCCTCTGTCTGGAGATCTGGGGGCGGGGCCACTGGCCATGTGACCATTTTTAAGAGGTGCCAGAACTCCGTTCCACCGTGTTCCAGCTGAAAAAAAGCCTTGGTTGCAAGAATAGGCAGGCAAGTGAGGCATACACTTAAAAATCACAGCTCCCCTGAGCCTCAGGAATTGCTTTCTGGCAAAGGAACGGCTATATAGAGGAGGAAGGAGAAGTCATCAATGTTCCTAGAGCCAGATTCTGTTGGTGCTTCTTCAAACACAAGCCAGTACTGGCTTCTCTGAGGCCTTCCTCTTTGCATTTTGATGGGCTTCTCAGCATCTAAGGGCCAAATAAGACGTTACGGTTTGGGGTGAGTTTGTGCCTGGCTTTCCCTGACCCAGCTCATGTTCCCTGCAGTCATACAGTAGCTATAGAGAATGTCATTTTAAAGAAGAATGATCCCTTTTCTGCTTGGAACTGTGGTGTGTGTGTGTGGGTGGGGGCCTGCCTCCCCCCATGCCATTTTGAGAAACTGAAAACCACCTATAGGTGAGGTCACAGAAAGCAGGGCTTGAGAAAAGGATAATAATAACATAATGCCCTTCAGGACAACTTAGCACCCGCTTAAAGCAGTTTACAAAGTGTGTTATTATTATCCCCACAACAATCATCCTGTGAGGTGGGGGGGGGGTGAGAAAGCTCCAAGAAGCTGTGACTGACCCAAGGTCACCCAGCTGGCTTTAAGTGGGGGAGTGGGGATTCAAACCCGGTTCTCCAGATTAGACTCCTGCTGCTCTTAACCACTACACCAATCTAGTCACTAACATTTCTGAGCCTGTGGGCACATTTGGAATTCTGACATAGTGTGGTGGTTGCAGCCACAAAATGGCTGCTGCTGGAGGTGGAGCCAGCCACAAGATGGCTGCTGCCGGAGGTGGAGCCAGCCACAAGATGGCTGCTACAGCTTACCTTCAGTTACACAGTGAAGATCGTTGTGCTGTGGAACCAGCTTCTACCAGAGCGATGATTTTTTAAAAATCTGCACAGCCAATAAAATCTGTAATGGCCAATCAGAAGCCATGTTTGGTAAAAGCTGCACCTGGCTACACTCACTTTTTAAAAACACTTGGCAGGCACCAGGAAACGTGTCGTTGGGCACAGTGGTGCCCACGGGCACCACATTTGGGGAACCTTGCTCTAGAACTCCGACTGTTTGAGTTGTTCTTCACAATAGGCACAATTCTTGCTTCATGTGCCTGTGATACGACATGCTGAAGCTTTGGGTTAAAGGCAAGCTCCACGCGTGGAAAAGTTGAAGACCACTGATCTATCGAGCACTAACATCTAGCCAATGTGGTGTAATGCTTGGTGAAACTTACTGGGCGACTTGGGCCGGCCACTCTCCCTCAGCCTGGCTTTCTTTACCAGGGGGGTTGTCGAGATAGAATCTTCAGGAGAGCCATGTATGGAGGAAAGCCTGGAGAACTATCGACAAATACTATGAGGTAGGTGGGAAGGCAGCATGGTATGGCCCAGTCCTATTGGATCTTGAAAGCTAAGCAGGATCAGCCCCAGTCAGTACTTGGATGGGAGACTACCACGGAGGACAGGATTGCTCTTCAAGGGAAGGCGATGGCAACTCTCCTCTGCTCCTCACTTGCCTTGAACCCTCGCCCCCGACAGGATTGCTGTAAGTTGGTTGCGACTTGATGGCACTCACGTCCTTAAGGTAAGAGGTTTCTGACCACTAACAGAAAGCCTGATAACTAAACACTTGCTTACTGAAGAGAAACTCTAACTGAACTCACATTTTATGTGTGAGTGTTCTCACCTTCAAAATGTTTTGCGGGAGGGGGAGGATGGGCTTGCGAGTGTGTGAAGAAAGGCAAGGGTTTGTCCGTATCTGCTTTCTACCCAGCATGCTCTTCATCTTACTGCCGGAGATACATGTCTCCTGGTCAGACACCTGATAAGGGCAGTGAGAGACACCCCTCCGCCCCCGGTGGCTCTTTTGTATCTGCAAAAGTGTGCTGGGTAGAAAGCATGGACTGACGAACCCTCTCCTTCTTTAATGCACCTGCTCGCAAGCCCCCCTCCCACAAACCATTTTGAATGTGAGTGTGGTCACGTGTAAAATGTGAATTCAATTGGGGATTCCCCTCCTTAAACATGTGTTTAGGACATGTGTCATCAGGCCCTGAGACTGTTGAAAGCAGTTGCCAATCAGAATAGACAATATCGGTCGAGATGAGTTAGTGATCTAACTTAGTATACGGCTGCTTCAGATATTCATATATGCAAAAAAAAAGGCAGGGGGGGGGGCTTGATAATATTAACTGGCAAGACAAATCCAGGTTTATGAAATAAACCTATTTACCCTCTCCCTTCATGACATTTCTTCACACCACAAGGATATTGAAAAAGTTGCAACAAGACTGGTTTGTTCTTTCTTTAAAACACTGACAACTCTGGAAGAGATTCTCTTTGTGAGCTGCTGTGGAAGAGGACTGTATTGTATAAATATGCTTTTTCATTTAGGAGCAAAAACCACTGAAGATTTCATTAAGCAAAACAGCAAGAAGCACTGTCATTCCAAGCTGGCAATGGTGCAAAGCTGTCAGTAAAACAGACATCAAAGGTTTACATATGGGTTATGTTTGTGATCCTCCATGCGTCATTATAAAGAACTGTTATTAATTTTAAGCAGAATTGAAAGTTTTCATCTCTTTCTCTTCCTCAACCCATCAGTTCCTTTTAAGCCAGCCAGATATCCCAGGTTCATCTTGGAAATGCAAGCTGCACTTCCTGATCATTTGTACACACTGTTGCAGTAAATGACCAATTGTGCCTTGATGATGAAAGTTCTCAGTCTCTGATATTTACTGGGCAATCCTAAATGGAGAGTCCCTTGACGTCTACAGGCTTTGAAGGGTATAACTCTGTCCAGGATTACACTATTAAAGTCTCAGAGCCAAGCTACAAGGGACGCCTGACACATGTTGGACACTTGTCAGCTTCCCTCAAGTTTTGATGGGAAATGTAGGCAGCTTGGCGGAATGTTGGACAAGTGACAGTTGAAAAGTCCATTGGACAGCAGCCAGAGAGCTAAGCTGCAAGACCAGGATGCCTACATTTCCCATCAAAACTTGAGGGAAGCTGACAAGTGTCCAAGTAGTGTCAGGCATTACTTGTAGTTTGGCTCTCAAATTACTACCTTCCAAAAAGGTGGATCTGATTGGCTCTTTACCATATGTGTGAAAAGCTGTTTTACTACATCTTGGAATGCTCCTTCATTCTATGAGGGCCAAGCTACAAGTGACAAATGGCACTTGAATGGCAAGTGAACAGACTCACGTGTATTCCTCCCTGTTCACTTGCGCTTCACTTGCACTCCACTTGATCACGTAGTGGAGCGCAAGTGGAGCACAAGCGAACAGGGAGGATTACACGTGAGTCTGTTCACTTGCCGTTCAAGTGTCATTCATCACTTGTAGCTCGGCCCACAGATGATAGTCTATTCTGGCTATGCCTGCCCCCTCAACTCTTATTTGCGCCCAACAATTTCAGTATGAAACAAAAAGATTTGATGCATCCTGCTATAGATACTGAGGAAAGGAACAATTCCTTTTGTCCAACAAATATCTTTTTGTTGGCTAAGGATAAATGATGTGCATTGTCGTTGGTGGTGGAAAGTGCCATCAAGTTGCAGGGGACTTATAGCAACCCTATAGAGTTTTCAAGGCAAGAGACATTCAGAGGTGGTTTGCCATTGCCTGCCTCTGTGTAGCAGCCCTGGACTTCCTTGGTGGTCTCCCATCCAAGTACTCATCCAGAGCCAGCCTTGCTTAGCTTCCAAGATCTGATGAGATCAGGCTACTCTGGGCCATCCCCATCAGATGTTCAGTCCTTAGGTGTCATAAATGTGATATTGGCTGTCTCATTGCTTTTAAAGTTAGGAGCCAAACCATGATATATTTGGTGAGGAGCTGTGGCTCAGTGGAAGAGCTGCTGATTTGCGTGAAGCAAAACCCATGCTCAGTTCCCAGATCACCATTTTAAGAAAGGATTGGGAAGTGGGTGATGTGAAAGACCTCTACCAGAGACCACAGAGAGCTGCTGCGAGAAAAATTAGACCATATAGACCTTGATAAGCCAAGAGTCTGAGAGCCAAGCTACAAGTGATGCCTGACACAGGTTGGACACTTGTCAGCTTCCCTCAAGTTTTGATGGGAAATGTAGGCATCCTGGTCTGGCAGCTGTAATGGAGAGCCAAGCTGTAAAACCAGGACGCCTACATTTCCCATCAAAACTTGAGGTAAGCTGACAAGTGTCCAACCTGTATATGGCGTCACTTGTAGCTTGGCTCTGAATCACTAGCCCTGTTCCCAAGTTACAGTGAGTGCACATACAATCTGTGTGCAGTGTATAACTGATTTTTCTTTATATATGTACTGAGGACCCTGATCTGGATAGCCCAGGTGAGCCTGATCTCATCAGATCTCAGAAGGTAGACAGGGTCAGCCTTGGTTAGTAATTGGATGGGAGACCTCCAATGAAGACCGGGGTTGCAGAGGCAGGCAATGACAAATCACTTCTGTTAGTCTCTTGCCACCAAAACGCCACCAGGAGTTGCCATAAGTCAGCTGTGACTTGAGGGCACTCTCCACCACTACGTACTGAGGAATTATCATGTTCCATTCAATGCACATACAGCTGAATCTGTGGTTGAAATCCCATTTTTATCCAGGTGCTGGTATCCAGTTTCATTTGTAAAGTGTCCACATGTTAGTGGTTTCATCCAAACAGTTGTACACATGTACATGCAGGTTGTAACTTGGGAACAGGGTTACTATAAGGCAGCTCTGTGTGTTCATATACTTGTTGACACAGATATCTCACCTCACCAGAACAGGCTATAGTGTCACCAAGTCAGAAAGTACAATAATATAACCCCAGTTGGGGGCTGGAGATAAACTAGCAGCTACAGAAATCTTCACAAAAACCCACATTGTGTGCCTGTAAAGTGCCATCAAGTTACAGCTGAATTATGGCAACCTTACACGGGGTTTTCAAGGCAGAAGGCGAATATAAGTCATTTGCCACAGCCTGCTTCTGCACAGTTTCCCTAGACTTCCCCTGGTGGCCTCCCATCCAAGTACTAACCACGGCAAACCCTGCTGAGCTTACTAAATCTGACGCATACTATATCTGGCTAGTCCGGGCCATTCAGGCCAAAGTAAACCCACATTGTATCATTTCAGCGGGCCTGCAAGACAGAGATGTTCCACCAGGCGTATTGTTGAGGCTGGTACTAGGACCATTGTTGAGCCTCCCACCAGCCCCCTGCAAAACGTGGGACTATTTAGGACTGTTATTATGAGCTGTCCCGTGTATGTACCTGATTTCATCTCACCTGTCCATTTCCCTCCCTCTTTGTATGTTGGGGACAGAAATGTGGAAGCTGCCATCTATGATTCTGTGCAATCTGATTTTAATTGGTGATTATTATATTTTATCCCATTGTGGAATTGTATTTTAAGATTGCTGTACCCCATCCTGAGCCCGCTTGCGGGGAGGGAGGGCTAAACACCGAATAAACTAACTAAACTAAACTAAACATTACCCAACACATACACTTCCTAAACTGGGCATGAAGGACACCCATCACTTCCGTCTCACTCCCCTGAAGTTTATGTTGCTGTTCTGGGTCGTGGGTTTCTTCTCTTTTAATGTTTCTTCTGTTTTAATGCAAGCTGGTGGAGTGTTGTATAGGGCAAGGGACTTAGGAAGGCTGCAAAAGTATTTTTTTCACTGAGTTAATGAAAATGAACATGTATTAAGCATGGGGGGATCACTATTTCCTGTACAAAGTTCTCAGAGATATTGTTCTTCTCTTAGTGGATCTCCTGAGAGCTCACCTAAAACATGGCTCAGTGGCACAGAATGAAGAGTGAATGTGCCTCAGAGGTGGAGCATTTGTTTAGCATACAGAAGGTCCCATGTTCAATCTCCAGATGATGTGAATAACTAGGGAGCTGCCGCCGGGTAGAATAGATAACACTCACCTTGATAGACCAACCTTGATAGACCTGATAGACTCAATAGCCATGAAGAGATGTCCCGTCCCTATGTTAACTAACTGACTATGCAAGGAGGGAAAGCTAGTATTCATGCGCTGGCCATTCCCCCCAGCTCTGCTTTGATCTCTGAGTTGCCTGTGAAATGCAAACACATGAAGTGTCCATGTGTATATTCCCTCTTCGTGATCACTGCTGCTGCTGATCACGGGGAGGGAATGTATGCGTTGCATTTCCTCCACTCTTTTATACTGCACAGACAACATAACATCTGCAGAGATACCTTTGTTTCATTTGAAAGCACCAGGATAAAAGAGTTATGATTTTGGAGATAATGAACTATTTGAGATCAGAGGCTTAGACTTCGGAATTTCCCAGGTGGTCACAGGGCTGAACCTGACCTGAGCAAGTACTTAGTCATCTGTACAAAATTGTTTCGGTAAGAAATTATTTATATTCAGTAAGAAATTATTCAGTAAGAAATTATTTACACTCGCTATCAACAATTAATCATGTAGTTTTTGGGGTTTTTCTAAAATTTACAATGTAAATTGAAGCTACCAAGACCTGATATAAAAACCAGGAAGCTTTGTCGCATCAATTAAAACAATTAAAACAAATTTATTATTATCGGTAACCAGAGGAAGCTCTGAAGAGTAGCTAAGGACAAAGAGAACAATTACCCCGCTCACAGACTGGATTGCGTGGAGGCAGGGGCAAGTACCAGAACTCTCGTTCCTGCTCAACCTCCACATATGTTCGGTCAGCATATATACAGCAAATGGAAGGCAGCTTCACATGTTCAAGTACGACCATTTCTGGTTCTTTCCCCTTTCTTTTCAGTTTGGTAACACTGTCTGTGCAAAAACAATTTCTTTGTGAGAAAGGACTAAAACGACAGACATCTAAACTTGCTTCAAGCTCTATAATTAAAGCAAAACCATCGTATCATTTGTCCACATGTTGCCTACATTTTTAAAAGCTCTCTCCCAACAGATCCAGAAATGCATTTTGCACATTATCTATGTGCTGAAGGGAATCAAATCAAATTGCTGATGTTGAGTGGGAATGGGAGATAAAGCACAGAGATAAATATTTAATAGTACACTCAGAGCTCTCTCTGTATTTCCTCTTCCCTACCATCTTTCCTATAGTACTTTTGTACCCTTAGACTATTCTTCACATCCCGCTTTCAGAATTATCTTCCCTAACGTCCCTCAGCATATGCCAGTTCCAAATGGCACTTTGAATTTCAAGTCCCCAGGTACCTACTTCTCATTCTTTGACTGATGATAGCCTAGGCAAAGCTCTCAGAAGCACGGCTGCAGTTTCCCTTGGTCAAGCTGAGATTCCCACGGCAGTAAAGGAACCATCCACAGCAGACTGTTTCACTGAGCACAGGTTTCTTTTTAGCTCTTCTCTTGTGATGGTTGCAAGTGTGGAAAAGTTCGACGGAATCCACCCACGCCCAGTGCGATTGCATAGATAATAAAACAGTGCTGGGCGGAGTCTTTGTCAGGTTGCGGGACAAAGCAGCAAAAATTAAAGCATCCAAATGAAAAAGTTAAAACCAATAGATGGTCAAATGTCTTTCTAACACCAAACAGAACAGGCTGTGAGCAGAAAAGTAGTCACTTTAATGGTGCAGGTAATTTTGGACAAATCCAGGAATCCCCAAGCCTTGGGAATGAGTGCATAGTGTATCTCAGGGCTCATTTTCAGGGGCAACACTCAGGAACGCAGTTCCGGAAGCTCCCCAAAGAGGTCACATGTCAGGTGGCTCTGCCCACCTGACTCTCAGCCATTTGGGCCCTTTTTTGGCCTGGATTGGGGCTGAAACGGCTGGGATCGGGCCTCTGATGGGTGGTGGATCACTCTCCCGCTCAGCAGTGGCCTGATCCTGACCATTTTGGGCCCCTTTTTGGCCATTTTCAGCCCCTTTTTGCCATTTTAGGCCCAATTTCGGCCCTGAATGGCCACGATTGGTCCCCTAACAGCCAGGATAGGGGACATCAGGGGGTGTGGCATATGCAAATCAGTCATGCTAATGACACACTTCTAGTGATGTCAAGGGCGTGGCATATGCTAATGAGTTATGCTAATGAGTTCCTCCAGCTCTTTTTCTACGAAATGACCCCTGGTGTATCTGACTAAGGAAGCTCTCCAACTCAAATGAGCAACAGTTTAGAAATAAACTGTTTGTGCTTCAATACTTAGGAGAAAAGCTTCAGTGGAGAAAAGGCACTTGATGTGCAACATAGTTGAATGCCATGAACTGCACAAATACATATTCTGGGCTACAACTAAGAATTGCAGCACCGTAACTACTGCTAGCAGGAGAGGCAAAGTAACAGTATTATCTAACAAATGATCTTTACATGAAACCACATTTCAAGAGAACATCTCTTCTTTGAGATTTGCTGTGGCATTTCATAGAATCATAGAATCATAGGATTGGAAAGGATCTCCAGGGTCATCTAGTCCAACCCCCTGCACAATGCAGGAAATTCACAACTACCTCTCCCCCCGCCCACACACAACCAGTGACCACGCCATCTTCTATATAACAGCCCTTGTGTTAGTCCCTGGCAGTTAGGTCCCTTCAAGTTCTCCACAGTTCACACACAGGTGTTCCAGTTGAAGCAACTGTATTAGAGATTCGTACAGTCCAAGGTGTTCACACAAAGGTAGCAATTGGCAGAAGTGACTATTCAAAAATGGACACTTCTAATTATAGGGAAACGTCCCGCCCTTTTGGTCTGTTGACATTCAGGCGCAAAATCTCTAAGAGTTACATGGGAACTGATTAGTTTAGGCTAGACAGAGTACAGAGTGAAATCATCACAGTCTCTGAGAAAAGATACATTGCTCGCTGCCCACAGCTGGCATCCAAGGACACTTGATCCAGAAGTGAAAGTAAATACTTGCAATAGATAACAGACAGCCCCCACTGGCTCAGTGCATTGTAAGTTAGCAGTTTACACACTCTCAGATGAGTTATACAAAATACAGAATACAACCTTAGCAAACAGTTATGATCAGCACAAAATGCATAACACAATATTGGCAGGTATGCTGGAATACATGGCATACTGCCTCCCCCAAGATTTGCCCCCCACATTGGGCTAGGTTTGTTGGTAGAGCCTATGAAATTTGCTTATCAGCTTTGGAGCATTCATGTTGGAGCTCTCCACTCATTCCCTGTGACTCTCAGCAAAATATTTCCAATGAACCAAGTAAAAAAGTTTTCCACGTTTTATTTTAGAATTCAGGATGTCTTCTTTTCATGGTGCACTTGTCCATCCACCAGGATTGGGTGGGGAGCTCCACGCTCCGGATGCCATTTATCGGTGGGGGGGGGGGGAAAGCTTTTTTCAGGAGGCTAAAGTGGAATACCGAGTGGATGTTTCTTTGGTAAGTCCACCTCTACAGTCACTTCATTTATTACTTTCTTTACTGGGAAGGGCCCCAAAAATTTCCATCCAAGTTTTTTAGTAGGTTGCTCCCCCCTCAAGTGTTTGGTAGAGATGTACATGTAAGCAAGCTCCTGCTTGCAGTTTCCATGGAACAGACTGTTTCTTGTCAGCAAACTTTTTGTAATCCTCTTTGGCTTTCTCCAAAGTTTTCTTAATGATCTACCACTGGGTCATTAAGTTAATCCACCACTCCCCTAGGTCTCCTGGTTGTTGAGATTTTGGGGTTTGGGCAAATGGCATTGCTGTGCCCTCAAAGCCTTGTGCTACCATAAATGGGGTGGGGGGCACCTGTGGAACTATGTATTGAATTGTTATAAAAATATTTGGCAAAACCCAAGAAATCAGTCCAATTATCCTGTTGATGGTTGTTGTGGGTTTTCCGGGCTGTATTGCCGTGGTCTTGGCATTGTAGTTCCTGACGTTTTGCCAGCAGCTGTGGCTGGCATCTTCAGCTGCTGGTGAAACGTCAGGAACTACAATGCCAAGACCACGGCAATACAGCCCGGAAAACCCACAACAACCATAGTTCTCCGGCCGTGAAAGCCTTCGACAATATATCCTGTTGATAATTGATATAGCATCTTAGGAACTGTTCTAACACCTGATTAGTTCTCTCCATTTGCGCATCAGTCTCAGGATGATGGGCGGAGCTAAGACCTTGTTCAATTCCTGCTACTTTCAGTAGCTCCCTCCAGAAGTTGGCAATGAACTGGACTCCCCTGTCGGAAATTACCTTCTTTGGAAAAGAGTGCAGCCTGACCACATGTTGCTTAAAGAGGGTGGCCAGTTTCTTTGCCGTGGGAATAGTAATGCAGGGAACAAAATGGGCTTGCTTAGAAAACAAATCAACCACCACTAGAATTACAGTTTTCCCTTTCGAGGGGGGAAGGTCAGTGATAAAGTCCATTGAGACCACAGCCCATGGTCTAGGAGGGGTTTCGAGTGGTTGTAATAGGCTGGGGGGGGGGTTCCTCCTCTGGGTTTCCCCATTATACACTCTTGACAAGAAGATTCATACTGAGAAATATATTTTCTCATATTTGGCCACCAAAATTGTCCCTGCACTACATGCAATGTTTTCAAGTATCCAAAATGACCAGCCAATTTGGAATCATGACATTGTTTCAACACTTCCCCCTTAGGCTGGCTCGAACATACAATTTATCGTTTCTGTACCAGTTACCATTTCCCCCTTCTTTCAGTTCAGTTTTTGGTACAGCTTCCCCCTCCTTTTCCACCTCTTTTTAAACTCTTTCCTCCCAGTTAGGGAGGTCACGCGCCAAACTTGCCTTTGTAGTTTGGCTATGGGTAATCATGGCCCCTCCCAATTGGGTTGGTGAGAACATGGTATCTATCTATCTCCTCCCTTTGGCTTTCATGTTGGGGCATGCAGGAGAGTGCATCTGCCAGGAAGTTAGATTTGCCAGGGAGGTGCTTCAGAGTAAAATTGAACTTGGAGAAGAATTCCGTCCACCACAAGTGTTTGGCGCCTAATTTGCGGGGGGGGGGGGAGGTACGCAGGGCTTCCAGATTCTTCTGATCTGTCATACCTCGAATGGTACCGTAGCACCTTCTAACCAGTGTCTCCAATTAGTTAATGCCAGTTTAACCACCGAAGATGACTCCTTTTTAAAGAAATCTTGGGTGGTGTTGAACCCCACATAAATCTCAGAAACAAAGTATTACTTTTATGAATATATCTATAAGGTATATAAAAAGGGATTGCACAGATAACATATATAATTCAAGGTATATATAATTCAAGGTATAATTGCAATTGCCTTCTAGTTTTAGGGGGATCCCACCCCACCACGGCTTGTATTTTAGCCGGATCCATTTTTAGACCTTGCACAGACACCTGGTAGTCCAAGAAGTCCAACTACTCCTTGTGAAATTCACATTTAGACAGTTTTACTGGTAAGTGATTGTCTTTTAAAGCTTTCAGCAATTCTCTAACCAATGTCAAACGTGACTCATAATCTTGTGAATAGATCAACACATCATCAAGATAAACCACCACACCTTTGTACAGGTATTTATGCAAAATTTCATTAATTAAATTCATAAAAACCCCAGGAGCCCCTTGTAATCCGAATGGCATGACCCAGTATTCAAACTGTCCAAATGGGGGGTTGAAAGCAGTTTTCCATTCATCCCCCTCCCTTATTCATACTCGAAAGTACGCATCTTTTAAGTCCAGTTTAGAAAAATCTTCCCTTGAGCCACCACACTCAGCAAATCCTTAATGAGAGGGAGGGGGTAGGCATTGGACATCGAAACAGCATTTATTCCCTGATAATCAGTACAGTCTCAGCCCCCCCCCCTCTTTTTTCTTACAAAATAACGCCAATGTGGCATGGGGAGAGCTGGCGGGGCGGATGAATCCTCGCACCAAGTTTTGATCAATGAACTAGAAACAAAGTCCGTTGTGGGAAAAAATACAACGGGCTCTAGAAAGGGGAGAGTCGGTAGGCAGGCATTCCTTCCTCCTCCCTCACTGATCCCGGCTGGTGAAAGAGTGGGGTGGGCATTGCCACTTGCTCCACACCTGATTTCAACAACATGAAGGGGTGGTGGGCTTTGCTACCTGCTGCATGACAGATACAGGCCAGGTAAAGGGGGCAGGCATTGCCACCTGCTCTACTTCTGATCCCAGCCGGGTGAAGGGAAAATGAGCATTGCCTTCTGCTCTGCACCTGATTATGGCTAGGTGAAGGGAGGCAGGCACTGCTGCCTGCTCCACTCCTGATCCCAGCTGGGTGAAGGGGAGTGGGCATTGCCACCTGTTCCTTGCTGGGTGAAGGGAGGAGCGAGCACTACCTTCTGCTCTTTGCCTGATCACAACAGGTGAAGGCAGGTGATAGGCTTCGCTACGTGCTCCGCTCCTGATCCCAACTGGGTGAAGGGGGTGTGGGCATTGCCACCTTCTCTGCTCCTGATTCTGGCAGGTTGAAGGGGGGCAGAAATTGCTGCCTGCTTGGCTCCTGATTCCGACAGGATGAAGATGGGGTGGGCATTGCCACCTGTTCAGTGCCTTATTCCAATAGGTTGAAGGAGGCGGGCATTTCTATCTGCTCCACTTCTTGTCTCGGCTGGGTGAATGGAAGAAGGGAATTGCCTCCTGCTCTGTGCCTGATCCCACCCAGGTGAAGGCACTGGACAGGCACTGGCACCTACTCTGCTCCTGATCCCAGCTGGGTGAAGAGGGGTGGGCATTGCCACCTGCTCCACTCGTAATACTAGCTGGTTTAAGGCAGAGGCAGGCATTGCCACCTGCTCTGCTCCTAATACCAGCTGGGTTATATTGGGGGTGGGCTTTGCCACCTGCTCTGCTCCTAATACCAGCTGGGTTAAGGTGGAGAGAGGGCATATTTACTTGTTCTGCTCCTGATCCCAGCTTTGTAAAGGAGGGGCATTGCCACCTTCTCTGCTCCTAATATCAGCTGGTCTAAGGTGGGGGGGCCGGCACTGCCACTTGCTTCGCTCCTAATAATAACTCAGTTAAGGCAGAGAGTGGGCATTGCCACCTGCTCTGCTCCTGATCCCTGCCAAAAAACACAAATGAGTACTGATGCAGTGAACTAAATTCTTCACACAATGTTCACAAAAATAATTTAGTGAATTTGAGAGTAATATACAAGAGTGAATACAACATGTGAAATTCTAAAACATCATAATCACTATAATATCATCACAATCAATTACACACAGCAAGGTGTTACAACACCGAGTAGCATGTGTATCCTCAGAAAAGGGAAGAATCCCAAGAGTTCTCTTATGAGCTGTCTTCAGTCAGTACACTGAGGATTCCCGCTGAAACTGCAGGGGCAGATGAAAAGTCCCTCCGGACAAAGTGGAAAGGAGCTGGAAGACTGTAGGAGAATGGAATGTGCAGGTGGAGAACAGCAACCGGGAGCCCCCGAGGGGGACTTCCCCGCCCTGCTCCTGATCCCAGCTGGCTGAAGGGGGTGGGTATTGCCACCTTCTCTGCACTTAATATCAGCTAGGTTAATGTAGGGGGTGGCATTGCTACCTGCTCCGCGCCTAATACCAGCTGGGTTAAGGCAGGGGGCAGGCATTGCCAACTGCTCCACTCCTAATACCACCTGCCTGAAGGGGGAGGGCATTGCCACCTGCTCC